>NW_028274808.1:117522558-118147558 GCF_037043125.1 Eumetopias jubatus | reverse complement strand
GGAAGTGGCTGTCTCTGAGGAGTGGGAGTGAGTAGTAGATAAAGGGTAGAGGGCATAAGGGAACTGCTGTTTTTGTTTTAAGCTTTTTAGCACTACTTGATTTGTAAAATATGTGCACATGCTATTTTAATAAAAATAAAACAACTTTTAAAAGGAAACTTACAAAATGAAGTTATCAATCGTAAACTTGGCCATTAGTTCCTTCGTTATTTCTTATGGGCTAGATGTACACTAACTGAAAGGAAGCTGGATCGGTCCTCCTTGAGTGGAGCTTCTTCCAAAGACCCTCCTGGAGTGAGGGGACCCCAGAGGAGAGTGAAACATGGGGAATCAGTGGCCGAGGCAGGAGACAGTTATGACCAAATAACACGGGGGAATCATCACTTATATCAAATGAACCATAGGTAAGAGATTCCTCAAGGACTCCCAAAGAGAAAAGGTTGCTTTCCGATGCAGTCCTCTCCACCCTGCTTCCAAAAACTAGTGTGGTGGACTGATGTTTCCTGTCTAAAAGAG
The DNA here is from genome assembly GCF_037043125.1 of Eumetopias jubatus. Taxonomy (NCBI): domain Eukaryota; kingdom Metazoa; phylum Chordata; class Mammalia; order Carnivora; family Otariidae; genus Eumetopias; species Eumetopias jubatus. The sequence goes on along the minus strand of NW_028274808.1, from coordinate 118,147,042 downwards.
AATGAAACCAGAAAATTAGTAGTTCTGGCATCCTTGGGTATATGGATATGGATCCTTCACTAAATCTGGTCTTGACTTTGTGAGAAGCATGAAAGCAGAATTCACCTGCATCTCTAAATGTGCTTGATCTCCTTTGCTTAGTAATTGAATAAATAGTAAAATAAAATGAAAATATTTCTAGCTTGTCCAAATTGTAATTCTTACCAGTCTTTGTTCTTTTGATCAGATTATGTACTTTGACCTAGCATGATTGATACTGGGGAGAAAGTTAGCTAGAATGACTTCATGGTTTATGGGGAGAGCTAGGAAAGATGGAGACAAGGATGACATTTCCCCTCCTCTGCCTGCTACCTGGGTATAGCTTACTATGAACACTTTGCTTTTGGAGGCATTGAGCTCTGGGTTCTCATCAGTGAAATCCATTTGGGTTGCCAGACAACCGAGAGGAGGTCTCCAGGTGAAGTAAAAAGGAAAGGGAAAGTAGAATTTTGGCTGGTTTCCCTGGATTATGTAAGGAGCAGGCTGTTAAAATAGAAGGCAACTCATGTAGCGAATGACCCCCTGTTAGAGAAGGTGCCTCTAGATGGATCATATCAGATTTTCCAGATGGATGACTATGGTTGGCATTCTTCCTGTTTGTCCTGGAATTAGATCATCTGAAGCTGTTATTTTATTTTCATTTCAATTCATATCACTTCAATTCTCTAATAAATGAACATTGAGAAAGATTATGAACTAATGATTAGTTTACCTAATTGTACTTATTATTCAGTTTTATTTCTTTTTTTAATTTTATTTTATTATGTTATGTTAATCAGTCTTATTTCTTTAATTGTTCCCTAAGTAAAAAGAGCCTTGTTACTTATGTTGATGAAGTCAAGATACACTATGTCAACCACATGCTATTGATTGATCAACAATTAGTTAGTGAGTATCTCTTTGTGCCAGGAACTAGGAATTTAGGATGCATCTTTGAACAAAGCAGATAAAAAGATTTTGCTCTAATTTTGCATTTTTTTGTTTTACTCACATTTAATAATGGCTTAGACCAAAAGATTTGAAATTCCAACTACATTTCCATTCCCTGTAGACCTGTTTTTCCTCTCCATACAGACATGGATAGACACACAAACTCACTCACTCATCTATTTAAAATTTGGAGTATTTAATGGTAAATGTTGAAATACAAATGTACCTTTAATTAGATTTCCTTTCACGCCTACTTTTTTTCCTGCTACAGACCATCAAGTCTGTCCAAAGATTCTTTCTGAATCTTTGTTATGTTTGGTTATCATTTTTATTTTAACTAAGCTGTTGTGTTTTAGGAGTTGTTTTTAACTAGATAACAAGAGTTAAGTGATCATTTACATGTTTTTGATTTTATGCCTCTCAAGCATAGTGTTTTTGCTTTTGAAGCATTATGTACATAGTTTTATTTCCTTAAGTATCAATTAAATTAAAGAAGTTGGATTTTGTCTCATATAATAATGCAAATAGTTCCCTTATTCTATAAGAAATATTATTTAATAAATATAAAATAGAAAGAATGGGGATTATAAATTCCCTCTTTTGAGTATTTCATGACCTCACTCTAATCTCTGCATCCAAGCTATTATTAATGCTGGATACAATATAAGAGAAGAAAATTAAAATTAGAATTTCTGTAATTCAGAAATGATATAGCAGTATAAAGGGGTGAAAAGTTGAAGCCAAGGATCTTCTGGGTGTTTGGATCCCACGAGGTAAAGGGGTAAGGGCAAAAAACAAAACAAAACAAAAACAACCAAGCCAGGTTTGGTTTGAATCCAGGGGCTACAACAGGACTTCTCTGTTTAGCTGGGGAGACTGGAGGCTTACTACCAGTGACTGCCTGGGGCTGTGGCTTATGCAAAGCTTGAGTCTATGGAGGTTTCTGGATATAGTGTTTGGACCAGTCTTAAGCCAAGCTTCCCTCTGGTGCAGCAAATTGATTTGCAGTATGCTCAGTTTTACTGGGAGGGAGGAACTTGTAGCCGCTGTTAGGAGATTTGGTTCTGGACTGTCAAAATGTTGGGTAAAAGAGAGGGGAGCAGAGGAAAGAGAGAGTTATCAAGTACTTTATTTTTTTAAAATTAATTTATTTACTTGAGAAAGAGAGAGCAGAATGAGCAAGAACACGAGTAGGGGGAGAGGGAGAAGCAGGCTCCCCACTGAGCAGGGAACCCAAGCAGGGCTCGATCCCAGGACCCTGGGATCATGACCTGAGCCGAAGGCAGCCGCTTAACCGACTGAGCCACCCAGGCGCCCTCAAGTTCTTTCAAATAGAAAAAGCTCCAAATTCCAAATGTGGAAAATTCATTTTAGGAAACACATCCAACAAAAGCTGTAGATGGAAGATGACTTCCTCCTAGACAGGTCAAAATCAAAGAGAGAATTGGCAAATTGCAAGATAATACTCAGGAATTTGCTCAGAATGCAGCCCAGGTAGACAAAATGACTTTGATTAAAAGAAATGAAGGATAGCTAGAGTCTCCAACATTTGCACTTAAATATAACAGTAATTCCAGAAAAAGTGAATAGAGGAAATAAGAAGCAATATTCAATATTCAAATGACTGAGGGATTTTCAAAATCTGAGGAATTTTCAAAATTCCTGAGATTGAAAGTGTATTGCAAAGAGCAAGTAGAATAATTAAAAGTAACTTCACACCTAGTCACAGATTTGTGAAATTGGGAACATCAAGAATAAAAAGAAAAATTTTAAAAGTTTCCAGAAAGGAAAAAAAAATTACCTGAGGATTGACATTAGACAGCAAATTTCCCACCAGTAGAAGCATATAACAGAAGGTAAATATACTAAGTATCCTCAAAGTGCTGGGGTGAAATAACTGTCATCTTGAACTTAATGTCTAGCGAACTTGTTACAAGAGTGAGGGTAGAATTATACTGACATTTGCAAACATAGAAATAATAAGAGGACTTAGATGTTCATTGAGAAAACTATCAAAGCACGTGTTACAGCTAGGTGGGGTGGGGGGTGGGGAAGAAGTGCAATGGAAGAAACAGTGATAAATTCAGGAAGTGGCAAATATTCTGATAAATTTAACCAACTACTGATTGCAAAAAAGAACTTGGTTTTTAGGGTATATTTTTAAAGAAAAGACAAAACCCTAGTAAATACTGAGGGATATGAGAGAGGAGTAGTATTCAAAGGGTAGTTGAAACATGTTAAGGTTCTTGTTTTGGGAGGAGACTGAAGATCCTCAAAATTTTATATTTAGATAAAAAAATTAAAGTTAAAAATGTGTCAGGCCATACAGACGAACTAAGAATATCCTTTGTTGTGACATCTAAATATCCTTGTTTTAATTCCACTTTCTGAATTCAGAAATGTGCTTGGACAGGCTTTCTTTGGGGAGGTGAATGAAATAAAATTATGGAGACATAAAATAGATTGGTGGTTGCCAGGTCTTAGGGATGGGAGGTGGGAATAGAGAGGGAGTTGTTATAAAGAGGTGGGGGGGGAGCCTTGTGGTGATGCAACAATTCTGTGTCTTGATGGTGGTGGTGGTCACAGAAATCTACACAGGTGATAAAATAGCATAGAACTGCACACAAATAAGAGTACATAAAAAAACCAGTGAAATCCGAATAAGTTCTGTAGATTGTACCAATGTGGTTTTCCTGGCTTTGGTATTGTGCTATAAATATGAAAGATGTTATTGTTGGGGGAAACTAGATGAAGGGTACCTTCATCTACTTCCCTCTACCTTTTGTTTTTACAATTTACTGTGAGTTTACAATTATTTCAAAATTAAAAGTTAAAAAGTGGTCCAATTAATGTTTAGTGGTTTTGTAATGATTATCCTAATCTTTGTGTTAAAATTTTGAATGCCCTGAATTAATATTTAATAAGATAGGTTTTCTATGAATGTGGAAGATGGACTCTTCATGCTCTAGGTACCACAGTTATAAATGTTTTGCTGAGAAAAGGAGAGTTTTTTTTTTTTTTTAATATGTTTAAAGAGAGCCATATAGGGGAGCCTGAGTGGCTCAGTCGGTTAAGCGTCTTCGGTTCTGGTCAAGATCCCCAGGTCCTGGGGTTGAGTCCCCAGGTCTCTCTGCTCAGCTGGGGGTCTGCTTCTCCCTCTCCCTCTGCCCACTGCTCCCCCTGCTTGTGCTCTCTCTCTCTCTGTCAAATAAATAAATAAAATCTATTTATTTTATTTAATAAAAAAATAAAGCCATATAATTTATAAAAAATAATTTGCTTAATTTTTATAGATTGCCAATTATGTAGGACTTCAAGGTGGGACTGTATCTTATTTATCTTTGTTTGCTTCCATAGTCCATAACAAATAAGACACAATAATCGTTTCAGACACCCAACACATTTGCTTATTTCTTAATTTTGCTGTGCTATATTCTAGCTATGTTCTTAAATTTGCTGTGCTGTATTACTCTAGATGTGTAGTAACTCCCTCTTTCTTTGCTGTTCATGGAAAAACAATTTGACCAATTTACTCATGAAGGCATTTGCATGAGCAGCAGAGTTTTCAGGTGGGAGTAAATGGAGATGGATTACACAATACAGTTCATGCAGCTTAATATTGAATGTTTAAAATTCCTCTTCTTCAAAGTTCTTTGGTGACTTCTCATAGACCCGTTATATCTATAGACTGCAGCCTTCTGCCATGTTGTCTTATCCCTTTATCTCCATAAGTTATTTCCTCTTCTCTTATACTTTTTCTTACCTATACATTTCTTCATTAAAAAAAAAAAATGCAGAGCTTTGTTTTTAGCGCCATCTGCTCGCGGCACCGCCTCCTGCTCCTCCTGCCGCCGCCCTGAGTCACTGCTTGAGCAGCTCCGACCACCTGGCTCCCCGTGCTAGCCACCGATATTTGGAATTCTTACAACATGGCAGACATTGACAACAAAGAACAGTCTGAACTTGATCAAGATTTGGATGATGTTGAAGAAGTAGAAGAAGAAGAAACTGGTGAAGAAACAAAAATCAAAGGTGTCAGCTGACTGTTCAGATGATGCAAAATCCTCAGATTCTTGCAGCCGTTCAAGAAAGACTTGATGGTCTGGTAGAAACACCAACAGGATACATTGAAAGCTTGCCTAGGGTAGTTAAAAGACGAATGAATGCTCTCAAAAACCTTCAAGTTAAATGTGCACAGATAGAAGCCAAATTCTATGAGGAAGTTCAAGGAAGATCTTGAAAGAAAGTATGCTGTTCTCTATCAGCCTCTATTTGATAAGCAATTTGAGATCATTAATGCAATTTATGAACCTACGGAAGAAGAATGTGAATGGAAACCAGATGAGGAGGATGAAATTTCGGAGGAGCTGAAAGAAAAAGCCAAGATTGAAGATGAGAAAAAGGATGAAGAAAAAGAAGACCCCAAGGGAATTCCTGAATTCTGGTTGACTGTCTTTAAGAACGTTGACTTGCTCAGTGATATTGTTCAGGAACATGATGAACCTATTTTGAAGCAGTTGAAAGATATTAAAGTGAAGTTCTCAGATGTTGGGCAGCCCATGAGTTTTGTCTTAGAATTTCACTTTGAACTCAATGAATATTTCACAAATGAAGTGTTGACAAAGACATATAGGATGAGGTCAGAACCAGATGATTCTGAGCCGTTTTCTTTTGATGGACCAGAAATTATGGGTTGTACAGGGTGCCAGATAGATTGGAAAAAAGGAAAGAATGTCACTTTGAAAACCATTAAGAAGAAACAGAAACACAAGGGACGTGGGACAGTTTGTACTGTGACCAAAAGAGTTTCCAACGACTCTTTCTTTAATTTTTTTGCCCTCCCCTGAAGTTCCTGAAAGTGGAGATCTGGATGATGATGCTGAAGCTATCCTTGCTGCAGACTTTGAAATTGGTCACTTTCTACATGAGTGTATAATCCCAAGATCAGTGTTATACTTTACTGGAGAAGCTATCAAAGATGATGATGATGATTATGATGAAGAAGGTGAAGAAGCAGATGAGGAAGGGGAAGAAGAAGGAGATGAGGAAAATGATCCAGACTATGACTCAAAGAAGGATCAAAACCCAGCAGAGTGCAAGCAGCAGTGAAGCAGGATGTATGTGGCCTTGAGGATAACCTGCACTGGTCTACCTTCTGCTTCCCTGGAAAGGATGAATTTACATCATTTGACAAGCCTATTTCAAGTTTTTTTGTTATTGTTTGTTTGCTTGTTTTTGTTTTTCCAGCCTAAAATAAAAATGTCAAATATAATTTTAGTTCTATAGTGACATGGATAAAACTCACAGATGCAACACTGAGCAGGAGAAGCTGGACACAAAAGGATATACACTGTCTGATCTACTTTAAATGAAGATAAGAAATAGGCAAAACAAATTCATAGTGTTAGAAATCAGCAATAGTGGTTTCTTTTTGGGAAGAGGAGCATTGTACTTTAGAAGGGGGATTTTGAGGGTCCTGTGATAGTCTATGTCCTGATGTTCATGGAGGTTGTAAATGTGTGTTTACTTTGTGAATGTTCATTGAGCTGACTCTTGTAGTTTGTATATTATGTGTTTTATACTTCAGTTACATAGTTTATTTTCAAAAATGCAAGTTAAATATTCTCATTTCCATTTCATGATTGAGCTATCTAAACTTAAAAGATTGAGTTATTGGCCATTGAATGAAAAGTGGAATGCAGCTCCAATGCTTCTTTTCCACCACCACTGCTTTCAAAAAAGTATTTACTGCGCATCCCTTTGCATGATTAAACTTTTTCTGATGCTCTTCATCCTTTACTTTTTCTCTAAAAGGCCATGGCCATACAGTAAATATTGTAGACTTTGTGGGCCATATGGTCTCTGTTGCAATTATTCAACTCTGCCATTGCTGTGTGAAAGCAGGTATATGCAGTTCATAAATGAATGGGGTGGTGATGTTCTAATAAATAATTATCGACAATGAAACTTAAATTTCAGTTAACTTTTACATACCATAAAATATCATTTTTCTTTTGTTTTTATTCGATCATTCAACATTCAAAAATGTAAAAACTATTCTTAATTCCTGGGCCATACAAAAATGGGTGGCCGGCTGGATTTGGCCTATGGGTCTGTTTACCAACCCCTGTCTTAGGGGTTCTATTTGTGTGTTTACATAAATTGCAGTTTATGTCCATAATTTATTTATTTCTTTATATACATGGGCAAGGAAGCAGCCCACCCTATTTTGTGAGGATCTTTAAATTGTCAAATTTCCAGCTTATTTAGCACATCACTAATTTCATGGCTCATAGGTTAAGCTAGAAAGTTCTCTGAAGAATAGTTTTGTCCACATTCTCTCTTTTGTGTTTTCTTCCGTTTCTTCCCTTTGCATTTAATAAGAATACACAAAATTTTCTGGGATAAGAACAAAAGGATTTCTCAAATGTTAACAGCTGTTGAACCATCTGTTATTTAAAAAAGAGTTTGATTAGCACCCTAGGGCAAAGAAGCTGTTTTAGCTCTGGGTGGGCCAGGATAAAGAGGAAATAGAAGGCCTAGCTAACCGTTGATGGCTATCACTATTGACAGCTGAGCATACCTCATTTGGAAAAGGATGTAAATAACAAAGTGTTAATTTGAAGACTCTTGATAAATTATCATTCTTATGAGCTTTTATATTCATTTTGGTGAAAAATATGAAAGGAAGGCATAGCATATGAAAAGAAAGAGCTTGGGGAAGTTACTTGTAAATTTGTAAAATTAAAATTTGATTGTCTGTATATCCTTGATTTTTCTCAACTGGTTTCCTGTGGCATGCATGCTATAAATCCCCCCAATGTGTGGTCTTGGGGGTTTGCTCATTGGGTCCTGGCTATTACGGAGAATAGAAACTATTTTAGCAATGTCTGACAGACTGAACCTATACCTGTAAGCGTTATAAGATGTGAGGAGTGAGGCACAAGGAACATATAAGAGGTAGCATATATCACTAAGTTGGCACCAAGGAAAACTTCATGTTTACTGGAACAAATTAACATTTGGCCTGGTGAGTTTATGGGATGGAAATCAAGGCAGTAAACACATCAACTCAAACATTAGGGGAGTGCTGAAGGTCATCCAAGAGAATACTGTAATATGTGGATAAAATTGCAATCCTTTAAATATGCAGCCCAAAATTCTAGTATTCAAAGTATGTCATGAACACAATGGTCTAAACATGTGTTTCTCAACATGGCAACTATTGGGAGTTTGGGCAGTAATTTTTTTTTTATTTGCAAGGATAGCCTCATATGCTTTCCAGGATGTTTATCATTCATGGTCCTACCCCCTAAAAAACAATAGCATCCTTAATTATTGTGACAACCAAAACATCTTCACATTCTTCCAAATGTGGTATGGTACCACCACTCCTGGCTCAAAACCACTAGTTTAAATGATACAATTCTTCTATGTCATTAACCTTACTCACATTAGACTTGTTGGACTTTGTGTTGGACAGGGGATTTCTAAACAACCAGAGTTTGCAAAAATAGATGTCTTGGCAATAACACATTAAGATATAAAATGTTTCTTTTGCTTTTCAGATAACAAAGCAAAAAAGACACATTAAATAAAAGATGTGCTATCCCTAAAATTAATATACATTTTTCTTTATTCTCTCTTTATATACAAGCTGATACAGTTAAAATTTGTGTATGGCTATTTCTCATAAGCACAGCTTTTCACTAATTTTAATATATTGATCCTACTCTTTCCTTTTGGATGACACATATTTTATTTGTCCTCTCTTTCACATGCCAGCCCTTTATATGATTAATTATGGCCTCTATAGATAAATCACTCTTAGTTATTTAATTCAAATGAACTTACACCCCATGTAAAGTAGACTTTGTATACCTCATTGTTTTTGTTGTCCTTTCAGTACATTGTTGTCAATGTCCTTCCTAAGGTATGGTGCCCAGAATTAAATCAATTAATGTTGCTGACCATTGTCAGGTTACAGTGGGTGTTGAGTACTGTGACCACCTTTGATCTGGATGTTAACTTCCTGGTAATGCAAATGAAGAAGTCTGTTAGCTATTTTAGATTTCATGAGTTATTACTACTTAATGTTGTACTTTTGGGCATGTACTTTTTTGGTCATTTTATTGGAATTGCTGTTAGTCTTTTTCATCTTACACTTAAGTTATTGAGGTTTTATTCTGTTTCAAACTTTATATTTTACTTTTACATTTTTTCTTGTTGGTTTTTAGTTTAATTAAACTTACGAAGAATAGTTTGAATCCTGATTATGTCACTCATTGCATTAGCAATTCCTCTTATACTTGTGTCAAACAATTTTCAGGAGCATGATTGTTATGTCATTATCTAAATTATCAATAAAAATGCTGAACAGGGCAGAGACGAGGATAGAATTCTGCAACAAGTCACTAGAGAACACTCTCCAGATTGATAGTCATTAATCAGCAATCTAGTTACTATTCTCAATAACAGTAACCATACCTAGGTATTTTATTCAATTCACACCTCTGAGTCTTTTGACCTGTCTAGTGACTTCAAATAAAGTATCTATCTGTCTAGGGTACAGTTAAGTACTTTGAATTTATAGTTGAGTAAATTGAAAATCATAATGCAGGATGTTTGTAAAATAGGATTATAATTTGTATCTGTGTATACATATGCATATAATTTTATTATGGCAAATATTGTTCTCAGCTTCCTCCCCACCTTTTGGTGGCTTCTGTTTTCTCACATTTTTTCTTCTGTCTAATGCTCCAACAGCTGTCTAAGCTGTCAGTACTTGTGTTAGTGATGTAGAAGTGGGAGAAGGAATGAGGTAGAATAGAAAAAAAGTGTAATCTGGGAATGAGGGAAAAGATATTTCAGAGGATTTTTCCCAGAAGTTGGATGAAGCCCCTTCATTTGTACTGGAAATTGATAGAAGAAGGGGATTTTGGGGGCGCCTGAGTGGTTCAGTTGGTTCCTTGGCAGACTCTTGGTTTTGGCTCAGGTCTTGATAACATGGATGCTGAGATGGAGCCCAGTGTCTGGCTCCATGCTCAATGGGGAGTCTGCTTGCAGATTCTCTCCCTCTGCTCCTCCCCCCACTCTCTCTCTCTCTCAAATAAATGAATCTCTTAAATAAAGGGGGGAATTTTATGAAATATTGCTATGAAGCATATGTCCTGTTCACTATATTTGAGAAATAAAAGAACTTGATATTAGGTTTTGGTTACTGAAATTTGTTCCTTTAGGAGTCTCTTCCTTGAATTTGGATTGTGTGGGTTCTTGGCTTTAACAAGGAGAGGGAAGGAGAGAGGGAGGGAGGAAGAAGAAAAAGAAGAGGGATGGAGGGGAGAGGAGATAGCGAAGGGAGGGAGGAGGAAGGCAGAGAGAATTTATATGTTATAGACAGTCTGGGGGTATTGACATCAAAGTATTAACAGTGATTTCCTGTGAAGAGTAGGCTTGGGGAGGAGGTGGAAAATTTTAACCATCCATAGCTGTTGGTTTGAAGTTTTTCAATGGATATCTATTTAGAATAAAAAAGTAAGAAATGAAAAACCTAGATACTCTTTTTATTTACGGGTTATTGAAATAAAATTTCTATGTAGTGATATGCAGAAATCTTAGGTGTGCAATCCCATGAATCTTGACAAATTCATGTCACTTGCATATACACAAATCTATCAAGATACAAAGCATTTCCATCACTTCAGAAAATTGCCTCCCCTAAGTGTACTTTTACTATTTCCTTTTCTGATGGGACTTCCATTTTTTCTCAGTGGTACTTGTTTTACTCTTCTGATTCATGGCAATCTGTTTCCCTTGGCTATATCAACCTAAGCTAAAAATAGGAGCTCTCAAACATAATAAAACAGCATTTCTTTGGACCTCTTACAGCTATCATAAGGGAATGCTAAACTGACCCAAATACATCTGATATTTAGGAAAATAGTATGTTAAAGAATCAATCAACAAAATCAATAGCATTCATATTTGCACATAATAATCTATTAGAATACAACAGGAATGGAGGATCCTGTTTATGATAGAAAATGAGATGAACTGAAATAGAGTATCTAGGCATGAACTTAAGAAATATTCAAGTCTAACTGAGGAAAACTGTGAGACATCGCCAAAATGCACAAAATTGGATTGGAACAAATGGAAAGACATACCATGTTATTAACTAGAAAGACTGAATAACATAAAGATGACAACTCTTCCTAAGTTAATTTATAAATTGATTATTATCCAAATGAAAAGTGGAGATATACTAGTTTATTCAATTTTTACTTGAAAGAACACCAAGCAAGAATAGCTAGGGAAGCCCTAAAAAAGAAGAGAAATGATTGGGATGCTAGTTTTAGCAGACATTATTGGTGCATGAATTAGACAGACTAATGTAATAAGCAAAATAATGTAATTAGACAGACTAATAGAATAAAAAGCCCAGAAATCCCAAGTGCATACAGAAATTGTTATATTATAAAGATAGCATACCAAAGCAGGGCTGAAAAGATGGATACTTTAATAAATGATACTGGCATAATTGAATAGCTACATGGAAAATGATAAAATTTGATCCTTCCTTGAACCATATACCAGGATAAAGTCCAACTGTATCAGAGAAGTCATGCAACTACTGGAAAAAAATGGGGGCATTCCTTTATAATTCGTAAATGGGAAAATTTTATTAAAAATTCAAAAATCTAGAAGACATGGGGAAGTGACAGATAAATTTGACTGTGCTAAGATAAAAAAGAAATTTCACATGGAAAAAAGCTGTAAGAAAATTAAAATAAAAAACAATAAACTAGGAAAACTGTGAATTATATTATAGACAAAGGGTTACTATCTCTAATGCAAAAAGAGCTTCTAAAAATACAGTAAAACAAGACCAGTAACACTAAGCAAAATTGGCAGAAGTGAACTAATAAAAGTAATAATAAATGCTCATGGTCCTAGATGAAATGAAAAGATATTCAACTCATATGTAATGAGAAATGCAAACTAAAATTATGCCAACATACAATTTCTCAATCTTCAGAAAAACAGGAATAAAGAATCCAAAAATATATTTCACTGGCTGGTGGGAATGAAGAAAAGTGCAACCCATATGAAGGGGAGTTGGCAATATCTACCAAAGTTATATTTGCATTTTCTCTTTGACCTAACAATCCCCCTTCTAGAAGTTCATCCAAATATGTGGACATTGCAAAAGTACAGGGGACATACTCACAACACTATTCATTGCAGAACTGTTTTCAATAGAAAAAGATTCAAGTCTAATATCCATGAATAAGAAGTAGTTGAATAAACTATTATGCATCCACATAATGAAGTAGTATGCCCCTGTAAAAAAAAAAAGAACGAAGAATATATCTATATACTGCTTTGAAATGAGCTCTGGGGTAGATCATTACATTAAAAAAATCAAGGAGAAAATTATGTATTATGCATACTGTTTATCTAAGGAAGTAATTTTTTCTTTGGCTTGTATTAGAAAAATGAAAGAGTAACCCAAAATTAAAAGGAACAAGTGTTATTTATAGAACAGGGTTTCTCAACAGCAACAATAGTAAAAGTTTGGACTGAATAATTCTTTGTTGTATGACTATCTCATGCACTGTAGGATGGTTAACAGCATCCCTGGCTTCTACCTACAGATGTATCTACCTAGTTGTGACAACAAGGCATTGCCAAATGTCCCTGGGGGCACTTTTTTGAGAATCTCGATGATTGTGGAAGGAACAGAGTGGAGGGGTAGAAATGGAAGCTGGAGTTCTCAGAATATATCTTTTTTAATTTTAATTTTTAGATTTGACTTTGGAACCATGAGAATGTTTTACATAACTATATAATAAGTTAATCCAAAATTAAAAGGAGTTCCTAAAATATAGGGAGCAAAATGAAACATATTGAGTTGGTAGGTTAATGACAGAGAGTAGATTCTTCAAGGGACCTTAAAACATAATAATTTTGACTGTACAACTCTAGTGAATATGCCCTAAGGAGAAAAAGATCTGCAAAGAAATATTAAATTGTTTTTTTCAGTTACCAGTGTTAGTGATGATATTGTTCAAAACTAATTAATAAGTAATTATGTTAATGCTGTTAGGAACCAATATTTTTAGCATAAGAGAAGAGACATATGAAAGTACAAAAAATTAACTAAAAACGTCAACCTAAATTTGGATTGGAAATATTAACATGAATTCATGATGATATATTTTCTCTTAAAATGAATTGTTTCCTAGCCCTGTCTGCTAAAAAAGTCCTGAGACAATACTTAATAGTACCCAAGCTGTGGTCCTTAAATTTTTTTTTCTTATAAGAAGAAACCACAGTTTTTGCAGAAATGGGTATTTCCAGGTCCAGGGCAGAGAATGTACAAGAGGAGTCAGAAAGACCTTGTTGTATCAGAAAATGAGGAAGCTAAAATACTATTATGAGTTATGACAAAAAAAGCAAAGGAGCCAAATTAAAGAGGCTTCCTCATATCAGGATTAATGACTGTATTGGATTAAAAGGACAGCAGTTATGTTAAACTTCATGACTTCATAATGATACTCAAATAAATGGATAAGAAGATGTGGCACACACCCACACACTGGAATATTACTCAGCCATAAAAAAGATTGACATCTTGCCATTTACAACGATGTGAATGGAGCTAGAGAGTATTATGCCAAGCAAAATAAGTCAGAGAAAGAATCTCAAGTACCATATGATTTCACTCATATATAGAATTTAAGAAACAAAACAAACAAGCAAAGGGAAAAAAGAGAGAGAGGGGCTAACCAAGAATCAGACTCTTAACTATAGAGAACAAAGTGATGGGGCACCTGGGTGGCTCAGTCAGTTAAGCATCTGCCTTCAGCTCAGGTCATGATCCCAGGGTCCTGGGATCGAGCCCCACATTGGGCTCCCTGCTCAGCGGGAAGCCTGCTTCTCCCTCTCACTCTGCCTGCCGCTCCCCCTGCTTGTACTCTCCCTCTCTCTCTCAAACAAATAAATAAAATATTAAAGAAACAAACAAAGAAACAAAAACCAAAGTGATGATTACCGGGGGTTGGGAGGGGTGGGAGGGAGTGGCTAGTGGGGATGGGTTAAATAGGTGATGGAGATTAAGAGTATACTTGTGATGAGCATCGGGTCTTGTATGGAAGTATTAAATCACCATATTGTACACCTGAAACTAATATTACAATGTGTGTTCACTAATAGGAATTTAAATCAAAACTTAAGAAAAAAGCCTCATTGTTTACCTTTGAAGAATGTTACAGAACCAACTCATTCTTCCAAATCCTGGTAAGGAAGGGAATGTATCAAACATGTCTTTCCTGTATGAAGAACCTCAGGGCAGCCATATAGGTCATAAGTGGATCTTTATTGAAGTATTCCAGCTTAATAAAGAGGAAGTAAAGTAATGAGACCATTATCATTTCTAATTTTTAATAAAAATAGATCTAGGCAAAGGCCAACAATAGCTGCTAAAAACATTTTAATGGAAGAATCAGGCCAGCAATACCTAAACTCACAAAGAGGGAAAACCAAATATTACATACTTCCTAATAGAGGCACACTGTATCAGTATGACTTATTCCTGACAAAATATCAAACTGAATCTCATCAGACCTCTATATCTAATCATCCATAGGAGATGGAATAATACGTTGACACCATGGATATATAGTCAGCAAAATCTAGAATATGGAAAAGTATAGGAACAACAATCCTGTTTTTTAAAATAAAAAAAATTGTGAGGAAAAGAAGAGGGAGAGGGAATGTGTGAATTAAAGAGATTTATGAAACACGTTAACCAGATGCAATATATGGACCTGGTTTGGTTCTTGCTTGAGACAAATCAACTCTAAAACGTTAATGAAATGATTAGAGATGCTTGAACATTGACTAGGTATTTGATAATATGAAAAAGTTGTTAATTTTAAGAGGCGTGGTAATAGTATTTTTTTTAAAAAGAATCTTGTAGACATATATTCTAATACATTTATGGGTGAAATGAAATGTCTGATATTTGTTCCCCATGGGAAAGCGTTACTTAGTCCTGCCTCATTGGCTCTCCAGAAGTTGTTTTAGCATTTGCTGTTGGGTATCTTAACAGCTCAGGCAAGCTTAAGAGGCAACATATTGATAAAGATTGTACTCATTGGAGAAGATGAAAATGAAATTGCTTAATGGATCTTTCTGCCTTTCCTTTATTATCCATTAACATTCCATTCTCTATCTCCAGCAGGGAAATAGACATTCCTTGATTATTGCTTCTCTGGAATTAGCTGAAAACATTTCAGTTCTTTTCCTATTTTCCGCAATTTCAGCATATCCTGGGCTTAAATCTTTCCAGAGCTATTTTAAGGCTTTATGTCACTTTTGTGATGTTTGTGTTTAAAACTTTGAGATCATCATATTTTTCTCTCCTTTTCTCTCTCAATACATTTTATATCTGCAGTTTGATTATGTTGGACCATTTTCAATATTTCCTTCCTCTGAAGAGGCCATTCCCTATATAAATTTCTATCATATCTACATTACAAATGAGTCCAAAATAGAATATTAATATTTTTTCAATTTTGTGCATGAGGATATTATCAGAGAGGCAAGAATGCCAGAGAGAGAGAGAGAGAGAGAGAGAGAGAGAGAGGGAGAGAGGAAGAATTTCTGAAGCAGAGTACTTTTTTCTAAAGGAGGATGTGACTTCTAGCAGATATCCTGATTAATTGAGACTACAATCTCTTGCCTTTGTGCTGGATTTATAACCTCTGTCAGGGAAGTGTCACTTCTTTCTTCTATGTGGGGATCTGTAGTGAGATCATTATTCTCTTTCTCCCTCATCTAAATGCTCTCCACTAGCCTGGCACGGTAGGGCTTATGAATGAACAAACCCTATTTTTGTGCAACATCTGTGTAGATGCTGTTCAGTTTTCATTTCCAAAATCATGATCTTCATTAAATAGAGGCAGACGAAGCACCACCTGTGCCCCCTTTGTTACCTAAGTGGGACTTCAAGATTGCTCAAGTTAAATTCCTGTACCTTCCGACTATGTTGTTTCTCACAGTGAATCAGCAGATGAGTTCACATCCAATATGGGTTTTATATTTTGCCTGACTCACTCTAGAGCTATTTTAATAGTCTTTACTCTATATACTGTTATAGAAAGGCAGCACATTATTATGATTTTAGGTTCTAAACAATATGCATGACCAATGAAAATGTTGAAATTGTGATCATTCAAGAAGCTAGCTAATTAGCTCAGAATGATTGACGTCTAAAAGATTAAATGTGGATTAAAGTTGTAGGGGTGTGTGTGAAGAGAGAGAGTGAGACAAATTAAAAGAGGAATCTTGAAAAGGGTGACTCTTCCTGTAAAATGCAAAATGGAAGTAAAACCATGCAGTAGTCTATTTTGAATTTTATTATCAGGTTACTTTACTTATTTCGCTGAAACTGGAAAATATCCTGATCAAATCTAAAATGATATGAATATCTCCAAATACTTTTAATCAGATTAATTTTTATTGGTTCAAAATCAGTTTAGGTGAGATGAAATGAATGGGAAGACGAGAGTGTGAAAATTGTGGGGAGAAAACTGATGCTAGATTCAGAACCACCATTTAATTAGTTCATTCATCTCTCTACCCCAGCATCTGTCACACTTGCTGGTCCATAATGGGTGCTCAATAAATCTCTGTTGGATTATATTATGGTGATAAACATCAACAAAAATAAATTATAGGTCAGCCACTGTTTTTTTTTTTTTAAAGATTTTATTTGTTTATTTGGGAGAGAGAATGAGATAGAGAGAGCATGAGAGGGGGGAGGGCCAGAGGGAGAAGCAGATTCCCTGCTGAGCAGGGAGCCCGATGCGGGACTCGATCCCTGGACTCCAGGATTATGACCTGAGCCGAAGGCAGCCACTTAACCAACTGAACCACTCAGGCGCCCCCAGCCACTGTTTTAATATGATGTCTATACTCAAATACTTACGTGTCTGTAGTACATGTGATTACATTTTAGCTTTTTGGTTCACAGTACTACCATTTGAAGTTTTTAAGGTTTGTCTTGAATGAAGCATATCGTCTTGAGCAGATAGTTGGTATTTTAGTCTCATTTATCTAGTGCTTTATATAATATACAGGTTAATTTTTATTTTTACTTAAAATATAAAACACTACGGTAAATAACAAAATTAAACAGTAAGGGAAATATTTCTTACAGTGTTTTTAACAGGATAAACACAAACTTCTGTTTGAATTAGGGTACTCTCCCTAATTCTTGTTACTTGCTTATTTCAACAACATTTTGATCCACAGACTTTAATTTGCATGTGTTTAGTAATACATTTGAGATACTTGAAGTTGGAAGTCCTTGGAATGTCCTCAAAAGTCTGAACTGTCAGTCAGCTTGAGAAAATGCTTCTATATCTTTCCCTGGCTACTATCTGTGGTAGTAATGAGTCTTCTGACTTTATTTTTATCTTCTGTTGAAGTAATTCCTCGCAGGTTCCTACTGTGTTTCAGAATTCTTTCATGTTTGTGCATCATAAAAGCAAAATATCATCTTAAAGTAATTCTCTACTTTTCAAGAAGAGTGGAAGCTAGTAGTCTGTTTTGTCTGCTGACCTTTGCTTGGGAGCACTAAGACAATATTTACATTTAATATAATTGCTTGCTCATATTGCTTACTCATTTTTATGTGTTTTACAAAATTTCTCTAAATTTAAAATCACATTATTGAGTACAGAGATTGTGTGTCACATGAAGTTTTTATATTCTCAACAGCACTTAGCAATTGCATTTCACTTAGTTTATAACTGATATTTGTTGATTTATAAGTAAAAACGCTTTCAGGGTTCCCTTGCTCCTCTCTCCTTTTGTGAACCTGTCCAGTAGCCTGTAATGAATATTATCATTGGCTTTCAATACTGCTGATTTGACAGATTTAGAGATAGTACATCATCTCTCATCCACTTTATGGCTGCAGAAAGGATGGACAAGCAAATTCTTTATACCCTTAGTGACTCATTAAAATTTTTATAAACATAATACCAGAAATAATAAAGTCATGAAAGCACAAGCCTGGCAATTATTTTAAAAAGTTAAAAAAGTTAAACTTTTCTTCCTATACTTGACCATGTCATAATGTCATTCCAGAGGGAAAACATGTATTTCTTTTTTCATAGTTTATAGAGGTTAAATCTTGTCTACAATAACAATGTTATTATTTTTTTTCTTGTTAGAATGCTATTATTGGCAGAGAATGTCCGGTCTTATTTAAGTATATGGGAAAAAACAGTCTTTTAGAAAATTCATGTTTTACCCAACCTGAATTCTACTTAATTTTCCCTCTATCACAGAGTTTACCCAAACATAGCTTCTGGTTTCTTTGAAATATTTGAAAGGCTCAATATTGTATGTGCTTTATGGTAGATATGAGTTAAGAAACTTGGAAGTACAAGAAAAGATATCACACTTATTAATTATATATCTTTTTACTTGCTTCAGTATTACTATAAAAACACTGAAAGTTAAGAGTAATTGGAGTACCAATATATTTTCGTAAGTTTTGGATATCTGTTACAACTTACTTAAGTAATTTTGAATAGATACTGACAATAATTCTCATATTATGGATAGTATTTATTCACAATCATTCATATAAACAACTATTAGACACTACTGTGCTCTCCTTATTAGATGCTAGATCTTTAAAAACATGTGGCCTGAAAAATAAAAATAAAAACATGTGGCTTACTAAGTTTTGAGAATCTAATTTGAGAAGATCTGATGAGAAAGTTATGCTATGAGGATGATGAGGATGATTATCAGGATAAATTGTGCTATCACTGAATTTCAGATGATTTTTGCTGCCTCAGCTTTTTTAAGGCATTTTTTTTCCAGCTTTATTGAGACATAATTAACATATAACATTAAGTTTAAGACACACATGTGATGATTTGATACACATATATATTGCAAAATGATTACCATAATGAAGTTAGTTAACACCTTCATCGCCTCACATAATTCCTTTTTTTTTTGTTTTGTTTTGTTTTGTTTTATGGTGAGAATATTTAAGATCTACTTTCAGCAACTTTCAAGTATATAATACGGTACTGTTAGCTCTAGTCACCATGCTGTACATTACAACCTCCGAATGTATTCATCTTATAACTGAAAGTTTGTACTGCTAATCAACATCTTGCATTTTCCCCACCCTCCCCCAGCTTGGGTTTAATTCCTGCCCTGTTACTTACTAACTCTGTAACCTTGAGCAAATTACTTAAACTCTGTCAGTTCTGTATGTGTGTTTTTCTCACTTGGACAACTTTTAAGTGGATATTAAAAGAATTTTGGGAAAGTTCTTGCTGCGCAACAGACACAATAAATATACATTTATTTTTCTCTTTCTGGTCTATGCTACTTCTTTTTTTTTTTAAATCAAACTATTGTTGTTCCTTGAGTAATGCTGAAAAGTTAATTAATAATTCATCTTGAACACTTACTGTATATATGACACTGTGTTGGTGCTAAATATTTGATGTGAAAATGAGGCCTTTCTTTAAACTCATCATGGGCAGTTTTCACATATCACAATGCTCTTTGATTTATCTATTTATCTAGACAGGGTTATTGAAAATTCAGCCTTTGAACAAGTTGTGAAGTCATAGAACTTTAAGCTGAGAAGACATAAAAGCTTAATGAGTCTGTTAATGATTTGTGAATTTAGGACATTTTATTCTGTAGAAATTTTTATCTCAATTATTTGGATTGTAATGAGCAAACATGTTATCTTGGATTAAGAGAATAAATTGTTTTCAGGCATTTGAGGACAATGAATTCCACAGATATATCAGACTCTTCAGAAAACTTAGGTTAATGATAAGGAGAGGAATTGGGTCAAGGGGAAGAAGATCACCAAAGAGTAGAACCCATGGATCTTCTTTTTCAGTTTTCCTACTCCTTTCCATTTTCTCTCACCCTGTTCCCTCAGTCCACTATCTTTCATGGACACATATCCTTTTGTTCCATGAGACATGTGTCTATGATAGATGTTGCCAGGAGGAGATAAATCATGGTAGGGGAGCACCATTATCAAACAGACACATATATCCAGATAATTTTCTCACTATGCAGGGGAGATATTTTTGAGTAAGGAGCTCTCTAGTGTTTCTAGTCTTCTCCAGATTAAATCTCCAGACTGTAATAGCCTGGTATACCAAT
This sequence comes from Eumetopias jubatus, assembly GCF_037043125.1. Classification (NCBI taxonomy): domain Eukaryota; kingdom Metazoa; phylum Chordata; class Mammalia; order Carnivora; family Otariidae; genus Eumetopias; species Eumetopias jubatus. Next base: position 118,126,840 of record NW_028274808.1, on the reverse strand, counting down.
TAGTTTTAATTTAGTTTCCCAAGGTGGAGACACACACTACTTATAAAGGAGATAATTTTAGATAGTACATCTGAGGGACATGGTCTTAAATAACATCTAATCACAGATTTTTTTTTTAACTTTTATAGTTCTTCTCATTAGTAAAGAAAGATCTCAGGTTGATAATAGAATATATTTAACAACTAAAACTTCCTAGTGTAACTTTTTATAAAGAGAGAGCAGGTCTCAAACTGACCCTGGCTGACAACAGTAACCAACTGAAATGTAATAGTTTTATTTTCACTTTTTCTACTTTTGGGAAGTGATGCTGGATTTCCATTTATGATAGGAATATAAAGTTCTTAAAAATACATTGAAATTAAATGGCAATTTAGTTGATTTAAACATAAAAGTTAAGGAAATAATTGTATAATTGGTTGAAGTACCAGCTGTGAAGATACTATTGACCATAATTTAACTTTAACCTGATTTAGTACTTTCCATTACAGTCGGTGTATCTTGTCATCTGATACCTAGACTGGACACAGTGCTTCAGGAAGAGTCTGACAAATGAAAAATACTGTGGTACGGTCAGCCACTTAGTCCTGCCCAATATACTTCAATTAATACCATCTAAGATTGCATTAGCTCTTTTGTAAAGCCCATTATGCTTTTGTCTTATATTGAATTGAAGTCAACTTAATCCCTCAGGTGTTTTTCCTAAGAACTTCTGCCAAGTTGACTTTTCTTCTTGAGACACTAGTACAAATTGATTTTTTGAAAATCAGGATAAAAAAAAATCACACTGTTGGAGTGCCTGGCTGGCTCAGTCGGTAGAGCATGTGACTCTTGATCTTGGGGTTGTAAGTTCAAGCCCCACATTGGGTGTAGAGCTCACTGAAAAAAAAAAAAAAAAGGAAAAAACCCACACTATTAAATTTCTTCCTGATTACTACATGCTAATGATTCAGCCTATTCAGACTTTTGGATCTTGATTTTCTTTTTTGATTTATTAGCTATTTTCCCAGTGCTGTCTTTCTGAAAATTTGTTAAGAATGCTTTCTATGTTTTCATATAAGTAACTGATTTGGAAAAGTTAAGTGGGAAAGAGCCAAGGTTTGAAAATTACTGCATTTCATTAGAGACTCCCTTTAAGTTGATGCCAAACTTTTGATCATGGTAAAATCCCTTTAAACTTAAAGTTGAAGAAACTAATAATTCATTGCCTCTGTATTTAGTTGCACAGGTTGTGCAATGCACAAATCTGTGTGTATATTCACATAGATTTTAATGCACCATTGTGTACATAATTCCAACTCTGGCTGTTATTTTTTTTAGGATTTTATTTATTTATTTGAGAGAGAGAGAGTGCTCATGAGTGGGGTGTAGGCAGAGGGAGAGGGAGAAGCAGGCTCCCCACTGAGCAGGGAGCCCAATGCGGGGTCCCATCCCAGGACCCCGAGATCATGACCTGAGCCAAAGGCAGATACTTAATTGACTGAGCCACCCAGATGCCACAATTTGGCTGCTCTTTTTAAATTATTGGAAATTCATTTCAGTAGTAGTTTCACTTAGGTGACACTTTCTTCTTTTAATCATAAAAATAATATGAACTATTTCATCGAATGTCTTGTTAATCTAAAAAAGCCCACAAAATCAGTAAGATTCTCCTGTTTCCCACTTCAGAAGAAAACTTACCAATGAAAAAAATTAATTAGTTTGACATTATTTACTCTTGACATTTTATTTTTTAAGTCATCTATTGATCATGTGTAGATAATTTAGTTTTGAATTTTGTTTAGAGTTGACATTAAGCTTTGACACTTTTCCAAAGCCTGTTATTTCAAATAAAAATAATGTGGAAATGGTCCAGTTTCATTCTTCTGCATATGACTGTCCAATTTTTCCAACACCATTTGTTGAAGAGACTGTCTTTTTTCCACTGGACATTCTTTCCTGCTTTGTCGAAGATTAGTTGACCATAGAGTTGAAGGTCCATTTCTGGGCTCTTTATTCTGTTTCACTGATCTATGTGTCTGTTTTTGTGCCAGTACCATCCTGTCTTGATGATGACAGCTTTGTAATAGAGCTTGAAGTCCGGAATTGTGATGCCTCCAGCTTTGCTTTTCTTTTTCAACATTCCTCTGGATATTCCTCTGGTCTTTTCTGGTTCCATACAAATTTTAGGATTATTTGTTCCATTTCTTTGAAAAAAGTGGATGGTATTTTGATGGGGATTGCATTGAATGTGTAGATTGCTCTAGGTAGCACTGACATCTTCACAATGTTTGTTCTTCCAATCCATGAGCATGGAACGTTTTTCCACTTCTTTGTGTCTTCCTCAATTGCTTTCATGAGTATTTAATAGTTTTCTGAGTACAGATTCTTTGCCTCTTTGGTTAGATTTATTCCTAGGTATCTTATGGTTTTGGGTGCAATTGTAAATGGGATCCACTCCTTAATTCTTTCTTCTGTCTTGTTGTTGGTGTCTAGAAATGCCACTGATTTCTGTGCATTGATTTTATATCCTGCCACTTTACTGAATTCCTGTACGAGTTCTAGCAGTTTTGGGGTGCAGTCTTTTGGGTTTTCCACATAAAGTATCATATCATTTGCAAAGAGTGAGAGTTTGACTTCTTCTTTGCCGATTCAGATGCCTTTTATTTCTTTTTGTTGTCTGATTGCTGTGGCTACACTACACACAAAAAGAGACTCAAAATGGTTGAAAGACCTCAATGTGAGACAGGAATCCATCAAAATCCTAGAGGAGAACACAGGCAGCAACCTCTTCGACCTCAGCTGCAGCAACTTCTTCCTAGAAACATCGCCAAAGGCAAGGGAAGCAAGGTCAAAAGTGAACTACTGGGACTTCATCAAGATAAAAAGCTTTTGCACAGCAAAGGAAACAGTCAACAAAACCAAAGGACAACTGATAGATGGGAGAAGATATTTGCAAATGACATATCAGATAAAGGGCTAGTATCCAAAATCTATAAAGAACTTATCAAACTCAACACCCAGAGAACAAATAATCCAATTAAGAAATGGGCAGAAGACATGAACAGACATTTTTCCAAAGAAAACATCCAAATGGCCAACAGACACATGAAAAAGTGCTCAACATTGCTCAGCATCAGGGAAATCCAAATCAAAACCTCAATGAGAGGGGCACCTGGGTAGCTCAGACAGTTAAGCATCTGCCTTCGGCTTGGGTCATGGTCCCGGGGTCCTGGGATTGAGTCCTGTGTTGGGCTCCCTGCTCTGCGGGGAGCCTGCTTCTCCCTCTGCCTCTCTCTCTCTCTCTCTCTTTCATGAATAAATAAATAAAATCTTTAAAAAAAAAACCTCAATGAGATACCACCTAACAGCAGTCAGAATGGCTAAAATTAACAAGTCAGGAAACGACAGATGTTGGCGGGGATGCAGAGAAAGGGGAACCCTCCTACACTGTTGGTAGGAATGCAAGTTGGTGTAACCACTCAGGAAAACAGTATGGAGGTTCCTCAGAAAGTTGAAAATAGAGCTGCCCTATAACCCAGCAATTGCACTACTGGGTATTTACCCCAAAGATACAAATGTAGGGATCTGAAGGGTATGTGCACCCCAGTGTTTATAGCAGCAATGTCCACAATAGACAAACTATGGAAAGAGCCAAGATATCCATCAACAGATGAATGGATAAAGAAGAAGTGGCATATATATATATATATATATATATATATATATATAATGGAATATTACGCAGCCATCAAAAAACCTGAAATCTTGCCATTTGCAATGACGTGGATGGAACTAGAAGGTATTATGTTAAGTGAAATAAGTCAATCAGAGAAAGACAAGTATCATATGATCTCACTGATATGAGGAATTCTTAATCTCAGGAAACAAACTGAGGGTTGCTGGAGTGGTGGGGGGTGGGAAGGTTGGGGTGGCTGGGTGATGGACATTGGGGAGGGTTTGGGCTATGGTGAGCACTGTGAATTGTGTAGGACTGTTGAATCACAGACCTGTACCTCTGAAACAAATAATACATTATATGTTAAAAAAAAAAAAAAGAAGAAGACGATAGTAGGAGGGGAAAAATGAAGGGGGGGAATCAGAGGGGGAGTTGAACCATGAGAGACTATGGACTCTGAGAAACAAACTGAGGGTTCTAGAGGGGAGGGTGGTGGGATGATGGCTTAGCCTGGTGATGGGTATTAAGGCGGGCATGTCCTGCATGGAGCACTGGGTGTTATACGCAAACAATTAATCATGGAACACTACATCAAAAACTAATGATGTAATGTATGGTGATTAACATAACATAATAAAATAAAATAAAATAAATATGTGGAATTGATTTTAAAAATTTACCACAGAGAATATAGAAATTATACATGGAATTAATTAAAATCTAGAATTGCTACCTTGTTTAATAGTTTAGGTAAACTTTTTGCTCTCCTTGCCCTCAGAAAAAGTAAGGATTATAAGGATAACAAGTATATGTATTCTATTTGTAAGGAATTGTTTGTACTAGTTTCTGGTTTTTGAGTGAGAAAAAAATCTACATATAGCAAAAATAATCAGGTAATGAAAAATACATCTGACATTTGAAATTGTGAAGTTGTTTCTAAGTTTATATTTTCAGAGTATTAATAGATAACATTTAATGTATATTTGTTTCCTTCTGGGCACTGTCTAGGCAGTTTGCTTGTATTACTTCATTTAATCCCCTCAAGAATTTTATGAGCTAGCTCTATTTCACAAAGAAGAAACTGATGCAGAGTGGTTAAGTGAGTTGCCCACGATCATTCTAGAGTCAGTGTTGACCCTCATCTATGGTGACTAGCATTCATTCTCTTACCTATTGTTACATATTGTAGTAAAGCATATTATCTAAAGACAACTTGCTACCAGCTTTTGCCAATACTTCTTTGAGATGGAATTTTCTACTATTTTGTTAGCAAAGTATTGGGAAAAAAAGTGTACCCCATTTGAGTGTCATATTATAGAGAATATCAAATGAAAGCAAGTAATATTTAGTACAACAGAAATTCTCTATAGCCAAACACTATCTTTTAGAGCTTGTTATTATGAAGTTAATCTCCATAGTAGTAAGAGAGACCTGTCCTGAGTTTCTAGTGGGTCAGAGAGTTCACATACATTTTCTTTAACCCATGCAAATTTCCTATCTTGATTTTATAAATGAGGAAACCAAAGATTGCAGAGGTTCACCCACTTGTCCAGCATCTCACATGTAATCACAGCTGGGATTCACACATAGATGTGTCTGATTCTGACACCCATGCTCTTTTCAGTACATCAGGCTTACTCAAAGCCCACATTGGAGCGAAGGGAGGTCTGTCTCTAAGTCTCTTTTTATTCCAAGGATTATGCCATGGTGAGAAGTTATAGGTTTCAGAAAAACAAAACAAAACCAAAATACCTTCTCACATTCTCTAGGAGGTATGTCTTTTTTTAAATAAAATAAAGAAGAAAAATGGCAATGAGCTAGAAATTTTATATTATGAATTTTCTTAGTGTCTCTTTCCCAGAATATAAAATCAAGGTGATACATGTCTTGAATACTGGATTATAGATAATAATTGTTGCTGTTAGATGTTGTGTTTTGCTGTTTGGTCTTTGTAACTCAAGTATGTTTTTTGACTTTCTCCATCTTGATATGACCAAGAATTCTGATATTTCTTTTTGTCATATTTTGCTTTAGTTTATATAATTTCTAATGACTCAAATAAACTCTTTAAAAATCCTTACAGAAAAATATTAGTTTAACTGCAATAAAAATAGGGCTTTGAACTTCTTATAAGGAAATTTAATTTCCATGTTAAGAGCTACATCAGTTATGTGCCATGTGGTTTATACATGTTACCTTTAATCCTTAATGACATCCATCCAAGGTAAATATTATTTTAATTTTATAGAACAGGAAGCCATAGTTAATACATAGCTTCAGAAGTAGAAAAATATCTGGTATATTAGAAGAACATCAAAAAGGGGCACTTAGGGGGCTCAACCGCTTAAAGTGTCCAACTCTTGATTTCTGTTTGGGTCATGATCTTGGGGTTATGAGATTGAGCACCTTGTTTGTGTTGGGCTCTGCCCTGAGCATGGATCCTGCTTGAGATTCTCCCTTTCCCTCTCCCTCTGTCTCTCCCTGCCTCACTCATGCTCTCTTTCTAAGAAAAAAAAAGAACACCAAAGAGATCTTTATGGATAGAGCAAAGTGAACAAAAAGGAGAGGAGACATATTATTAGAAAGGTATGGTGGGGGAAAGAATGGTGAGTGAGATACAGATCATTTTGATCTTATAAGAGACTGTAGAGAATGAAATCTACTCTACCATTTTGATTAGAGGAGTGCCATGGTAAAATTTACATTTTAACTGGTCACCCTGGCTGCTCTATTGAGAATACCCTGTGGAAGCAGAGAGACCAACGGGGGGTTCCAGCAGTAATCCAGACGAGAGGTGAGGGTGGCTTGAACCATAGAGGTGGCAGGGGAAATGGTTAGATGTGGTTTGGCTCTTGATAAATTTTGAAAGCTGAACCAGTAGAATTTTCAGACACATTGAATGTTCAGTATGAGAGAAAAAGAGGAATCAAGGAATGGCTCCAAGGTTTATGGTCTGAGCAACTGTAAGGATGAAGTTGCCCCTGATTGAAATGGAGAAGAATGTGGAAGAATCAAACTGTGGGAAAGATCAATATGATAAATTTGAGATGCTGAATAGTTAGCTGGAGAGAACTGTGGGCAGGAGACATACATCTGGGTATCATCAACACGTATTTAATACTGAATATACAGAGGTTGAGACAGATTACCAAACAAGAAGTATAGATTGTAAAGGAGAGGTTTCTGAGGAATGAAACCTGGGACACCCCAATGTGGAAAGATGGAGAGATCAGGAGGAACTACCAAAAGAAATGGATTTGGAGTCTCCAGTGCAGTAAGAGAAAAACCAGGACAGTGTGATATGTTTGAAATTGTATTAGTCTGCTTAGGCTGCCATAATGGACTGCCACAAACTGGGCAGCATAAACAACAGACATTTATTTTCTCACAGTTCTAGAGGCTAGAAGTACATGATGAAGGTTCTGGCAAATTCGGTTTCTGGTGAGGACCCTCTTACTGGCTTGCGGATGGCTATGTCCTCCATGACCTTTCCTCTGTGTATGCACAGAGATGAGCTCTGGTGTTTTTATCTCTTATAAGGGCACCAGTCCTGTTGGATTAAGGTCTACCCTTATGACCTCATTTAACTTTAATTATCTTTTTAAAGGCCCTATCTCAGAAAACGTCACAATGGGAGGTACACTTCAATATATGAATTTTAGGGGGTTACAATTCAGTTCATAACACAAGTCAAGTATAGAAAATGTTTCAAGGAGAGTGATCAGACATGTCAAGTATGGCTTTTATCTATTTATGTTCAGAGCTAAAGCAAATGTCCCCATGCTTATGCTCTCTCTCCCTCTCTCTCCCTCTCTCTGACAAATAAGTAAATAAAATCTTAAAAAAAGAAAGATAGGAAGAACTTTTTGCATGTAAAAAGTCAGTATTTCCCAACTTCTTGTCCATGGTTTGATGAGGCACTCACTTCCTCTCCTTCTCCCCCTTCCCCCCCTTCTCCCAATCTTGTTAACAATAAATTTAGCTTTGCTAATCTTTCCTTCCTGGTTTTCTCTCCATCTTGGATCTATAATAGATAAAGTTTCCCAACCTGTTTTATAATTTGGATTGGCAAACCTCTCAGTGGAAAAGGAGAGGGTAGGTGATGGGAGTGGTAAAGAAGCAGAATTTGAAGGCTGTTTTTGCCAGCATATTTTAGAGCCCTGTAGTAAGACTGTGATCTCCAGTGTCTGCCAAGTTTTTCAATGTTAGCAGAGAAACTCTTGGAAAGTGAGTAGAAAGTAGATCAATAATTAAGATATAAGATTTATTCCAATTCTGAAATTCTGTGTTTCAGTGGCCATCCTCAGCAGAGAGCTTAGAATTATGGGGAAAATTAAAATATATTAGAATTAAGAACAATATGAGCCACTGTGATATATGATATATATATATATATCATATTAGGATAATGCTAATTATAGATAGCATTATGATCTCTGAAGGATTATATGCTTAGAGAATTAGAAAATTTAATATCTCTTGATAATATATAGACTACAGTTTTAAAAATATTTAATTTAAAGCAGAAATAGCTAATAATAATTTGACCTAATAACTCAATAATCTTAAAACCTGGTGTTCTTTACTGCATGTATGGTAATATTTGTTATCACTTCACAGATTTGTGTTTCCAAAGCTGGTAAACAGAAGCTATTTTCTCCTAAACATAATGTTTTTATTTAAGAGGTACTCAGTGATAAATGAACTCAGTAATTATTGACTATTGAGTAAAAGTAAAATTCAATAATAGGTAAATGGTGGGAATTTGAGTTTGGCTATAGTGGACTATTTTTCATTTTCTTCTATAAAAATGTTAAGGAAGTTTCACTTGAGGGAGAATGGTATAAATGTAATTTTTCCTAGTTCCTCCTCTCAGAACAATTAAAAACTCTGGACTCAAATATAACACAAACATAGGAAGACCCTGAAAGGTAGAGAAAACAAGACAAACTGGCTAGGTATCCTGGGACCAAGGAATGACAGTGGGGAATTCCTTAGGTTTTGTTTTTGCCTTGTATATTCTAAACTGTGTCCTGGAGAAGCTTTACACCTAAGAATGCCAAGAGACCAGACCAAAACCCAAACCAAAACAAACCAAAGAAGCCCCCCCCAACCCAAACAAACCCAAAGAAACCAAAACCAAAACAAAACAAAAAAACCCAACCAAAACAAAACCCAAACAAACCCCAAAATGACAAAGCAAAACAAAACCCAAGAAAATCCTGTTCTCATTAGCTAAAGGATGAAGGAAGGGCCAGCCTAGAAAGGCAGAAAACATGTATACAATAAATGATCTACTCCAGCCAAACACCACAGAAGAAAGCTGCAGCTCTGTGCCCACTCCTTCCAGTGAAGACTGGGTAGAGTACCTGGACTTCCACCCTTGCCAGACTGTAGGAGGTGCCCCATTCTTCATGCTGGGGTGTCAGAGAAGGCTGAGTGAGAAACTGAGACTTTCATCCCTGCTGGGCACAATGAATCCCCCCTCCCTTGTTTGCAGTATCAGTAGATCAGTGACATGGCACCCCTTAACCTCCCAGCCAGGATGTCATCAGTGGAGACCTAGTGGGAGCCTGAATTCTCACTCTGCCCAGGAGTATCAAGGAACCCTTAACCCCCTCAGGTTCCAACAGAGGCTGAGTGCAGAACTTGGGTATCCACCACCATCTGGCAGTACTGAAGTGATGCCCCCTTTCATTCAGTGGAGTAGTATCAGAGGGAAATTGCTGGGGCTTCTGGGTGACTCAGTCGGCTAAGCATCCAACTCTTGATTTCGACTCAGGTCATGATCTCAGGGTCCTGGGATTGAACCCCACTTTGGGTTCTTGCTCAGCAGGAGTCTGCTTGTCTCCCTCTCCCTCTGCCCCTCCCCCACTCATGCACACACTCTCTCCCTCTCTTAAATAAATAAATAAATCTAAAAAAAAAGTTGCTAAAAAAGATTTAAATAAGATTCAGAGTCTCATAAAACTCCAAATGTCCAGGTTTCAATAAAAAATCACTCATCATACCAAGAACTAGGAGGAACTCAAACTGAATGAGAAAAGACAATCGACACCAACATCAAAATGATATATATGTTAGAATTATTTGACAATGAATTTAAAGCAGACATCATGGGCACCTGGGTGGCTCAGATGGTTGAGCGTCTGCCTTCAGCTCGGGTCATGATCCCAGGGTCCTGAGATTGAGTCCCGCATCGGGCTCCCTGCTTCTTGGGAGCCTGCTTCTCCCTCTGCTTCTCTCTCTCCCTCTGTCTCTCATGAATAAATAAATAAAATCTTAAAAAAAAAAAGGCAGACATCATAAAAATCCTTCAGTGAACAATTACAGATATGCTTGAAACCATTGAAATCTGGGCAAAAAATTGAAATTCTCAGCAAAGTAATAGAAGATATAAAGAAGAGCCAAATGGAAATTTTAGAACCAAAAAAAAAAAAAAAAGAAAGATAAAGCAAAATAAAAACTTAATAGATAGGCTTAATAGAAGAATGGAGAAGACAGAGGGAAAAAAAAGTCAGTGAATTTGAACATAGAACAATAGAAATGATCCAATCTGAACAACAGAGAAAAAAAAATAGCTGGAAAAAAAGTAAACAGAGCCTCAGGGACAGATAGGGACAAAACAATTCACATCTTTGCTTCCAGAAGGATGTAGGAGAGAGGGTTCCCACTGTTATTACATAGAAATACAATTGATTTTGTATGTTAATCTTGTATCCTGCAACCTTGCCGAACTCACTCACTAGTTCTAAGAGTTGTTTGGCCTTTTTTAAAATAGATTCCTTGGAATTTTCTCATAAACCATCATGTCATCTGCAAATAAGGACAGTTTTATTTCTTCCTTTCTGATCTGCATGCTTTTGTTTCTCTTTCTTGCTTATTGTACTGGCTAAAACCTCCCATACTATGGCTGAGTAACAGTGGTTAAAGTATTCTTTGCCTTGTTCTCAATCTTAGGGGAAAGCTTTCAGTCTTTGACTATTAAGTGTGATGTTAGCTGTGGGTTTTTTGTAGATGTTCTTTGAAGTTGGGGGACTTTCCTTCTATTCCTAGTTTTCTGAGACTTTTTACCATGAATGAGTGTTGACACTGAAACTAAAAATACAATGCCATTTACAATCACTCAAAAAAGAAAGAAATACTTAGGTGTAAGTGTAAGAAAACACCTGCAGGCCTTTATTTTGAAAACTACACAATGCTGATGAAAGAAATCAAAGAAGGTTTAAGTAAATGGAGAGATGTGCCAATTTCATGGATTAGAAGAAACAGTATAGTAAAGATGTCAGTTCTTCTCTAATTGATAAACAAGTATTCGAAATCCCAACAAGATTTCTTTGTAGATATACTCAAGATTATTCTAAAATTTATATGGAAAGATAGAGGAACTAGAACAACTAAAACAATTTTGAAAAAGAAAAATAAAGTGGGAGAAAAAGTCTACTTAATTCAAGATTTATTATCTAGTTACAGTAATCAAGACTGTGTGGTATTAGCAGAGAGATAGACACATAGATCAGTGGAACGGATAGAGAACCCAGAAATAGACTCATAAAGTATGGCCAGCTGACTTTTGACAAAAGTGCAAAAGCAGTTCAATGGAGGAAGGATAATCTTTTCAACAGATGGTGTTGAAGCAATTTTCTATTCACAGACAAAAACAAAAGCAAAAAAAACTTGAACTAAATCTCACATCTTACGCAAAAATTAAGCCAAAATGCATCCTAAATATAAATGTGAAAGATAATACATATAACTTTTAGTAGATAGCATAGGAGAAGAATCTTTGGGATGTAGGGCTTGGTGAAAAGTTCTTAGACATGACACAAAAAACACAATCCATAAAATACAGAAATCTATAAATTGCATGTCATCAAAATTAAAGACTTTTTTTTCCTGTAAAAGACATCATTAAGAGGTTGAAAAGATTAGCTTTAAACCCGGGGAAAATATTTGCAAACTTTATGTCTGAAAAAGGACCAATTTTTAGAATATAAAAGTAACTCTGAAAACTCACATTAGAAAGCAAACAATCCAAGTAGAAAATAGGCAAGAGACATGAAGAGACATTTCACTAAGAGGATGTATGCATGACAAATAAGCACATGAAAAGATGTTCAGGATCACTAGCCATTAGGGAATTGCAAATTCAGACTATAATGAGATATCACTGCATACCTATAAAAACAGTTACATTTGAAAATGTGACAATACCAAATGCTGGCCAGGATGCTGAGAAACTGAATCTGTCATACATTGCTGGTGGGAGCGTAAAATGGTACATCCACCTTAGAAAATAGTATGGCAGTTTCTTAAAAATCTAGACATACACTTACCATATGACACAGAAATTATAGTCCAGGGCTTTTATCCCAGAGAAATGAAAACTCTATTTGCACAAAAATCTGTACATAATTGTTTATAATAGCTTTATAGCCAAAAACTAGAAGTAGTCCAAATATCCTTCAATAGGTGAGTGGTTAGACAAACTCTGGTATATTCATACCATGGAATACTGCCCAGCAAAGAACCAAAACCAAAACCAAACCAACCTCAACCATAAAAACAAAAGTGAATGAGCTACTGATACATGCAGTAATTTGGATAGGCATTATGGTCAGTGACTAAAAGTCAATTTCAAGAAGTTACATATTGTATGGTCCCATTTTTGTAACATTCCTGAAATGTCAAAATTATGAAGATGGAAAACATTTTTGTTTGCTGGGGGTTAGGTATGTTGGAGGGGGAGGAAAGAGGTGGATGTGACCATGAAAGAATAGCATGGGGAGGTCTTTGTGTTGATGGAATAGTTCTGTATCATGATTGTGTTGTTAGTAACACAAATCTACGCATGTCATAAAATGACACAGAACTAAACTCACTCATGTGTAAATGTCAAATCCCTAGTTTTGATACTGGACTATAATTATGTAAGATGTAGCCATTGGGGAAGCTGAGTGAAAGGTACAGACCTCTCCTCTGTACTGTTTTTGCAAGTTCATGTGAATCTATAATTATTCCAAAATAAGATGTTAAAAAATTTAATCTTCAGAGGCAGCCATGCATTCATGCAGTTTCTATTCTGGTGAGAGAGATGGAAAACAAGTAACTAAGTAAGTAAATAAGTAAGTACGTAACAGTAAGTAAGTAAATAAAGTCTTACCTTTCCTTGGAATGGATAACCAAGATTGCACATGATTCCTAAAGCAAAGTTTCCCCCTAAAAATACCTCTTTAAAAGTACTTAAAAATTTTTTATTATAGTAAAGTGACACATGCATTAGACATTTAATGATTTTTAGAAATACAGCCACCTATTTGTAAATGTAAATCTTTGTCCTTAAAACATTACCTGTCACTTTGAGAGAAAGAAAGAGCATGCACATGCACGCACATGCATGTACGAGTTGGGAGGGGGGCAGAGAGAGAGGGAAAAGGAGAATCCTCAAGCAGAGGTCTGAGCTCAACGTGGAGCCCGATGCTGGGCTCGATGGGGTCTCGATGTGGGGCTCGATGTGGGGCTTGATTTCAGGACCCCAAGATCATGACCTGAGCCGAAATCAAGAGTCAGATGCTTAACCAACTGAGCCACCTAGGCACCTCGGTTCCCTGTCACTTTTAATCCTGCTTTTCTGCAGGAATCTCTTCTTTTGTAGCTGTCCAGCTGTCTCTTTGCTTGAGGTGGGACATCTATCTTCTGCCCTCAGACATCAGTGTTCCCAGACTCTAAGACTTACACCGTTGTCTTCCTGATGAGGGAGCAGAAGGCAAGCTAAGGACAAAACACAAACTGGCACCCTGCAAAAGCCTCCACCTCAGGATATGTGTGACATTCCTCAAGCACTCCTGGCTGCCCTAAAACTAAGTAAGAGAAGGAAAAGACAAATATTTAACTAATATAGATCACAGTCCTGCCAAACATGAGTCTCCATCAGTTTACAAATGTCTTAGTGATTTTCAAGGAAAAAGCATTCTTATCAATAACATGACTCCCAGAAATCCATAATTCAATTTCCTGGAGCCCTAACATCACCCTCCCTTCCATGAGTGATGTGGGAAACAGAGGCAGAAGGAAATGTAAACAAAGTTAAGTTTCTTTACTACCTGTGGCCTACTGACAAAGACTTGTAACACAAAGAGTGTAACATTTCTCCAGGAAACATCCCAACGGTCTTAATATTAATGCCTTATTAGAAAGAAAAACAACCTTACCTTGACAATAGCAAGGCCTCCAGTATCCTGAGAGTCTTCTTTAGCATATCAAAGTCCTTTTGAAAACCTCCCTTTTTCTTTGCCTCCCTCACTCCCAAGTGTATAATCAGCCATTCCTCCCAACCTCAATGCAGCAGCTCCTTCTGCCCACCGGATCACACTTTTTGTACCAAAAACATCTCAAGAATTCTTTTTCGTTGTCAGCTTTGGACCTCACCAACATTCCAAAACTACATCATTCCCATTCTCAGGCCTTTGGACTCAGACTGAATTATACCACTGGCTTTCCTGGTTCTCTAGCTTGCAGACAGCAGGTTGTGGAACTTCACAGCCTCCAGAATTGCATGAGCCAATTTTTATAATAAATCTCCTCTTGTATGTATCCTGTTGGTTCTCTTCTCTGGAGAACCGTAACTGATACAGGTGGGAAGGAATTAGAATGTTGGCAGAAGAGCAAGGCAGCCAAATGTGGCTGGAGTAAGAGAGAGTGGTAAGAGAGACCAGAGAAGTGGTGTCCTACATAATTTGTCCACCCTTGGCTCCACCACCACTATGGATCCCTCTCTTCTCTTGGATCATCTTCTCTGGATATTGCAATAGTGGTGGATCATTTCAACAGTCAGTCATGGTGGGTCTTGAGACTTTTACTATGAATGGGATGAGAAGCTGTTGAAATGATGGGCAGAAAGTGATATCTTTCTTATGTTTAAAAGGAGCACTGGGTGTTATATGAAAACAATGAAGTATGGATCACTACAACAAAAACTAATGAAGGGGAGATGAACCATGAGAGACTATGGACTCTGAGAAACAAACTGAGGGTTCTAGAGGGGGTGGGGTGGGGGGATGGGTTAGCCTGGTGATGGGTATTAGAGAAGGCATGTACTGAATGGAGCACTGGGTGTTACACGCAAACAATGAATCATGGAACACTACATCAAAAACTAATGATGTAATGTAAGGTGATTAACATAACATAATAAAATAAAAAATTATTTAAAAAAACTAATGTATTGTATGGTGACTAACATAACATAATAAAATAAAATTAAAAAAAAAGAGACTTTTCTGGCTACCCAGTTGAGAACAGATTATTGGGTTTAGGAGTGTGAGCAGAGAGAATGTTTAGGAACAAGGCTATTATAATAATCCAGAGAAGAGATGGAAGTGGATTGGAATGGGGTAGGAGATGGGTAGTGGTATAAGTGAGGAGGATGGATTCAGCATACAATTTGAAAGTAGGTATCACAGGATTTGCTGGTGAATTGATATAAGTAGAAAATTTTTGGCTTGAGCAATTGGAAGACCATGGCACTACATTTGATAATATGTAATTTGAAAGGTTCAGTGTTGAGGAATATGTATTCTTGTTTAGTGAATCTCAACATATGGCTGTTGCTGTTGTTAGGCTCAGATTTGTAGACTGGATGAATATATTTACTTTTAGTTTCTTATCACTTGCTACCACATATGTGCCTGGAGTACCCCATAATTTATGAAGGGTGGGTATTAGCCACTGCTTGCATAAAGGATATCAGTGACAGAACATGATTTTTTGTAAAGATTTTTTATTTATTCATTTGAGACACAGAGATACAGAGAGAGAGAGAGAGAGCATGAGCAGGGGCAGAGGCAGAGGGAGGGGGAGAAGGGCCCTGGGATCATGACCTGAGCTGAAGATAGACACTCAACCACCTGAGCCACCCAGGTGCCCCCAGAACATGATTTTAATTATTATAAGGGCAACCCAAAGCACTCAAGCATGATGACTTAGAATGTCTGTCATTTTGTAATTGGTTCTGTATCATTGTGTCAAAATTTTTGTATGACTGGTTAACTGGGCCCTTTGTTCTTTCTGTTCCCCCTAGTGTCTCTGCCACATTCCTGCCTACCTTTACCTCTGAGGCTAACCTAGGTTATTAAAGTTTTTCTTTCCTTAAAATATACCTTTCAAACCAACAGAAAAGGTCTGAAGTCTTCCATTAAAAAAAACTAGCATATGTCATCTTTCAACATGTCCAATAAAATGTTATTGTCTAGGGTGAATGACAACATCAATTTTTTTTTTTTTTACATGGAAGGACTTCAGCTATTTTTTTTCTGAATAATGTTTTTGGGTTTCTTCAGGGCACATTCTGACTAGTATTCTGGCTATTTTAATTTGCACAAGAGTTTACCAGTTTTTTGCATGCTTATTTATATGGTTAACTCTAATAGAAAATCTGTGTAGGAAAAATATTTGTTCATTAGTCTCATAAGAATTGGAATATAGTGTGGGACTTTGATTTAGGATACAGTGAGAGAAAGAATATGAGTATGGATTCAAGGGAAAAAGAGAATGAATAAAAGGAATCCAGAAATAATCAGAAGGAACAAAGCCAAACATACAATTATACATCAAGGCCATAATAAACAATAAGTAAATGTAGTATTGGAGTGGGTTTTTAGATTGGTCCTCAAGACCATTGTGAATAAGGCAGAAAGCAGAACTCCAAGATAGAAACATATGTAAGTTTCAGTGGATGATTGGAATACAGTACAGACATATCTTGTTTCATTGTGCTTCACTTCACAGCACTTTGTAGTTATCGCATTTTTCACAAATAGAAGGTTTGTGGCAGCCCTGTGTTGAACAAGTCTATTGGCATCATTTTTCCAACAGCTTTTGTTCACTTTGTGTCTGTCACCTTTTGGCAATTTTCAAAATATTTCAAACTTTTTCATTATTATTATATTTATTATGGTTATCTGTGATCAGTGATTACGACTTGTTGAAAGCTTAGATGATAGCATTTTTTTAGCAATAAAGTATTTTTTAATTAAGGTATGTACTTTTTTAAAAAACATAATGTACTGCACACTTAATAGACTTACTAGTATAGTGTAACATAACTTTAATTTGCACTGGGAAACCAAAAACTTTGACTTGGTTTATTGTGATACTAGCTTTTTTGCAGTGAACTCACGATAGCTCTGGGGTATGCTTGCAGTCCCCCCTTATCCGTGGTTTCACTTTCAGTAGTTTCAGTTACCTGAGGTCAACCGTGGAAACAGACAATCCTCCTTATGATGAGTCATTAGAAGTCAGTAGTAGCCTAATGCTATGTCACAGTGCCTGCATCATTCACCGTGCTTCATCTCATCACATAGGCATTTTATCATCTCACATCATCACAAGGAGAAGGGTGAGTCTAGTATAATAAGGTATTTTGAGAGAGAGAGAGAAACCACATTTACATTGTTATAATTGTTGAATTTTATTATTAGTTATTGTTAATCTCTTACTATGCCTACTTTATAAACTAAACTTTATTATACGTAAGTAGGTGTAGGAAAAAACACCGTATATATAGGGCTCAATACTATCTGTGGTTTCAGGCATCCACTGGAGGGAGGGATCCCCCACAGATAAAGGGGGACTACTGTAAGATCAAATTAAGTACTTTGAGCAGGTGCTGTTGAGAATCATGATTGTGAGTAAAATTAGCCGTCATGGTCCAGCCATGGTGGAAGGAGCTCATTGTCGATGAATGGTGTCGTGGAGATCAGTGGGTGGCAGTAAGGAGAGCAAGAGAACTCTCCTGTTACAGAGAAGTCAGAGGTGCCTTTCTTTAAATTTGTCATGGCATCACCATAACCCACCAATCAAAAATGGGCAGAGCAGTTTGTGGAGTGTACAGGATGGAGGCGGTTGCCAGAGTGCCATGCTTTGAGGATCACAGTGTAGCTCAGTGCATAGTACTTGAGGAAGGCTGAAAAAGGGAAGTACTTGATGGGAAAGCAATGGGATTCTCTTACTCTAAAAGGATTCCCTTCTATATACATCTTTAGGCTGCATATTGCTGATTTATAACTACTTTCTCAAAGCTACTCTGCATGGTTATTAAAACTCCATAGGTGGGGTGCCTGGGTGGCTCAGTCGTTAAGCATCTGCCTTCTGCTCAGGTCATGATCCCAGGGTCCTGGGATCGAGCCCTGCATTGGGCTCCCTGCTCGGCGGGAAGCCTGCTTCTCCCTCTCCCACTCCCCCTGCTTGTGTTCCCTTTCTCGCTGTCTCTCTATCTGTCAAACAAATAAATAAAATATTAAAAAAAAACAAAAACAAAATCAAACCCTCCATAGGTGGCCTCGGTCCTCACTTCCTGAAAGCAAAACAAACAAACAAACAAAAAACACCAAGCAAACCAAGACCGGGAAGAATTAAACAGAATATTATAGTGGGCATGTGCTTTGAAATCAGATGTTCTGAGGGAGAATTCTAGGTTTACTTCTTAATTTGGTGTGTAATCCTGGGCAGATTACTTAATTGCTCTGTGCTGCAGTTGTCTCATCAACAAAATGGAGTTTTTAATAGTGTCTGCTTCATAGGGCCATTGTGAAGAATAAATACTATAAAGCATGTAAAGTGCTTAGCACATTATGTGCCTCAGTAAATGTTAGCTTAAATTGATAAGGTAATTAATTGACTCACTAACACATATCATTCCACTTCTACAAAAGAAAAAAAACACATCTCTGGAATTTAATAGGGATTGATAGGTAATATTTATCTCCAAATGTATTATTTTAAAATAAAAATAACTGCTTTTTTAATGTGGTAATTTAGTGGTAAGGACTTAAAATTTTTTGATCTCAAATATTCAAACTATTATACATTTTTATGGGGAAAACTTTCATTTTTTAAAGGAGGAAATCTATTTCTTTTTAAAGATTTTGATTTATTGATTTGACAGAGAGAGAGAGAGACAGCAAGAGAGGGAACACAAGCAGGGGGAGTGGGAGAGGGAGAAGCAGGCTTCCCACTGAGCAGGGAGCCTGATGAGGGGCTCGATCCCAGGACCCTGGGATCATGACCTGAGCCGAAAGCAGATGCTTAACCGACTGAGCCACCCAGGCACACCAAAGAGGAAATCTATTTCTGAATGGTTTACGGTATATATGTTAAAAATATTCTGGAACAAACTATCATTCAGGGTGAATCTTAACACTAAAAATTAATAATAAATACTTCACACGAAATGGAAAAAAGCAGGAACAACCGTCTCTTGGTGTTGGAGATCTAGTCAGTCACAGGGGTGGAAATGCATGCCCATGTTGATCTCGTCAGTCACAGGGGTGGAAATGCATGCCCATGTTGATGACTGGCTGCTGGCGCCTGTATGGTTCCTTCCTTCTCCTTCCTCTAAAGTGGATTCGGGTTTCTAGTTGCTTTCCTGGCTGGCTTGTGCTGGAAAGCAGCAGGTTTGATTTCTGTTGGCAGCCCTGCCTTTCGTGCTCCCTGAGATGTAAACTTAAATTGATTATGTTGCCCCTTCACCTCTGTGATCAGCTGGAAAACAAAGGAAAGTGGCTCAGGGAACTCAGAGCTAGAAATTCACATGCAAAAGACAGCACATTTCTTTGAATTCCTCTATCAGTTTGTCTTTCTTAAGACACAATACACTCTGCAGTGGAATTTATTTTGCTTGTATCATTTCCCTTACTAGTGAAGTGTAGGTGTTCGAGACACGTAGTTCAACCCTCACCAGAATATTTTCTTACACCCTTAACAGCTGATTATCTAGCCCCTGCTCCAACACTTCCAGCCATGAGCCATCTTAACTCACAACTTGTTTTGGGGGAGACAGGTTTCTTTCCTTTTATTCAGCAGAAACTCCTTTATTGAAACAAATCATATAATATTGTAGTTCAAAAAGAATACACTTTTTTCTAGTTCATTTCATTTTTGCATGGACATTTTATTCACTTTTAAAAAAATCATGATCAGGGGCGCCTGGGTGGCTCAGTTGTTAAGCGTCTGCCTTCGGCTCAGGTCATGATCTCAGGGTCCTGGGATTGTGCCCTTCATCGGGCTCCCTGCTCCGCGGGAGGCCTGCTTCTCCCTCTGCCTGCTCTGTCTGCTTGTGTTCCCTCTCTTGCTGTGTCTCTCTCTGTCAAATAAATAAATCAATAAAATCTTTAAAAAAAAATCCTGATCAATATCACTATTTTCAATATTGATATATATTCAATACTTTAAATATCAATATCAATATTTTCTTGAGTATTAGATTGGAGAAATATTTAAGCATATTCAACTTGCTCATTAAGTTATTTTTCACAATTATTTTACTATAACTTTGTAATTAAAAAAATTTTTTTTAAAGTAAACTCTTCCCCCAACGTGGGGCTTGAACTGACGACCCCAAGATCAAGAGTTGCATGCTCTACTGACTGAGCCAGCCAGGTGCCTCTATTTAACTATAATTCCAAATCAAAGATGTTCAAGGTTTGTTTCCTTAGTCGCTTACTTTTCTTTGTGAAATTTTGAAATGTTACATAATCATTTAATTATGTATTATTTATTATTTGGTTGCAAAGATAATGATCATACCTCTCATACCAATCACTGCAGATTTGGGTAAACTGCTTGTGGAACTCTCAGGACTAGTTAGGCGAAATTTTCATGCTTATCTTTTGAGAGTTTTTGATACTACACACAGGGAATCTGAATTGTAGGTCTGGGATAAAAAAGGTCCATGAATTCCCTATTATTAAATGTAGCATTGTGTTTTTTGTGATATTCCAGAGACTTTTATCAGGCTTTTTGAGAGTTCTGCAAATTCCCCTCCCCCAAATGTTAAGAACTTTGTTACTAGAAAGTTATGAGAGTATGTATGGCTTTGTTAGGGCTGCCAGAACAAATATCACAGACTGGGTGGCTTAAATAACAAAAGTGGGTTTTCTCACAATTCTGGAGGCTCGGAGTCTGGGATCAAGGTGTCAGCAGGGTCGGTCCCTTCTCTTGGTTTATAGATGGCTATCTTCTCCCAATGTCTTCACATGTTCTTCCCTGTGTACATGTCTGTGTCCCAATCTCCTTTTCTTTTTTTTTTTTAAAGATTTTATTTGTTTATTTGACAGAGAGAGAGAGATAGCGAGAGCAGGAACACAAGCAGGGGGAGTGGGAGAGGGAGAGGCAGGCCCCCCGCCGAGCAGGGAGCCCGATGAGGGGCTCGATCAGACGCTTAACGACTGAGCCACTCAGGCGCCCCCCAATCTCTTTTTCTTATAAGGACAACAGTCTTGTGTGCCTGGGTGGCTCAGTTGGTTAAGCGTCTGCCTTCAGTTCAGGTCATGATCCCAGGGTCCTGGGGAGTCCCACACTGGGCTCCCTGCTGGCAGGGAGTCTGCTTCTCCCTCTCTCTCTCCCTCTCCCTGCTGCTCCCCCTGCTTGTGCGTGTGTGCACACGTGCGCTCTCTCTCTGTCAAATAAATTAATTAAATCTTAAAGAAAAAAAAGACATCAGTCATACTGGACTAGGATCCACACTAATGACTTCGTACTAACTAATTGCCTCTTTAAAGACTCTATCTCTAAAGACAGTGACCTTCTAGGTATTGGGGGTTAGGACTTCAACATAAAATTTTGGAGGATTACAACATATAAATGTTGGAGCTCACAACAGAGTACTTGTTTGAAAATTAAAAATCAAAAAGTGAAAACTGCATTCAATTCACTCTAGAATAAGTTTTCCCTAGTTGGATTTTGCTTGTACAGTAGCTATTAGCCTGCAAGTCATGCACAATTTCTTTTTCAAACTGGTTGCTTCTGTGTGAGCTTTCTGGCTCACTGGAGCCTGACTCAATCACCCAGCAATATTTATTGAGCACCCACTGTGTGCAAAAACTGTCCCAAGATCTCTAAAGTCTGCAGTGTTGATTGTGCCTGCCAGCCAGGGTCAGGTTGCCTTGTGAAACAACTTTGACATTTGCTTTGTGCTGTATTTTAAGCCCTGAAATTTAAAGATCCTTATCATGGAAAGGAAGTTTCCAAAGGTGTATTTCCTCCATCTTTTCTGCAACCTTATGGTACGGACACTGATGGTGTCTGTAAGCTGGAAGTGATTAGATTTTGGAAAGTTTTCTTAAAATATGCACATGAAAATCCATTCCATTATAAAGTGAGTTCACAGTTGTGGTAGAGAGAAACTCTATTACTTTCTAAGCAGTTGCAGAGGATTTATCTCAAGGAGAGAACTACATTAATAGAGATATTTGATTACTTACATTAATAGAGGTATTAATGTGAGGAGATATTAGAGATAATAGAGATATCTCTAATAATAGAGATATTAATGTAATAGAGATATTAATGTAAAGCCTCATCTCGGTAACGAGGCTTTCTGGGGTGCAGCGAAACATAGATTCCTAAACTTCTCCAGCTAAGAAATAAACAAATTTGGAGGGTTCAGAGCTGAGCAATCTAGGGAGGGGAGAGGAGTGGTGGAGAGGGGTGGGAGGAGGGTGGAGACTGCAGACTGGTGGGAAGCTGGAGCCTGGAAAGACACAATCATTGAAAATTCCTCTAAGTTGGAGATGGCAGAAGGGAGGTTTAATCCTTAATTTTAAATTGTTGGCAGTGCTGTGCAGTGATGTGAGGCTTGTCTGCTCTGTCCAAATTCTGTGGAATCTCTTGCAGGCACAGCTTTGTGTCTTTGGTTGCTGAGAGACAAGGGTGAGACCAGATGGAGCGAGAAAAAGGAGAGAAATATAATAAGGAAATAAACACATGGATCTGCCTAAGCTAAGGAATAGTATTACTAATAATGTTGTCTCTGCCTTTGCAACATTTTACTAAAGCAGGCAGCAGATTCCCCCAAATTGAGAAGTCCACTTTATTTCATTTTTATTACCAAAGTCATAATAAGCTTTTGCTTGGTCTTTGGAGGCTTCGCCTGGGGCAGTTAGCAGCCAGGAGCCATTGGATATGGGTGGTGGCAACAGCCGTGGCAGGGTTAACGTGATCATACTTCTTAGGCATTAGTGAGTTAAGATTCCTAATTTGTCTATTGCTTGGTCCAGTCGTGCAAAGTTAAGAGCTGTTTATTTTATTGAGTTAGTGCATTTCACATCTGTCCTTCTGATTCCAAATATGCATACACAGTTACTAATGAAGTTGGAAAGGCAAGACCTTGTGCCTCTTTCTGCCAATTGCCTAAACTCATCTCCTTTCAAAGAGTCCTTTTAGAGTCAGATTGGTGTCTTAAATTCCTAATATCTCATTTTTCATAAGCAGACTCCTATTTTAAGGCTTGATAAAAGTCTTCAGATTAGCAATATGAATATGAGATCCAAAAGCTCACTGTATGTGCCAGGGTCTTGGCAGGAAAGAGATGCCACACTCAAACTGGGTAACTGAGCAGAGTTTAATAAAAGGACAATATATAAAGCTGTGGGCAGGTGTTAGTGAAGACTATAAGCGATAGATAGAGCAGCTCCTTAGGGCTGGTATCATCTGGGGGTCTGTGCCCTCTTAGGCTGAAAGGGGCAAGGAGAGAGTGGCTCATGAACTTGCTGAGAGCTGTATAAAGAGGGTCCTCTGACAGGAGCTGGCTTTTGAGAGACAGACACACATAATCTGGGTGGCTGGCAGGGAGGAATCAGACCAAGAGAGACTCTGACCTCATACTTCTCTTGCTTTCTGCTGCCCTTGCTGGTGCCTCAGGTTTACTGAATGCAGCTGGAAGCTTGCTGCAGTCCACACAGGCTAGTCTCCCAGGGAAAAGACCAGGCTGGAAGAGGATCTGAAGGGCAAACAGAAGAGATCAAGCTATGCATACAGGTATCTGTATTTTGAGGGGTTCAACCATTATCCAAGTGGAGCTGTGTTGTATTTGGGGAAGGCCCATGCTACTAACTTTAACTTGCTAAATCCCATTTCCTCCAAGAAAACTTCCTCATAAACCCAGCCAGAAGGACCTTGCTATCTTTTGAATGTGTCTAGTACTGTGTTAGTCCTACTCATTGAACACAACAGATAACTGTCTTGGATTAAATGTACATGAAAACCTATGTGTATCTTGCTTATATTTGTTTCTTCCAGAATGCCTCGCACAATGTCTTGCACTCAACTTTTCCCATTAAAAGTTTTCTGTTTTTGTTTGAAGTGGCCAACCCCACAGGGCAGCAGGGAGAATTATTCATGCCTCCTCAAGTATGACTGGTGTTTACCTCATGTTTTCACTGTTACTAAGATGGTCTCCACTCTGCCTGGATGGCAATGACAGTATTTTCAGGATGATTCATGCCACTATCCTTCCATGTAGTCTGTAAGCCACGGAACAGCAAAAGAATCATAAACTTCAGATAACATTAGGATGATGATTTCTTCATTCTGAAATCTCTTGCTGTGTATCTGCTTCCTGCCCTAACAGTTACTCCCAGACTATTAGCATCAGTTCCTTCCTCTGGTCTAGCTCCTTTTTCTTTGTTTTTCTTTACCTTAGGCTCCTTGCCCTGGTTAACCAAAGTTGCTTGCTGGCTTCTCAGCATGAAGAGCATAATTTGCTTCTGGTCCTTCGCATGCATCTTGTTCAAGGTCTAGAGCACAGTCTTTTTACCTCCCTGGGTTATTAGGAAGTTAGCGTTGCCCTGAGACTGCTGGCAAGAATCTTAGCAGATAGTTAAGGCATGTTTCCCTAGTTTTGCATCTGGGTACTTGAATTTTGGAATCTGTAGGTAGTATTTTAGATTTTTCCTTTAAAATTTTTGTATCTTCCTAATGGGTTTCTTAGTATAGGCTGTTGCATATTTTGGATTTGGATTATGCTGTCAAGCATATTATTGCTCTAATTTCTGTTTATTTACAAATTTTATGAACAGTAAAATTTTCCTTCCACATGTTAGTGAAAGCATCAAAATATATAATTTGTTATAGGTTGAATTTGATCTGTTAACCAGCACTCTATGGTTCTCATTCATTTAGGTATTAAATCACTCACTTGTAATATTATCCAGATCACATTTCTCCATCTAATTAGTAAGTATATCATTAAAAACTTCAAATGCCCTGCTGTAACCCAAATGTAACATTCTATGCCAGTCTGGCTATGAGAAAGAGATTTTAGGTTAACTTGCATGATTTATTCTTCAAAGGCCAGGCTGGCTCCTAGTCATTAACATTTATAAATGTTTACATACCTTGTTAATGATTTGTTCAAGTTTTTTCTTTTTTTTGCCAGTGGTTGAAATAAATTTTAGAAGTCTGTAGTTTTCATTTGCTTGCTCATCCTCAGTCTTCTGTCATCTCTTTTATTCCCTATAATGTCTCAAATGCTGACATTTGTCCTGCATTGAATTTGCAAATCCTTTTAGTATTCAGGGATAAAATTCATCCTGGTGAGCCCCCTATGAACTTAAAACAAACAAAAAGCAAACCAACTAAACTGAAAGGAGTTCTTCAACTCTCAATGTCATCAATTTTGGATTTTAATCCTTTTAAAAAAACTATATAAGGATTGAGATTTCTCCCTGGTAGGTTCAACAGTAGTCTACAGGTTAAGAAGAAAAAGTGAACACTATCTAACATCCACAGTGAGGGAAGAGTAGCTAGCAAATTTATGCACTATATTTAAATCTAGCTCTGAATTTGAAATTCTAATTATTTAAAGACCCTTTTATTTACAAGGATGAAAACAGAAATAAATTCATTTTCAAGAGGAATTCCTTATTAAAATCCACATTTCGAGGACACGATGTCTTTAGATTTGTTGAAGAGCTAAAGGAGCTATGTGGTGAGCTATTCCTTCTCTTATCTCAGACACGAGAAAGCCATGAGTGACAGGGAGTGCAGGTTGAAACCCATTACCTGACATCAACTGGCTCTCTCTGCTGGAGTGTGACCTTACGTGAGGGATTAATAAATGGACAAAAATGTAATAAGCTAAATATCACATATCTGTTACGTTCCTCAAACAGGTTTGAAATAAACTTTGGAACTCTTGTACTTTTTTAATCATTAAATTATTTATTTATTTGTTTATTTAAACTTTTCACCCTTTCACCCATTTCTCCCGCACCATACTCCCTGCTTCTGGTAACTACCAATCTGTTTTCTGTATCTATGAGCTTTTTTTTTTTTAAGATTCCATATGTACAGTTTTTGTGCAATAAGAGACATCATACCATATTTGTCCTTCTCTGTCTGACTTATTTCATTTAGCATAATGCCCTCGAGGTCCAGCCATGTTGTTGCAAATGGCAAGATTTCATTCCTTTTTTATAGTTGCATAATATTCCACTGTAGATATATACCACATCTTCTTTATCCATTCATCTATTGATGGGCACTTAGGCTTTTTCCTATCTTGGTTATTGTAAATAATGCTGCAATGAACATAGAAGGTGCATATATCTTTTTGAGTTGGTGATTTTTTTTTTAACTTTGGATAAATACCCAGAAGTGGAATTTCTAGATCATATGGTAGTTCTATTTTTAATTTTGGGGGGAAACTTCATATTGTTTTCCATAGTGGCTGCACCAATTTAAATTCCTGCCAACAGTGCACAGGGTTTCTTTTCCCCCATATCCTCACCAACACTTGTTTGTCTTTTTGATAATAGTCAATCTGACAGGTGTGAAGTGATATTTCATGGTGGTTTTAATTTGTATTTGTCAGATGATTAATGATATTGAACATACTTTCATGTATTTGTTAGCTATCTCTGTTTCTTCTTTGGGAAAATATCTATGCAGATCTGCCATTTTTTAATCTGATTTTTTGATTTTTTGCTATTGAGTGGTATGACTTCCTTATACATTTTGAATATTAACCCCTTTTATGACTTGCAACTATTTTCTCCCATTCAGTAGTTTGTTGTTTTATTTTGTTGATGGTTTTCTTTGGTGTGCAGAAGGTTTTTAGTTTGATGTAGTCTCACCTGCTTATTTTTGTTTTCATTGCTTTTGCTTTTGGTGTCAGATTCAGAAAATCATGGCCAAGACCTATGTCAAGGAGCTTACTGCTTGTGTTTTCTTCTAAAAGTTTTATGGTTTCAGGTCTTAAATACATTCAAGTATTTAATCCATTTTGAGTTAATTTGTGTATATGCTGTAACATAATGGTCCAGTTTGATTTTACATGTTCCTGTCCAATTTTCCCAGCACCATTTACTAACAAGACTGACTTTCCCCACTGTATATTCTTGAATCCTTTGTCATAAATTAATTTTGTCCATCTATGTGTGGATTTATTTCTGGGCTCTCTGTTCTGTTCCATTGATCTGTGCCTGTTTTTATGCTAACACCATACTGTTTTAATTGCTATAGCTCTGTAATAGAGTTTGTAATCAGGGAGCATGTTGCCTCCAGCTTTGTTCTTCTTTCTCAAGATTGCTTTGGCTATTTGGGGTCTTTTCTGTGTTTTTCAAAAATTTATTCTATCCATTTTTGTGTGGAGACTTTTCTCTTTAAAGCAAAGATGGATGCAAAATGGGAGACCTAATTTTCTCTGTTATTTGTTAGCAATGTATTGTAGATGATAGATGGTCCAAGTAGTGAGCTTCTTGCTTCTTTGTTTTGTTCTGATTATATTATTTTCTCTCTACCCCCCAAACAACAACAAACCAAAAACTCCCACAACAAACCTAGCCAAAATCAAAATTAATAAACAAAACCAAATTAAAAACAATCTCCTTCGGTTGGAATGTTTGGTCCTAGGTGGTGAAGAACCCAGGAGCAGGGCTGCTTATAACATGACTTTTGGGGTTCCCATGGCATTTAGCTATTCTTGCCATGTTTATTCTGCTCTTTTTGTGTTTATGCAGCTTTAAAATGCATTCAGATTATTTTTAAGTGTACTAATAACATTATTCTTTTGTGGGTTAAGAATAAGACTGTAATTGTCCCAGGAGCCTGGACCTGTAGAGATAATAGCAAACATTAGCAGAGAGGTGTTCTCTCAGGTCTATTTATCCAGTATCAGTTTGATTTGATAATCTCACCATAGTATCATTACTGGTCATAAAATTAACTACTTCTTTTTTAATTTTACCCTTCAATATCCGTCTTTCTTGTTTTCCTCCTAGTTCAACACAATAAAATTTTTAAGTCTTAAAGTCTTTCAATTATAACACCTAAGGCATTTAGCACAAAGAAAAAAAAAGGTGTGCATAGAAAAGTTATATTATGTTCCTTCATTTCTGTGTTGTTGTTTTGGGTGTTCTAAGTTTGGATCTTTGATCCAATTGGTTGATTTTTTGTAAGTCATGACCCTGATAGGGTAAACTAGTAGAGCTGGGCATTCATTACAGATAGTAAAATGCAGCTGCTGAATAGCTGGCTTTGCTCAATGATTTCACCTCATGATATATACAGTTACTAGAAACTTCACTTTTTCTTATCAAGTGGAAGACTGAGAAACAATTTAATAATGTTTTCAACTGTAAGAAAATCTTGTAAGCAGAAGGTGATGTTTATTTATTGTCCATTTCTGCTGAAGAAAATAAAAAGGAATTGATATTTAACTGCAATGAGGGTTATTAAATATTAGAAGGAAATTTTGCCTACCTTTGGGGAAGTCAGGTGGGGAGAAAGAAGGTAGAAATGGGGTCACTAAGAGATGATATTTGGGATGGGAAATTATATTCTATAATTTTCATAGGGGCTTTCCCAATAGGATAGATTGAAAGAAGTTTAGATTATATACTCTCTGGGAATTCAAAGAGGATATTGGAGAAAGACTAGACAACAAACAGCATTTTAAGATCTTGATTAATATTGCAGTGTTATGATTGAGTAATCTTTCAACCATTCAGTTGCAAGTCTGTTTTACAAAAATTACATTTTTTTTTATTAAACCAAAGCATCACATATATATATTGAACACTAATATGCAGAAGGTTTCTTGGTTTGGACATAATTTGTATATTGCTAAATTCAGGCATTGGTGCTTAACAAATAAACACTGATTTGAATGTGATTTTTCTAAGGTTGAAGGTGATACAGCTTTTTTGTTTCTTTTTCATATTTATTGTATTTGTCCCTTATGTAAATTCTGTAGATGGTTAGGGATAAATATGATTACTCTGAATACACAGCGTGAATTTTCATGACTCATGGAACTCCTTTCATCCCACTCAAACTGCCAACTTTCTACTGCCTCATTATTTTGTAGAAATTTGAGATTACTACATGAGGTCTAGGTTCTCTGTATAGTGTCTGAGGTAGTCTTACACAAGGTGGCTGTTGATCATGCACGATCTGAAATTCTCCAGGTTATATAGTAATCTCTAGTACCATTCTTAAGCCCAGACCAAAGGACCCCCTTCTTTGGGTATTGCTATGGGCTGAAATGTGTCCTTCCAACTCCTAAATTCATATGTTGATGTCCTGACCCTCAGTACCTCAGATTATGACTATATTTGGAGACAGGGACTTTACAAAGGTAACGAAAGTGAAATAGGATTAGATCTAATCTAACCTGACTGGTGTCCTTATAAAAAGAGTAGAGTAGGGCACAGAAAACAGAGAGAGAGGGACAACCGTGTGAGGAAACAGTGAGAGGGTGGCCATCTGCAAGCCAAGAAGAGAGATTTCAGAAGAAACCAACCCTGTGATGCCTTGGTTTTGGACTTCTGGCCTTCAGAATTATGAGAAAATAAATTTCTGTTGTTTAAACCACCCAGTATGTAGTATTTTGTTATGGTAACTCCAGCAAACTAATATAGATATTATGACTCATAATGCCCCCTTTTGGCCCTCCTCCTGCCCTCTGTCCCCATAAGGAATAGGAGTCTATAGGACCACAGAGATATGCTTGCTTGGGAAGTGGGCCCATCTGGTACCTATGCCTGCCTCTGAACCATACTATGTGGACCCAGACCCTGAAATTCTGTAACTAAATGGCCTGAGTCCACTTTCAGGGCTTGAGAAAACTCTGACTTTGGTCATTCCTCATGAAGGGAGCTCTGTCCACCTGTGGATACCTGTACCCATAGACCTGGGCTATAGCTATGTGGAAGGAGTGTAGGGGAGCAAGAATAGGCTAGGCATGGAAAAGAGGAGGGGTAAGCCATGGGTGGGATGGAGACAGAGAAGGGGGGATCATTTTGTCCGTGCCTCTATGTACTGATGTGGAACTTTGAGGAATCTGAAAGAAGTTTGAACCTACCTTTCCAGGGTTTGGTCAAAGTATATTTTTCAAGGTAGTAGGATAGGACATACTTTATTTATAGTTTTGTTAGCTGGATGTGTCATTTTTAGTATTGTATGTTTTGTGAATCTCCATTTGTATTCTTATCCAGGTTCCACAATATGTTAGGGGTAGATCTGATATCATCAATTCTTTTATTGTAATTTCCCTTTTTCCATATTAGAAGCAGTATTTGGAAGCTGAATTTATGGTTGACATCAATGGTATAGTAAAAGAATTTATTTGATCTTAGTTTATTCCTATTTTGAGGACAGATAAGACTTTAGACACTGAAGTCAGAGATAGGGGCAGGAAGGAATCCAGAGAAAGGAGGGAGGAGGGAAAGGAGGCACTGTTTACATGTCCAGATCTCTGGGTTCAGATCACCTTTGATGATTTTAACTTCAACAGTTTTGGATTATGATTACATCAGCTCAGGTCCAAGATGAAGTTGGGAGTGTAAGAGCTCTTTTAGAAGTCTAGCCTGAGGAAGAAAAGTGGCAGAATAAGCAGGAGCAGGTGGGGAAAGCCTTCAGAAGATGGTGCTGCTCTGAGACTGTGCAGGGAGAATGGGAGGAGAGGGGAGGGTAGGAAGGTCACAGATTACAGAGCAGTTCTGAGAAATCTCAGCCAACCCTATGGGGAGCCTGTTCACAGATGACCCATAGAGGAATCCTGAATTGGGAAGAAAAGGCCAGGCCCCAGTGCCCCCACCAGGCTCAGTCATTAGTGGGGACTTCTGGGGAGAGCATGGCCTCAACTCAGATGTTGCAGTGGATCCTGAAAGTGTTACACCTGGAGGCTATTAGTAGAATGCACTCCTCATGGCAGGTTCTTGGAGGGAGATCTGAGGGGTGTACTACATAGCTGTTACATTTATTTATTTTTTTCTGATTGCAGTTACAACTCCTGTTTATCATGAAAACTTTCTCAAATCAAAATGAAAACTAAAAAAAAAAATCAGGGAAAATAAAAATGTCTCATAATCCCATCCTCTATGGATAAGCATTAATAGTTGGTAAGTGTATTCATTAGTGTTCTCCACAGAAACAGAAATAACAGATTTTGTGTGTGTGTGTGTGTGTGTGTGTGTGTGTGTGTTATATGTATGCTTATTTTAAGGAACTGGTCACTTGATTGCAGAGGCTGAGGAGTCCCATAATGTACCATCTGCAGGATGGAAGCCCAGAAAAGCTGGTGGTATAGTTCCAGTCCTGTCCAAAGGCCTGAGAACCAAGGGAGCCAGTGGTGTAACCCCTGTATGAATCTTAATACAGGAGAAGAATGATGTCCCAGTTCATGCAGTCAGGCAGAGAGAGAGTTCCCTCTTCCTCCACCTTTTTGTTCTATTTTGGCCCTCATTGGATTGGATGATGCTGACCCACGTCAGGGAGGGCAATTTACTTTACTCAGAAAACTGATTCAAATGTTCATCTCATCCAGAAAGTCCTCACAGATAGACCCAAAAATAACATTTAATTTAATATGAGCATCCCATGTTCCAAATGACACATAAAATTAATCATCATAGTAAATATCTTTAATTATAAGGATGCTTAAAAAATTAAATTCATATCATATATGTTTGCAATCAAAACTTTTTATTTAGGTTTTTTATATTTTACATGTTTTCACATGTCATTAAATATTCTTTTCCAGCACAATTTAATTATTGCCCTGTAAGACATTTTATGATAATGCCATACTTTATTAACCAATTTAGTTCTTATTTTTGAATATTTAGTTTTCTAGTTATTCCCTATTACTATTAACTGTTAGATATTAATAGTATCTCCATACTATTAACAATAACATGATGAGCATCATAGTCCACAAAAAATAATCTTTTCTTTTAAAGATTTTATTTATTTATTTGAGAGAGAGAGAGAGCACACACACAAGCATGGGAGCTGGGAGCCTGACCCAGGGCTTGATCCTAGGACCCTGGGATCATGACCTGAGCCTAAATCAGGAGTCCAACCTTTAACTGACTGAGACACCCAGGTGCCCTAGGAAATGATTTTGAATTTGATTTCAAAGTCTTTATTTTTCCAAGTATAAAGTACTCTCCCACTTATCCATGGTTTTGCTTTCCCTGGTTTCAGTTTTCCCCAGTCAACTGTGGTCTGAAAACAGATGATCTTCCCTCTGATGGCACATCAGAAGGTCAATAGCCACCTGATGCTAAGTCACAGTGCCTTTATCATTCACCTCACTTCATCTCATCACATAGGCATTTTATCATCTCACATTATCACAACAAGAAGAAAGTTGAGTACAGTACAATAAGATATTTTGAGAGAGAGACCACATTTCACATAATTTTCATCACAGCATAATTGTTTTGTATTTTGTTATTGTCATTAATCTCTTATTGTGACTAATTTATAAGTTAAACTTTATATAGGTATGTATGTATAGGAAAAACAGTATATATAGGATTTGGTCCTATCTGCAGTTCAGGCGTCTACTGGGGGTCTTGGAAGTTATCCCCTGTGGATAAGGGGGGACTACTATACACAGAATCAATAGTTTTATCTTTCCCCTACTCTTTATAAATTGATTGGAAATATTAGCATTAGTTATTGTGTTTATATATAACTATATATACATATAAATAATTTATATGATTTATAAGGTGCTGATAATATTATTTAGTAAGGTGTTTCCTTGTAATTAGTATTAATTATGTGGTCAAAAGCACAATAAACTGACCTGTGGTTTTTATATACATATCTTATGTTTTGTTTTATATGGTAATTTCTGTTTGTTGTGTTGAATTTACTTTTGAGTGCCAATTCAAGTAATTGTTTCTTAGGCTTCCCTGAGTTAGCAACTTTATTTTTTAAAAAGATTTTATTTATTTATTTGACAGAGAGAGAGAGAGATCACCAGTAGGCAGGCAGGCAGGCAGGCAGAGAGAGAGGGAGAAGCAGGCTCCCTGCTGAGCACAGAGCCGGATGAGGGGCTCAATCCCAGGACCGTGGGATCATGACCTGAGCCGAAGGCAGACGCTTAACCGACTGAGCCACCCAGGCGCCCCGAGTTAACAACTTTAAAGATATTTTTGACATATTGGCAATAATACTTTTATAAAGAGGGTAATATACAAATCAAGATGAAATAATACCAGTCATTAACAAAAATATGTGGAAACTGTGGCCTTGAAAAATCTATTTGGGGACAGAAACATGCTTTGAAAACAAAACTGGCTACCATATATTTAGATGTTACCAGTGAATGAAATAAAAAAATCAATTTGAATCTTTGGGTGTCAAGTTGGTAGGCTGTGTCAGCCTATCAACTTGTTTTCTAATGGATTATTTTCTAATGGATTTCTAGTTTTCTAATGGATTATAAAATAATTTTTTTCTAATGGATTGTAATTTTTTCTAATGGATTTGTTTTCTAATGGATTGTTTTCTAATAGATTATAAATAATTTTTTTCCAGGAAGAAATACTCTTCAGATTTTTTGGAAAGAAATCTGAGAAAGATTCTCTTTGTTTTCATTTTTGCTGTGAATTTAGAATAGTTGGGAGGTGACAAAGTGACAAAAGAGTGCCTTAGGATTTACAAAAAATTTAATAGATGTTTGACCCATAAGTCCATGTTGTGGTAAACCTGTGTCTACCTCAGAATACAACAATATTTGAGCTAACATTCTAGTGTGTATTACATAGAACTATTTCTTTTTTTATGCTCTCCCTAGTTGGGAGAGCACACACATAAGAATTATAATTTCTACTTTCCCTGTGGGGGATTGAGGCTGAGAGAGGTTGAAGTAACTTGCTAGGGATCACAAATATATATGGTGATGCCTGGAATATTACCCACCTTCTGATAGTTGTTTCCAATGATATTGAGTATGAAAATGTCTTGT
Organism: Eumetopias jubatus; assembly: GCF_037043125.1. Classification (NCBI taxonomy): domain Eukaryota; kingdom Metazoa; phylum Chordata; class Mammalia; order Carnivora; family Otariidae; genus Eumetopias; species Eumetopias jubatus. Next base: position 118,093,139 of record NW_028274808.1, on the reverse strand, counting down.
GCAAGTTACTGTAAAAATGTTACATGATGCAAAAAGTCAACCTGTATATAAATGTGAAGTGTGTATTAATTTACTTAGCAAATATTTGTTGAGTGCCTCCTATATGTCAGGCAAGGTTCTGATGCTGCATATACATCAGTAAATACTACTGACAAGAATTCTTATTTTTGTGACGCTTACATTGTAACTGCAGGAGGTAGATACTAAACCATGTAAGAGTAAATAAATTATGTGTTTGGAGTGATAATGTTTTTGGAAAAAATAAAATAAACTAAGGGGGATTGGGAATGCAAAGGCAAGTGGGGAGGTGACAACTGAAATGGGTTAGTCAGATGTCATCTCATTGATGAATTGACATTTGAGCCAAGATTTAAGAGAAATGCAAAGATGAGTCTTGTGGTATCAAAAAGAGCAGAGTTACAGCTAAAACAGCTGAGAAGGTACATGCTAGCAGCAAATGCGGTAGGAACTGTGAAGAGGGGTGGATGAGAGGGGAAGAGAAAGTAAGATAGAGGAGTGGCAGCAGAATGAAGGGGAAGGTAGATGCTAGCGGCAAATGCGGTAGGAACTGTGAAGAGGAGTGGATGAGAGGGGAAGAGAAAGTAAGATAGAGGAGTGGCAGCAGGAATGAAGGGGAGGGGGCTGGACAGCCCTGGGGGTTCTTTCAGTGACCAAGACTTTTTTTAAAGATTTTATTTATTTATTTGAGAGCAAGAGCAAGTGAATGGATGAGCAGGGAAAGGGGCAGAGGGAGAGGGAGAAACAGATTCCCCACTGAGCATGGAGCCAGATGGGGGGCTCAATCCCAGGACCCTGGGATCATGACTTGAGCTGAAGGCAGATACTTAACCGACTGAGCCACCCAGGTGCCCCTGACCAGGATTTTTTATTCTGAGAACTACATGGAGCCATTGGAGGGTTTGAGCAGATAAGTAGTATGTTCTGACTTAGGATTTAAAAGGAGTACTCTGGTTACTTATGCTGAGAATAGACTATAAGGAGCATGGGTGGAAGCAGGAGTGGTTAAACAATTACTGCTAAAATCCAGGTGAGAGATGCCAGTGGCCTGAACCAGGGCAGTAACAGATAAGGTGGTGAGAAGTGTCTGGATTGGAGTATACCAGGTGTTCTATAAGACAGTCAGCAGGATTTCTGGATAGGTGAGATGTGGGATGTAAGAGAAAAGGAGGTGTCAAGCATGATTCTGAACTCCGGGAAATGTGGAACTGCCGTTAACTGAAATGGGGAAGATGCAAGTCAAACAGGTTTCAGGGGAAAGGTCAGGAATTTCAACTTGAGGTGCCCATTAGATATTGGTTGGGGATAGTGATTGGTTATGTACTGGAGTCCCAGGTTGGAGATATGAAGCTGGCATTGTATTTAAAGCCATGACACTGGCTGAGATCATGTCGGGGAATAAGTGTAGATTGAGAAGAGAATAAGACCAAGGACTGAGCCCTGAGATTTCAGTCTTTGGAAGTGGATTGACGAGGTTGAAGAGGAGGAACAAACAAAGGAGACTGAGTTGGAGTTGGCCAAGGAGGGAGAAGGAAAACCAAGGAAGGGTGGTGTCTAGAATGTCAAGTGAAAAAAATGTTTCCAGGAGGAGGGTGTGGCCTAAGACAGATGTTGCTGACAGGTCAGGTTGCATGAGTACTGAACATTGACCGCTGGAGTTAGTAACGGGCAGGTCATTTGTAACTTGACAAAAGCAGTTTTGGTGGAGTGGTGTGGGCACTACCCTGATTGCAGTGGACTTAACAGAACAGTGGAAGAGGTTAATTTGAAACAGTAAGTAAGTATGGTCAACCTGGAGGACATTTGCTATAAAGGGATATAGAGAAATGCAGAGTTGCTGAAGGGACGAGAGGGCACACAAGAGTTTTTTTAATGTTTATTTTTAAGGTAGGAGAAATAATAACATTTTGTATGCTGATAAGAATGATCCAGGATAGACAGAAAAATTAGTGATCTAGGAGAAATAAGGGAAATTTTATGTGTTTGAATAAGTGAGAGGGGTTGGGGGCCAGTGCACAGGTAGCAGGATTATTGATGGAAGGAGCATAGATGGTTCATTAACAGGAAGAAAGGCAGACATAAGGATGTGGGTGCTTGTAGGTCATAGTGGTAAAAAGGAAAGCCCTCAGATCCCAACTTTCCAAAGCCCTATTCCTGTAACCTATTTGTTATGTATTATTCTGTCTGTGAGGGGATTGATATTTTCACACTATAACTCAGATGTGCAAAGAAAATGAAGAGTATTTACTTTAAAATGAATATTCATGAGCTTGTATCAGGCTGGAAGTGGGGGGAATACCTTAAGCACAACCTCTGTCTGTGGTCCTGTAATCCTGTGGTCTGAACTATGTGGTCTTTTTCTATCAACACCAAATGGCCTTTTGTGTGCCTATTCCTGCCATGTTCTCAGTAACTCTGCATTCCAATTTCTGGTTCCCCATTTACCCTAAGTGCAGACTACTGCGTATCTGGAGCTCCAACTCAGGCTAAGTCCTGTGCTCTAGGTAGCCTGCATCATACTATTGGGATGAGCTGCTGAACTGACTATAGGACTTTTCCTAGCAGGGTGGATATGTGTATCTAGTAGAACTGCATAATTTGAAGCCAATGGTCAAATGATACTGGGCAGATGCTAGGGGTAGACCAGAACATCACAATTTTTAAAATCTCTTTAGACGTTTCCAAAGCACTACCAGAATTGAGAAACACTGTCTTCAAGACCTGCAGAATCTCTACGCTTAGCCTAAGAACAGTTTATTAATTCCTGCTGTTTTAAAGGGCACCCATACCTACATGTTTCTTTGTTCCCTACTCTAAGGTGTGGCCCTGAGGGTGAGTGTAAGCAGGGGCTCAAGCAACTGACTTTTTATTTCAACCCTTCCTCTCTTGGACTGGGAGGGTGGGATTTTTATTTACTCTTCTTCATGGAGAGGATCCTTTTTTATGTTGTATTTGTGATCTGGGGCCATAAAGCTTTCATGGTTCAGCTATAATGACAGAAGTAATAACCCCTCTGGACTGGAGACTTAAGTGTCCTGTGCATGCACATGCACAATGCATGCACACACATGTATAGATACACATGCACACATGCGCACACACACATTCCCATACACACACAGGCCTAGACTCCTTTCTGGTTTCAAATATAGGCTTCATTACCACTAGTTGTATGATCTTGGTCAAATTAACTTAACCTTTGTACTTTAGTGAGATAAACTCAGGGTTGTGGTGAAGATTAATGTGAAAATTCAATAAAACTATTTGAATAAGGCTTGGAACCTTAGACTAGTCCTTGATGTAGTACGTATTGACTAAATTTTAGCAATTTTATTTGTACATTTGCATATAAATATTCATGTAGCTATCTAAGGAAGGTAGATACTAAGAACAGACTTATGCTTTCCTAAGTGGGAGTTAAATGAATGAGGTTCTAGGAGTGAAATGCAATGTTGGAGAGCCTGATCGATTCTCCTTAAGCAAAAGGTGGTGCGTAGAGAAATTAGGAAAGACAGAAAATGGGCAAGTCTTGAAACTACATAAAAATGAGAACTTGCATGAGATGATGTTTGAAAGGAAGATGAAATGGACAGTATTCAAAGAGTCATATTAGTTAGGAATTTTGTTTCACTATTGATAAGAAAAAAGCTGCATCTAGCTCAAAGTCCACAGTTTTCTCCACTGGATCTAAATGTGGCTTTATTTATAGGATGTTTGATATCCTATAACCCAAAAGGCAAATTCTCTGGCCCCAGCACACTCAAATTTTATTGGTGAGAAAAAACAAAATAACCACAATAAAACTACTTATAACAGGGGAGAATTGGAAATATAGTCACTGCTCATAACAGTGGCCAAATGATGTTGGGCAGGAATATTAAGAATTTGCTGCCTTGGCTGAAGGTTAAGGTCCTTGATTAGGCCCTCTGGCAGACCCTGTTTCAGATATCTGGGAGAAATTCTCTGGTTCACTGAACTCCCTTGCCCTCTGATGGATTTTAACCTTTTTCTTGAATTATACTATTACAAAGAATATTTGATGGACATCTGTGTATACTAGTTCGAGCACATATATCCAAGGAATTCATTCCTAGAAGTGAAAATTTTGAAAATTAATTGTATTGACAACTGAGTACATATTTCTGAATTATCCTCTAAAATAAAGTGCCTATAACCATAAAATAAAATAGAGTTCCTGTTTTGAAGTCTCTTCAAATAAATAAAGAATTGCATAGGCCCATATATCTTACTGTTGTATTTACAGTTTTTGCTGCTTGAAAAGATATATAATGACATCACTGTATTTAAAAAATATATTTTTGGGGCACCTGGGTGGCTCAGTCGTTAAGCGTCCGCCTTCGCCTCAGGTCATGATCCTGGGTTCCTGGGATCGAGCCCCGCATCGGGCTCCCTGCTCGTGGGAAGCCTGCTTCTCCCTCTCCCACTCCCCCTGCTTGTGTTCCTTCTCTGTGTCTGTCAAATAAATAAAAAAATCTTAAAAAAAAAAATAAAAATAAAAAATATATTTTTAGGTCTCACAACAGCAACATCCTATAGCTGAAAAAATGTGTGTATACGCATAAGATGACTCAGTTGTTTGTTTTGCTTTGGTGTCAACAACCATTGAGAAATAAGAAAAGAGGGAAAAAATCTTCCACTTTCTGGCTTTCCAGTTAATTGATGTTGGGATCTGGAGTAGCAGTGGGTTTAAAAGGGCAAGGACAGTGGTCACTAATAGGAAGAACAGGAAGTGTAAGGGCCTGGGGTGAATTGCATGCAGGTTGTCATGTGAAAATGCAAACCCATTTTGCCATATCTGTCAGTTATTCATGTGTAGTAAAAAATCTGAACTTGGTGTTCCATCATATTAAAACTAACTAAAAATAAAATATGACATGGGTAGAACAAAACAAGTTTGTGGGCTATATTTGGTTGCAGTTTACAGGTTTATACCTTCTGGGCAAAGAGATCTTTAGTCTCAAGCTTATATTTAAGGTCATATTGTAAATAGCGATTCAAATCAAGGCTTGTTCCTGAGAGCTAGACTCTATGTTCTGTTAGGCAAGGGACTGAGACCTCTTGGCTTCTTACTGTGTCTGGTCCTAGGATGGGCAGTACTCAATTAATATACTAAGACCAGGCAGAAAATTTGATTTTTAAATTTATTAGGTAAATATTGAGATGGATAGCAATCATGTCTAGTAGCAAGTACCATACAAAATATAAAATCTTCCAGAAAAAGTTGATAATATTTCATTTTATGCACTGTTTGCATTTCTTCTTTTTCCTCTAATATTTTATTATGGGTTTCTTTATTTCTTTTTGTTTTTGCTAGAAGAGGAAAAATATTGGATATAAGTTGCTTAGGACCTTTTAGAACAAGGAATTGCTTTTGCCTTTTTTTTTTTTTGAAGATTTTCTTTGTGGCCATGGAATATAGGTGTCTTTAAAAAATTATGGAGATTTCAAATGTTCTTCATTTATAATAAACTAGCTAAATGTCTTGGTAGTTCTAATTTTTTGATATCTGGTTTGCCTCTTTTCTCAGAAATCACACAAAAGAATTATCACCCGTGTTGGTTCTGAAAATGGCGTCACCAGCTGTTTTCCCTACCAAATCATGCCACCGTTAACACTTTCTCATTTTTCTTTCTTAAAATTCAGTTTAACTATTTGGTTGAAGATACTCATTATAAAACCTATCTTATTATCATTGTTTTCCCATAAAGTCACTCTTCAAGTGTGGTCTGCAGACCCTGGAGTGTCCCTGAGCCCCTTTCAGGAGGTTCTGTATGGTCAAAACTATTTTCATAATAATAGTAAGTCTTTGCCTTTTTATTGTGTCAACATTAGCTCCAATACTTTAAAAGCAAGGGTAGATGAAACAATTAGAGTTTAGCAGGAATTAAGGTAACACATGCTTGTAGTAAGATATCACTAAAATAAAAACAGGCTCAGTTAAGTATGTCCTACCGCAAGGGTGCCTGGGTGGCTATCTTAATTTCCACTTAGGTCATGATCTTGATGTCCTGGTATTGAGCCCCGAGTTGGACTGTGCGCTTGGTATGGAGTCTGCTTCGGATTCTTGCTCTCCCTCTGCTTCTGCCCTTCCCTCCCCCCCGACCCCGCCGTAACTCGCTCTCTCTCAAAATACATAAATAAAATCTTTAAAAAAAGTCCTATTGCATATCAAAGTGCAATGGCTGTCTCAAGGAAAAACCTTTTTTTTTTAACTTACAAACTGAGCCTTCCAAAATTATTTGAAATTGCCTTTTAGCTAGGGTGGGAGAGGGAGTTTACTAGAGCAATAGTAGAATAGACAGGAAATGCTTGGTGCAAAGGCTAAGATTAGGACTTAGTGTAGGAAAAACATTGCACATTTAAATGATTTTTAGTAAATTCATAGAGTTGGGTAGATATCAATTTATTTTTATTTATTCTTTTTAAATTTTAATTCCAGTATAGTTAATATACAGTGTTATATTAGTTTCAGGTGTGCAATATAGTGATTCAGCACTTCCATACAACATCTGGTGCTCATCGCAAGTGTAATCCTTAATCCCCATCATCCACTTCACCCATTCCCCGCCTCCCCTCCCCTCTAGTAACCATCCTTTTGTTCTCTATAGTTAAGAGTCTGTTTCTTGTTTTGTCTTTCTCTTTTTTTCTTTGCTCATTTATTTTGTTTCTTAAATACCATATATGAGTGAAATCATACGATATTGGTCTTTCTCTGACTTATTACACTTACCATTATACTTTCTAGCTCCATTCATGTTTTTTTTTTAAAGATTTTATTTATTTATTCATGAAAGACAGAGAGAGAGAGAGAGAGAGAGAGAGAGGCAGAGGGAGAAGCAGGCTCCCAAGGAGCAGGGAGCCCGACACGGGACTCGATCCCAGGACCCTGGGATCACGACCTGAGCCGAAGGCAGACGCTTAACCATCTGAGCCACCCAGGCGCCCTCCATTCATGTTGTTACAAATGGCAAGATAGCATTCTTTTTTATGGCTGAGCAGTATTCCATTGTATACGTATACTACATCTTGTTTATCCATTCATCTATCAACAGACACTTGGGCTGCTTCCATAATTTGGCTATTGTAAATAAGGCTGATATAAACATAAGGGTGTATATATCTTTTCAAATTAGTGTTTTCATATTCTTTCTGTGAATACCCAGTAGTGGAATTACTGGATCTTATGGTAATTCTATTTTTAATTTTTTGAGGAACCATCATACTGTTTTCCATGTTGGCTGCACTAGTTTGCATTCCCACCAAGAGTAAAGAGGGTCCTTTTTTCTCTCCACATCCTCACCAACACTTGTTGTTTCTTGCATTACTGGTTTTAGTCATTCTGGCAGGTATGAGGTAATAGCTCATTGAAGTTTTGATTTGTATTTCCCTGATGATGAATGATGTTGAGCATCTTTTCATATGTCTGTTGGTCATTGCTATGTCTTTTTGGAGAAATGTCTGTTCATGTCTCCTGTCCATTTTTAAAACTGGATTTTTGTTTTTTGATGTTGAGTTGTAGAAGTTCTTTATATATTTTGGATACTAACCCTTTATTGGGTATGTCATTTGCAAATTTCTTCTCCCATTCAGTAGGTTGTATTTTAGTTTTGTTGATTGTTTCCTTCCCTGTGCAGAAATTTTTGATTTTGATGTAGTCCCATTAGTTTGTTTTTGCTTTTGTTCCCTTACCTCAGGAGACATATCTAGAAAAATGTTGCTATGGCTGATGTCAGAGAAATTACTGCCTGTGCTCTCCTTTAAGATTTTTATGGTTTTAGGTCTCACATTTAGGTCCTTAATCCATTTGGAGTTTGTTTTTGTGTATGGTGTAGGAAAGTGGTCCAGTTTCATTCTTTTGCTTGTAGCTGTCCAGTTTTCCTAACACCATTTATTGAAGAGACTCTCTCTCATTTTATGTTCTTGTCTCCTTCATTGAAGATTAATTGACCATATAATTGTGGGTTTATTTCTGGGCTTTCTATTCTGTTTCATTGATCTATATGTTTGTTTTTTGTGCTGGTACCATACTATTTTGATCACTACAGCTTTGTACTGTATCTTAAAATCTGGGAATGTAATACCTCCAGTTTTGTTCTTCTTTTTCAAGATTGCTTTGGCTATTCAGGGTCTTTTGTAGCTTCATACAAAATTTAAGATTATTTGTTCTAGTTCTGTGAAAAATGCTGTTGGTATCGATAGGGATTGCTTTAAATGTTTAGATTGCTTTGGGTACTATAGATATTTTAACAATATTTGTTCTTCCAATCCATGAGCATGGAATATTTTTCCATTTTTTGTGTGTCACCATCAATTTCTTTCATTGGTGTTATATAGTTTTCAGGGTACAGGTCTTTCACTTCCTTGGTTAAGTTTATTTCCAGGTATTTTATTATTTTTGCTGCAGTTTTAAATGGGATTATTTTCTTAATTTCTCTTTCTGGACTTCATTATTAGTGTATAGAAAAGCAATGGATTTCTGTATGTTGATTTTATATCCTGCACACCACAAATGATTTTTCTTTAAATTTCTTTCAACCTCATTTGCAACTTAGCACAATTTCAACTCCTTCAGTCACAACCACTGATCTGCTTTTTTTTTTTAAATTTACCTTTTCATAATATTTTATAATATGAATGAAATCATATGACATGAAGTCTTGTGCATCTTGTTTAGCATGTTTTTGAAGTTTGTGTTATAGCATGTATTGGTATTTAATTCCTTTTTATTGTAGAATAATAGTCCTTTCTGTGGATATACCACATTTTGTTTGTCCATTCATTAATCAAGGGGTATTTGTATTGGTTCCAGATTTTTTCTTATGAGTAAGAATGCTATGAATACTCACACAATACTATTTAATTCCTCTGTTGATTTTTTAAAATTATATTTGTGTTATTTTCTTTTAGTTATTTTACTTTCCATCTCTAGAATTTCCATTTAATTTCTAGTTCTGTATACTCTTACGCTTTTTGTTGAAATTCTTTATTCATTATTCAAACCATCCTGAGATAGGGTCAGGATACAGGCCTCTTTGAAGGGAAATGCTGTCTTGTAATGGACAGAAAAAGTAAAGGTTAGGCAAATTCTGATTTTCCTATTCCTTCTGTCCAAAGATTCTTTATTTAGTGTTTTAAGGATTTTTATTTTTTCAAAGTTTGTTATTGTAGCATAAATGTTATGCCCCAATCCATCACAGTTTTGGATTTTGACATCCAAAAGTTTCATTTTTGAAAGTCAAAAAACCTTTGCTGTTAAAACTATTTTTTTGCTATGAGTTTTAGAAAGTTATTTTGAGACTCCAAAGCTATGATTCCATTTCTTTTTATTATTTTCTGTGATAAAATTCTTTCCCTGAAGTAATAGGAATTCTGCTTGAGTGAGAGGAAGGAACATGGGGTAAAATGAATAACCAGAACTGAAAAATACATCAATTAAATAGAAAACTTTATTTCACCATGTACATGTTCCAAAATTCCAAAGAATTCATGATTAAAAAACACGGGGGGCTTCTATTCTGTGACATGGAACATGAATAACAGTAAAAAAATTATGAAATTATTGAAATATTTCAACTATAAGAATAGTTGTTCTCTAACCTATGTACCTGCTTATAACTCTCTTTTGGTACCAAACCTACTTCTCTCCACCTCTGTCCAGCACACTTGGTAGATTGAATATAGTTTTCTTGCTTGATACCTTATATTTTCTTTTCCTTTTTTTTTTTAAATTGGTGAACCTACATTGACACATCATAATCTACCATATTCCATACTTTACATTATTATTCACTCAGTATTATACACTCTATGGATATGGACAACTGTATAATCATATGTACCCACCATTATAATATCATATTATTTTCTTTTTCTTTTTTTTATTTTTTCTTTTTATTTTTTTATTATGTTCAGTTAGCTAATATATAGTACATCATTAGTTTTTGATGTAGTGTTCAACAATATCATATTATTTTCACTGCCCTAAAAATCCTCTGTGCTCTGCCTATTCATCCATTCCTTACCACTACCCCTGGTAACTGCTATTTTTTTTAAATTGTGTCCATAGTTTTGCCTTTTCCAGAATGGCATATAATTGGAATCATATTGTATGTAGCCTTTTCATATTGGCTTCTTTCACTTAGTAATCTGCACTTAAAATTTTTCCATTAAAAACCCTTTTAGTTTTTTAAAAAACTACAAAAAAGGTAGGCTTAATTTCTTTTTAATGCTGAATAATATTCAATTTTCTGGATGGACCACAGTTTACTTATCCATTCACGTACTGAAGGGACATCTTGGTTGCTTCCAAGTTTTGGCAAATATAAATAAAGCTGCTATAAACATCCATGTTCAGGTTTTTGTGTGGACATGAGTTTTCATCTCCTTTGGGTAAATACCAAGAAGGGCAATTGTTGGATCAATGGTAAGAGTATGTTTAGTTTTATAAGAAACTGCCAGGCTCTCTTCCAAAGTGACCAAATCATTTTGGGCAGTGCGGGCCACCCTGCTCTGGTGTAGGGCCCAGGCACCAGGAATGTCCCAGGCCCAGCTCTCTGAGACCTGTGCGCTATGCTCTGCCAGCTTTGTTAGTGTCTGCATGGCCTGAGGGCTTGCTGTGTTTAGAAATGGCCAAATAGTGGGACCAGACCATCAAGTACTACATCCTGGAAGAGATCCAGAAGCACAACTACAGCAAGAGCACCTGGTTGATCCTGCACCACAAGGTGTACAGTTTGACCAAGTTTGTGGAGGAATATCCTGGGGGGTTGGGGGGAAGCAGTGTTAAGGCAACAAACTGGAGGGATGTTACTGAAAACTTGGAGGGTCAGGCACTCTACAGATGCTAGAGAATTGTCTAAAACATATATAATTGGGGAGCTTCATCCAGATGACAGATCAAAGATAATCAAGCCTTTGGAAACTGTCATTACTACTGTTCATTCTAATTCCATCTGGTGACCAACTGGGTGATCCCAGCCATCTTAGCACTCAGGGTAGCCCTGATGTATCACCTCTACACAGTGGAAGATTAAACACATTCTCAGAAGTCAGTGAGAGAAAAGACTGCTTTGGACCAGGGAGAAAGAAGCCAGTGTTAACTGCTTCAAGTAACAGAAGCCCTCACCTGAAAAATAATTTTTAATATACCTGTTTCCCTTTTCTACTACCTTCGAACCAAACCAAAAAGAATTCTATTTTTTCTACTCCTGAGCTCTTAGAATGTGCCTCTTTGTTCATCAACTTTTTTTGTTTTTGATGTTCAATCACTACATAAGTTACTTACCGTAGGCATGATCTTTTAAAAAATATATCTGGCTTTTAAAATATTAAAAAAAGTGGCCATACCATTTTGCATTCCTACTAGTGATGAATGAGAATTCCTGTTGCTCCACAACCACACCAGGATTTGGTGTCAGTATTCTGGATTTTGGCCATTCTAATAGGTGTGTAGTGGTATCTCATTGTTTTTTAAATTTATATTTCCCTGATGACATATGATGTGGGGCATCTTTTCATATGGTTACTTGCCATCTGCTTATTTTCTTTGGTGAGGTGTCTGTTAAGACCTGAGGCTCATTTTTAAATTAGGTTGTGTATTTTCTTATTGTTGAGTTTTCAGAGTTCTTTCTATATTTTGGATAGCAGTGCTTTATTAGATGTATCTTTTGCAAATATTTTCTTTCAGTCTGTGGTTTGTCTTCTCATTCTCTTAGCATTGTCTTTCACAGAGCAAAAGTTTTTAATTTTAATCAAGTCTAGACTGTCCATTTTTTCTTTCATGGATCATGCCTATGATGTTGTGACAGAAAAGTTATCACCATACCCAAGGTCATCTATGTTTTCTCCTATGTTATCTTCTAGGAATTTTATAGTTTTATGTTTTACATTTAACTTTGTGATCAACTTTAAGTTAAATTTTGTGAAACCTAATGTAATGTTGTATGTCAACTATATTAAAATTAAATTATTATTTTTTAGTGAAGGGTGTAATGTCTGTGTCTAGATTAATTTTTTTGCATACGGATGTCTTTTTGCTCCAGCATTATTTGTTGAAAAGACTATCTTTGCTCCATTGTATTGCCTTTGCTTTTTTATTGAAGATTGGTTAACAATATTTATGTAGTTCTATTTTTGGGCTCTCTATTCTATTCCATTGATCTGTTTGTCTTTCTTTTGCTAATACCACACTATCTTAATTACTATAGATTTTTAGTGATTCTTGAGGTTGGGTAGCATCAGTCTTCAAACTTTTCTCTTCTCCTTCAATAGTATATTGGCTACTCTGAGTCTTTAGCCTCTCCATATAAATTTTAGAATCCTTTTGTTGATAACCACAAAATAACTTGAGATTTGGATTAGGATTGTATTGAATCTATAGATCAAGTTGAGAAGAAGTGACATCTTGACAATATTGAGTCCTCCTATCCATGAACATGTACTACTTCACCATTTGTTTGGTTCTTTGAATTTGTTCATCAGAGATTTGTTTATCCTCATAGAGATCTTGTACGTATTTTGAAAGATTTATACTATGTATTTAATATTTTTGAGTGTAAATGTAAATGGTATTGTTATTAGTTTCAAATTCCACTTGTTCAGTGCTCTTATATAGGAAAGCAATTGTCTTTTGTATATTAACCTTGAATATTCAAACTTTGCTATAATTACTATTAATTTCAGGAGGTTTTTTTGGTTAATTCTTTCAGATTTTCTACATAGAGAATCATGTCTTTTGTAAACAAAGAGAGTTATATTACTTCCTTCCCAGTATGTATACTTTTATTTCCTTTTCTTGCCTTATTGCATTAACAAGGGCTAAGAAGTGGTGAGAGGGAACATCCTTACCTTATATCTGATCTTAGTGAGAAAGCTTAGTGGAAAAGATTCTCATACTTAAGTTATGATGTTAGCTGAGGGTTTTTATGAACATTTTTTATCAAGTTGAAAAAGTTCCCATACTCCTAATTTACTGAGAATTTTTATCATGAATAGGTGTTGATTTTTGTTAAATGGTTTCCTCCATCTAATGATTTTTCTATTTTAGTCTGTTGATATAATGGATTATAATTAATTGATGTGTAATTAATGAAACAATCTTGAATACCTGACATAAATCCCACTTTGTCATGGCATATAATTCTTCTTATACCTTGTTGGATTTGATTTGGTAATTTTTGTTGAAGATTTTTGCATCTGTGTTCATGAGAGATATTGGTATGTAGTTTCCTTTTCTTGTAATGTCTTTCTCTTGTTTTTGGTATTAGGGTAACGCTGGCTCCAAAGATTGAGTTATAAAATATTTCCTCTGTGTCTATGTTCTGAAAGATTGTAGAGAAGTGATACCTCATATTTTCAACCTTCAATTTTTTCTTTCTTGTTTTAGATTTCCAGGGTATCAAAGAGATAAATTTATGCTAGTTAGTTAATATACGTTGATAAGTGAAAGTGTGCAGGATGTTTAGCCCTCCAAGATAATTTGTACAGATTACCAAAAGTCTTCTTTATACAATGCTGCACATAAAAAAGACAATTTTACTTCACATTTGGGTTTAAGGGGGATCAGAAACAGAGGGGGTAGAATTATGGCAGCCAGCAGAAGAAGTTTTGGTATATGACTTCTTTTCTGATATAATGCACATCTTATTTCAGCATATTGCTTAACTTATTCTGCTGGTTTTGGGCCCACTTACGTACATCGCTAGAGCCTCTTGAATCTGTTATGACTGAATATACCTTTTAATCTGTGTTTCAAAGGTATTTATGTATGTTTCTTTAGAATCTTCATTTAAAAATTGGTGGTATCCTTTTTCTTGTCTTAGCCTGTAATCAAACCTATTGGTGGAAAAGATTGAAAAACTGTCAATCTAAAAGCCATAATTCCTATTTACAGAAATAGAGTGAGTCTTTTGCAGTTTTGTGATTTCTTTGTGGAAGTAAATAGAGTGCTCTGTGAAGATTATTCATATTGTACCACAAAAATGCAAAAATAATACCTCTAATAATCTGAAGGAATGACAGTTATTAGCAAATATTTACATTTAATGCTAAAAAAAGAATTATCCCCATATAGATAATCTGTACCTTCTATATAATTTACTGTTGAATATTTTCAGGAGAGCTTGGCATTTTAGCTTCATTAAATGCAACCATTGTTAGGAATTTCCTGAGTACATGTATAAAAATATACCTGACATATATTTTATAAAATAAATGAACACTATTGTTTCTAATTCATATAAATAAAATAACTTATTTTGTTCATATTTTGTTCAAAGACTCCAACTTGTCTAGAAATCATTTCTTATAGAAATATTTGTAATTACTTTTCAACTTTCAGAGCAAAGCATTTTCCAAAAACTTAAATCTTTATTTTCAATATCTTGTAAAATATAATAGTAACTTCATGGAAACAGGCTTGTTTCCTTTCTTTTTTGGGTATGGTCTTATTATTTCTTACAGGATTGGTAATACAACAATTTGGATAATATAGATTTTTTCAAACTTGATTTCTGAATATGTTAGTTGATTGAAATAAAGACTTCCTTGATCAGTTTATCTACATAACAGCATTAGTTCTATTTTATAGGATACTTGTGTCTGACATGAGGCAAATATTCAACACACTTACTGAATCAATAAATAGATGCCCGTGCTTGCCAAATGTTTATAGGGTAGAAATGATAAGTGAGCATGAATATTACATCCATTGAATGAACTCTCTCCTCAGATCCAGTGGCCCAATGTTTTTTTTTACTTAGTAGAGAGATTGAAGAATAACATTTTAAAAATCTCTGGATTTGAGCCCTACTAGTGCAAGATTTGGAAGGTCAACCCCACATACATCTTCTTGCAGTGAAGCTCTGCTCTGTCAGGTGGCCCAGGGATACAAGTGCCCCTATCTTATTGCTTCCCCATCCCTTGAAGCAGTACCATTGACCCTTGAACAATGGGTTTGAACTGCCTGAGTCTACTTATACTTGGAATCTTACAGTACAGTACTATAAATGTATTTTCTCTTTCTTATGATTTTCTTAATAAACATTTTCTCTTCCCTAGCTTAATTTATTGTAGGAATACAGCATATAATACATGCAACATACAAAATCTGTGTTAATCAACTGTTGATGATATCAACCTCAGAACATACAGGTGCCTGTAATCCCTCACATTGTTTAAAGGTCAACTGTACTTCTCAAATTTCAGTGTGTATATAAATCACCTAGGAGTCATGTTAAAATGTAAATTCTGGGGATGGGAAAAGATGGTGGAGGAGTATGGGACCCTATTTCAACCGGTCCCCTGAATTGAGCTGGGTATCTACCAGACCACTCTGAATACCCATGAAATCAATCTGAGATGTAAGAAGATATATCTAGATCTCTACAAACAGAATATACCCAGTGGTTGGTTTCAAGGTATGAAGTGGGGAGCCATGGTTCTGTGGCCAGATATCAGAAGATAAATGTAAGGGGGAGGGAGCCTCTGGGATCCTGCACCACAGGAGTGCAAAAGCCTCCCATGCTGCAGATGGAGCACACACTCGCAGACCAGTAGCAGTGGGGAAAGGACATTAGGGCAGCCCCCCGGACTGAAACCTGGAGCTGTGTGGGCATGCATGTGATTTGGGGGAAGCTGGCAGTTTTAGAAGCACAAAGGGCAGAGACGTGCCCGACCTGGAGGTAAGGACTGGGAGTGCAGCTGTGGGACACACAACCCAGGATCCTGCAGTTTTAGCAGTGCAGACAGAAATGGAGACAGTGTGGCCTGGAGAGCTCACCGAAGAATGGACTGCAATCTCTCTGTTCTGAGGCAGAGGTTTGGAAATGGTCATTTCTGCTTACTCTCAGAAGAGACACGATAAGCCATCAGGGAAAGCTGCCAGAGAACAAAAGCCCCCCAAACCGGTTTTCACTGAGCCCATCCCCCCTCCCCCACAGGGGGCAGGACATCTCTGCCCAAACAGGGTTGCCTGAGTAACAGCACAGCAGGCCCCTCCCCCAGAAGACAGGCTGGGAGAACAAGAGGCCGACAACCCTAAGGTCTCTATAAAATAAGTGCATTTTGCTTGGGTTGTGGTCAATAATTTGGACTCTGTACATTCCCTCAACCACCCCTCAACAGAATGACTAAGAGGAGGAACCCCCAAAATAGGAAAAACTCACAGACTGTGGCTTCTGCCACAGATTTACAAATGGATACAGATATAACCAAGATGTTAGAAATGGAATTCAAGATAGTAGTTGTGAAGACAATAGCTAGAATGGAGAAATAGATTAATGGCAACACAGAGTCTCTAAGGGCCCTCTAAAGGCAGAAATGAAAGCTGATCTGGCAGAACTTAAAAATGCTATCAATGAGATCCAATCTAATTTAGATACTCTAATAGCTAGGGTAAATGAGGCAGAAGAACAAATTCATGATCTAGAAGACAAACTGATAGAAAAGATGGAACAGGAGTTAGGCCTGGAACAAACAGCTTAAAATCTGTGAAAACAGAATTAGAGAAATAAGTGACACCATGAAGTGTTCCAATGTTAGAATTATTGGGATCCCTGAGGGAGTGGAGAGAGAGAGAGGACTAGAAGATATATCTGAGCAAATCATAGCTGAGAACTTCCCTAACTTGGGGAATGAAACAAACATTCATGTCCTAGAGGCAGAGAGAACCCCTCCCAAGATCAAGGAAAACAGACCAGTGCCCCGGCATGTAATAGTAAAACTCGCAAATCTTAGAACCAAGGAAACCATCTTAAGGGCAGTTAGGAGGAAGAGATTCCTTACGTACAGAGGGAGGAACATCAGAATAACATCAGACCTATCCACAGAGACCTGGCAAGCCAGAAAGGCCTGGCAAGACATATTCAGGGTACTAAATGAGAAGAACATGCAGCCAAGAATACTTTATCCAGCAAGGCTGTCATTTAGAATGGATGGGGAGATGCAGAGCTTCCAAGACAGGCAGAAACTGAAAGAATATGTGACCACTAAGCCGGCCTGCAAGAAATATTAAGGGGGGTTCTATAAAAGGAGGAAGACCCCAAGAGAGATATAGAACAGAAATTTACAGAGACAATATATAGAAACAAGGACTTCACAGGCAACATAATGACAATAAAAATCTTATCTTTCAATAATCACTCTCAACGTGAACGGCCTAAATGCTCCCATAAAATGGCGCAGGTTTGCAGATTGGATAAAAGACAGGACCCATCCATAAGCTGTCTACAAGAGACTCATTTTTAACCTAAAGATATATCCAGACTGAAAGTGAAGGTATGGAGAACCATCTTTCATGCCAATGGACCTCAAAAGAAAGGTGGGGTAGCAATTCTCATATCAGACAAATTAGATTTTAAGCTAAAGACTGTAGTTAGAGACACAGAAGGACACTATATCATTCTTAAAGGGTCTATCCAACAAGAAGATCTAACAGTTGTAAATATCTATGCCTCCAACATGGGAGCAGCCAACTACATAAGCCAACTGTTAACCAAAATAAAGAGACATATTGATAATAATATGTTAATTTTAGGAGACCTCAATACTCCGCTCTCAGCAACAGACAGATCATCTAAGCAGAAAATCAACAAAGAAACAAGAGCTTTGAATGACACACTGGACCAGATGGATCTCATAGATATATACAGAACCTTCCACCCTAAAACAACAAAATACTTACTCTTCTCGAGCACATGGAACTTTCTCCAGAATAGACCACATACTGGTGGTTCACAAATAAGGTCTCAACTGATACCAAAAGATTGAGATTTTCCCCTGCATATTCTCAGCCATAATGCTTTAAAACTGGAATGCGATCACAAGAGAAAATTTGGAAGAAATTCAAACACTTGGAAGCTAAAGACCACTCTGCTTAAGAATGTTTGGGTCAACCAGTAAATCAAAGAACGTAAACAATTCGTGGAAACCAGTGAGAACGAAAACACATTGGTCCAAAACCTATGGGATACTGCAAGGCGGTCCTAAGGGGAAAATACATCGCCATCCAAGTCTCACTCAAAAAAAAAAAAAAAAAAAAAAAGAAAAATCCTGAATTCACCAACTAACTTTACGCCTTAAAGAACTGGAGACAAAACAACAAATGTTGCCTAAGCCATGCATTAGAAGAGAAATAATTAAGATTAGAGCAGAGATCAATGAATTAGAACCCAGAAATACAGTAGAGAAGATAAATGAAACTAGAAGCTGGTTCTTTAAAAGACTTAATAAGATCGATAAACCACTGGCCAGACTTGTCCAAAAGAAAAGAGAAAGGACCCAAATTAATAAAATTATGAGTGAAAGGGGAGCAATCATGACTAACACCAAGGAAATAGAAACAATTATTAGAAATTATCAACAACTATATGCCAGTAAATTAAACAACCTGGATGAAATGAATGCCTTCCTGGAAACCTATGAACTACCAAGACTGAAACAGCAAGAAATTGACAACCCGAATAGGCCAATAACAAGTAACGAGATTGAAGCAGTGATCAAAAACCTCCCAAAAAACAAGAGTGCAGGGCCTGATGAATTCCCTGGGGAATTCTACCAAATATTCAAAGAAGAAATAATACCTATTCTCCTGAATCTGTTTCAAAAAACAGAAACAGAAGGAAAGCTTCCAGACTCATTCTATGAGGCCAACATTACTTTGATCCCCAAACCGGGTAAAGACCCCATCAAAAAGAAGAATTTCAGACCAATATCCCTGATGAATATGGATGCCAAAATTCTCAACAAAATACTAGCTAATAGGATCCAACAGTACATTCAAAACCACTACATCAAAAACTAATGATGTATTGTATTGTGAGTAACATAACATAATAAAATTAAATTAAATTAAAAAAATAAAATAAAGGGATCATGCACCATGATCTAGCGGGATTTATCCCTGGGATGCAAGGGTGGTTCAACATTCATAAATCAATAGTGTGATAGAACACATTAATAAGAGGAGAGAGAAGAACCATATGGTCCTCTCAATAGATGCAGAAATTGCAGAAAAAGCATTTGACAAAATACAGCATCCTTTCCTGATTAAAACTCTTCAGAGTATAGGGATAGAGGGAATATTCCTCAAGTTCATAAAATCCATCTATGAAAAACCCACAGCAATTATCATTCCCAATGGAGAAATGCTGAGAGCCTTTCCCTTAAGATCAGGAACACGACAGGGATGCCCACTCTCACCACTATTGTTCAACTTAGTACTAGAAGTCCTAGCAACAGCAATCAGACAACAAAAAGAAATAAAAGGTGTTCAAATTGGCAAAGAAGAAGTCAAATTCTCTCTCTTCACAGATGATATGATACTTTATGTGGAAAACCCAAAAGACTCTACCCCCAAATTACTAGAACTCTTACAGCAATTCAGTAATGTGGCAGGATACAAAATCAATGCACAGAAATCAGTTGCTTTCTTAAACACTAACAATGTAACTGTAGAAAGAGAAATTAGAGAATTGATTCCATTTACAATAGCACCAAAAACCATAAGGTACCTTGGAATAAACCTAACCAAGACTTAAAGGATCTATACTCTAGGAACTACAGAACACTCATGAAAGAAACTGAAGACACAAAAAGATGGAAAAACATTCCATGCTCATGGATTGGAAGAATAAACATTGTTAAAATGTCTATGCTGCCCAGAGCAATCTATACTTTCAACGCCATCCCGATCAAAATACCAATGGCATTTTTCAAAGTCCTGGAACAAACAATCCTAAAATTTGTATGGAATCAGAAAAGACCCTGAATCGCCGAGGAAATGTTGAAAAAGAAAAACAAAAAGCTGGGAGCATCATGTTGCCTGATTTCAAGCTCTATTACAAAGCTGTGATCACCAAGACAGCATGGTACTGGCACAAAAGCAGACACATAGACCAGTAGAACAGAATAGAGAGCCCAGATATAGACCCTCAAATCTATGGTCATATAATCTTCGACAAAGCAGGAAAAGATATGCAATGGAAAAAAGACAGTCTCTTCAATAAATGGTACTGGGAAAATTGGACAGCTATACACAGAAGAATGAAACTCGACCATTCTCTTACACCATAAACAAAGATAAACTCAAAATGGATGAAAGACCTCAATGTAAGACAGGAATCCATCAAAATCCTAGAGGAGAACATATGCAGTAACCTCTTCAACATTGGCCACAGCAACTTCTCTCAAGATACATCTCCAAAGGCAAGGGAAACAAAAGTGAAAATGAAATTTTGGGACTTCATCATGATAAAAATCTTCTGCACAGCAAAGGAAACAGTTAACACAACAAAGAGGCAACCCACAGAATGGGAGAAGATATTTGCAAATGACACTACAGACAAAGCTCTGATTTCCAAGATCTATAAAGAACTTCTCAAACTCAACATCCAAAAAACAAATAATCAAGTCAAAAAATGGGCAGAAGACATGAACAGACACTTCTCCAAAGAAGACATACAAATGGCTAACAGACACACGAAAAAATGTTCAGCATCATGAGCTATCAGGTAAATTCAAATCAAAACCACATTGAGATACCACCTTACACCAGTTAGAATGGCAAAAATTGACAAGGCAAGAAATAACAAATGTTGGAGAGGTTGTGGAGAAAGGGCAACCCTCTTACACTGTTGGTGGGAATGCAAGTTGGTACGGCCACTTTGGAAAACAGAGTGGAGGTTCCTCAAAAAATTAAAAATAGAGCTACCCTATGACCCAGCAATTGCACTCCTGGGTATTTACCCCAAAGACATAGATGTAGTGAAAAGAAGGGCCATATGCACCCCACTGTTCATAGCAGCGATGTCCGCAATAGCCAAACTGTGGAAAGAGCTGAGATGCCCTTCAACAGATGAATGGATAAAGAAGATGTGGTCCATATATACAATGGAATATGACTCAGCCATCAGAAAGGATGAATACCCAACTTTTACATCAACATGGATGGGACTGGAGGAGATGATGCTCAGTGAAAGAAGTTAAGCAGAGAAAGACAATTATCATGGTTTCACTTATTTGTGGAACATAAGGAATAGTATGGAGGACATTAGGAGAAGGAAGGGAAGAATGAAGGTGGGGGAATCGGAGGGAGAGATGAACCATGAGAGACTATGGACTCTGAGAAACAAACTGAGGGTTGTAGAGGGGAGGGGGGATGGGGTATGGGTTAGCCTGGTGATGGGTATTAAAGAGGGCACGTACTGCATGGAGCACTGGGTGTTAATATGCAAACAATGAATCATAGAACACTACATCAAAAACTAATGATGTACTGTATGGTGACTAACATAACATAATTAAAAAAATAAAATGCAAATTCTGTTGTTTGTTTGCCAGTTGTATGCCTGGCATCTTTTGTTTTGTCAGATACTTTGTTTTTGTCTTAATGCAAGATGAGAGCCTGCTGGAGCTTGTTATTTCAGTTTACTTACTTAAAATATGAACAATCAATAAAGCATAAATAGCTATATTTATTTCCCTTGGTACACAGTTCAATCCTTGATTGATGATGAAACATTAAATTGTGTCATTTGGTTGTCATGAGTATAATTGAATTCCATTAATGGTTAGTGAATCTGGTCTGTGTGCTGTCCTTCAGGGCCTGTTAGAATAGGATTATTATATACTATTTCAAATCCCCCTTTGTGCTTTACTTATTAAACTGAACTGTATTCTTCCATTCTTCAAGGCTTTGGTATTTTGTGAGTATCTTTGCTTTTATAATAATCCTTTCTTCCATATTCTGAGCTGACTGCTAAGTTTATTATTTTATTTCCATTGCCTTTTAAATGGTTAACATCTGCTAGATTTTATAACTTCCCAGAGAAGAAAAGGAAATTAAACATGAACCATAGTGCACTTGAACAAAGTGTGTGCTACTGTTATAGATTGAGTGAATACATACTGAAAAGTCTCTGTTAGAGTCTGGTTTAGAATGAGATACCAACTCACTCTGGTCAGAATGGCTAAAATTAACAATTCGGGAAACAAGTATTGGCAAAGATGTGGAGACTGTTGGTGGGAATGCAAACTGGTGCAGCCACTCTGGAGAATAGTATGGAGGTTCCTCAAAAGGTTAAAAATAGAACTACCCTATGACTCAGCAATTACACTACTAGGTATATTTATTCAGGGGACACAAAAATAGTTAGTCAAAGGGGCACATGCACCCCAACGTTTATAGCAGCAATTTCCACAATAACCAAAATATGGAAAGAGCCCAGATGTCCATTTACAGATGAATGGATAAGAAGATGTGAGGTATATATATACATATACATATATATATACACATATATATATAAAATGGAATATGACTCAGCCATCAAAAAGAATGAAATCTTGCCATTTGCAATGATGTGGATGGAATTTGAGGGTATTATGCTAAGTGAAATAAGTCAGTCAGAGAAAGACATATAGCAAATGATTTCACTTATATGTTGAATTTAAGAAAGAAAACAGATGAACATGGGGAAAGGGAAGGAAAAATACAATAAGACAAAACCAGAGAGGGGGACAAACCATAAGAGACTCTTAACTGTAGGAAACAAACAGGGTTGCTGGAGGCGAGTTTGGTGGGGGGGAAGGGGTAATTGGGTGATGGGCATTAAGGAGGGCATTTGTAATGAGCACTGGGTGTTATATGCAACTGATAAATCACTAATTTCTACCCCTGAAACTAATAATACACTATATGTTAACTAATTTGATGTTAAATTAAAAATTTAAAGAAAAGAGTCTCGTTTATTTGATTCCACATATTCTTGCTATACGAAGTCAGATTTTTTAAAAAGGTATAATTTCTATTATCATAGGCAGTTTTACTTAGATGAATATTGTGTAGTAGAAAAGTGGCTTCTTGCACAGAGATTGTTACAGTTGGCCATGTAGATAACAGGGTGACAACTATCTGTAAACAAACAACTGACCACAATGCAGTAGACTTACTTGTAGAAGTGAACTTATAATTGCCCTTTATTGTGGGAACTCAATTACTGCATGTATGCAGGTGTCCTTTAGGCCTCTGTTACATTTCTTCCCCTCTGAAATGGACTTCATGATAGTTTATTACCTGAATTTCCAACACTGGAACTGAAATGAGGCCATTCTGGGAATATGATGAAATTCATTGAACTTCAGTAGAAATGTGCACATACAGATACACTCAAATTTTTAAATTTAATTTTAGGCTATTTTTAGAACTCTAAGAATAACTGGGGAAAAGAAAGGGATGTAAAGATCAGGTTGAGTTAGAGAGGGGAAGATATCACTGTTGAGATACAAGAAAACAAAGAAAAATAATAAATAAGTTTAATGTATAGACTGTGTTCTTCAGATTATTAGCTTCTAGCTATGCATAGTTACAGATAGATAATTTCTGTGGGAGTTCTAAAAAATGACTTACCTCTTAAAGATCAGTGGCAAAGATGAAAAAAATGAAGGGAAGTTGGTAATATGTGCCAAGATAAATGTCAATATACAAATGCAGCAGTCACACTTTAAAATTGTATCTTAAAGAAATAAAAAAGTGTAGATGAAAAAATACATAAATGAATGTTCATTTCAGTGTTACAATGGCAAAAATGCGAGCACTCTGAATTCAACAATAAAGATAGATCAACTAAATATGGCATGTTTTTGTCAATTACACTACTATGCAATCTTGACAAATAATGTAGATCAAGGCCTCTCAGATTTAATGTACATGTGAATCAGTGGTGTTCTGGTAAATGTTTAGCAACTAGCTTTCCGGAAAAAATTTTGTGTGAAGTATTTGATGATTTCTGTGATACAAATATTCTACCACGGCTGATCTGATGCTACCAAAGTGACACCACTGAATGCAGAGTTGGGAGGAGATGTGCACAACTGGCTCCCTTAAAATGCAACCCCCTCTAGCACACCACTGAATTATATATCACTTGTGGCCTTGTTTAAGTGCAGATTCTGATTCAGAAGGTCTGGGAAAAAGCCTGAAGACTTTTCATATCTAAAAAGCTCTTAGTCACGTTGCAGCTGCTGTCCTGGGGACAATTGGAGCACTGAGGTTGTGGAATAATACCTGTTGACAAGAGAAAAAAAATATTTCCGATATATTACTATATGAAACTAAAACCTGAGACAAAGTTGTGTAGATTGTTTTATTATATTTCCAAGATATACATAGTATGGACACACTGTGTCATATGATATATTCATATATGTATATATAATGTTGATATGCCCACTAAGTTGATAGTAAGTTGATAACTTATAGGAATGGAATAAAAAAGAAATTTTATTTTTTTTCTCCTATGGACCCTTTAAAATTAATTTAGTAGAGAAAGTTTCTTCCCCTGAATGTAAACTTAAAAACCAACTGTCTAAATTATAAAGTACAGTATTCATTTAGAAAATAGGATATGAAGTTTTAATAATAAAAATTCTAAACTTTATTTAAAATTAAATATTCTCCCCTCTTTCAGATAGGACAGTTTTCAGGTGGCCCACCTGCTTTTGGGAAGGGTATGTGGATGGTGTCTCCTCCTCCTTTTCTTGATCTGCAGTATGTCCAACCTTGAATTCATGCCCTTCCATGATGGGTGTATGTGGGAGAAAGGAGAGAAAGAGGGATAAGAAAGTTCTCACTGGAACTCCTAATGCTATAAGCTGGCTATACCTCTAAGGGTCGGCAGATGTCTGGTGCATGACTCCTTTAAAGGAGCACATTGGTGGATTTCTCAGATCCTCATGTCTGGGGACTTCCTTACCTGCCATGCCTCACATGTGAATTACTATTTTGTGTATTCTTCTGGGAAGCTCTCTGCAACCCCTGGGAATCCTGAGTCCATCTCCAATTTCCTGTTACTGGGATCCATTTATCCTTTGAAAGAGACAAGACAATCCCAGTACTTTTTCACATGGGGAATTTTCACTTATCTTTTGACTTGAGCAACTCAGAAATTTTGGGCCATGTCCCAGGCAGCAGTGGTTCACCGGGCTTCACCATCAGAGAAGCTGGCCTTTGTATTCCCTAGATTTCTCCAGGGGAATGTCAGATTCCAGTCCATCACACCCCCATTAGGGGTCACGTATTAAACTCTCTCAGTAGTTCTATTGAAGCTTGTACTTCCTATTCCTTCATTGTTAAGCTTTAAGTATGGGCAGGCATTCCTAATGCTTCTCCCTTGGGTGTCAGTTGAACACCCAGAATTTCAATAGCTCTTTCCTCAAATCTTCTCTTGAAATCTTTCTCCAGTTAGGGTTTCCTTCTGCATCCCTGATGTGGGTTGAGAGTTCTAAGAGCCTTGGAAGAATCCTACCCTTTCCCCTTTTTGTTTAAATTGATAAATTATACATTTGAGTTTGACCCTTCCCTCTGATATGAAAGATCAATCCTATTTTGGTCTTGATTGAAATTCACCCTTAGAAAACATATCACAAAAACAAAATGATATGCCTCAAAAATACTGATACTGGTTGTGGTGAGGATATGGGTGTTTTCCTTTGAATTTGTATTTATTTTCACTTTTTTTCTGTGATTACAGCACTTTTATTACTCAAAATATATTATTAAAAAGCACATATTTTTACATTTTTGGCTTTTAAAATCTGGCAATTAATAAGTTTTTATAACTAGCTTTGTTTTTATTTCTTGTTCAATCTCTTGAGTGCTGACCTAATTTTTGCCACAGGTAGGAAATTACATATAAATGTTATGTTTTTAAAGAGCTTATGTAATATCTGAAAGGGACAGTAGAAGCTTAGAATATTTGATATTTCTTGTTGGAAGCAAATATTGCCTGATATGCTAAAAGCTCTAAAAGCTCTACGTATCCCTTTGCTTGTCTGTTACCTTTGTCTTTTTGTGTACTACCTTCTCCAATTTATAAAAAAACGCAAAAAAATTATACTTCCCCCCTAGTTAATAGCGCAATGCCAAATTTCCACATGGTTAGGGGAGATGATAGGAAACAGGGCCAGGTATAAGGTATAAGGTATAGCTGTGTAGAGAATGAATGAATGAATGAATGAATGAATGAATGAATGATGGCATCTTGGCTGACAGGTGAAACATAGCTTTGTAATCCAGAGGGAAGTGATACTTGGAAAAACAGGCAAGGAGATATTTGGTGTTAAAATTCATTTTGTACCATGGATTTTAACCCTTGCGCTAGAGGTCAGGATCAGAACGCTAGTCCATAGGTAGGGCTTTGGAAAGAATAAAGTATCCAGGGCCCTAGTTTTGCAGATGTTGTTCTGGGTATTTTATGGAATAAAGGATTCCAATTCACTTAAGGTATAGAACTTAGAATAAAGCAAGTCTTTTCAATGTTTAATATCTGTGAAAAGACTGATATGAAGCAGTTCTGGGGACAAAAAAAGAGCAATGGAATATTCTAACTATTTGACTTCATATGCAAGATCAGGGCTGGGCCAGCAGTGAGGGTGATGGATGCTGAATCCTGAGTGTTGGATTGGTGTTTCTTAAATTCTACCTGGTAGAGGTTGGAATTTTTAGAATTTCCTGCTTGGGGCGAGGATGGTAGTGAGAGTTTGAGCTTGCAGGAGGAGGATGTGTGAAGATAGATGCTGGTGCTGAAAATCAATTAGGTTTGTGTTTCTCAGTATAATCCTGAAGTTACCTGCATTTCAGTCATTTGGAGGCTTATCAAAAATGTAGATTATCAGTACCATATTGTCTTGATGATTACAGCTTTTTAATAGAGCCTGAAGTCCAGAATTGTGATGCCACCAGCTTTGCTTTTCTTTTTCAACATTCCTCTGGCTACTCGGGGTCTTTTCTGGTTCCATACAAATTTTAGGATTATTTGTTCCATTTCTTTGAAAAAAGTGGATGGTATTTTGATAGGGTTTGCATTAAATGTGTAGATTGCTCTAGGTAGCATTGACATCTTCACAATATTTGTTCTTCCAATCCATGAGCATGGAATGTTTTTCCATTTCTTTGTGTCTTCCTCAATTTCTTTCATGAGTATTTTATAGTTTTCTGAGTACGGATTCTTTGCCTCTTTGGTTAGATTTATTCCTAGGTATCTTATGGTTTTGGGTGCAATTGTAAATGGGATCAACTCCTTAATTTCTCTTTCTTCTGTCTTGTTGTTGGTGAATAGGAATGCCACTGATTTCTGTGCATTGATTTTCTATCCTGCCACTTTACTGAATTCCTGTATGAGTTCTAGCAGTTTTGGGGTGGAGTCTTTTGGGTTTTCCACATAAAGTATCATATCATCTGCAAATGAAAACCTCAATGAGATACCACCCACACCAGTCAGAATGGCTAAAATTAACAAGTCAGGAAATGACAGATGTTGGCAGGGATGCAGAGAAAGGGGAACCCTCCTACACTGTTGGTGGGAATGCAAGCTGGTGCAACCACTCAGGAAAACAGTATGGAGGTTCCTCAAAAAGTTGAAAATAGGGCTGCCCTATGACCCAGCAATTGCACTACTGGGTATTTACCCCAAAGATACAAATGTAGTGATCTGAAGGGGTACGTGCATCCCGATGTTTATAGCAACAATGTCCACAATAGCCAAACTATGGATGGAGCCAGGATGTCCATTGACAGATGAATGGATAAAGAAGATGTGGTGGATATATATATATAACGGAATATTATGCAGTCATCAAAAGGAATGAAATCTTGCCATTTGCAATGACGTGGATGAAACTTATTATGCTAAGCGAAATAAGTCAATCAGAGAAAGATGTATCATATGATCTTACTGGTATGAGGAATTCTTAATCTCAGGAAACAAGCTGAGGACTGCTGGAGTGGTGGGGGTGGGAGGGATGGGGTGGCTGGGTGATAGACATTGGGGAGGGTATGTGTTATGGTGAGTACTGTGAATTGTGTAAGACTGTTGAATCACAGACCTATACCTCTGAAACAAATAATACATTATATGTTAAAAAAAAGAAGATAGTAGGAAGGGAGAAAGAAGGGGGATGGAAATCGGAGGGAGAGATGAACCATGAGAGACTATGGACTCTGAAAAACAAACTGAGGGTTCTAGAGGGGAGGTGGGTGGGGGGATGGGTTAGCCTGGTGATGAGTGTTAAAGAGGGCACGTACTGAATGGAGCACTAAGTGTTCTATGCAAACAATGAATCATGGAACACTACATCAAAAACTAATGATGTAATAATGTATGGTGATTAACATAATAAAGTGAAATAAAATAAAATTAAATTAAAAAAAAGAAAGAAAAAGAAAATGTAGATTATTAGACTCTTTGAACTAATTGCCTGAGTGTATGTCAAGGAATTTGCATGGCTCAGAAGCATCTTAAGTGAGATTCTTAATGCACCTTGGAGTCCAAGAACCACAAAAACAGAATGTGGCAAAGATCCAAGATGAACATTTGGCTTGGAATGCCATTTGCTTTTGTCTCTGCTGATAGTCTCAGACTTTAATATTCAGTTCAAATATTATCTCTTTTATTAAGTTATTTTCAGTTTTCCTAGAAGAAATAAATCACACTGTCTTGGATGCTTTCATGGCATGTTTCTTTATTGTGTTTTGGGTAATTAAATACCCTTAGAACATAGGTTTTTATATATATGGGTCTACCTCTCTTTGGGTAGGGCAGTGTGCACAGTGGTGAATACCAATCAGCCTGGATTTAAAACTCACCTCTACCTCTCACCAGCTGTGTAACTTTAGCCAATCTCTTACATTTTTAAAAAAAATGCTTCACTTTCCTTATCTGTAAAATGGAGGTAGTTGTGAGAATTAAATGAGTTCGCACTTATAATGCACTTATAATGCTAAATAGTAAAACACTTAATAGTGTGGCATACCCTTATGCTCAAGGAATCTTTGCTATTATTATTTGCTGGGGGAAGATTGCATGTTGTATTAATCTCTGTCAAGGACCCCAGTGCAGAAGTGGGCACTCCAGGAAATTGTTGAAATTGAATTGAATTCATCTTCCCAGGCAGTTATCAGGTTAGACAAGGCAGTGTTCAGGTGGGGAAAACTCACTTGGCTCTCTGGAAAAAATACAAGAAAACATGCAATGTAATGTTTATGAATTTTGGGTTTGAGAGTGTAAAGGGATTTGATTAAAGATTATATAAAGAGAAATCAGGGTGAGACAATTTCCAGTTTTCAAAACAACTCTGAAGTATATTAGATATGCCTGTAGTGTGTGTCTTGTAGAATGCAACTGCTACATGCTAAATGATCCATGCCCTTTCTTATTTTTTAAAAGCAGAATGCTTGTTTAGAAATGAACCACATAAATGAATTCAGAACTATCAGGCAATGCCCTGTTTCCCATTTGGCTTTTAGGATTCTTATGGATGGGACCTTAATTTTCAAGTAACAGATATTTACTGAATAGTAATAAAAATACAAATCTGTAAGTTATTTGGGCTATGCCTGATAATCAGATCTATGAGTATATGAATACCAAGGAAGGTTTTTCTTTTCTTTTTATTTACTTATTTATACTTCTGCCTCTTCCCATAAAGGATCTGTGGTCACTATATACATATTTTGATAAAAGGCAGGCTTTTCCAAGCTTTTAAAAATCCAGCTTCAAAAAATATTTTTATAAGTGAATCCACATATCTTTTATGACCCAATTACTGAAAACTTAGAATCAAATTCTTTATTTTTAATATTATGTTTATTGTACCTTGTCAGAAAGCTCAATATGAAATCAATTTAATATAATTACACATTTATAATTGCATATTATATATGAACATTTTTATTTTATTTTTATGAACATATTTTAAAGAAAAAAACAAGGCTATTATTTTCAACAATAAAAATACATATGACTTTTTGATCAAGAATTATTGAGTGATCAGTTTTCAGGGGATTAGTGGATAATTCTGGCTTGATAGATTATTTAGTTGGCAGAAACTTCATTCCAAAATTTGTAAAAAATTTCTATATTATTTAAAATTTTCTCTTTCTGTCATGTATAATACACATAGTTTGACAAGAATTGCAAGTAAAGGCACTTGAATTCTTATATTAAAATAGTCTTTTAAGATGAAATTTTAAGACTTCAGGACATGAATCTATTAAAATGTGCTAAAGAAACTGTATTAAAGTTTTAGCCTGTGCTGTGGTATGCAGGTGCAAGTGGCTCTGGTTTGTAGCAGAGGCTCTACCTTCTCAGAACAGTTCTATTTTCCAACAGTAATCCTCAAAGATAATTGATCCTCTCCACAGAAATCTCAAAACCATGTCTCAAATAAAGTACCAATATTCTCATTTCTATCTTCCAATCATGATGGAGTAACAGGGACCAAATTTAATCTCCTGTCTCTAACAATTTTAAAAATGGACACCTGGGTGGCTCAGGCATTAGGAGTCTGCCTTCGGCTCGGGACATGGTTCCAGGGTCCTGGGATCGAGCCCTGCATGGGGCTCCCCACTCGGCGGGAAGCCTGCTTCTCTCTCTCCTGCTCCCCCTGCTTGTGTTCCCTCTCTTGCTGTGTCTCTCTCTGTCAAATAAATAAATAAAATCTTAAAAAAAATGGACAAATCATAGAATAACAATTTTCACATTGCACAACAGGCAGCAAAACACTAATCTCTGAGGGAAAGTAAACAAATTAGATGGGCCTTTGATTCTTCATATTGCTGCCTGGAGAGCATTTACGGGCTACCAAGCAGGAAAGGTAAACCCAAACAGAACCTGAAGATGTCTCTGAGTTGAAGAAACAGAGTTGAGAGATTGCAGGATTTCAAGGTGGCTAGAATTCACATGATAGAGTATCATGGAAGAGAGGGTCTTACAGAGATATAGTCTAGACATTTTCCAAAGATTTATCCTCCCTGTGTTCAGCTGAGTATCAGCATTGCATATATGTGAGGAAATTACCTAACATTAGAAAAAACCACTGGAAAAGAGCTAGGGGAACTATACACAGAGGTCACAGAGAGTTGAGATAATTTATGTTCCCACCAGGCAAAAATACATAGCCATTAGTTAGAGTACTCAGAAGGGTAATGCCTCGTAGTGGGGCAAAATTACCCTGCAATTCTTTCAGTTTTTATATATCTGAAGATGTCTATTTTGCCTTTGCTTTCAAAGATATTTTTGATGAGTATATTAATCTAGGTTGATAGGAGTCTTTTTTACTTTCAATACTTTAAAGATGTCACTCCGCTATCTTCTACCTTGCATTATTTTTGACAGTCACTATCATTCTTTACTTCATTTCTCTTTACATAATGTGTTTTCCTCTGGCTACTTTTTAGATTTTCACTCTATCACTACTTTTAAGCATTTTGATTATAATGTGTCTGGGGTAATTTTCTTTATGTTTCTTATGCTTGGGGTTTGTTGAACTTACTGGATCTCTAGGCTTATAGCTTTTATCAATGTTTAGTTTCAAAATAAAATTTTCAGTCATTATTTCTACAAATATTTTTTCTGTCTTGGCCTCTTTCTCCTCTCCCTTGTGAATTCTAATTTCCCATATATAGGCCAACTTAAGTTGTTCTGCAGCTCGCAGATGTTTTGTCCTTTTTTTTTTTAGTCTTTTTTCTCTGTGTTGAGTAGTTTCTGTTGCGATGTCTTCACATTCATTAATCTTTTCTTCTGTAGTGTCTAACCTCCTGTCAATCCAACCCAATGTATATATCTCAAACCATGTATTTTTTATCTCTTAGAAGTTTTATTGGGGTCTTTTTACATATTGTTTCCTTAACATGCTCATGCTTTCCTTTACTTTCTTGAATGTATAGAACAGAATTGTAATATGGTTTTAAAATTATTATCCATTAATTTTACCATGTAAATCATTTCTGGGTCTGTTTCTACTGATTGATTTTTCTCTTCATTATGGGTCCTATTTTTCTGCTTCTTTGAAAGCCAGATATTATGAATTTTACCTTGTTGGTTACTAGATACTCTTTAAATATTCTTGAGTTTTACTCAATGAAAAGTTGAATTATTTGGAAAGTTTTATCCCTTTGAGGCTCAATTTTAGGCTTTATTAATTAGGAACAGTACAGCCCAGCTTTATTAGTGTGTTCAAAGAACAGCATCGGATGACTTAAGTGGAGAGAACCAATTGGAAAGTGCTTGGAAAGAAGTTTGGAGACATTATAAGGGTCAGATATAGGGAATATTAAGGATTTTGGATTTGGCTTAAATTACTACTGGAAGCCATCAGGGTTTTTTGAGTAGGAGAATGACCTACTATGAGTTAAATTTTTATTTAATCATTTGTAAAGAACAAGCCATATGGTAGCAAAAGTGGAAGCAACCAGATCATTTCAGAATAAAGTAATTTTAAGGCAAGAGATGATGGTGGATTGCACTATATGGAAGTCATGGGTATGGTAATAATTGGTAAGGTTTTGAATGTATTTTGGTTGTAGAACCACAAGTCTTGATAATGGATTGGATGTAAGGAAGAAAAATTAATAGTGGCTTCTTGTTTTTGTTCTGAGCTATTGGGTGAATTGTGGTATCATTTACAGAGGTGGGAAGATTAGAGGAGGAGCAGGTTTTAGGAGAAAAATCAGAGTTCTGTTTGGGAGCTGTTAAATTTTTGATATTTATTAGCCATTAAAGTAGGCAGTTGAATATATGAATCTGGAGCTCAAGAGAGGTAAAGAACCTGGAGATATAGTGTGTAGATGCTATTTAAAGTGATAAAGCTTGATGGTATCACTATCGTAGGGATCTCATTAGGAAAACAGAAACTAGGTATTTCAACAGAGGAGATATAATTTAGGCAACTAATTATACATATGTTGGGGCTTACATAGCAAAAATGGGAACATAAAAAAACCCTAAAGTAGATCACTGCAGGAAGCAGCTGATCACCGAAAGCACTGGGAGAACAAAAGGGGAGAGGTAGAGTCTTGGCGGAGAAATCCCTCAAATGAGAAGCTCAAACCACTGAATAGTAGACTGCTAAATGGGCACAGTGAAGCTAGTTGAGGGAGTCCTGAAAAAATCAGGCACTCCAACATTTCGAAGTTGGGAAGAGGAGAGAAATCTGCAAGATGATTGAGGATAATTAGCTTATGAGGTAAGAGGAAACTAGGAGAGGGTAGAATCCCAGAAGACAAGTGAAAAAAAAATTTCAAAAAGGAGAGAGTATCTAACCATGTTAAATGCTCTTTATAGGGGAAATTGAAGACTGAAAGTTGCTATTGGATTTGATCAGATGGAGGTTGTTGATGCCTTGACAAGAGTGGATGTACTGGGGTTATGGCAATGAAGTCTGGAGTTCAGGTAGGAATAGGAGGCATGACAGTGAGTATACACAAATGTTTTTCAAGGATTTTTGTAACAAAGTGGAGAAAGGAAATAGAGTAGTCATGGAAAGTTATTTTTGTTTGTTTGTTTTTTCTTTTACTATCAGATATGACAAATTTATTTGTTGATGGAAAAGATATAAATGAGAGGAAAAAAACTTGATTGCAGGAGGAAGGGATAATTGTAAGAGCAAAATCCTTGAGTAAGTGAGAGGGGAAGGATACAGTATGTAAATTAAGGAATTGGACATTCATTTATTTTAAAAATAAAGAAATTAGAGACTATGAGCACTGATAATGGAGGGTTGGTTGATTTTATAGTAGGAAGATGAAGTGCTCTTATGCTTGCTTCTCAGGTGATTTTCTCAGGTGATTACAATGCATCACAATCAGGTAAAAGTTAGGAGAAAAATGGGGCAATGGAGGTTTGGGAAGAAAGCAAATGTGTAAAATAGACATTTTGACTAACTTGAGGTTAAGTTAGTGGTCATCAATAGTGGGCAAGTGTGGGGATAGTGAGAACTGTTCACTCTGGGTGCAGGTGGTAAGCCATGAATTTTCTGTAGAAAATTTTGAAATAATTTTAAATTATTATTATTATTTTAAATAATTTTAAATCTTAAATTCAAATCAAAATTTAATCAATAATTAAATTTAAATACAAATAAATTAAAAATTTAAATTAAAATTTAAAATTTATATTAAAATTTTAAATTAAAATTGGTCTGTTATTTATTATCATCACATGTAGGCAATTCTAAACAATGTCAGTGATAATGTACTCCCTGAAAAAAATGTTTTATTAGTCTAATTTTAATCTAAACAATTGCTATGATTATTCTTGAATTTTAATAGCTTCAGTTTAGCACATGAAAATGTGCTAGATTGCTAATGTCCTTATTCTTTAATAAATATTGTATTCTATCGGCCTCTGAGCTCCAAAACAGACTTAACTTCAATGGTTCCTTTTGTAATTTAAAATGGTTTATGCTCACTTGAGCTTGCTTCAGGTGAATTCGCCCCTCTATATTCCCAAGGTTAACAGTAGATTCAAAATAAACAATGATAGCTCAGTGATTGTAAAGACAACAGAACTTGAGTTATTTCAATATTGCCATTTTATGTGAGCACTTGGAGTTTTTAACTGAAAATTGCAACAGTGGAGCAGAGTTCAAATTGTGAGTTGTTATAGGTTTTTTTTTTTTGAGAATTCAGTTTTTAGGGTTCTTCCATAAAATATATTTGTTCTCTGCCATAATTATTACTGGGATGTAATTTTGTTTTTGTGGAAGAAGAGAGGATGTTAAAATATGACCTGTTTCTGGAGTCAGTGTGTCGTGTACAGCACTGGTGGTCATGAATGTTAAATGAGATCAGCTAGCATGTTTGTATGTCTCCCCCTACCCCAGCATATTCAACTGTAGAGTCACAGGCAGTCCCCCTGCCCCAAACATTCAGGGACAGTGTCAGTTAATGGCTTTGAGATAGAGGACAACACTATGCAAAAGGCAGAGCAGAATATAAGATATTCGTTCATAAATGTGTGAGAGCTTTGGGGATTTAAAGGAGGTAGGGGCTAAGGTTATTTACATAATAGAGTTGTGAGAATGAGCGAATAAAATCCAACTTACCACTATTAATTTGGTTTTGCTTATACCCACAGGCTGCTCAAGGTTGAAGAACTTGGGTTATACTTACTTGTGCTATAACATCTTTATGAAAAAATAAACAGAGGCAGATATTTGTCCCATTTATTTTTGAGGCATACAAGGGGACAGGTAAAATGCTTAATATATACAATTAGTAAAATTGATAAATAGGATTTAACTCAAGCTTTCTGGTTTCCTTTTAGTGGCTCATATATTATAATAGGTTAAAATATATGGTGTAGAAACTATGAGATAAACTTTTTTATTGAAGTCAATATCAAGTGATATGCCTTTAAATAATGCATCCATTTCTGTTTTTCACAGCTAGTGACATGTGTAGATTCAGGGAAAATCTAGAGAGAGCAATCAAGATGCTACTAGAATGGGAAAATAATTTTTCATTGGAAGCATGGTGCATCTTTCTTCTAGCAAAATTTGTAGGCTATATTCCAAAGTCAATTCAGGGATTTTCTTTGTAAAGCAATTATTTTGTTCATTTAAACTGTTATTTTATTTCAAAGTTGATTTACACTTTAAGGAATTATTTACAGTAAATTTTTTTTTTTGTGGATCTACTATATGCTAAGAAAACATCTATGGTGTAAAATCAAGGAACACTTACTTATGAGACAGTTATGAATTGCAGTTTAAAAATTCATTTACAGAGAAACATACTCTCTCTTTTTCTATGGCTCCACTTTCTATTTAGTATCTCTGGGTAGTCAGAAAATTTTAAACTTAGTCTCTTGTATTTCCCACTTCCTACCCCCAAATTAGTTTCAGAAACGTGTTATATCAAGACACTGGGAAATATGGGATGTCATTATTAAATAAATATCTTAGTTTGAAGGTTACAGTTGATCTGTCATGGTTTGAGTTAGCATGGCCATTCTGATTTTGTGTCTTTATGCTAATTTAGTGTAATGCTTGGGGAATCTTTCTAGAAGGCTGATCATGTTAGGATGAGCCTGGATGTACCATATTGGCAAAACTCTTCCAGGTCTTTGCTATATTTTTCATAGAACTCCTGGAGAGTTCGGGGAGGAAATTTACCCCCTTCCCCTTCTTCCCCATCCCAGGCCCCCAGTCAGGGATTTTTATTTTTTAATTTGGTGTTTATTTTTCTTATTTGGTGTTGGATTGGGTATAGAGGACTAAGTGATCTCTCTGTGTTTTGCCCAAAATACCTTGTTGATAGCTTGTGTTAGTTTTTCCTGTTGCTGCTGTAACAAATGACCACAACATTAATGTCTTAAAACAACACACATTTATTATTTACAGTTCTGGGCTAAAATCAAGGTGTTGGCAGGTCTGTGTTCATTCTGGGGCCTCTCAGGGAGAATTCATTTCCTTTCCTTTTCCAGTTTCCAGAGGCTGTCTTTAGCTCGTGTCCCCCCAGCCAGCAATCACATTATTTTAACTCTACTTCCATCGTCACATCTTTTTCTGACTCTTAGCCTCCTGTATCCCTCTTTTACTTCTAAGGACCCTCATGATTACCTTGGGCCCGCCTGGAAAATCCAGAGTAATTTCCCCATCTCAAGATCCTTAATGGAATAGTATTTGCAAAGTCCCTTTTGCCACGTAAGGGAACATATTCACAGGTTCTGGTGATTAGGACGTGGACATATTTGGGTGGTCATTATTCTGTCTATGACACAACTCAAAATTCCCGATCTATCTGGGACTTAGGCTTTTTGGAAAAGCCTGCGAGAAAAATCACATTTTTATTTTTTATTTTGTTGTTGTTGTTGTTGTTTTGCTGTATATCATTCTGTTTGAATCTAATTCTTTGCTTGAATGAGAGGAAAGTAAAATACTGAGAGGAAAAACCCAACAGTAACAAGTCAGTACGGAAAATTTTTTTTTAGTCACACAAGACATGCATATTAAAAAACTTGATTAGATAAATGGAAATGTTTAGTGGAAGTATAAGTATTTATTATCAAGTGTCCTGTTATTTTCTGAAAGGGCACACTTCTGTTCTTTTTCTTCACTGAAGACAATACTGATGATATGAGCCTCATAGAAATTAATACACGTTAAATAAGAGGAATAAAGTGAGATCTTATGGTTTCCTTTCCTGAATGTTGCATGAGTTATTTTGCACCCCTGGGTTAAGGGAAAGTACTTATCTCCATTGGGATTTCATTTTGTCCTGATGCAAGCTGGACCTGTTGAAATGCTTGGAATGGAAAACACACTATTGAAAGGGGAAAAGGCAGGAGTTGTCGTCTGGCATATCCCACCCCCAGTCCATCTCTTCTGACAATATTGCCTCCCCCAACCAACATGTATTTTATGCACAACTAGGTCAAGTTTCTAAAGCTGCCAACCTCCCTCTCTTCAAGGTTAGGTAGGCATGTTCTGTTTTCCACTGGTACAATCATTTGGCTGCCATCTTTTTCCCCTCCATTGGCCTGGAGGACAGTATAACAGACAGGGAAGCCCTTACTAAATTCACTAAACAAGCCTTAAATGATAGCCAACAAAGCCTGTCCTTACTGAATACTGAAGTGTCTCTGAGAAAAGCTGTCTTCCAAATTAGAATGTCCTTGGAGGTTATTACTGCCTCAAAAGGAGGCACCTGTGTCATTATCCAAACAGAATGTGTGTTCATACCTGATAAATCTGCTAATGTATCATCTTTACTAAATCACCCAAGAACACAAGTGAACATCCTGAATGATCCAACCCCAAGCCTAGGGACTTAATAAATTAATGGTTAGTTAGGATCATAGGGCTCCTGGTGGAAAAAATAGTTATTTTGGAATCATTATCTTGATCCATGTTTTCTCTTGCCTGTGCCCCTATTTTTGCTATATTATCTGCCTCATTTGGCAGATAGATGCCCAGTGAGCTACCTCCATCCTAGTGTAACTCCTTGCTGACCACTCAGGGCACACTGCGGAAGAAGGGAGAATGTAAGATTTTAAGAGCCAACAGGAGGGGTGTAGTGTTGGAGGAGGTTATTGAGAGGACATGACTGTCAGTTGACCTGTAAGCTGGACCTGGGCGATCCAAGGTTTGTTAACTCCTCCCCTGTCCTCGGAATGTGTGTCTGCCCACCATTCCCACACTAGGGACTGTTTTAAGGACACAGCCTTGAGAGAGTAATGTGTTGTTGGATTGAATACATGACTGAACTCAGTTAAGGCCTCTACGTAAACTTTTAAGATTCTGGCGGGTGGTTGTAGAGACCTATTGGTTTGTGTCTTGTGGCTGTCCAAGATAAGCCTCTTCTGTAAGTTTATTAAAACTGTCATCTACCAATCTGTCGACCTCAGAGAGTCGGGGACCTGGGGCGGTGAAGGAACTGAGAAAAAGAGACGACAGTATAGGGAGGCACAGGGGACCCCGAGCAAACAGCCCAAGGTCCCGAGGTTTATTTTCCATAATCTAATATACCTTCTACAGTGATATAGATCTATAATGATTTATAGCAGGGGCTTAATAAGGCACATTCTTCCACGTACACAGGGTTAGTCAAGTGAAGCAATGGGAGTGGAGAAGGAATAAAGAAATTTGTAACTGGCTGTGATCAATTAATTGTAAACACCATTGCACTCGGACCTTAACACAGGATAAGAGAACAAAGAAGGGAATGCACAGTGTGCTGTTTACAGCTGGCTTCCTATCTACAGAACATCTTCTGCTGCGTACTTTAGAACAGACCACACACATTCCAAGGGCATTTCACACTGATCCTTTCGGGTTATTTTTAACCTTGCAATCTTGAGTTTTCTCAGAGATCTTGGCGTCTGAACGAACATGCACCAGTGGTCGTTGTGGCGTTCTGTTTCCCACACCAGTCTGGAGTGGACTGGCTCTTTATTCAGTCCTTCCTTGCCCTCTGTATATGGGGGCCAGTTTGTAAACCAACATTTGCATTTCCCTGACGATTGGTGATGTTGAGCACATTTTCATCCACCTGTTGGCCATCTCTATGTCATTTTTTTTTTTTTTGCCATCTTTAGAAAAATGTCTAGTCATATCTCCTGGCTATCTTTTAACTGTTTTTTTAGTTTATTTGTTTGTTTGGTATTGAGTTGTACGAGTTCTTTATATACTTTGGATATTATCCCCTTATTAGGTGCATGATTTGCAAATACTTTCTATTTAGTAAGTTGCTTTTTCATTTTGTTGATGGTTTCCTTTGCTGTGCAGAAGCTTTTTAGGTCGTTGTAGTCCCATGTGTTTATTTTTTATTTTGCTGCCTTTGCTTTTGGAGTAAGATCCAAAAAAATCATCACCAAGCGTGACGTCAAGGAGCTTACCACCTGTTTTCTTCCAGGAATTTTATTGTTTCAAGTCTTATATTTAAGTCTTTAATTCGTTTTGAAATACTTTCTGTGTATGTTGTAAGATAGTTTCATTCTTTTGCATGTGGCTGTCCAGTTTTCCCAACACTATTCACTGAAGAGACTGTTCCTCCCCATTGTATATTCTTGGCTCCTTTGCTGTAGATTAGTTGGCCATGTAAGCGTGGGTTTATTTCTGGGCTCTCTATTCTATTCCATTGATCTATGTGTCTGTTTTTATGCCAGTATCATACTGTTTTGATTATGATAGCTTTGTAATAGAGTTTGAAATCAGGGAGTATGATGCCTCCAACTTTCTTCTTTCTCAAGATTGTTTTTCACTATTCAGGGTCTTTTGTGATTCCATACAGATTTTAAGATTGTACTATGTCTGTGAAAAATGCCATTGAAATTTTGATAGGGATTGAATTGAGTCTGTAGACTGGGTAGTATGCACATTTTCACAAAATTAATTCCTCCAATCTGTGAGCATGGAAAAATCTTTCCACTCACGTGTATCTTCTTCACTTTCATCAATGTCTTATGGTTTTCATTGGAATTAATATAGCTACTGCTTTATTTTGATTAGTTTTAGCATGGTATATTTTTCTCCATCCATTTACTTTAAATCTATATGTGTCTTTTTATATAAGGTGGGTTTTTGTAGACGACATATATTTGAGTCTTGCTTTTTGGTCCACTCTGACAATCTCACTTTTAACTGGTTCATGTAGATCAGTGATCTACAAAGTGATTACACAAAGTTATGTTTAAAGTAATATAGTTGGATTCATATCTACCATATTCATTCCTGTTTTCTATATGTTCCCCTGTTCTTTGTTTCTATTTTTGTATTCCAGTCTTTTTCTGTCTTTTGTGGTTTTAATTAAGCATTGTATATGATTTCATTTTCTTTCCTTTCTTAGCATATTGGTTACATGTATATTTTTACTTTATTTTACTGGTTACTCTAGAGTTTGCAATATATATTGCAGCAAATCCATGTCCACTTTCAAATAACCCTTCATGGGTAGTGTAAGTACCTTACAATAACAAAATAGTCCTAATTCCTTCCTCTCATCACTTGCTTGTATCGTTGCTGTCATTCATTAGACTTATATATGTGTGTATATTTATACATATGCATGATAATAGACATAAACATACATAATCAAATATATTTTTGGTATTACTATCTTGGAAAAACTGTTATCTGTTAGGTCAACTAAAATAAGAAAAATAGAAGTTTTTATTTTGCTTTCACTTATTCCTTCTTTGATACTCTTCCTTGTTTTATGGATATCCAAGCTTCTGACCTGTATTATTTTCCTTCTCTCTAAGGAACTTTTAACATTTCTTTCAAGGCAGGTGTACTGGCAACATATTTCCTCAATATTATTTTGTCTGAGAAAGTCCTTTATTTCTCCTTCATGTTGAATGATAATTCCACAGGGTACAGAATTCTAGGTTGTTGGTTGTTTTCTATCAGCACCAAATATATTTCACTTCGCTCTTCTTGCTTGTATGATTTTTGAGAAGTTGGATGTAATTCCTATCTTTGTTCTTCTATAGGTAAAATGTTTTTTCCTTTGGCTTCTTTCAAGATTTTTTTGATTTCTTATACTTGGAAAATTATATGCCTATATTTAAATTTTTTGGTGTTTATTCTGCTTGCTGTTCTCTGAGCTCCTGGATCTGTGCTTTGGTGTGTTAGATTAATTTGGGGGAAATTATCAGTCATTATTGTTTTAAATATTTCTTCTGTTCCTTTTTTATCCTTCTAGTACTCCCATTATGCACATGTTATAACTTTTATAATTATCTACTAGTGCTTTATGTTCTTTTTTTTCCAGCCTTTGTTCTCTTTGCTTTTCAGTTTTTGAGGATTCTATTGATATATCTTCTAGGTTGGAGATTGTTTTCTCATCTGTGTCCATTATACTACTAAGTCCATCAAAGACATGCCTCCTTTCTGTTAGTTTTTTTTTTTTTAATCTCTAGAAATTCTTTTTGGTTCTTAGGATTTCCATCTCTCTGCTTACATTGCCCATCTGTTTGGGCACACTGTCTACTTTATCATTTGGAGCCCTTAACATGTAAATCATAGTTGTTTTAATTTCCCAGTCTGGTAATTACAACATCTCTGACATGGCTAATTCTGATGCTTGCATTGTCTCTTCAAGTTGTGTTTTTTTGCCATTTGATAAGCCTTGTGGTTTTCTTTAATAGGCAGACATCATACACTGGGTAAAGGAACCACTATAAATAGACCTTGTAGTGGTGAGGTAGATGAGGAGAGGAAGTGTTCCATAGTGTTATGATTAAGTCTCAGTCTTTTATTGAGCCTATGCCTCTGGACTGTAAACTTCACCTTGTGAGGAGTTCCCCTGTCCCTGCCAGAGCCCAGGGGATTTTTCTCCCATATTTACCGTGGGAGTCTGGCCTGGGTCTTGAAGGTAAATCTGACAAAACTGTGGGGTTCCCCAATGGTTGGGTTCTCCTGGAATTTTTAACTCTCAGAGTTGTCTACTCCAGAAATTCATCAATTACAGTTCAGGTTTACTTACTCTGGCACTGGATCCCCCAAGGCTTTTGAACTGGTTCCCAAAGTTTCTGCTTTTGCATCTCTGCTCCTGTAAGCCATGATGACCTGTGTTTTTTCCTGCCTGTCTGTCCAGTCTTAGAGGCAGTGGTTTGCTCTGTGTTCTGCCCTCTCGTACAGATCAAAGAAAAGTTGTTGGTGTTTCAGTCTGTTCAGCTTTTTTCTTGTTGTTTGGATGCAGTGGAGACTTTCAAGCTCCTTACATGTGGAACAGGAAAATGAAGTCCTTGTTACTGATTTCTAATTTAATATCTTTGTGTTAAAAAAGCATACTCTTAAGATTTCAATCATTTTAAATTAATTGAGATGTGTTTTATGGCTTAACATACGGTCTATCTTGATGAATTGTTTATGTGCACTTGAAAATAATGTGTATTGTGCATTATTTGTGTTGGCTCCTATAAATGTGGTTGATCATGTTTTTCAGATCTTCTATATCCCTTCTCAGTTTTTTCTTTTAATTGTTCTATTGATTACTGAGAGAGAGTATTAAAAGTTGCAACTATGGGGTGCCTGGGTGGCTCAGTCAGTTAAGCATCTCCATTTGGCTCAGGTCATGATCCCAGAGTCCCAGGATCGAGCCCCACGTCGGACTGTCTGCTCAGCGGGTAGTCTGCTTCTCCCTCTCCCTCTGCCCCTCCGCCTGCTCCTTCTCTCTCTCTCTCTCTTTCAAGTAGATAAATAAAATCTTAAAAAAAGTTGCAATTATGATTATGGACTTTTAAATTTCTCTCTTTAGTTCAGTCTATTTTTATTTCATGGATTTTAAAATTCTGTTGCATACACATTTGAGATTATTTTGTTTTCCTGATGAATTGGTCTTTTTAAGTTATAAAATGTTCCTCTTTATCTCTGATAATAGTTCTTGTCTTGAAATCTATCTTTTCAACTACATATATCCTTATTTTAGCATTTGTATGTTTATATATCTTATATACATAATCTATCATTTTCATTTTTAAATCTCTAATCTGTTTCTTTATATTTAAATTGCATCTATTATAGTTCAGATAGCTGGATCTTAATTTTTTATATAATCTGGCAATGTCTGCCTTTTAATTGGTATGTATAGTCTGTTAAAATCTAATACAATTAAAAAAACAAAATCTAATACAATTATTTATCTGTTTAGGCTTAACCCTGCCAGTTTTCTATTTTTCTTTTTATCTCATCTGCTTTTTATATCTCTGTTCCTCCTTTCCTGCCATCTTTTGGTTTAATCAAGTATTTTTAGGTTTCATTTTGCTATGTTTTTATTGACTTTTTATTTATAGTTTTTTGCATTTATTTAGAGGTTGCACTAAGGTTTACAATATAGGCATTTACCTTATCACATCTATTTGGAATTAAATTTATGGTACTTTGTGTTAAATATAAAAATCTTGCAACAATAAAGTTCTGTTTATATCCTATTCTTTGTGATGTTATTTCCGTCCGAATTACATTTCTTTATGTTATACATCTCAAAGTATAGTATTATAATTTTTGCTTTAAACAGTCATATGTATTTTAAGGATATAAAGAGATGTAAACAAAAATTACAGTTTTGTATTTACCATTTCCTGTGCTCTTTATTCCTTCCACTAGATCTAAGATTCCATCTAGGGTAACTTCTTTTCAGGAAGAAGAATTTTCTTTAACAGTTTTTGTACAACAAGTCTGCTGATAATTCTATGAATTTCCATTTACCTGAAAATATTTTCATTTTTTTGATGGATATTTTCCCTGCGTGTAGAATTCCGGGCTGATGCATCTTTTTTCTCCCTCATTTTAAAAATATTGATCCATTGTCTTCTGGTCTCCATTGTTTCTTATTTAGAGTCAACCCTCATTTAGGTTATTGTTATATATAAATATGTATGAAATCTGTTGCTATTTTCTGGCTACTTTCAAAATTTTTTCTTTATCTCGATTTCCAACGGTTTGATTATGATGAACCAGGGTGTTGATTTCTTTGTATTTATCTGCTTGAGGTTAGCTTCTGTGTTTGTTTCTTTTTATGTTATGTATGAATTTGGAAAAATTGGGGCCATTAATTCTTCAGAATTATTTTTTGTTTCCATTCTCTTTCTCCTCTTCTTCTAAAACTTCAGTGGCAGATATGTTACAGAGCTTGATGTTGATTCAGTAGTTGATATTCTGTTTATTTTGTTTTTCCACATCTTTTTTCTATCTGCTTTTTAGACTGGATATTTCTTATTGATCTATCTTCAAGTTTACTGTTCCTTTTCCATGTTATGTTCAATTCTCCCTCTAAACCCATCCAGTGAAATTTTCATTTCATATATTATATGTTCCATTGTGAAATTTTCATTTGGCTTTTTTAAAAAATATAAATGCCTTTCCTTTGCTGAGAATGAATATTCATCTGTCCTTTAAGTATGACCACATTTTCCTTTATGTTTTAGAATATATTTATAAGAGATGCTTTAATTTTCTTGATTGCGAATTTCAACATCTGGGTTGTATTTGTATCAGATTCTTTTGACTATTTCTTCTCTTTATAATGCATTACATTTCTCTTTTTCTCTATATCTAGTAATACTTATTGTATACTGCATATTGTGGATGATTGTTGTGAGTATGGATTATGTGTTCTCTTTTAAAAGGTATTTATTTTTGTTCTGATGATCTGTTAAATTTTGATATACTCTGGGTCCTGTCAGGCTTAGTATTTTTATCTTGTTAGGGTGGGAGGGTATATTTTAATTTTTGAGTTAGTCTTTGCTTGTGACTCTTACTTCAGGGCATACTCTTGACTCCAAAGGAGTGACCCTTCTGTAATTTCAACTGAAGGGTCAGGGCACTTGGTATGATCTTTCTATCCTGGCTAGTACTACAATATCTCCCAGAACTGTATAATTGTTCAACCTTTAATAATAGAGTAGGCAATCTCTGTTAGACATGGTGGAGTTGGACCCTGGGCACATGTGGGACATTGGTTATTTTTTTGGGAGAACGGGATTATGATTGGGATAGAAGATATGTAGGAGCTTTTGGATGACTGACCAAGTTTTATTTCTTGCCATACCCCAGGTTTACTGAGACATGGATAGCAAATAAAAATTATATGTATCTAAGGTATATAGTGTGTTGTTTTAATATATGTATACATTGTGAGATGATTACCATAATCAAGCTAATTAATGT
The DNA here is from genome assembly GCF_037043125.1 of Eumetopias jubatus. Lineage (NCBI taxonomy): Eukaryota > Metazoa > Chordata > Mammalia > Carnivora > Otariidae > Eumetopias > Eumetopias jubatus. The sequence continues at coordinate 118,048,151 of NW_028274808.1, read as the reverse complement.
CAAAATTTTTTATTTTGACTTGAGTCATGGTTACATGAGTATTTGCCTTGTGATAATTTGTTAAGCTCTACCTTTGTATTATGTAGGTTCTTTTTTGTATCTATATTTTATTTTAAAATAAAAAGGTTTATAAAAAAATAAGAAGAACCTCTAAAATACAACTGAAGCATAGGCTTTATGTGTACCATTTATAGAAAAAGTGGCTTACAAATATGTTAAAAACATACAAAAAGCCCAACTTCTTTATTAATGTAAGAAGTACAAGTTAAAACAATGAAATTATAGTTCAAATAATCAAATTGAAAAGCATTTCAAGAAAAAATAATATGCTAATGAGCTTCCTGAGAAATACTCATAAAATGCTGGTAAAGTAACAACTTAATAAACTATTAAAGAAAAGATATTTATTAATTGACATTATCTTTATCCTAATAATTTTTTTAACCTAATAATTTTTCTTCCATGAGGGAAATTATAGCAATATGGGCAAGCTTTATGTACAAGTGTGACTATTGCAATATTACTTATACATAAAATCATCAAAACAACATTACTGTTCAACAATCAGGAAGTGGTTTAGTGGTCTAATAAAGTATGATAAACCAAATGATGAGGTAATCTTTGAAACCATCAAAATAATTAAAAGACATAGGAAAAGTCTTATAAAATTCTGTATTAGGTAGGAGTCTATCTATGTAAAATTATGTAAAAGAGCTAGAAGTAAATATGCCGGAAGATTAATAGCAGTTGACTCTTTTGAGTGGTTATGGATTCTGTTAATTTTCTCCTTTACAATTTACCTTCTTTCTAAATTTTCTAATGTGAGCCAGTGTTTCTTTAATAATCACAAAATGAACTATTTTGAAAATTTATAAAGAAAGTTACAGAATAATTTTTAACTAATATGAAAATTATTTTAAAAAAGGACAAAGTCATGTGAAAGTGCTGTCATATGAGTGAAGGTAGCTAAATTTTATTTGGGTTTTAGAACTTATAAATGTTTTGGGGGTTTAAAGCAACAAAGACAAGAATATACATGTTTCTGTTTCTTACCCCAAACCTGGGTGCTATTTCTGATTTTCCATCATGGATTACCCTGAAGAGGTGTGGGTTTTTTTGGTAATTATTTCTTGTTTCCTCTGAGTCAGCCAGTTTAAGTTCTGAGCTGGGAAGGAACAAGTACATTTATTATTTTTAAAATTTAGATATAATAATATGTAACATTACATTAGTTTTAGGTGTACAATATAATGATATCATATTTGTATATATTATGAAATAATCAACATAATAAATCTAGGTAACATCCATCAGTATGCATAGTTACATATTTTTTTCTTGTTATGAAAACTTTCAAGATTTACTCTTTTAGCAACTTTCAAATATACAATGACAGCATTATTAACTATAATGCTGTGCATTATATCCTCATGACTGATTTTATAGTTTGGAGTTTGTCAAGTGCATTTCTTTAGGAGAGAGATACAAGGGTGAAGATGAAATTTTCTTTATAATCCTTGATTTGAAGTAATTGAATATGAAATATGGGGAATAATTAATTTATTTCTTCTTTTTATAATTCTAAGTCAATTGATCTGAATTTTGGAAATCTACTTTGTCTAATTTAAATATATGAATTAGATAATTTTGGAGCACCTTTCCAGTTCATAACTCTTTCTCTGAGCACGTGTACCCCATATGGATAAGAACTTGGATACCATTCATTCATTCATTTATCCTCCATTCATTGAACAAAATAATTGTTAAATGCACATTTATGTCTGGCACAATCTAAGGCATTTGACATACAGTGGTGAACAAGGTAAGAAAGATTTATGCTTCATGGCACTTACTTTCTAGTGGCAAATGAATAAACAAATGAACACAATAATTTCAAATAGTGATGAATGCAGTGAAGGCAATAAACCAGTATAAGGTTTATAGGCATGGAGATTGCCTAGGGGTATTATTTTAAGTTTATCTACTACAAAAAGTTGGGCTAGAGATATATACATGGGGCAAGCTGACATTTGATGTCCCCAAATTTTCAAATGATAGATAAAACCCAGAAGTTGGGAGTATGTTTATATTCCAGGAAAACCCTACTTCCTGAATATACCCCCATTTCGCATTATGACGTCATAAATAAGAAACGAAATATTAGGAGAAGAAATATACAACAGGTTTCTGCACGAAGTCTGTGTAGTTGAAGCAGAAAGTTTCTCTACTTCACAGTTTAATATTGAATAACATGAAACATGACAAAAAGATCCCCTGTACATAGGATGTCAGCTCTACCACACAGCATTTACCAGATTTTTGGACTGCTGTGGCCTTGTGGGGATATGGACACACCTGAAACAGCCATCTTTGCTTCTGGAATGGAAGCTGCATGTTGAGGATGACTGAAGAAGACTTGATTCCTGGCACCATAGAGGCTTCATAATGTCCTAGAGCATTTTCACTCAAACTTGTTACATGATTGAGAAATGAACTTTAGTTTTAATTAAGCCACTATTATTTTGGCTTTTGTTATAGCAGTCAAGCCATATCCCTGTATCAGATATCTCTTGCCTACTAGTCCTCTCTCTTTTTGTCTTGCTATGGGCTACTTGCCTCTCAGGTCTCAGCTTAAATACCAATTCCTTAGGAAAGGTTCTCTGACTCCCCAAACTAGTTAAGCATTTACCCCTAGGACACTGTACTACTTTGCAGATCTCATCACACGCGTAAACCTTATTTCCTTAGACTTTAAAAGGTAAATGAAGAGGGACGCAGATGGAGAAACAATGGGCTCAACCCACAATAAAGAGCTGAAACAGCTTGAAGCAAAGATTCCTAGCCAAAACAGACCTGGATCAGCTGACCTGTAGTTCAACACCTGTTCACGAGAATGAATGATTTTTGTCTTAATCTACTAAGTTTTGAGGTGGTTTATTTTGCAGCAGTGGCTAGATAATTGGCATCTTGACTTTCTCATGAAATTTTTAGATGAAGAATTGAGCCATTGGATGTGGAGTAGCAGGGACTATTTTCCATACTTGCTGGTTTGTCTATGAAAGATCTTGAATAGATAGTGTACCTGGTACATTAATTTAAGAAGATGGTTGAAAATCCTACTCATGAGTTCTCAGTCTAATGACAGAAATAACTAAGACAGGTAAATACTGAAGTCTGACCACCACTGACATTCAGGTACTTAAGGAATCCAAAGGCAAGTTCTGCTGTATTGACTGTGGCCTAAATTTGATTGTTGGATACACATTATGCAGCATTAGAATTTAACTTCTGGTCGTATTTTTAGAAGCTTTGGATTACCAACATTTATTGAACACCAGTTATTTATTAGGCACTCTGCCAAGCATTGGGGCATAGAGAAAGTAATGTCACAATTGCTTTCTTTGAGAAATTCCCAGGAGGAAAGAAAAAAGCATGTAAACCAATTGTTACAATATGATGTGATAAATATTATAGTAGAAGAAAAGAGGGTAATGAGAACATACACACAGAAGAGCAATGTTTAGTTATCTGGGTGGGAGGCTAGAAAAGACTTCACTTAGGAGGTAACTTTGGAGTTTGACTAGAGAGGGCATTCCAGGAAGAGTGAGTACAGCTTGGTGAGTGTGGTAGCAACAGTGCAGTGCTGTAGTAGATATTAGTAGAGTCATGATTGTGGCTACTACATATGTGGGTGAGAGTTTTAGGGCTCACAGCTGCAACCTACCCAAGAGCCAATAACTGACTGTGTTAGTGGAATAGAAGACTGGCTTCCTTGTCTCAAAGAGGTAGCAGCTCTATGGTGAAATTCATGCTCCTGAGCTCCCTATAGGATCTGAAGCCTGAAGCTTATCTCCACCTGAGAGCACCTCCTATCTTAGCTTCCCTTTCCTGCCCTACCCTGCTTCCTTCAGTCCCCTTCTCCTGACCTCCATCAGTAAATTACTTTTATAAGAATCTTCTATACACCCCTGAAACAAATAATACATTATAAGTTAAAAAAAAAAAAAAAAGAATCTCCTATACAGGCTCTATAAGGAACTCCATCTAAGATCTGCTGTTCTTTTACTCCACTAAAGACGTAACTGGAATTTTGAGGTTGTTATTATATAATAACACAACTTAAAAAATAAGAGAATGCTCCCCTTTATTGATAGTTTTCTTTCTTTCTAGGTTAAGAATCACTTACGTGATTTCTTTCCTGAATGTGTTTTAGGCATCCATTTTGCAGTTCGTATAATTCTTATGGATTACGCGTATAGAAAAGTTGATTTCTCTGTGATTTTTATTCCTTTATCTTGTTATTGTAAAATCATGCCCTGAAGGAATTACAATAAAATCAGCTTTAGCTTGTCATGACACTAGGATAGACTGAAAGACAGGCACTGTTCCAAGGCTGTCTTTACACACTAAGTGAATTAGACATTTGAAGCAATGTAGTGAGGTAGTTCAGATTCCTGCATCCTAAAATGGTTCAAATTAATAGAATATGTTGTTCTCAAATAAAACTGCTCTTTTGCGATCCCCTTGGGGGGAATGTCTGGATTAAAAAACAAAACCAAACCAAATAAAACCTAAAAACCCAGCCCAAGCCAATGGTTGACCTTCTATGAGGCAATGGCCAAGTCTCTTGGAGAGATTTTTAATCTACTTGCCTCTGCCCTAGCTTATGCCATCATTTTCAAATTCTAGTTTATATAGTTTCATGATTTTGAGGCAATTATTTTCTCACTGCTCATATATGTTTAGAATTTTAATGTTAGCTAAGGGAAAATTCAAATTTTTGAATTGATGAAAAAAAATCAAGTTCCATTTTCACCAAAGGTAAATTGCAAATATATCAAAGAGTTAGGTGTTAAAAAGAAAACAGTTACAATCTCTACAGGGAATATGGGTGAATACTTATGTCCAGATGAAAAAGATTTGCTAAAGGAAATAGAAGAAATCACAAAGGTGAAAATTCATAGATTTGACCACAGAGTAGTTAATAGTTTCTTAACATAAAGAGCACTATAAATGCAATTAAACTAGGAATTGCAAATTTAGAAATATTTACAATAAAAATGATAACATGGAGACTCTCAAAACAATAGAAATCCCATCCCTTTGAGGTCCAGCCAAACAGATGGGACCAAATCTACAACTCATAGACAAAACATGCATGTAACTCTTAAATATACGAAATCTCCAAAAGTCTGACTTTTTACCAATATAAAATATGCAAATTAAGGTCATAGGATATTATTTTTTACATATTAATTAGAAACTGTTTTAAAAATAGTGATGAACTCATAGTGAGAAATTCACTTTTATATACAGCTCATATGGGTATAAACTGAGAACACCTTTAAAAATGAAATTTATCATATATTTAGACCCAACAATTCCAGAGAAGAAAACAATTAAGAACATATATGCAAATTTATATCCAATGATGATTGGTTATTAAATTATGAATTTTAATAAAAGCATCAAAACTGTACCAATGTCCAATAATCAGGAAACAGATTAATAAATTGTGGTATATAAAGAGATATTAATATTATGTAGACTTCAAAGACTTTTCAGAATCTTTTAAAAATGCTTCTAAGAATCTGGATACAAAAATCTATTTGAGGTATAATTTTACTTATGTTAAAAAAAAAAGATGTGCTTAGTAAAGAGCTCAAAAAGTTAATACTGATTATTTCTATGTTGAGGAAATATGGATAACTTTTTTTTCAAAATATTAAGTCAGACCTGAATGTCATTTCTGATTCTTTCAGTCTGGATTACCTGATGGATCTTTTGGTAATTTTTATGTTTCCTTAGAGTCACACAACTCTAGCTCTAAAAGTTTAGCAGCAACTAGAACATGCCTTTAGGAGAGAGTTTTACAGCAGCTGGAACATGCCTGGAGATAGAGTGCTCTATAGAGGCTTTTTTTTTTTAAACAGCTTTATTGAGATTCTTGATCTCACACAAGGGGATGGTAAAATGTGGATGGTAACAAAGTTATTTGCAACTCTACAACCATTGCCCTGTTATAGATAACTGAACCAGGGTAACTCACATGAAATAATATGTGAATTATAACCTTTGGGGTTTTTCGCAAGTCACAGTTTCTTTGAAAACCTTTTCAATAAGGTGGATTAGGCAGCTTTGGAGGGCCGGGTAAAGAGAGTGATGTCCAGGGCTATCAGATGAACAATTAGGTTATAACTGATGATTTACTGATGAAGTGAATCTTAGTTGTTAGAATGGGGTTGAGGCAAGACATTTTTCATGAAGATAAATGCTTGGGACAAGGATTCAGGACTGGAAGAAATTGAAATTTCAAACTGGAGAACTTAGAATTTAGAAATTGAGAGCTGGGATCACTTTCTTCTTCTTCTTCTTCTTCTTCTTCTTCTTCTTCTTCTTCTTCTTCTTCTTTAAGATTTTATTTATTTATTTGACAGAGAGAGACACAGCAAGAGAGGGAACACAAGCTGGGGGGGGGGTGGGAGAAGGGGAAGCAGGCTTCCCGTGGAGCAGGGAGCCCGATGTGGGGCTTGATCCCAGGACCCTGGGATCATGACCTGAGCCGAAGGCAGACGCTTAACGACTGAGCCACCCAGGCGCCCCTGGGATTACTTCTATGAGATTTTTTTTCCACTGCCTTCCTCTGCTTGCTGTATTATCATTACACCTATGATTTATCTCTTATTGGACTTTTCTTAGTTCCAGGATTCGCTATATTTTTTCTTTTGTCAAGGACTTCTCATATTCTGTAGATTGTTTCTTTCTGCTTCTTCCTTTATTAATAGAACACTAGAGTTTTATTTAGTATAAGGTATTTAGCATGGCTGCCCAGCTAAATACTTTATTTCCCAGAATTTCTTGCAGCTGGTCATGGTCTTGTGACTAGACAGTAGGACATGAATAGAAGTGATGTGCACAATTTCCAGGTGATGCTCTTAAAGGGTGAGGAGCATGTCTTCCAATTCTCCTGTCTTTGCCTCTGGCTGGAAACTAGACTTGGCAGCTGGAATAGTCATCATAGACAAGGAGATGGAAGCTGCTTGTTGAATAAGGCAGAACAACAAGAGAGAAGAAGACTGAGTTCCTAGTCCTATGAAGCCAACAGATAAGACTTAGATTGATTATACCTGAGAAACAAACTGAGGGTTCTAGAGGGGAGGGTGTGGGGGGAGGGGTCAGCCCGGTGATGGGTATTAGAGAGGGCATAACTGGGTGTTAGATGCAAACAATGAATCGTGGAACACTACATCAAAAACTAATGATGTAATGTATGGTGATTAACATAACAATAAAAAATTTAAAGGAAAAAAAAGACTTTGATTATGTTTGGATTTTTACGTGACTGACAAGTAAGTTTTCATATTAAGATGTTGATATTTTGGCTTTTGTTAGAGTCAAACTTTATCTTCTTCCTCTCTCTGCCTGGTAAGTTGCCTTTTATCTCTCAGACTTCACCTTAAATACCAAAAGAAGGTATTCCTACTTCAAAAACTAGTTTGGTTTCTTCCTAAGATACTGCATTACTTTGTATATTTTATCACATTTGTATTTTTTGTTCTTTGCCAATTTATAAGTCCTATGAGGGAGGAGCTATATCTTTTTTGGTTCACTAATATATATTAATGATGAAGATTGATCAAGGTGGGGACTAGGACAACAGGGAGAGAGGAGAGGGTAGATGGGAGGGGGGAGTGAGGTAGGAGCAGTAGTTTCCAGGTTTAATTTGCAAGAAAAGGAGGTTGAGTTTAGGAATCTAGGGGCTGTTGTCACTGGCCATTAGATGTCACTGGCTATCCTGGTTGGGGGAAGGTGACTTACTTTATGTCCCTGTGAAACTGGTAGTCCTGGCCTAGGAACGTGTATTGAAATGAGCCCGAGGCTGTAAGTGTCCTCAGCAGGATTAATTATATGTAAGTATTCTTAGAGTTCTCATCTATAAAATTGAGATAAAAATAAATTCCTCCTGGGTTGTTGTAGGATTAAAAGAGACATTTCAAGGGAAATACTTGGCATAATACCACCCATATAGTAAATACACATTAAATTAGTTATTGTTATTCTTTGTTTAGGAAATCAATCTCATTTAATTTACTGGTAGGTGGAAAGCTCCCTGATTAGGAAATATGTTCTCCGAAGTAGCATAGTTAAGATCATAGACTCTGGAGCTAGATATCCTGGATTTATTTCTCAGATCTGCCATTTTCTGGTTTCTAGGCAAGAGTTGATCATCTGGCTGCCTTTCTGGGCCAGTCATATCGTCTTTTGCCCAAAACTTACTAAAGTGTATGGGGCAAGGAGTAGTGATAATTGTTTCCAAACCCTGTTGGATTGTGAGTGAAGGATCTGGACAGATAGTGTAATTGTTACATTTATGTAAAGAATTATATGAAATCCCACAGATATTTGGATTCACATTTGGCACAACAACAACAAAAAAGTGAGGTAAATAGATATAATATACTCATTGGCACAGGTCCTTAAAACATCCAAAGTCAATTTCTTATTACTGTAACTACCAATTAAAGTTTATCATTGGCTTCCTAGTTATACTGCGCTATTATTTTACCTTTTGAAGTATTTTAAGAAGTTCTGTTCTAAGAAACACCTGGAAGCAGAAAAGGCATAAATCAACACAAATCCTTCATAAATGCTGGAAAACCATCTTAAATCTGTCTCCTGGGGATAGATTAGCAGTGTGTGTGTGTGTGTGTGTGCGTGTGTGTGTGTGTTTAAAAATAAGTTCAAACATTCCACATGTTTGAATTCCACATGTCCTCATTTTGGTCAGAATGGTTGTTATGCAGAAATAGAAAGTAAAATATTTTAGAAGTTAATTTATTTTTAAAAAAGATTTTAGTTATTTATTTGACAGAGAGAGATAGCACAAGCAGGGGGAGCGGCAGGCAGAGGGAGAGGGAGAAGCAGGCTCCCTGTGGAGCAGGGAGCCCGATGCGATGCAGAGCTCCATCCCAGGACCCTGGGATCATGACCCGAGCCGAAGGCAGATGCTTAACGATGCTCACCCAGGCGTCCCTAGAAGTTAATTTAAAAAAAATTAACCAATAGAGGGAATGACTTGGAAATTGCTAATGCCCCCCTTTTTTACTTCCATAAGTTTATTTTATTTTTTTAAAATTAATATACAGTATTATATTAGTTTCAGGTATACAATAAAATGATTCAACAATTCTATACATTACTCAGTGCTCATGATGATAAATATACTCTTCATCCCCCTCACCTATTTCATCCAACCCTCCACCCACCTTCCTTCTGGCAACCACCAGTTTATTCTCTACATTTAAGAGTGGTTTTTTTTTTTTGGTCTCTCTTTTTTTTATTATGTTCAGTTAGCCACTGTATAGTATATCATTAGTTTTTGATGTAGTGTTCAATGATTCATTAGTTACTCCTAACACCAGAGCTCATCACAACACCTGCCCTCCTTAATACCCATCACCCCTCCCCTCTGAAACCCTCAGTTTGTTTCCAGGGGTCCATAGTCTCTCATGGTTCATCTCCCTCTCTGATTTGTCCCCCTTCAGATTTCCCTCCCTTCCCCTATGGTCCTCCCTCCCTTCCCTTATGGTCCTCCGTGCTATTGCTTATATTCCACATATGAGTGAAACCATATGATAATTGTCTTTCTCTGCTTGACTTACTTCACTTAGCATAATACCCTTGGGTTGCATCCATGTTGATGCAAATGGTGGGTATTCATCCCATTTGCTAATGCCCTTTACTTTGATTCAGTGATACTCAACCTTAGAGGCACGTTAGAATTAGGGAGTTTTAAAATAATACTCTTGCTGGGCCCCATCTCTAGAGATTCTGTGTTAATTAGAATTAGGTGAGGTCCACCATAGTAGACAAAGGATATTGCAATTTTTTTTTTGTTACTCCTTTTGAGAAATAGTGTCTGATTTTCCTCCCTAGTATCTGGGCTGATGTTAGTGGCTAGTCTGACCAAAAGAATGAGTGAAGTGACATTCTGGGACTTTTGCAATTAGGTCATAGGAAGCCTTGCACTTCCTTCCAGGACTCTTGGAACACTGGCTTTTGGAGTTTTGGGTCTCCATTTAAGAGGTCTGATAAACCTGCTTGGAGAGACCTTACAAAAAGGCCATGAGAATACGTAGTGAGGGAGAGGGGGCCTTTTGAATCCAGGATTCCAGATGTCCAAATCAGAAGAGCTGTCTTGGATCCTTCAGCCCGGCCCAATCAGGAGTAGCAGAAGAGTCACTCAGCCAATCCCTGTATAAATTCTGTACCCATAAAACTGTAGAATATAAATTGGTTATTGTTTTAAGCCATTAAGTGTTGGAGTAATTTTTTAATGTAGAAATAGATCATTTGAGCACTTGGTTATGCTTCCAAAATACTTCAGGTGATTCTAATGTGTAACAAGTTGGAGAATCAAGGCTTGAATTCTTTTCTAAGATACCTTTGAGTTGGGAATTCCAATATTGACAAAATTACAATTTTGGTTATAGTTTTATAATTATGGGTCAAAACCGTAGTATTTAGTAAATCTGCTGTAAGGCAAATAGATAAAATATCAACATTACTGAATTTAAAATAGCAAAATTGTGCTTCAGGTCATGGTCAGGAAATCTATTATGATGAAATGTCTTAATAACATTGAGAATCCTCTGAATTTTTCTTTTTATATGTATTAGTTTAGTATCCATTTTTGGAAAAAAGAAGTCTAATTAAATAGGATGAGCTCTTACTAGGCCCCTAACTTACACAGCTGGGAGTATTTTAGGTTATGACACATCTCCATTATATACTCAGATATTTACATAGATTACATGAAGTTTTCCAAGAAGAATTGCCTTATAAATTCATAGAGTCTAGATTTGTTTACCAGAACAATCATAAACCAGGGACATCCTGATAAAATCATTCTATAGATTCCATAGATAAGCCATGTGTCTATTAGCTATGAGTTTACAAGGAGATTAGGCTGTGTCATTTTCCTTCTCTCTTTCCTGGTAATGAGAGAGAAATTGATCTCAGGCAAGCTGCTAAACTTCTTCCCAAACATAATCTAATTCAGTAATTGCTATTCCATATTCTTGCAAGAGACAAATCTACCAACTAGAATACTACTGTTCTTTTTTACTTTCACCTGAAGATAAAGAATCAACATATTCTGGGGTGCCTGGGAGGCTCAGCTGTTAAGCTTCTTCCTTGGCTCAGGTCATGATCCCAGGGTCCCGGGATGGAGCCCCACATCGGGCTCCCTGCTCCACGGGAAGCCTGCTTCTCCCTCTCCCCCCTACTTGTGTTCCCTCTCTCGCTGTGTCTCTCTCTGTCAAATAAATAAATAAAATCTTAAAAAAAAAAGAATCAACATATTCTGTTCAAAACTCTTCAGGTTAATTTTTCCCACCGCTTAACCCTTTAGTGTGGTTATGTTATTCATCTAAAATACAGTTAGGTTGTAAATAATGCTGCAATAACCATAGGGGTGTACATATCTTTTAGAATTAGTTTTTTTTGTTTTCTTTGGGTAAATACCCAGTAGTAGAATTAGTGGATCATGTTTTTAAGAGTACACTTGATGAGCACTGAAAAGTGTATAGAATTATTGAATCAGGGCGCCTGGGTGGCTCAGTTGGTTAAGTGACTGCCTTCCGCTCAGGTCAGGATCCTGGAGTCCCGGGATCGAGTCCCTCATCGGGCTTCCTGCTCGGCAGGGAGTCTGCTTCTCCCTCTGACCCTCTTCCCTCTCGTGCTCTCTATCTCTCATTCTCTCTCTCTCAAATAAATAAATAAAATCCTTAAAAAAATTACTGAATCATTATATTGTACAACTGAAACTAATATTGAAGAATGTTAATCATACTTCAATAAAAAAATTAAAAGAATGGAAAAATTCCAGTTAATTTGTTTGTAATTCATTTTTTTCTCCCCATCCTTGTTGATTTTATTTGGTCTAACCATATCTATCTACTGATCTAACTATTTACCTATCTACCTATTGATTTATTTACTGACAGCAGATTATATCCTTTATTATTTCAAAATTCTCCTCTTCATCCCATTCTCCCTTTCCTTGCCCAGCCCTCATCTTGCCTTTGGGTTTCCCTTGATAGGTAAACCATTGTTTATTCTTTTCATTTCAACATTTTCAAGTCATTTTGCTTTACATTTTTTTGTTTATAACATGTAGTTGTGTTGTTTGATCCAACTCTCAAAGGTTTTTGTATTTAGTACATAAACTTACTTATGTTTATTAATATGGCAGGTATGTTCAATCTTAACTATATCATTTCTTTTTTCCTTTTTGGGGATGTTTACTACATTCTTTCTTGATGATTCCTTTATTTCTTATTTTACTACCTGATCTCTTTTTGATTAAATTGCTCCCCCTCCTTCTGGCTAGAAGGAAGAAAATAGCTAAAACTTAGAAGATTGACTACTGTGACATTTATTCCCGGGTGGCAGGGGGAGACCACATATTGAGCTTTGAGTTTTCTGTTTATCTTTACTCTGGGCTTTCTATTGCATTTCAGGCTGACATACAGAATGGAATTAGGTCAAGTAGATTCATGCTGCTTCTATAACAGGTGCTCACCAACATACATGCTTCGCATTTCAATTCAGAAACAAGCTGTTTTGCTGTTACTGAGGATTGAATTATGGAAGGAACATCACAATCTGTTTTATTTTATTTGTTTTAAATATAAGACTTATATCTGTCAATAGCAGTATAATTCCTAACAGTCAGAGTCAAATATCTCTAATTTAGCAAATGATAGCTGCACCTGCAAACCAAATGATGCCACTCTTGTAATTCTCTTTTCAGTCCCAGATATGTTTGAGTGATGACAGGCTTGTCATCACTTCCACATCCTTTTTGAGAGCTGGATCCTCACTCCCCTACTGATATTTCCTATATGATATAACCTCTCTCACGGAGTCCCCAAAATGGTGTCTTCTCTCTGATTTTGGCTGTATCTACATTTCCTCTAGTACTAGCTCCCTGAGCTCCTTGGCCACTACTACTACCACCACCCTTGCCTTGACATGTGCTTAAGGAATAAAAAGGGGAGAGGGAGGAGGGGCGGTCACTGTCTTCCCATTAGCACTCTGATCCAAGCATAAGAATTTCTGTTAAGATCTCTTTAGAGAATAGTTAAAATAAGATTATAACTTTTAGCAAGATTTTTTTATTACATATTCAGAAATGTAAGTAACCCAATGTGGTTACTCTCAGAACCTGCTGATGGAACCATTCTGATGAAATCCCTGACCCTAACAAGATATCTTTCTTGTAGCTAAAGTGCTGCTTCATGGACTAGCTTCTGGGTGATCTCCTTGTAGAGCTCCTGAGTTATTGCCATGGATGCCCTCTATTAGAAGTACAGCTGAAAATGTCTGCCCATCTGGAGTCTAGAAGCAGTCCAATCCAGTGAAAGGAGGGATGCTGTTTCTCATTGAAGTCCTATTAGCTCACCTATAGAATTTCCAATTTTTCCTCCAAGGTCTACCTCTTTCCAGGCTTTCCAAAAATGAGAACATTCATTTGACATTTTGGGATGAGAGTATTTTTAGGCTATACCCAAGACTTCAAGATTTTAGGAGTTTTGGCAAGATGTACTTTTACAGGACCTGGATCATAGTAAGTGTTCAATAAATATGTGATGATTGAATAAATGAATGAATAAAATGGATATACTACTAAGCATAATGACTCAAAATTATACTAATTAGATGATTGTTTACATGATTATCTGTGTAAAGTGTATTTTTCATACTAGTGTATAAGCTCTAGGAGGTCAGAGAATATATATGCCCTGTTGTTCATAACTAGATCCCCAGTTCCTGGCCTGTCATAAGATTTTAATTATTATTTGTTGATTGAAGACTTACCTCATATCTTATAAAAGATTTGACTCAGTTTAGATTAATCCTCAAATTGAGGAAGGGGTACATTACTAATTTCTACAAGATTAAATCAGATGATATACACCTAAATTCTATAAATTGCCCCTAATTTTAATGCTATTATTTTAAAATTGCTTCAAGTTTGACAATTTAAGCTTTCAGGCAGATGTTCAAATGGTCGCACAAAATATCTTTCTTTTTTTTTTTTTGTTACTGACCTCTGTTGAAAATAACTTTATACCCTGGATTTTTTTTCTTCTTAAACTTTGAATTCATATAAAATCTGCTTTAAAGATGCTTGCTTTTACAAGGCCTCAGAAAAATTGAATATATGTCTTTCTCCTCTATTGCCACCCAATGAAACATTTAAATCAGAATTTTGTCTCTATTATTTTTTATCACTGTATATCTTTGGATTCTCTACCTAACTTCAATGAAGTCTGCTCATGCAGTTTTGGTACCTATTACTGGGTGCTAACAGTTTTTTTAACTTAGTACTAAAAATAGTTAGACTTTAGTCATCAGACATTTTATCTAAATGGCTTTAATTATGTGTCATAATCTTTTCTCTCTAGCAAAAAAAAAATAGATCCTTATTATTTAGGTGAATGTAAACAATATCATTAAAATGCTGTTTAAATTAAAAATTAAACATAAGATTAAAATATAACTTAATGACATATGAACAAACGAATTAAAACAATTTTTAAAAAATTTTTATTGAAATACAATCTGCAAATCAGAATATTCATCCATTTCCAATGTGAAATTCAATGACTTTTAATAAAGTTATAAAACTATACAACCAGCTTCAAAACTTTAGAATAATCTCATTACTCCAAAAACATCCTCATGTCTATTTGAATTGCCTTGACATCCTTGTAGAAAATTGATTGAACATAAATGTAGGGGTTTATATGTTATCTCTCATTTCTATTTCATTGATATGTATCTCTCTCCTCAGGCCAGTACCACAGTTTTGATTACAGTAGCTTTGTAATAAGTTTTGAAATCAGAAAGAAGGAGGTCTCCAACTTTGTTATTCATTTTAAGATTAGTTCGGCTATTCTGTGTCCCTTGTAATTCCATATGAATATTAGGAGCAGCTTGTCAATTTTTGCACAAAGAAAGAAAAAAGCAGCTGAGATTTTGACAGGGATTGCACTGAATCTGTAGATTAATTTGAGAAATATTGTCATCCTAATATTAAGTCTTCTAAGCCATGAACAACAGATGATTTTTAATTCATTTAAATCTCACTCCCAAATCAAATTTAAAAAATTTCTGTTTTTAAAAAATTGTGTCTTTAAGAATATTTCCCTAATATATACAAGAAACTGGTGACAGTTGCTGCTGGGAAAGGACTTAGGTGTATAAAACAGGCAAGGAGGAAGACTTCTATTTTACTTTACACATTTTTGCATATTTTTTTTAAAGATTTTATTCATTTATTTGATAGAGACACAGTGAGAGAGGGAACACAAGCAGGGGGAGTGGGAGAGGGAGAAGCAGGCTTCTCGCTGAGCAGGGAGCCCGATGTGGGGCTCGATCCCAGGATCCTGGGACCATGACCTGAGCTGAAGGCAGACGCTTAACTGACTGAGCCACCCAGGTGCCCCCCGTTTGCATATTTTGAATTATGTACTATGTACATGTATAAATTAAATAAAAATTGAATTTACTAAAAACTTGCTCCCAGTTTCTTGAAGTGAAATAAGACGGAAATAATATGGAATAAGGTGTTAGAGGGGCCAGGTTTGTGTAATTCATTCCTGTTTTAACTTAGACTTACCTGTACATTGTCTCACCTCTGGCCATCCCATTTTTATTTCTCAGCACCTGTCCCTCTCCTCTTCTTTATCTTGACACTCAATCTAATCTACTTTTTTGCTCTTATTTTTCAAATGTTTTAGTTAGTTGTTGGCTAGTTTGATTTCTCCTGGCTTAAATCAGGTACTTATAACCAGGTATAGATGTTCTCTGCTTCCCTCTAATACTCTAAGATACCCCAATTCTATCTTACTTTTATGGAGTGATGCCCAGTCCCAGGACAACTATAGTTCATACACTTTCTTACTCTTTTGGAATCATTAATTTGGTTTCCCGATTCTTTCCTTTTATGTCTTGAATCTTGCTTTTTTTCTTTCCATTGTGTGTTTTCTTATTAAGTAGTTGGACAACATAATCTCTCTGTAAA
This sequence comes from Eumetopias jubatus, assembly GCF_037043125.1. Lineage (NCBI taxonomy): Eukaryota > Metazoa > Chordata > Mammalia > Carnivora > Otariidae > Eumetopias > Eumetopias jubatus. Next base: position 118,032,055 of record NW_028274808.1, on the reverse strand, counting down.
AAGAGTTTTCTTTCAAAATCTAAGTATTAAAATATCAAATAAAATGATCTATTTATTGAATAGGTATTTGTGGATTAGCAAATTGATTGTGAGATAAAGATACAGTATCTATTAAAATAAAACATTGAAAAGTATCTATAATTTTTCATATATAAAAAAATATAAATGATATTCTAAGCAATATATGAACAAGATTTAAACAGCATATTTCAAGCAATATATGAGCAAGATTTAAACAAATATATTTGTAGAGGTACTGTGAGTCCATTCTTTTTAATATAATTGTTTTTTATTGTAAAGTAATTTATATTTATAAACAAATCCAACCATTACAAATCTAAACAGTAAAAGTATAAATCCACCTATTATTCTAATGTCTAAAGATTAACAGATTTTTTTTCTACATAAGTACAAAATGTATCAGTAGAGGAAGTTCTCTGCTGTAATTAAATACTGGACCATTTGTGACATATTTAAAAGATTAAATTATTTCACATAATCAAGAAGCTTGAAGATAAGTGCTTCTAGGGTTAGGGGGTCAGCTCAGCGAGGTCACAGCCTCCCTGTTTGCTTTTTTTTCTCCCCAGAATTCTTGTTTCATGGTTATAAGGTAGCTTTCACAACCTCAACTATCACACCTTTATATAAAGGCATTGCTGGCAGGAGAAAAAGCTGAATGGAGAAAGGGGTCTTCCTTTTATTAGGGAGGAAAAATAATTCCATAAATCTTCCTTACCCTCATGGTCAGAAGGAGGGACCGCTCGTAGTCTCTGCCAACAGGCATAAAGGAACACTCAATATTATCATTGTTGTAAAAATGGCCTCATCATGAACATATTTATTACTATCTTTCTTTTATTTAAAGGAATTGTTTTAGGATAGTGTGTGTGAAAGCTGTGGGACGTCACACCTTCCATTTGTTTAATTTATGCCTATTTTTTTTCCAATTTAGTGTTATTGAAAGACACTGGGTTTTCCTACTGCAGACATTTAAAGAAAGATTTTGGAACTTATCCTTTTGATCATGGCTTGGAATCTTTAGCATTTCCAAAAAAGTTATGGAGAGGAGGACTGAAAGATTTCTCAAAGGTCTCAACACTATCCAGGTCTTTAATCTATGAAAGCTGTATGTGAAATCCTGTCACCACAGTGTAAACTGCTGGAAAGAGAATTTCTCTCTTTTCTAAACTTTCTTTCTTTATTCTTTCTGAATGATTACTAGACACCAGATATTAAGATTTTATTGAACAGATTTGTGTGTGAAAAGAAAAGCCATGGTAATCTCTTTTATGTGTATTTTTTTGTAAATTGCTTCTGCTCAGATTAAATTTTATATCCAAGCTTAGATGTGAAAAGCAAGCTAGTATATAATTGTTCTTTGCCTGGCCTGGTCACAGCCTACTGCAGGAAGCTTGTTCAAATATAAGCACTTCAATATTTCAGGCAGAAAATAAAATCTCTCTCTTGTTCACATAAATAATGCCAGTGCATCTTTACTAATCCTAGCTTTGTGAAATGAGGTTTTAAAATCTGCTAAGTATCCTCTAGTTCAAAGAATTGCTCTAGTAGAATGAGATAAGACAATGGTTTTATGACTCAAAGACCATGTGTCTATATGCAATCTGTTTTCAATCTTTCTGTCATTGCTTTATTGGTGGAATGTTGGCTTTCAGAGATAAGTGAGTCCAATTTTATAACTTCTGTCTACCAGTCATTCTTCTGAGTGGTGCTGGTGACCAGTTGTCTGAGAATCTGTTATTAAGGATTGGTGTCTGCATGCTACATGATGTCTTCTCCTAATACTGTGTAAGTCTATAATATTCTTTATGGAGCCCCATAAATGCTTTATTATTCCATGTTGCTATGCAGTTAGCACCTTCTGGCTGCTGAAAGGAGTATTTGCTTCACATATTTTGCACATTTAAATAGGTCTAGATTTTTATAATATCACAGATTGTATGGCATAAATAAAAAGGTCATATGGATTGTGTTAAAATTTGGACTCTGCTTTGAACTGTGATTTTTGGAGCCCCTGTCAGTGGCATTGTTTGATGTGTTTGCTATTTTTTTCCTATATTAAAATACTAATCATTTAAATTCTACTGTATGCAGTACATTGTTCTGGGTGTTTTAAGAGATATTACAGAACAATGAAATAGATTTCCCCCAATTTATTCATCGTAACTCATGAATAATTGTGTGGGATATAGTAGACATTTCCCCCCTTTTGCTCCAATGTCACCTCATGAGATTGCACGTACTTCACACTATAGAACTTCCCTCCACAGCCTCCCTTGCATCTAGGCTTGGCCCTTGACCCAGGTCTGAGAAGCAGATACACATACCCAGATGTGGGAGGGACCACTCAAAATGCCTTCAGGTAGAGTTGAGGCAGTGGCCAATGCTGCATCTTCTTTCAGAAGCAACAGGCAACAGTGACAGGGTTATAGCAGGAGTACCTAATAGCCAGCATTGCTGGGGTTGGTGGAATTACCTAAGGTGTCTGCACCCTTGGGTAGTAGCTGTGATGTCTTCATGAGACCCGTTCTCTGATATGAATTTCACTATTTCCCTGGTTGGGAAGTCTCTATGATTAGTTGCTGGGCTCTTTGGGTTCTGTGAATTACTCAGAATATTTAATATAGTGAGAATTACTTGCTAGTCTTATAACTAAAATCATTAAATGACATAAGTTAAAAACTATCACATCTTTAATGAATTACAAAAGGAAGTAAAATCCACTTTTTTAGAGGGGGGTGCAGAAGGAATGGGAGAGAGAGAATCTTAAGCAAACTCCCTGCCCCAGTGCAGAGGCCAACGTGGGGCTCAATCTCACGACCCTGAGATCATGACCTGAGCCGAAAACAAGAGTCAGATGATTAACTGACTGAGCCACCCAGGCGCCCCAGTCCAAATTTTTGAGTAGACATATTAATGACATATGATGGAGATAGGGGCTCAAGAAAATAGGAAAGATTGATGGAAGAGGTAGATGTTGATCTCTGCAGTCTCAGTTCATTGAACAAATACTATGAGCTGCTAATAGATACCAGATCTGGTATTAGGTGCTTGGGATGAAAAAAATGAGGGAGAATGACACAATTACTATCTTCACCAAACTAAAAGTCCAGTGGAGGAGAAATTAACCTCATTACAACAGCTCTGGTAAAAGCTGTGTTGGAATGAGAGGATACAATGTGTACTTATATCAGGGACACTTAGGTAATTCAAGAATAGGCAAGTAAGGCTTCCCAGAAGAGTGTCTTTGTTTTATTTTATTTTTTTAAAAGATTTACTTATTTATTTATTTGACAGAGAGAGACACAGCAAGAGAGGGAACACAAGCGGGGGGAATGGGGGAGGGAGAAGCAGGCTTCCCACGGAGCAGGGAGCCCGATGAGGGACTCGATCCCGGGACCCTGGGATCATGACCTGAACCTAAGGCAGGTGCTTAATGACTGAGCCACCCAGGCACCCCTAGAGGAGTGTCTTTAAAGAAACAATCTGAATGATGTGTAAACTGAAGAGAATTAATGGAGGAGGGTATTTGGGTAAAGAGTGTCCAAGAAGGATATCAGAATTTGCAAAATTTTTATAGTGAGAGAGAATATGACACATTTGAAAAATTTAAAAATTTTCTGTATGGTTGAAATACAGAATATAGAATTAGAAAATGATCACGTGGATCTGGAGAAAAATCAATATTTTTTTCTCTTCTAACTTTGATGGTTAGAGAGAGTTAACTGAAGTTAGCACTTATGAAAGATAAGATCAAACCCAAGAATAATATGCAATGCACAAATAAAGATGGTTATTCTGCTTGTCCTTAAATACACTGTATTAAGTCCTGACATTCAATGGGGTATCTCAACAAGCTTTGTGATGGTGTACTGGACCAGAACAGGGCCAGTCGCAGTGTTCAGAGGGATGAAGGGACATAAACACATTTAAGATATATTTAGCAGGTTTTGGTTATTGATTAAAAAGTGGAAAGGAATGCAGTTAAGATGTTGTTGCTTTATTCGGAAGGCACAGACTTGTGGTTCCTAAGTGGTCTGTCTACCTGCAATTACCCAGTAAACAAATCTCATAATGTTTATATTTAAACATATTTTAATTTAATATTAAAAGTGAAAGTACTTTTAAAAACATAATGGTAATATATATCTGGTCCTCTTCATTGTTGGTTAGCAAAACTTAGGTAAAAGACCCAGAAAGTACTTATTTTATTCTAGTGGCTGTGGCAAAATTTGACATTTGCATTAGATAATACTGGATTTGAATAATACTTGGGCACATATTTGACAAGTTGTATGTAGTTTGGTCATTGCATGTAACTATGAAAAATAATAATTTACACTGATATAGCACTTTGCATTTCTTTTCAAAGATCTTCATTCATTATTTCATTTTATACTCACTTAAAATTTTTGAAAGGCAAAATTATCCCCATTAGGTAGATGCGAATATGCTGGCTCATAAAGGTTTAATAGCTGTAAGCTCATCCATGCTGCAGGTAGCAGAACATGGACAGAGACGGGTCTTTGTTCAGAGACAAGAGTTAAGCATCATTTTTATAGTAGGTGATAGTTTTCAGAAGGGCAATGATACACAATGCATGAGTGGAGACTCCAGGATTTAAAAATTAGGATAAGAAGGAGAGAAGTTCACACGTGAATTGCTGACTAGGTAACAAATCACTTCATTATGATTGGAAGGTCATGGTAATTTTCCTTAATGTATGTACAACCTATATCTATTCAAATAAAGTGAAATAGAGGGTTGATCATTTGTCTCTCAAATATTACTAAGTAAAGGACCATTAAAGTCATCCAGGCAGTATTTTACCTTTTATTCCTTAGGGTTCTTTTTGGTTTTGTTTTTTATTTTGGCTTGCATTGCTCCTTTAGATTATTAGTATCCTCTGTGCTTAAAGGTAAAGACATTATTTTCTACTATTTGTGTTTGCCTGAAGAGCTTGTACAATACCAAGTTGATTGCACTCAAAACTGTTAGGAGCTTAGGAGCTCAGAGATGCGAATGCATAAAAAAATGCCTTTCACAACCCAGCTTAGCTTTAGAAGGTAACTTGCTGGGAAAATGCTTATAGCAATGGGATGACATTATTCAGCTCTGTGAGGTGCTAGCTGGAAAGCTACAATGTCATTGCTTGAAGGACTGTATTTGTTTATAGATGGACAATTACAAGTAGCTTTGGGGGCTGAAATTTTGTGAAATTATCCACTTACGTAGGTCTCCTGGTTGGCCTACTTATATACATACAAACAGGTTTTCCTGACGTGAGGGCCAGAGAACTGATGATAAAGAAAAATGTCACTGTTAAACAAGATAAATGATTACTGATGACCACAGTTGGATTTTTGTTGGGTTTAACCAGTTTTAAGAATAAATTAGTGGTGCTTTGAAAGTTACAAAATCTAATTCCTTGTATAAAAGCCAATTGATTTTTATTTTCTAAAGAATAAAATGAATAATAGTTAATAAAATACAGAATTTAATTATTGTTATATGTTAAAAACAACCACACACATACACAAATATATGGCTTATATGTACATATGCTTATTATATAGTTTATTATAATTATTATCATTATGTTATTATATAGTTTCTAACTGATCTCTAAGGAGCCAAAGCCTATTCTGCATGTGTTAGCAAGCTGAGAACCATAACTGGACAGTAGCCCATTGGTATATTTGCAAATGGGGTTAGAGGGACGAGATGGTGGGAAGAAAAATGAAGTGCCAGACTTGAGAGTGGAAGAGCATCTTGTTATATTATTTCTTAATTGGGTTTGACTGTGGAAGACTTTGAAAGAGAAATTATTTAGGAGAAATAAGTCTTATTCTCCTGGATAAGAAATTTTGGAAACAGCATGTGTAATGACTCTGTTAATAGAAGTGTCATGTTAAGTACCAAGGGCTTTCTTGCATTACTGAGATTCAAGGAAAAATTCCATAACTAGTGAGTCAGAAAGCTTGACTTTTATTGAAAACTGATTAAATAAGAGGGAGAAGACTGCCAGCTAATTAGTTGGCTGGACTTATATGAAAGCCCAGGATGGGAAACTTCAACTACATGGTTAGGCCTTAGAACTGTTTTGATCCAAAACTAATTTCCTCAAGTGAGTAGTTAGAAATTGCTTTCTTATAACAATTTCAAAAGGAATGAAATAGAGGAAAGAAGTGGGTTCATAAAATGAAGGGCAAATGGTCTGATTAAAACACACACACACGGACACACACACACACACACACACACACACATTAATCTTTCTGTAGCAGGTAGGAGAGTTTTTGGGAAGGGGATAAGAAAGAGAAAAACATCAATGATCCCTATTCTTGTTTTTAAATATTTATTTTTAAATTCCCCAGAAAAATTGCTATCTTTATTCATTTTAAAAGGAATAAATTAATATATGAGGGTATGTGAGCTATTTTAAAAACACTGTAGAATAACCACCAATGAAGACATTTTTTAGTTTGGAGAATTCTGTTTATTCACAAGGCATTTTCATCCTACTAAATAAACTCCGTACTTCTTCACTCCATTCTAGAGGCTCTGATATGATTGCACTGTCCAATCTAAGATTTAAAAATGTCTCTTAACTGGATATCTGTTGAACAACATGAGAGAACTCAAAGGAGTTGTAATGCTAAGATTCATTTGCAGTGATAAGCGACATTACTATTTAGAGCATTTGTTGAGAAGATGAAGCTGTCCTCCTTTTTTGAGAGGAAATTGACTGAGTATAAGTGCCCTCTGAAAATTCTGTAAGACACCATTTCCACCCTATTTCCTCACAGTGTTCCCTGCAGTGGTGACAGCCGTACTGAAATTCAGTGCCCAGGATTTCAGTTGCTGTATCCAGATTCTTGAACCGTCTCTTAATTGTCTACACTGCCTGAGTATTCTGCCAAAATTCAGGAGGGCAACATTAGGCTGAGAGAGGACACTTTCCCATGGATTCTGCTTTAGCTTGTCCAGGTTCATGAGCTCTTAGGGTTGTTTCTTTTGTGATTCCTTTCTCCATGAAGTCTCCACCCAAAGAAGTCATGAAGGTATTAAGAGGTACCAGAGTAAAAATGAAGTTTTCTTATAAATATGACTTTTTCTGAAAATAGATACCAGTCTGCATGAGATTTTATTTCAGTATCTTATTAAAAGAAGAAGATTTTATGAACCCCCTTCCTTTTAATAGGTGGTACCTTCCTACTAAATCTCAAATGGCTCTGTCTAATACTTCTAAATTTGCTTTAAACATATTTCATTGAATCTAAGGCACCAGTGGTTCTAAGATTATTCATTATTTGATGTATAAGATAGAAAAAAAACATAATATTGAGAACCTGGGGTCCTAAGTACTCTTAACTGCATCTCTATTTTAAAGTAAATGTGCATTATAGAATAGAAGAGCTACAATATTGCTAACCTCCTCTGCACCTGAATCCAAGTTTTTCCTAGTTGGTGAGGCCTAAACACATAGATGCCTCAAATGAGCTATATACTTATCATGAATGTAGCCATTTTGGAAGGGTAGAATTTTTCGAATGCTTAACAGAAAAAAAGTTCTGGCCAGCATAGTGGGTTCTGAGTAGCATATGTGGATTTAAGGGGTAGATATTTCATTCCCTGAGTTTTACCAATTGAGTTCATTGTCTTGTGCTTTACACTGGATCATGTCTCTCTCCACCCTGCCCCAGCCTGAGGAATAAGGTAACATAGGGAAGTTGTTATGGGAACCTCAGCTTCTTTTCACTGGCCCTGCATGACAGTATGTGGATGTGTGGGGACAGATCATGGCAATTTTTTCCCCCCTTGGATACTTTGTTTGATAATAAAAATGGGTTTTTGATAAGATAGCAATTCCTTCCTTAGCCCTCTTCAGGGGTTCTTCATGGAAGAGAGTACCTAGTTCCCGCGGCTTTCTACTTGGTGTCTGTGCTGGGTTGTGATCTTCCTTGATGATATCTTGTGCTTTGAACAGTTGATAGAAAACTGCCTCTTCCCTCCTAACAAATTCCATTTATTCATTTAACAGTTGGGTTTAGGTGCCTTCTGTGTTCCAGCCACTATTATATTATAGACCATATAGAACATTGTTACTATAAATAACAAGAATTGACTGCATTTGGGCAAAGACTTGAAAGAAAGTGAGGAGTGAACCATATAGATTTCTGATGGAAGACTGTCCCTGAGAGGGTACAGCAAGGGCCCAGGCCTGTAGCAGGAATGTGCATAGTGTCACTGAGGAACATGGCTGTGAAGAGTTGGCTAGTGTGGCTGGAGTAGAGTGAATAGGAAGAGAGTGGTAGGCAATAAGAACAGAGAAATTGGGGAGAGGATAGGCCAATGTGAAAGCCTCAGTTTTTAGTCTGAGTGAGATGGAAAGGCACTGCAGAAATTTGTGCAAAAAGGTAACATATTCTGATTTTGTTTTAAAAGACTCTCTTAAGTCTATAGTGGAGAAAAATGCTGCATCACAGAATGGTGGAAGCAGTGAGACCTGTAGAAGGCTAGTGCAGTAATCAACGAGCAAGGTCATGGTGGTTGTGCTGGGAATCTCATGGTGAAGATGGTAAGTGGTGGTCAGGTCCAGGACGTATTTTGTAGGGAAAGCTGCCAACTTTAGATTGGCTATGGGAATGGAGAACGGAGAAAGAAGACTCAGAGGTGTTTGGCCTGACTAGCCTGAACAATGAAGCTGCCACTGACAGATGGGAAAGCATGTGGGAAGAGCAGTTTGAGGAGGAGAGTTAGGAGTTCAGTTTTGGACATGTTAAAATAGAAATGTCTATTTGATATTCAAATAGAACTTTCTGCTGAAGGTATTTTCAGAATGGGTAATATTTAGAGAATGAGGTTTGTTACTCTAATTAGCCTTCTATTTGTCATATTTCACACATTTATGGCATGCGAGAGGGTGAACTTGACACTAGATACCTTCTGCCAGGTATACAGGGTATAAGAGGTTGACCTCTGGAGATGGCTTTGTGAACTGAAGTGAGTCATGAATACTGATTATACAAGTTTTTTATTTCATTCTGTTGGCCACGATATCAGTTTTCATGAAATGTACCCACACAACAACTACTCATTACTTCCAGTTAAGAATAGTTACTTATATATGTCTAATCTTAATATTCTTTTCTAGTATTGCTACTCTTTATCAATCATTCTACATTATGATGAGTTGGTAAAGCTATTTAATTCTCTTTAGGTGTTTGGTGTCTTTAAACCTTATTCTACATTTACGTATGTGAGCGTATATTAATAATTTGTTAATATTTTTTGTTACTTGAATTGCTCTATTTAAAAAAATAGAATGTTTGAATCATATGCTGTGATATGGTCCTCCATTATCCAGTCTAAAGAAAGTCTTGGAATATTCAGCTGTTTCCCCACAACTTACTTAATGGCAGAATCTGACTTGTAGATATAGTGTCAAGGGGACAATAAACAACTAGCCCAGGCCTTTCAAGGAGAAGCAAATATTCGTGGGGTGCCTGGGTGGCTCAGTCAGTTAAGCATCAGACTCTTGATTTCAGCTCAGGTCATGATCTCAGAATTGAGCCCTGCATCTGGCTCTATATGCAGTGGAAGAATCTCTACTTGAGATTCTCTCTCTCCCTCTCTCCCTACCCCCCCTCCGCTTGTGTGCACACATGCGCATACACTCTCTCAAATAATAAATAAATAAATCTTAAAAAAGAAGCAAATATTCTGTAGCAGACATAAATTAAGTGAAATATGACCTTGATAATCAGGTAAAAATTTGGGTAAAAAATGTTAGAGCTCATTCACATTTATGATTGTTTAATACAAGGATGAAAAAGGAAATAATTTACTGGTGATATAAAATTTTCTAAAGTCCTCATTTTGCATCCATAATCTCTTTAAGGTCATATTAGCTCTTAATTAAATTCTAGTTTAACGGGCGCCTGGGTGGCTCAGTTGGTTAAGCGACTGCCTTCGGCTCAGGTCACGATCCAGGAGTCCCTGGATCGAGTCCCACATCTGGCTCCCTGCTCGGCAGAGAGTCTGCTTCTCCCTCTGACCCTCCCCCCTCTCATGTGCGCGCGCGCGCTCTCTCTCTCTCTCTCATTCTCTCTGTCTCAAATAAATAAAAAAAAATCTTAAAAAAAGTAAATTCTAGTTTAACAACTGGAATTATTTCCTGCATTAGTATTAAATTTTCATGTAATTTACATTTTAAATTTGTTGTTCCCCAAACTTCTCTTTACTATTTCTAATTTATAATAAAAAACGTCATTGCTCTTTATTCAGTTCCCTTCTTAAAATGCTTAACAACTCATTTAGTGAAGATAAAAAGTGGAAGTGTAGGGAGCAAAATGACCTAAGTACATTAAACGTGAAAAATTAGGTGGTAGTAATAGTTTAGGCAAGATGTGGTCTTTGGTGCAAGGGACCTTTTGCTGGAGAAGAAGTGGCAAAATTTTTTTTCCTGTTGCAATTACTCAACTCTGCCATTGTAGCAAAAAAACCAGCCATAGAGAATCTGTAAACTAATAGGCTGCATTCCAATAAAACTTTATTTACAAAACAGGCATTGGGCTGGATTTGGCCCATGGGCAGTAGTTTGCCAGTCTCTGGGTTAGAGGCCAAGTGCCTCATGTTGACCTTCAAATGTTCAGGATTTATCCAGACAACCATCACTACTGTCAAAATTCCATCTATCTGTCTATTTAATCTATGTGTTGTTTATAATTTCTTCCTGTGATTTTTATTTTAATCTGTGTAACGTCTTCAGGTAAAATGTTCCATGAATATGTTCTACCTATGGAAAACACTTGGAACCTATTTTTTTTCTATTCATTTAATTAAACCCTTACAGAGCGCTTGCTATACACCAAGAAAGGTATTAGACACTAATCTATCTCATATAATGTCTATTATACTGTGTAATATAATGATGTGATAATTGATGGGGGAAATTATGAAATGTTCAGAGATTAAATGGGGTGTCAGTGATGGCTTTCTAGAGAAAGTGATATCTAGGGAGAAAGCCAAACAGAAAGGAAGAGTTATTCACATGGGGAATTGGAACCGATGTGTGGTAGGAGAACAGCACACAGACAGGTAAGTAAGAGGATGCTGGGGAGTTGAGAGACTCAAGTAACTCTCACCAGCTGGCTCTAGCACCCTGCAAGCTAAACTGTCTCTGATGTGTGTTTGCAAGAATGTGTTTATGTCTCTGTGTGTATATGCATCCAGGAGTCAGAGTAGTGTGGTTAAGAGCTCAAGTTCTGCAGTCTCAGATCCAGACTTGAATTCTGCTTCCACAGTTTACTAATTAATTCTATTATTATGATTTGGCATTCAAGCTGACTCTTGTGTCCTTTCCACATGCCTCAATTACTTTATAAGCACTTCCGACTTGGTGGCACACAATGAGATAATACTCATATCTTTCGTATCCCAGATAAGAAATTCACCATTTATCCATTGAGACCTGGCTTATTTTAGCGGAGAATGGTATTTAGAAACCAAAATCTGGGTACTTATTGTTATGATCTGTCATTCTTGTATCACACTGTTTCATTATAGAGGCTTTGTAATGTGTTCTAATATCTTCTTGTGGCTCCTTTCGTAGTTTTTTCATTTTAGTGTTTCTTTAGCTATTTTTATGTGTATTTTTGCTTTTTTCCTATGAACCTTAGTATCAACTTGTCTAGCCATAGGGGAAAAAAACTTTTTTGCTATTTTTTACTGGCACTCCATTATATTTATAAATTAACTTAGGGAGAACTGACATCTTGATAATGTGGTCATATCCAAGAAAAAGAGATATCTGTCCACTTGCTACTATCTATTTTTCTGGTTTTAAAGTTTTTAAATACAGGAATAACCAATTATTAAGTTCATTCCTAAATATTTTATCTTTACCATTATTACTGTGTTTGCATACTTTTCCTTTCTTTTTTTTTCTTTTAACTGGTTGTTATTAGTGTATATAGAGGTCACTGATTTTTACATGTTAAACAGTTTGTATTCTGCTACCTTGCTGAATTATGTTTGTGTTTTTTGTCAGTTTTTTTTTATTGATTTTCTAGTGTTTCCCAGCAGAGTATCATGCTATTGGCAAATACATATGGTTTTGCTGCTTTTAAATTTTTTATGATTTAAAAGAAGCAAATTGTTCTAACTGATGCTTCCAATACATTACTAAATAGTAGAGGATGTAATGGCTATCTTTGTCCTGTCTCTGATCTTTGTGAAAATGCTTTACAGTGTTTTCCCTTTATATAAGATACTGACTAGAGGATTGAGTAATATATATTATTACTTTAAGGATGTATCCAATACTTTCTATTTTCATTAATTTTCTCTTAGAAATGGGTATTGAATTTTGCCAAGGCCTTTTTCAACATTTATGGAGAAAATAATGTTTTTTCTCTTTAGATCAAATAATTTGATGAATTATATCAACAGATTTCCTACTATTGGGCTATTCTTATATTTTTAGCTTAAATCCCACTTGGTTATGACATATTTTCATAATGGAGTGTCAGAGTCTCTCTTCTAATATTTAGGAATTTTCCACTGGTGTTCATAAGTGATATTGATCTGTAATTTTCTTTTTTGCATGTGATGAATTGATCAGGTATAGGTTTCAAAGTTATACTTGCTTCATTAAAGTCATTTGGAAGGTTTCCTTAATTTTCTATATGCTGAAGCAATTTATATAGCACTGGAAATATCTAGACTCTAAAGGTGTGGTAAAATTTCCCCACAGAATCATCTGAATCTGGTGTGTATGTGTGTGTGTGTGAGATAGTTCCTTGACAACTTTCTATGTTTCTTCTGTGGAAATTAGATCTGCTTCTACTTTCTATTTCCATTGAGCTCAGTTTTGATAGACTATATTTTCCTATAAAATCCTCTTCATGCAGATTTGTAAACTTATTTGCATAGAGGTTTACAAAGCAGTTTCTTAATGATTTTTTAAATTCATTTGTAGCAATAATTATTTTTCTTATTATTTCTTATTTTGTATGTTTGCGTTTTCTCCTCTTTATTTTAATTAAATTAGTAGTTTATATTTTCATTGTATTTTCTGAAAGAATTAGGATTTTGGTTTATTAGCTTATCTATAGTTTTTCTTTTTTTAAACTCATTATTTTTTGCTTTTATCTTTTTATTTCCTTTCTCGTGCTTTCTTTTTGTTTACTTAAGTTAATCTTTTCCTAGATTTTTAAATTGGGAATTTAGTCCACTTATTTTCATTCTTTTATTTTATTGATAGATAAATGCATTCCACAGATATTGTGTAGGAGAAATATACTGATCCTTGCAACAACATGAATGAATCTCAAAAACATGCTGTCTGAAAGTAGGCAGACATAATAAACACATTCTATGTGATTCTGGTCATATGATATTCGAGAAAAGTCAAATCTATATTTACAGAAATCAAATCAGTAGTTGCTGATGCTGGGTGTGGTAGTGCAAAGGATGTGAGATATATTTGTGTTAGGATGGTTATATGGATATATAAATTTGTCAAAACATGAAATGTACCCATAACAGTATGCTTATGGGTGCATTTTATTACATATAACTTCATGTAACTATATCTCATAATTCTAATTAAAAATAAGTATGAGAATGCCTCACTATGAAAATGGAAACTTATGCTATGTTATAATGTCTATTTAGATTTGTAAGAGTCTCAGATTCCTGGTTGGACTACTTTCTTTCTTTCTTTTTTTTTTTTTAAAGAATTTATTTATTTATTTGACAGAGAGAGAGACAGCGAGAGAGGGAACACAAGCAGGGGGAGTGGGAGAGGGAGAAGCAGGCCTCCCGCAGAGCAGGGAGCCCGATGTGGGGCTCAATCCCAGGACCCTGGGATCATGACCTGAGCCGAAGGCAGACGCTTAACAGCTGAGCCACCCAGGCACCCCTGGACTACTTTCTTAATCTGACATTTGTTTAAAGACCATAGAGAAGTTACTAGCATTTTTTTGAGAGGAGGAATAGAGCAACAATTTTCTCTCACATTTAAAACTCTGTATACTGAGGTTTATTCAAATTTACCTTCTTTTTGGAGATAATTAAAACTTGTTTCAGTTTTATTTATTTGATCTTAGCTTAAAGAGGATCATGTTCTGCTTATTAATTTTATGATCACTCATTGTGGGAAACATTTTTCATGAAGCTTCAGTGTTCTCAACTTTAAAATGAGGATAAATATTACTTAGCCTGTATTATTATATATGAAAATTAAATGATGTAATATTTATAAAACTCAGCCTGGTATTTACATTAAATAAATGATAAAAAATTTTAGCAAGCAGTATTCCCAGTAAAGTTAAGGACAAAACACTATTAATATCTAGTGGGCATGACTGTGTTCTTCTTGGCTTTATTTGGAACCAAAAGCGTTTGGGAATAGAGTAACAGTACTATAATTCCCGAGTTAATACAATTAAACTAGAGAAATAAATGAGGCATAAAATGTGCAAATTAAGAAGTAAGTCATTATTTTGTGTGTAAATTTTTTTTTAAAGATTTTATTCTTAAGTAATCCCTACATCCAACGTGGGGCCTGAACTCACAACACCAAGATCAAGAGTCATGTGTTCCACTGACAGAGCCAGCCAGGTGCCCCTTGAGTCATTATTTTGAAGTTGTAGGTCTGAGGTCTTGTTTCCTTCCTGTCAGTTAGTCAGGCTTTTTTTTTTTTTTTTTTTGCCTCTAGAGGCTCCCCATATCCCTCTTATATGGCCCTATCCATCTTCAAATCAGCTATGATGAATTGAGCTCTTGTCATGCTTCAAATTTCTTTGACTTCCTCTTTCCTTACAAGCCTGAGAAAACTTATTTTTATACATCTCATGAGATTATATTAGACCCAACCTGTAAAATCTCTCCCTTTTGCCATATATAACATAATCACTGGGTGGCAAGGGTCATGGGCCATTCTGAACTTCTGCCTACCATATTTCTATATGGTTCAAGTTTTTCCATGAGAATATATTATTCTCCTAACATAAGCCTATTAATAAAAAGATTATATTGAAAAATTTCAAAACAACTTCTAATTATCCCAAGTTTAAAATGGAATTATAATAACTTGCTCCAAGGAAAAAGGATAAAATAATATATGTGAAAATGTTTTTTAAATGTTAAAGTCATTAACAAATTTTAGTTATACTTATTTTAACTATTGCTATTATTATTATTACAAACATGTAAGTCAGACCATTGCATAGCACCAATGTCAGAATACAGTAATTTTATTAAAAGTAGAGATAAGCAGTCATGATGAGTGATTAAATGTATACAAAGAGTATGGTCTAGAAACAGCATATTTAACTTTAGATTCGTATGGAAAAAAAAGATAGCCAGTGGTCCTCTAGTATAGCAGTTTTTAAAGTTTCCACAGATGGAAAACTTTTCCTCCAATGCTATTTTAATATCAGGGGAGGCCCTTGAAGTAATGGCAGCCATTATCGAGATCACATATTTTACTTGGTTCTAGGGTTTTGAAATTTCAGGGAACAGGTATTGCCACATATTGGGAAATATTAGGGTCCCATCTTTATTTTCCATGAAGAACTTAATTAAAATTCCTTTTGATTTTTGGAGAATGAGAAATTAAAGGTTAGTAGGATTTAAGGAGAGGATCACAAAAATGGCATGGCAATGCAATATTTCTTTAATATATCTGTATTGTATATATATATATTTGGGAGAGAAATCAAACATTCCAGGCTTTGGAACTTCCATCCTATTAGGAGGAATTTGGCTAATGTGGAGGAGTAATGGTGGAAGAAGAGGTCCTACCATGTTCTGATGGATTCCATTGGGTTCTAAAGTGGAATTTTTGGGAGGAGGTTAGAACTCCTGAACCCAGCCGGGGCACTGGCATGTAGGAATGAATCTCTATGGAGATGTAGAGCTATGTACACTAAATGAAGGTCAAAGTTTTGTTTTGTTTTGTTGTTGTTGTTGTTGTTGTTGTTTTCCCCCAAACGTAGGAGATAATAGAAGAAACTGTTGTGCTCATCTGGCCTTTATGTGTGATGCTCTTTTATTCATTTGTTCTGTACTGGATCTGCACTTTTGCTTGGTTTCATTTTCTCTCTTACCCTCTTGCTTGCTGCTGCAGGAACAGCACCTGTATGTCTTGTTCTAAAACACCACCAGCTACTCCCATGGAGGCTCTGGCTCCTTACACCACATCCAGACTCAGATGAAGCACTGAATCACACCCATTTTTTTTGGTGGCAGGGACTGTGCCATATTTATTGTTTTACTCCTAACACTTAGCATTGTACTCAGTAGTTTTGTTTTAAATAAATAACTAAACTAAAATATGTAGAAATGAGGCTCAAGGATAATGAGACATGAAATTCTTACAATTCAGGTCCCACTGGATGGGCTAGAGAAACAGGGCATTTGGACACATGAAATAAGTAATGTTAAAGAGAAGTAGGAGTAGATTTTGGGTTCGTTTGGTGAATAATTGGTTTTCATTTTGGGCTCTAAATGAGATCCTGTGTAGATTAATTGCCAAAATGGCCCTATTTCCCACCCCATCATCCTGTTACAATGTTTGCATCTCTTTCTTCAGTAAGTGGGATCTTTTTCCTCACCTCTTGAATTTGGGCTGCACTTTTGACTCTCTCAGATTAAAAGAATTCAGTGGAAGTGACTGTTTTTAGTATAAGTTTCAAGAAGCTTTGTACTTTCACTGCCTCTTGTAAACACTTTCCTCTGCCATGAGAACAAGCCTGGGATAGCCTGTGGCAGTGGAGGCTGGCTAGGTCATCCCAGCTGTGACCAGCCTCCAGCTGACCAACCTACTCATTGAAGAAACATAAGCAAGCCTAGTCAAGATCAGCTGAACCTGTTCAGATGAGCAGGGCCACCCAGCAGATCCATAGACTCATGACGGAATAATAAATGGCTCCTATTTGAAGCTACCAGATTGGGGGGGGTGGTTTATTACACAACAACAGATAAATGATATAGAACATAAAGTGGCAAAGTCATTTGAGAACACTCATTGTGGTGCAAAGTATTTTCTGAGTTTTTTAAAGAGAGTGACTATAGTTTTTATAAAAATGATATACACGCCCATTATGAAAAAAAAACCTTAAGCCATACTAAATAATACAAAAAAGTATAAAAATCACACCTCCTCTGGTTATATATCTGTTTATATTTACTTTATAGTTATGCATACATATTTCAAACTACGTATTATATATCAATTTATAAATGTAAATATCACCCCCTCACATTTTAAGAAATAATTTTATTCAGACTCTGGTTCTGTATTTGATATCAATAACTTGCATTATTTTTTAATGGTTAGAGCCACTTTATTATTGCCTTCAGTTGTCCAGAGAACATCATGTTGACTGCAAGCTTATTTGAGATGCAGCACCCTGTGAAGCCTGTCTAATGCTATCATTGGAGGCTTTTGCAAAAGTGCTAAGTACGATTTCCATATTATTAGGGGAGTTGTTTATTCATTTACCCTGTAGGTATATATTTGTGATTCAAAAATGTTATTACTGAATACATTGATTTTAAGTTTTTTCAAGGCAACGACTGAATGATGAAAATTTTTGTAAAAAGTAAATATATTAAAAACATGTGATACAAAGACATAAAACATTACCTTTATCTTTGAACATTGTATCTGATCTTCCTCCCCAATCTCATACTCCTTTCTTCACTTTCAGAGAGAACTTCACTCTTAGAGATATTAAATTTGTTTTTTCCATGCATTTCTTCTTAAACTTGTTTATTTATTTTTGTCTCAGGAACATTATTCCTGAGATTGGCCCTTGATATCATGTATACCTATAATTCATTATTTTATTCATTTACATTGCTATTTGGTATTCCATTACATAAATACAACATGATCTATTTATCCATTTGTATTAGGGAAATAATGCTAATTGCTATCACAATCTTAACATCACAGTTGCTAAATATAATATAAGGTCATTTGTCTGTAGTTTCACAATCTGATCTGGATATGTTCGTGAATGTGGTAGGGGAAAGATAGTGAGGAGTGTTTGTTGCACGTAGTCATTCAGAGATCTATCACAGTGTATCATGAGGCTACTCCATACTCATTACGTGGCTTCAATACACCTGCATCATCTAGTCAGTAAGGAGAGAAAAAAGGAGTGTAGTGAAGGCATACTTGCTTTTAACTGCTTGAAACATAGAATGCTCACTTTCTTTGAGGAGAAATAGTTAAAGGTCCTATTTTTATGCAAGGGGGCTTGAAAATGTGTTTGTGTGTGTATATTCAGAGGATAAAAATTGTTTAATGAACACATAGCACTGTTACTTTCATAACTATCTCTCTAATCTTGGGATATACATTTTATTATTATATTCACACTCACCTTCTTTCTAATGGAGGTGTCTAAAGTCCTGTCAAAGCCAAAAATCTATAACCTATTCTGTCTTCTTCACAAGGCTATGTCTTAAGGGGCTTTGGTTCCTCCACCTTTTTCTATGTTATGTCTTACTGTTTGGTTTCTAGAAGTGATATTTTCCAGTTCTTCCAGGCCCCCAATTTGTTGACTCTAATGATTCCGTTGCAAATCAGCACATTCTCTCCTGGGCTTATCTGTTTCTCATAATAGTTAGCTGCTCTCCTGTAACGGCAGCCCACACACACTACTTTTTGTATTCTCTCTAACCATTTCCACTATGCATAAAGCTCATTGTTTTTTAGTCTCTGATATCAGATTTCTCATCACTCAAAATCCAACAGCTCAGCTGATGACATATATTTAAGGAATTGTTAAGGCAACATCTCGCTTCAAAGTACAAATTACTGTATTAGAATAAGCTAATATTGCTAAAAAACTATTGTGAAAACCTAAGTAGTTTAATATGCTTATTTCTGGTTTCTAATATGCTTGTTTACTCACATCTCAGTCTAATTGGATGTTTGGTGGGTGATGCTCCCTGTGGCAATATAGGGGATCAGCTTCTCACTTCTGTGGCATTGCCATCTTCAACACATGGCACATGAAGGATAGAGGAGAATATGGAAGAAGGCATGTGGGTAATTGATCATTTTTATCATTTCCATCCACAATGCCTATATATTATAAAAAGTCTAAAATGATAAATATCAAATGTTTCTCTCTGGCAGGTGGCTTTATGAGTATTTAAAAATTTTCTTTTTTGTTTCTTTGCTTTGTTCCTTCTTTGCTTGTTCCAAGATTCCTGAAGAAACATTATATCCCTTTGTATTGAAGAGAAAATTCTAATTGAATAACTCGCCTCAGAAATAAAGGAGTGAATTTTACCATATAAGCTAGTCATTAAATACTAAACTGGTTAGAAAAGTGACATCTGGAAAAAGCTTTCGACTATTTGGATATTCTAAGTAAAAAGTTTATGTAGCTCTTCACTATGGCAGTTGTTAACCTTTGATTGATCTCTGGCTTTAAGATGGGACATTGAAGAATATTAACAATAATAATGCCTTTTGTTACTGTCATTTTGCCTCTATAGATCAGATGTTTTATTACTTACCTGCTTTGTGCATTTTTGAATCTTTTGTTTTTATGTTTCTTAGAGAAACTTCACACTTTGGTCAATAAAGTCTTCAAGTTAAAAATATTTAATGACTGTTGTATGCTTATCACAGTGTGAGTTAAAGTAGAAGCTTAGGACATGTTTTCTTGGGTCCCACACAAAATGAACACCATTTTATGTAAGGTGGAGAAGGAAAGCAACCCAGTATGAAAAATCATAATGGGCAAGTTAGCACTTAAATGGAAAGTTACAGGTGTGGAAGAGTTCTCCTGTTTTAGGATTTTAAAACATGTGTCCTTGATTCCCCCTTTTCACTTGGCTTTACATCTCTCACAGATTTTATTTTTATTGCCAACACACTGAAATGTGTAACTCCATTCAGTGACATCAGGAGTCAGTTTACACTTTGGCAGGTATTGAGCAAATTTTGTTGTTCTTAGTATTGGTCAGAGTGGACATTGTTCTTTGTGACTTGTTATCAAAGTATATAGCAGAAGCAGGAAATAATTTTTATTATGTTTTGTGTAACAATATGGGAGGGTGCAAGAGACCTTGAAAATGTGATTAGAATATGCCCCCAATCTCTTGCTTCATTTCTTCTGAAGTTGCTGTGCTTATCCTGTTATTTGGGGGAGAGTGGAAGGGGCATGGACCCAGATCTAAATTCAGAAAAGAAGATCCAGCTACAAGAAATGGGAAGAAGTCCAGAAATGAGAAAAATCTCCAGCATGATGAAGAAATTATATTTAAAAAATACTTTTTGCTTCAAATACTTATTAAAAGTGCTAAGCTAAGTCTAATAGAAGATTTTGCATATATACGGGTTTTAAGTAAAGATGGTTACCTACTCTTTTTATAATGTCAACTATATCTGAATAAAAATAATGATGAAGTTCTTAAGATAAAGTAACAAATGTGGGAATAAATCATGAGACATTCTCTAACAAGGCATTTGAATGTAAAATTAATTTGCTGGCCAAATCAAGCCTCTTGTGTTTACAGTTATATGTAGTATAAATTTCTCACCATGAAACTGGCAACATGTGAGACAGATAACTCTGATCCTGACAACAGTTTTACAATGGGGTACCATGAAAATACTGTTAGTGTATGACTTGAATGTTAAAACACTATTTTAGCTACACAGATAACTTTCATAGCTTTGTATTTTCTCTTGTAGCAAATAAAAAATGTCTTCAACACATACATAATATACATTTCTCTCTGATTTATATTAGTGACACCTATGAATCACTTCACCTATGAATCAATTCTAAAAACAAATTCTAAACTTGGTTTTAGGTCAAGAACCCTTTTAAGAACATAATGAAAGTTATACCGTTCCTCTCCAGGAATATGCATACATTTTTATAGAAAGTTTCTTGTAGACTCTACCCCAGAAGCCCCTTTACAGATCCTGTGTTAGGAAACTACTCTCAAACATGGTTTTCCTTGTTGATTTTTGGCAGGTTTGGGGTGTTGCACAACTGCACTATGGTATTCCCTTTTCTGCTCTTAGTGCTGTCTACAGCAAACAATGTGGAGGTGGGAAGGAAGAACTGAAACTGAGGCTGCATTTCTCTCTGGAATAAGAATAGAAAGCCATTTACATATTTATCCCTTAAACAAACATTGAACAGATAGTTATTATATAGAAAGCACTTTTGTAGGCACTGTGGGACATAGAAGACAATCAATTCTATAAGAAGAATCCCAGAAGTGTTATTCATATTTGTTATTTAAAAACCAGAGATTCCAAATATTAAAAAGATAGAATTATACTAATTACAATTGTGTATACTGAATGGCATGTTTTATGTAGAAATTTCTTGTAAATTGAAAAATGTCCTTCAAATGTTATTTCTTATTTTTATCTTGATGTTGGGAAACCAATACCAGTGAGGATCACAGCAAGCAAAGGAGACATGAGACTTTCGTATAAGAAATAGGATCTGTAAAGTCACAGAAACCTTAACCTTTGATTGATCTCTGGCTTTAAGATGGGACATTGTTAGTTAGCTGCTCAAGTGTGCACATTTAAATAGGAGTAAAGATGAGTTTTAAATACTTCTCTGGAGATGTATTAAAATTCCACTGGAGGGGAGCCTGGGTGGCTCAGTCAGTTAAGCATCTGCATTCAGCCCAGGTCATGGTTCCAGGGTAGAGCCCCTCACTGGGCTCCCTGCTCAGCGGGGAGTCTGCTTCTCCCTCTCCCTCAGCCATTCCACCCCCCCCCCCCACCCGGCTTGTGCTCTCTGGCTCTCTCTATCTCTCTGTCAAATAAATAAAAAAAAAATTTCCACTGGAGTTAGGGTGACCAGATTTAGGAAAGATAAAATTACATTTGAAATGTTGTTTATCTGAAATTCAAATTTAGTTAGATATCTTTTATCTGGCAATCCTAATTCGAGTTTCTCCAACTTGAATCTCTTTGATGTTTGTTTTTGTTCTGCTTAAATTCTATTTTCCTTTATTCAGCAGAGTATTACATATACTCTACAGAATATATTATAGATTATTTTGTTACTCTAAAACTTTCAGGCCAGACCTTCAAGTGAGCTATTCTTTATTTGAGCTTTTAAGTCTCAGTTCATCATCAGCTAGCGTATGCTACCCTGATTTCTCATTTCAAGCTTTATTCTCTGGCTTGTACTTTGACTTGCATTTTTCCATGTAATAAGGCATGTACTGTTTTATTGCATTTTGCCAATTATTCAAAATACAGAAACTTAAAGCAGAGAAAGGGAAGGCAGAGCAGGAGAGAATAAAGCAAATTGTCAGGAATTAAACCTAGAGCTTCTTATGAGAGTAAGTAGCTTGTTAGAGAAAATGGGATTAGACACTAGGCCAGCAGATAAAGATTGGGTGGTTGAGAAGCCTGGGCACTCTGGAAAGACTGAGAGGTGGATGATACAGATGAGCTGGTCATGTGCATTAGCAGAGGGATTCATTGGGACAAAGGTTTGGAGAATCAGGAATAGATCATTAGCAGTCAGGACTTCCAGGAGCTGCTTTGTCCAGGAAGGCTTCTCATAGTGTTAAAGATAAAACACTCCCTAGGAGGACACAGGGTTCTGCTAGGCTACTGTACCAACAATTTAGAGAAAAGCTCTTCACTCCCACCCACAAAAGTGCATTTGGTTAAGAATGGCTCTTGCTAATGAAGAGGCTATTAACTTATTTGAAGACATATTTATTAAAAATACTTAGACCATAATTTAATTTGATACATATCCACCTGCCAGCCCATCCAAAGAAGAAAGAAGCTCCAGAGGAAACTTGATATGTAGCATGGTCTCACCTGTTAGAGATGGCTTAGCACAGACCCATGAGCAGCAACATAGTGAGAATACAGTGTTTGTCTTAATTCTATGACTTTGTGAGAGTAACAAACACACGCGCGTGCGCACACACACACTCACTCAGCTTCTGTCCATAAACATTGATCTTTTTTTTTAACTTTCGTATGTTGAAAATGTAATTTTAATAGATAATTCTTCATCTTACATAGGAGCACAGTAAAATACACCACATTCTGAAGAAACTCCAGAAGTTATGAGAATCAAGAGTGGGGGAAATTCAGACGGGCTACAATATCCATTACCTTAAATTGCGAGAGACAAAGCTTCCAACCTGCGGGTTAACATTTACATACCCAGGACTGGCTACACTGATGACTTACAAAGAACAAGGATAGGAATTCGATATGGAGAAGGGTGGGAAAGAACAGTTTTTTGAGGGGAGGAACTCTGTCAATGCAGAAAAAAAATTACTGAATATCAAACAATAGGAGCTCCCACAGCAAATACTGAAGGATGAAAGAATCATTAACTGAGAATCTGATACTCTCAAAGGAAGAAACCTTTCAGATGACACTTATGCAAGTTGGCTGCTTGAGATCTGCTCATCAGGTCTATAAGGAAGCCTCATAAATGCCTCAGCAACCCAAATGATTATCAGATTGGTGTTTCCTAGTAGCACATACCAGTGGTTACACATGAAGTTTCCAGACAAGAACTAAGAAAAAGGTCATATCCCAAATGCCAGACACAAACAAATGTGGCACAACATGTGAGTCCTACACAGTCACAACTGCTGCTTTGCTGTGACTCTCCTGTACAGTAAGTTTCAAACATCATGGCAAGACACCTATGATCATCTAATCAGACAACACAAACACATTTATGCAAATTTCTAGGAGGTAAAAAAAAATATCAAATACCAATGCTTTATGCATGCTCAGGGCCAGCTTATAAATATTCCGTTCAGTGACATCTTAACACAAGTTTGCATCAGGGAAAAGAAACTGGCAAAATCCACCTCCTGCCGGATCAACTTGTCGGATGGTAAAGACCAAAAGAGAACGTTCCATCAGTTTTAATTTTTTAAATACGATTGTCACATTGGGAAAATGAAATAAACACAGTAAAATAAACTGTACAAAGGCAAAGTAGAATAACAAAAAATATTTTACTAAAACATAAGATTTACAGAAGTTTCCAGACAAGCCATACAAAATGGTCACAAGCTTTTTCTTGAAGGAAGGATTCTACACTTGACAGCAAGTCAGTGTTATTAGTGAGGGCTGTGATGTTTGTTTAATGTTCCCATTTTGGTTCAAACAATCAAGCTTGTCCATCTACAGCGTCTAAATAAAGTTAGACTTGGCTAGAGAGCATATTCTAAAGAACTGGTTAGCTGCTTTTAACCAATGCAATTAGATCACCATAAAAAGGGGGAAAGGAGCCCATAAAATTAAAATATAACTACCTCTCCCGCTCAAAAAAAGTAATGAAGAAAAACACCCACACCCCTGCAGCTAACCCTGACAACTACCTTCATTCACAGTGCTTTATACTCAAACCATGATGGGGGAAAATGAATAAAAGCAGAGAAGGGCCACTGCTTTTAAACGTTTCACAACAATCCGGATGGTACTTCTAGCCTCTGCTCATGCTTTACAACAGTGAATCAGGACAAGACATAGTTTTGCTAATGTGCATTTAATCACCAAAGGACTGAAGATGTCTGGGCTTTTATTCTGTAATGTTTCTAAGACTGTGTCCATTAAATGCAAACAAAAAAGGAATAAGTCTTGGCAGAACAGAACAGGAGAACTTGATGATCAGATCGATTTTAAATATTATTCATGGCATATAGCCTAGTCCATGCTCTAGCTGTTTCTATGGCTTGGGCTTCGTTGGTCTTCCACTGCTCCGCTACATCATTGGATCATCTGGATTGGGAGCACTTAACAAAGCCTGGATCGATAGCAGAACTGTGCGGATCTGCAGTGCTGGGGACCACTTATCTTTCAAAATATCTAAACATATTCTTCCCAACTTGTCTACATTAGGATGATAAATTTTGGTCATGAAACGTACTTTAGGGGCTGCCATCGGGTATTCTTCTGGTAGGAATAGTTCAAGCTTAAAAGTCCCTCCCTCAAAGGGGGAATCCTGGGGGCCAGCAATGACCACATGAAAATAACGGGCGTTGCTCTCATCTGGTTCTGCTTTAATGCCAGGAACTGGTTCTGCCAGCAAACGCTGGGTTTCCTTGATAATCCTGCGGGGCAGCCCGGCCATCTTGTCAGATCCCGAGTTCGGCCTCCGGTCTCGACTCCGGCTCCGCTAGCCTCACGCACGAGTGGAAGTCCAGGGCTCCACTTCCGGGGGACCCATAAACATTGATCTTAAATACAAATTTGAATTTTCTTAGATACTCTTCATTCACTGCTGGCTAACTTCCATATTCATCCTAGTATGTGACTTTGGTTTTTCTCTTACCTGCATTCTCATCCTGGCTTTTCTGGGTAGACGCACGCATCTGGTCTTTTCACCCTAGACGTTAGTTTCTTCTCAAGAGATTTCAGACCCTGGGTGTTCATAAATTAAGTTGTGATAGATAATTTGAGGATATTATACATAACAAGAAAGACCATGAAATTAGAGTGATGCAAGGCAGATTGTCAGAGAGTCACCTATAATATATCACTGCGTGGGAATTCTGAGAATAAGAATTCCATAGCTGTCTATGAACAATAAAGAATTATTTAAAGAAAACACTAAATTACCAAAATCCCACCTTCCGACCAAGCACATTACAAGTTAAATTATCTTTGTCACTAGGTCTTTAATTTCCTTACATGTGCATTCTGCAAATTGCTTTAAGAATAAGTAAATATTGTGTAATGCACTTTGAAAATCAGCCAGTAGAAACTTAAATAGAATGTAGCATGGGCTTATTCTCTGTGATATAATTTAATCTTTCCTTTTCTGTGAATTGTATTCATAGGGAGATCATGTTGGAATACAGATACTCATGATCTTGCTAACTGTAGCTAGAGCAGGTAGAATAGCAAGTGTCAAGATCCCTGGTGGTATGGAAAAAATTGTGAATTGTGACTTCATATGAAGCACAGCATCACTTTTAGGACAAAGTCCAAAATTCCTAACATGACTTTTAAGGTCAGTCATAATATGGTGCCTGCTTATCTCTATATTTATAGTTTTCTCCATTTCCTCCTTCTACTTTATACCTCAGCCACACTAATCTACTACTGATCTACTCACTGATTCCCAGATTTGAGGTACTTTTCTATCTTGGCTTTCCTGTAGTTTATTTCTGTGACAAAACACTATTTCCCTTGCCACTTAACACCTACTTAGCAGTTAGGATTCATCTTGCTTCGTGCTTGCTCTGTTCTTATCCCTATTTCTATATCTTTATATTATCTTCTTATAATAATGAGATTATTATAGGAGTATCTTCAATATTAATCTTTAGGTATATTTTGAAAGTAAATGCCTCTTATTCTTCATTGTATACTAAGGCTTATGACATTTTTTCATCTCAGGGCAGGCACCAAAAAACTATCTTTTGAATTAATGGGGCATGCAAAGATGGACAGACCCAGCTGCAGCTGCTTAGAGGACATGTAGTTGGTAGAAAGATGATGGTATTCCAAGGATATACTACGTGAATCACTAATTGCTAATGTGATTCAAATATAATGGCTCCATTGTTCAGCCTCCTATTTTGCTTGGTACAGTCTTAAAACAGGACAAAGCACTTTCTCATGTTTTGTACACATACACAACCACACCCACCCATAATCCATACCCATATACATTCTTTTGTCTCCTGCAAGTATTTGGGAAGAGAAGATCATCTCATTGTGTGAAATAGAAAGTATGAATGAACAATAGATTTCTAGCTGCTCCTTTATTGGTAGATTCTTTTTTCCAGACTCTGCTAATAAAAGAGTTGCCTTTCCTGTCTCTACTTCCCAGCTTCCAAAATTTGGGCTACATTTTCCCCCCTGGTAACCCCGCCTCTCCCATTCTCCTTCCCTTATGGATTTTACTTTTTAAAAAATTTTTCATGGAAATTTTAGTTGATTTGGGAGACAGGTAGAAAAACATGTGTTAATTCTGTCATATTCCAATGGACATTTTCTGCTTCAGTATCCTATCTAACTTTTACTTGACAAACATAGCTTTTCCCTAATATTTAGGTAGCTTTGAAATATGTGCGGCTGTCAATAAACTGCATCTGGTTGCCATGGATGAGGATATCATGTGTGGTATGGGGAAGTCAGCTTAAAAGTGTTATTTATTCATTAAACTCTTAATTTTCATGAATTCTGTGTACCAGTTATATCCACAGCCATTATTAAAATTATATAGACATATTATTAAAGAAAGCATATTAAAAGCAAAATTAATAAAATCTCAAATTTTCTCACTTCCTAATTTTACTATTTTTACTAATTTTACTATATTTTACTATTATATATGTTCTTGAAGTTATTTATATTCACTTTGCTTGTAAGGCAGAAATACCAGACAATGGTATACTACTGTGTATCTCTTAACAGTGACATCACATTAGTAACTTGAAATGGGTTATGGTGCGAGTATTTATGCCATGGGAATTTGCAAATGCTAAAAATAAAGCTATTTTTTTTTCACTCAGTAACCTGGTTGTTAAATATTTACTAGCATGCCGCTATTATGTATTCTCCAAAACCAAAGAATCAAAGTACTTCTGCATCCATCAGCATTTATTTAGATTTTACCTATTACCTTGAGGTTTTGTCTCAATTTCCTTCCTTTTCTCCTTCCTTCTTTTCCCCTACTTTTCCTTTTTAGTCCTACCTTTCCTCTATCTAGCTCTTCCTCCTTTTTTTCCTTCCTTTCTTCAGAAGTGGAACTCTACGTAATGAAGTTAACCATTCATTGGGCAAGGTATGGCTAGGAATGGCCAGATTGCCTGGGATGAGAGCATCTCTAAGTCTCCCTCTTCTGCTGCTCCCATCTTCTTAGAACCAAGGAAGATCACCATGAACTTTGTACACTCTGTCTTAGATATCCTTTATTTTCAAAGGTCACCCTGTGTATTAGTGTTAGGTGTCATATCCTGCATCTGTGTTCTCACCCCTCCTCACTGGCTTGTGTTGTTTGGGCCTGAAGCTTCTCCCCTCAGGACACAAAAACCCAAACAAGCATTTCATGCCTTCTTAGACCAATCCTGCTTCAATTACAGGAAAGGATGGAAATAACATTATATGTCTTTTAAAAGAGCCTTCCCCTGCCAAGTTGCACCTAATTAACTTGTAACTGTCATTTTATAAAATAAATACTTGGATCATTGTCCTGGGTGATCTACTCCAAAACCTGATCTATTATTGACATAATTAATAATAATTTCATTTTTTGTGGGTACAAGAATTTTTCCTGGAAAAGGAATAATGCTGTAGTGGATTAGACTTTAGTCTTTAAATTGACATGAAGAGAAATTGGACTAGTAGAATGAAACAAGGCAGAAATTTTCAAAAGATATACATATATATTTATGTTTGTGTATGTGTGTTCTTGTGAGATGAGTATTGAAAAAAACCTTTTCTTGAGGTATATTACTTTCCTTTTCTCAAGTATCAATTATGCATCAGAATTGGCAGTAAAATAATTTTGAAGTATTTTCTTTCTCTTTAAAATACAAGGCAATTCAATAAAATAGAGAGTTTTAATAATTCACAAGCTAAATAGGAAGGATATTAATGAGATTAATGAGAGCATAAACCCTGAGAGTTGAAAGGGACCTTACTCATTAATTAGTTGTAGTAAACATTTTTGGTGTTTTCCCATTAGTTCTTTCCCAATCTCCCACTTCCAAATAGGACACTGAATTCCCCAGCCAAGAGGATTTGCTATAACTAACACCATTAACAAATTGTTGGACCCTAAATGGTCTAAACCAATCACTTTAACTCAATCTTCTTGCTAAATGCTTGGTTTGTTAACTAAGTTAATAATTGGGAGAAGGCAAACTTGCTTATCATCTAGAAGTTGAGATATATAGATGTGATGATGCTTGGAATTCCTGACACCATTTTTTACCATGATGGGACCAACCTGAAGATAGAGCTGACACAGGGAAGAATGCAGTGAGAAGACAAGTGGAACCAGGTTTCTAATCAAATTACTCGTGAAGGTTCCCTCACATTTGGAATTCTCAGTCATGGAGGCAATGTATTCCTGTATTTTAAATTTTAATCTGTTTTATTTCAGTTTTATATTATCTGCAGGTGAAAAACTCCTAAATAATACCCTCTTTTAATGCTTTCTTTCCCTAAGTGAAGAGGTTTTGATTCAGAACACTTTAGGATCTATTGCTAAAAGTTCAGATCCATGACTTAACATTGTTTTGTTGAGCTCTTACAATGTGCCAGATTCCGTAGCTGGTTCTGTTTCTATAAAGATGCATAAAATATGCTTCTGCTGTCAAGGAACTTACGTCTCATTGGGAGAACATACATGCATTAATTATGTTTTAAAGTGAAAAGTGCTTATAATAGAGGCACAGAGTGAAGTGAATGTATCACAGAAGACAACAACCATTTTTTAGGGTGGTGGAAAGAGTAGGAAGGAATGAAAAAGATGAAGAAGGAAGGGATAGGACCTTCCAGGAAGAAGTTTAACAAATTGGAAAGCTCTAAAAATGCACAACATAAGTGAAGATACCATAATATATGGCCTGAGTATACACTGGATGTATGGTGGAGAAAGGAATAGGGAATGAGTTGGGAATGCTAAATGGTATTGACTTAGGAAACGCAGGAGATTTCAGCAAAGTTCAAATTGTGTTTTTTTCTTAAGTATTCGAACTACGTGTTTATGTAGATCAGAATAACGCTACACCAAGAGAACTTGCTATTCTCCACGCGGAAGAAGACTCAATGCCATATTCTCTGTTTTAATCAGTAAATTAAAAATAATTTTGAAAAGAAAAAACAAAAACATGTTTGCCATTTTTGGCATTTGAAGATACTGCAGATAAACTAATGTAAAGTGGATTAGTGCTACAATGAAGGAAGCATCAAACAAGGAATTGTGGGCTCACTCTCTAGATCTTCTTTGGTCTAGGTCTTCTTTAGTTTAACATTCAGAAGGTATTTACTTTCTCTGATTTTGGCTCCTTCATCTATAGAAATAAGGAGATTGTCTTCTGTTTTCTGAGATACCATTTCCATATCTAAAAATGTGTCACTTTATGTGTTTTAACTTCATGCTTTTTAAAAATTTAAATAAATTTAAATTTAAATAAATCAGTGATCATGGAATAGAATTACAACACCTATCTTCATAGGAAGAAAAGGAAAGCTCAGAGTTGGATATGAGTTTGGAGTTTTAGAATGGACTGGACTGGGCGCCTGGGTGGCTCAGTTGGTTAAGCGACTGCCTTCGGCTCAAGTCATGATCCTGGAGTCCTGGGATCGAGTCCCACATGGGGCTCCCTGCTCAGCGGGGAGTCTGCTTCTCCCTCTGACCCTACCCTCCCTTGTGCTCTCTCTCTCTCAAATAAATAAAATAAAATCTTTTAAAAAAAAAAAAGAATGGACTGGACTAAGTCTGGATAACCAAAAGTGCCTGGAGAAGTATGAAATACTTAAAATGTAGTTAACACACAGGAAAGAGAGAGTCACCAAAGGATTTTTAATCAGAAATTGGAAAAAAAGTTGTTTCATTTTTATATCTCATAGAGTTTAAAATCAATATACTAGTTGCATACACCCCTTCTTGCTTTGGTTTGTGCGAGCCAGCACATCCTTCCTTATCCCAATACTCTGCTCTATAGCCCTGCCTCACAGCAAAAATTGACATGGGAATCATGTGCCTTTTCACACTTCATGGTTCCAAGTTATGGTACAGTTTCTAGCTGTACAAGTTCTGATGGAAGTTAAGAATGCTGGTCTGAGTCTACTCTACTTTGCTTCTTTGTAGAAACCCATCTCAATGCTATCTTTCCCAGAGAAGAAATGAGAAAAACTGGCAGATGTATTTTATCTGTGAATGATTTATCATTATATTTCATACTTTATTCTGTGCTTTGTCTTGTAACCACAGTAAATCCATGAGCAACCTGTTTCTTCTCAGTTATACATAGGGTATGTTATGTGCTAAGAGAAAGATCTCATGGTACTGTCTCTACATCTGACACATCATTTGCCTAGCCTGGAGCCTGGCCCTTATTGCCTGGCTCTCTCGCATTTTTTTTCCTCCTGGGTTTTGATTTCTGAATGCTAGGTTTTATACTCTCAGTTTTATAATCTTTTTTATTGACAGAGAAAAAAAGAATAAAGCTGAGATATTTTGCTTTCCCACTGTCAGCCATCAGCAGGACACTATTTGTCCTCAAAGCAGATCTATTCTTCCCTTGTTCTTTTCTTATTTCTGACCATGTTAAAAAGCTTTGTTGCTGCGGCCTTGAACTGTCTTCCCAATCAGCTCGTTATGGCTTCAGCCTTTCTGTGACAACTCTTTTTTTTTTTTTTTTTAAGATTTTATTTATTTATTTGAGAGAGAGAGAATGAGAGAAAGAGAGCACAAGAGGGAAGAGGGTCAGAGGGAGAAGCAGACTCCCCCCTGAGCAGGGAGCCCGATGTGGGACTCGATCCTGGGACTCCAGGGGGTGATGTGAGTCTCAGGATGACCTGAGCCAAAGGCAGTCGCTTAACCAACTGAGCCACCCAGGCGCCCCTTTCTGTGACAACTCTTACAGAATGATACCAAACATTAATTTTTATCCTTTGATATGTACTCTGTTTATTTTTATTCTTTGATATAAAGACTTTTAAAATCCAAAGATTCTGGAATGCTTCTTGTATAACTACATTGTTTTCGCTTTTTTCCTATATGTAAGTAGCCCTTTTACAGTCAGGATTTCTTGTTTAGATGCCTAACCTCCTTGGCCTCTAACCCTGACCACATTTGCCTGCCTATCTGTCATGAGCCTTAAAATGTTGCTGTTACTTTCTGGCAAATTACAATTGCTTTTTGAAATAGCCTGATATAGAGTATGGATTTTAACATATAAGCATATATAGTGCAGTTTTGCCAAATAATTGGCGCTCACTGTTTGTAAAAAACTGTCACTGTTTCCTGTTCCTGAGTCTTTTGGTCCTCACCTCATATTCTCTGCCTCTTTTGGCTAAGAGGACACCAGACACACCTCTTTGGATACCATGGCTGATACAAGAAAAATCAATGCAGCAGACAAAGAAAGTTGTTGAAATTCAGAGATAGAGAATGAACTACAGATACGTAAGCAGGAAAATGATATTACGGACATATTTTGGAGCAAGTTTATGTCAGCAGTTTGGCTCATGATCAGTCATCAGTGTGATTGGAAAGACAATGGGTGCAGAGAGAGCGGCCCCTGGGAGAGACGAGTGAGGTGAAGGAGCTTCTGGTGGAGGGGGTGAGTGAGGAAGAAAGAGAGAAGCCATGACTTATTTATTTTATAACTGGATCAGAGATGAAAAGTACAGCAGAGGGAATATGGTCAATAATATTGTAATAACATTTTACGGTGACAGATGTTGACTATGCTTACCGTGGTAAGCATTAAATAATGTATAAAATTATTGAATCAGTATTTTGTGCACGAATACTTCAATTAAAAAAAGTTTAAGAAAAAAAGAGAGAGGTCAATCTAAGGTTGCGACCGAGCCACAGGGAGGGGGCCACTGAATGTCAGAGACACAGAGGAAAGAAAAGTGAATTCAGTTTCAAAGTCTGGAGAGAGCCAGACCAGAGAGGTTTTTTTAAAGATTTTATTTATTCATTCATGAGAGACAGAGGGATAGAGAGAGAGAGAGAGAGAGAAGCAGAGGGAGAAGCAGGCTCCCAAGGAGCAGGGAGCCCGATGCGGGACTCGATCCCAGGACCCTGGGATCATGACCTGAGCCGAAGGCAGACGCTTAACCATCTGAGCCACCCAGGCGCCCGGGGAGGGCATGTTTGTTTAAAGAAGATGAAGAGATAAAGAGCAATTTTAGTCTCACAGGCCAATAAGACATGTTTCTGATGTATCTGTTAGTATATATTTCATTCAACGTCAGTAATTTTTATTCCAATCCCTCCTTTTCATATTCATCTTGCTTCTCATACTGAGTGACACAATATGTTAGAATACTTCATCCGTTATCCATCATGTGAAGTTCTGCTCAATCATAAATAAATAGTTTACTTTAGACGGAGTGATGGAACACATCAGGCCACATACAAGAAATGAAAAGGGATGAGAGAAATTGACTATAGGAAGCAAAAGCAAAATTTTTTATCATCAAAAAAAAAAAGCAAAATTATTTATCCTCAAAGACTCTACCTCTTGGGAGAAGATCAAAGAGGGTTGAAGAAGATTGTAATCCACTGCTGTTGTGGAAATTCCCATTTTTAGGCGAATGTGAATTTGAATTACAGACTTTTCTGTGAAATTATATATGAATGAATGCTAGAGAGACATTAATAAAATTAGGGCTTTAACAATGGGAAGGATTAAAATGGAGATTTTGCTTACAATAAAGTCAATTTACTATAACTAAACTGACCAACAAATATCAACAAGGACCATAAATAATAAATGGAAAAGAACATGTAAAATTTCTAATTTCTGTCAGAACTTGTATTAGTGTTAATATCTTTCAATAATAATAGAGCATGATAATATAAACTCTTTGAAAACAAAAGACAATAAACAAACAAAAACAAAGAATTAAGACAAATACAAAAACCACTTCACACTTTTTATTATATATATTATACTTTATTCAAAACTGTATGTAGAAATCCCATATTGCTTTTCACCTGTTTGTCTTATATATACTTTAAATATTTATTTATTTATTTTAGAGAGAGAGGGGGAGAGAGTGTGTGCATGCATGTGTATGGGGAGGAGTGGAGGGCGAGGGAGAATCTCAAGCAGACTCCACACTGAGTGCAGAGCCCCGTGCCTGGCTCAGTCTTAAGGACCCTGAGATCATGACCTGAGCTGAAACCAAGAGTCAAATGCTTAACCACTGAGCCACCAGGTGCCCTATATTAAGTGATCAAGAACCCTCCCGGATAATGAGAACTAAAAAGATTGTGTCTGCCTTTCAGGACAGTTGTTCAAATGCTATTCCAGTGATTCTGATTCCATCACAATTTCTTGGGTTCTTATTAAGTAAGGAGATCACTGGCTGCTACCACAGATCTATTAAATCAGAATTTGGAGTTTAAGACTAGAAATCTGCATCTTTAATATGTGTTTTGGGCAATTCTTATGCTCCCTTATGTTTGAGAATGTTTGTTCTAGAAATCCATGATATCTAACATAAGCAATGATTACATAAATGAATGGGCCATAAAAGAGTGAGAAAAATCATTTTACAGAAAATAAATCTTTTTATTACATTCATAGCTTAGCCCACAAATGAACCCATAGTAGATGCTTAATATTTGTGAATAATTCGTTTATGTATTAGCATACTGAATCACCATGGTGACCTAGGCATTTGCAATATTTAAAGCAACATCTTTAATTATTTTTGATTACAAAGAAAAGAAACACTTGTTACCTTTTATTTTTGCAATGTACCATAAACAAGTATGTTTTTCATGATTTTAAAATGATGAAAAATAAAACATTGAAAGATATTATGGGAGAAGAAATACATGTGAGTCCTAAAATACGCTTCAGATCGACTTTTTAAAAAATGAAGAAATCCTTAATCTACCCAAAGTTCCTTCTATGCTCACTGACATTAGCTTCAGTCTCACAAAATGCTTTACCTACTGGGAAAGAGAGGGCAACAAATGTGATAAATAATCCATTAATCATTTAGTTGAAACTCCTAAAATCCAACTAGGGCTGATCCTACTCTGACAAAATGAAAAATTGATCCAGTTTGTTAAAGCCTTATGCCTATTAGGAATACATTCAGCTGAAAACAGAGGCTTAATCAAATAAGGTTTATTTTTCTCACATACCAAATCTCTAGGTAGGTGAAGACTGGTGCTGGGTCAACTTCTCTGCATTGACAGCCACAATCCTACTCTCTGTACAAGTCTCTAATATGTCTGTTCCCCCATGTCAGCTTCCTTTTAAAAATGGTTTTAATTAATTTTTAAAAGAATTTGAGCATAGTTGACACACAATGTTAACATTAGTTTCAGGTGTACAACATGGTGATTCAACAGTTTGTAGGTTATGCTATCGAGGGTAGCTACCATCTGTCACCATACAAAACTATTACAATATCATTGACTATATTCCCATGACTTATTCCTTCCGTAACTGGAAGCCTGTACCTCCTACTCCCCTTTACTCACTTTGCCCGTTCTCGCCTTTCCTCTGGCAACCTCACTTCTCTGTATTTATGGGTCTGATTCTGCTTTTCCTTTATTTGTTTTGTTTTTTAGATTTCACATACAAGTGAAATCATATGGTATTTGTCTTTCTTTGTCTGACTTATTTCATTCAGCATAATACTCTCTAGGTCCATCCTCAGCTTGCTTTTTGACTTTAGCACTCAAGGTGGCTGCTATAATCCCTGCCTTTATGCCAATATTCAAGGAGGGTGGAAGGGAGGAAGGAGTGGCACTATCTCTTGCTTTTTTTCTTTTGTAATGTCAGCACACAAAATCTTTCCCAGAAACTCTCTGCTAGAGTTCCCTTTTTGACTCATGGCTCTTTGGCCAGAACTCGGTCACATGGCAACCTATTACTCTGAGTCTGGGAAAACGAGAATCTAGCTTTTGGATTCCATTGTAGGTAGCAACAGGAAGGACAGTTGTGAAATGACTTTTGAGTTGGCCAAAGGACAGTGTCTGACACGGTCACCTCTCATTCCCAGTGTCCCTGAGCCTGGGCACTGTAAGAACAAGTTTATTAGGAGTTTAAGTATTGAAAAGGCGGCTTAACTACCATGTAAAATTTCCTGAAATTCTTTCAGAACCTTGCTTCTGTATCACTGGTGTTCATTTTGGCCCCCTGTATGATGTTTCCTGAACTATTTCCTATTCCCTCTCTCTTCTGGACATCCTGGTCCTGGAAGCCAATATGGTTTAGTGGTGACGAGTGCAAGCTCTAGAGGCAGATGGTCAGGGTTTGAATCCTGCTGGGCTAGTTACTAGCTATGCAACCTTGAGCTAGTTACTTCATCTCTGTGGGGCTTCATGTCCTCAATCATCAAGTGTGAATAATAGTGATACCTATCCCATAGAATTGCTGTAAAAATTAAACAACATAACTACATGAAATCACAGTCCATGCTAAGCATATACTAAGTGCTTGATAAATGTTAATTAGTATCATTAATTTATTATTTTGATTTATCTCTAGATCTTACCAATAATCACAATGTTTGTTATATAGAAGTAGCTCAACTAGGAATTCCCTTCTGGTTCCTTTCTTTGTGCATAAATGACACATTTTTATATAATAGTGTGTGTGTATTATATTTGTGTGATTTCTGAAGGTGAGGTATAACTTAAATCTTTCCAGGGAAATGTCCCAGGCCCCAGGATTTCTGAAAAAAAAAAATTACTTTCTGAAAAGCAATCTTTGAAAAAAATTACTTTCTGAAAAGTTATCTTTGAGAAAAATTGCTATAGTGAACTGTGTTTGTAAAAACACATTTCTAAGATCTCTGTGTTGTCTTTTTTTTTTTAAGATTTTATTTATTTGTTTATTTGACAGAGAGAGACACAGCGAGAGAAGGAACACAAGCAGGAGGAGTGGGAGAGGGAGAAGCAGGCTTCCCGCAGAGCAGGGAGCCCGATGCGGGACTCGATCCCAGGACCCTGGGATCACGACCCGAGCCGAAGGCAGGCACTCAATGACTGAGCCACCCAGGCGCCCCATCTGTGTTGTTTTTCATTAAAACATCTGCTTTGGCAGAAATTGATAAAATGTGGGAGTGCCATCAAGAGGCGGCAGGATAAACTAAAAAAGAAAAGGAAGTACATGTCTCTACCTTATCACTTAGGCCAGGAGGATCGTAGGCCTTGAGCAGAGCAACTGTTAATGGCTGGTAACTGATTTCTATGTGTTCGCTTTTCTCCACTGGAAAGATTACTTACTGAAAATCTCTTTGTGAAAGTGTCTAAAAATAAAGGATTGCTCCATCCTAAAAAATAAAATAAAAAAAAAAATAAATTTACCTGACATTATTTTTCTTGACATACAACCCATGGGACACTAGGAAGAGAAGACATCATGGCGGACACTGTTCTTTGGCTCACTCAAACGTCATTTCCCAACTGTCCTTTCTATTGGTGCCTACTATAGAATCATTTTCACAGACTCACATTATTTGTCTTGACATATAACATACATATGCTCTATTTTTTGTTAGAGCTTTCCAGATTGCTTATTTTATGGGAGTAGGTATCGATAGAAGATAAAATGGTACTCCAAGAATATTTTTTCAAGGGCGAAATACATGCCTTAGGGAGAAGAAAATCTGGCTGAGGAATGGTTGGCAGGACACTTGAAGGTGAATGTGCCTCAGTGGGAAGGAAGGTGCCAATTAGAAATGTGGAAGCAATTCTGAAGCAAATTGTTAATTTCTTTATAATTTTTCTTCAGTTCTGGTTTCATCTTTTGATTGAGACATAGTCACTTTATAATTTATGGAACATTCTTTCTTGCCTTTGGTATTTAAACAATTGAAGTTAATCTCTTTGAAGGAGATCTCAGTTGGATTGATGTAAGATTGAAAAAATCATTAAGAGAAAAGTAATAAAAGAAAACACTTTAGGGCGAGTAGCACAGATATTATAGTCTTAGCCCCTGCAGTATGACCCAATAGGCAGAATAAGCTCTGGCCAAACAAGGAATATGAGCCAAATGTTCAGCTTTTCTCATTAAAAAACAGAATTATACAACAGCATAGACTTTGCCAGTCTATTGTTTTAAGAAGGAATTAAGCAGAATTGGTTTATCTATCTTATTATCATACCAGAAATTCAGCCTGGAGGACTCAGCTAATAGATGTCTCCTGAAATGTGGACGAAATCTCCTTGTTTGTTATAAAAGCTTAGCCAGAGAGTGGAATTTGGAAGAGGGGGAGGAGAAAAGAAAGAGAAGAGAAGGAATGACTCTCGGAGGAAAGTAAAGTGGTAGGGCTTTTGCATCCTGATTTCCCTTCTCTGGGTTTTTGTTTTCCAAGCAGTTGATGCAAGGCACAGAGACCTTACACAGGTAGTGGTATGGCAAGAGCAGAGCTTTTTTACTTGCGCTCCCATTTGTGGGGTGACAATCCAGAGTGTGACATTATTTAGAGTGAAAGTAATCACACAGACAATTGGCAAAAACTAGGATTTTCTGGATAACCGATATACCTACTTTGTACCAAGAAGGTGTGCATAACCAACCCAGATGGCTCTCCCATGTGTCATGCATCCTGAGAGGAGAGCCAGCCAGCCTGTTACCATGAAGCTTCTGGGGAGGTTAAGGTGATCCTACAGTAGAGGCAGGTGGAAAACTCTAGGGCAGGAGACTAGACAAAATAAATGGTAATCACTCAAAGGTTGGCAGCCTATGAGGCCCGCATAGATCAAAGAGCTGACTTGGGGCACCTGGATGTCTCAGTCGGTTAAGAGTCTGCCTTCGGCTCAGGTCATGATCCCAGGGTCCTGGGACTGAGCCCCACATCG
Organism: Eumetopias jubatus; assembly: GCF_037043125.1. NCBI lineage: Eukaryota > Metazoa > Chordata > Mammalia > Carnivora > Otariidae > Eumetopias > Eumetopias jubatus. Next base: position 117,993,491 of record NW_028274808.1, on the reverse strand, counting down.
GGCTCCCTGCTCAGTAGGGAGCCTGCTTCTCCCTCTGCCTGCCGCTCCCCCCTGCTTGTGCTCTCTCTCTCTGTCAAATAAATAAATAAAAAATCTTAAAAAAAAAAAAAGAGCTGACCATGAGATTTTCAGAGGTAGCCTGGGCTATTTGACTGTAGTGACCTAAAGACAAAGGACATTGAAATGAAGGGTGTCCTTGCTTGCTGTGCCTCAAGGATGTGTAGGACCCTTATATCCCAAGGTCAATTTAGGGAGAGAAACAGGTGATGGGGGTGCTATATGGGAGGTTAAATATTTTATTAATAAAAATATTAATAGAGAGATCATATGGCCTTTTAAAATGTGGGGTGGGAGTAAATTAAACTAGGTAAAAATTTAGTTGAGTTTCTATTTTGTGGACAGATTAGTTATGAACAAAATAAGAGAACTGTCTCTCTGCAAATCTAAGTTCTATGAATTGTGTGACCATCCTGATTAAATAACTATGTATTTACTGATAGATGCCAGAAATCTCTTTCTGTATTTATTCCCTCAAAATCTTAGTAATATTATCAGTTTATTTATTTAATCATTCCTTGGGATCAGTACTTCATATGAACTAACTGATATGAATGGTCCTAAGAAACCTACAAAGTAGGCATTATTATCCTACTTTATAGATGACTTAGTTAAAGCTAAGAGAAATCAAAAGGCTTGATCTAGTTCGTCTAGCTAATAAGTAATAGAGCTTGGATTTAGACCAGGCTAAAAACTTACATGGCTCACATATTACCTTTTATTATAAGTTGCCTTATTTTATCATAGACTACAGTTGACGCATTAAACCCTTGACTTCTAACCTCTACTGTGAGGTTTTAAACCATGACTTAAATTTGATTAATTACTGAACTTTTGACATGATTATAATATATTTTATCAGCTATATTTAAAATTATTTAGTGCTTTCTTCTTGATTGTCCCATGTCTGTGTTTCTTGCATTATTGTTGCCTTTAGAATTACACATTTATTCAATAAGTATTTATGGAACACCTATTATATGCCAGGGACTACTTTAAGTTTGGGATATACTAATAAATAAAACTGGAAATGATCCTTATCCCCTTGGAACTTATATTGTGTTGGCAGACACAAAAAATAAAATGCATAAGGAAATTATAAGATAAAGTAAAAGATGATAAGTACAATGCACAAAAATATACAGTGGGTATATGGAGTTGGCAATGGGAGTGGTGTGCTATTTTAGGGGCGATGATAAGAATAGGTCTGTTGAGCAAATTCCATCTGAGAAAAGCCTGAGGAAGTGACCTTGCCCATCCAGAGGAAGAGCAGTTCATGTGGAGGAATATAGGCAGTGCAAGGAAAATAGGCACTGTGGCCAGACGAGATTAAGTAGAGTACATTCAGAGAACGATTGGGGTTGTTGAACAGATCATGTGATCAATTAGGAACTCGAAGGTCATTGCAAGAAACTTGATAAGATTGTAATAAGGCTTTTAAATAACTTCATAATCCCTAACATCCTGTGTGGCTGGAAACACATACTTCTCTTTACTGGCAGATAATAACTTTACTCCTTAAAGTTCTTTGCTGGAGGATTATGACATCCAGACACATTATGTTTACATTTTTGGTGATGGACCATAATGTATCATAGATCCTTCTATTAGCAGATTAGTGGTTTGCCTGCTTAGAAAGTGATTTTTAGTTACTAAACCACTGGGAATCACAGGATACTCGCTACCATTTCTGACTGATTGTTGTACATCAACTTTTTTTTTTTTTAAACCACCATAAACCTCAAGATCAGGTAACATCATGGACAGACAGAATTTCTAGAGTTGTTACTATTGTTGTTGTTCTTTTCTTTCTTCCCACTCCTAAAATTGTTACTAAGTGATGGAGAGGAAGGAGTTAAGGCAGCTTTAGTCTCTTTGTCAATAAGTTCTCAGGGAGAAAGGACTGATGGATGGTATTTGGTAGGAAGAAAAGCCTTGTCTTGAAAATGCTTTCAGCGTGATGTCTAGGCTAAGCCAAATTAAACTAGGATCGGGAGCTCAGCACCCTGGAGATTGTCTCTTAAACTACGGAAGACTCTGGGGTATAAAATGAAGATGTTTTATAACTGGGTGCTCCCACTGTGTGAGGACCCTATGAACTTCCCTTAGCAACCTCATCCATTCTTGACCAGAAGGGTGGGACTGATCCAGCAAGGGAGGACCTGGAGAACCAACCTTGATGTCTTTCTTTGTCTGTTTGGTCCTTTTAATTGAAATTACTTACTTGGGTGTAATAGTGGTTAAAATCTTGATTCATGTTTGTCTAATCTGACAATCTAATCTGTTAGCTCAGTGTTAGAAAGTGAATCTTCAAAAATTATTATTCATAAGAAAGGACCAGATTTACCACAGGTTCATAGACTGTTTTTTGTGTCCAGGGGAGTATCCAGGGGAGCAAGCCTCTTCTGAATAACATTATTTTGGGGAAATTGAGCTCTAAATATTTTGAGAGGAGTTTAAAGATGAATGGCAGGTCACTAAGAGGCAAGAAAACAAATTTTAACAAACACAGAGGAAAAATGTATGTTGTTCTTTCAGATTTTATAGTTGAGAACTATTAGCTCATTCGAGAAATTCTGCCATTGCTTGAAACTGCTGAAATTTCTGAGAATTATTTTGGGAAATATATCCTTTAAAAATGTCTCTGAGGGGTGCCTGGGTGGCTCAGATGGTTAGACGTCTGCCTTTGGCTCAGGTCATGATCCCAGGGTCCTGGGATCTAGCCCCACATCGGGCTCCTGGCTCAGCGGGGAGCCTGCTTCTCCCTGTCCCTCTGCCTCTCTCCCTGCTCATGCTCTCTCTCTCTCTCTTCTGTATCTCTGTGTCTCAAATGAATAAATAAAATCTTTAAAAAAATGTTTCTGAATGTGGCATATATTTATTCTTTGAAGTTGTGTTTCATTCTTGGAAAAACTTAGAAGCTACCTAGAAATAAGTGCTATGATAAGGTAGATATTAGAGGATTTAAAAATATGTGACTATAGTTATGTGACTTATTTTTTGAATGGTTTATAAACTATAGGTAAGAATAACTTTCAAAGTGAAGTACAAAACTACCTGATCAAAATAGCTTCATTGGAATAAATTACATTTTCCCAAGATGATTGCTTAAAGGACTCATGTGGATGTTTCTCTCCTGATCATCCACCCTGATTATTCTATTTAAAATACCTACTTTAATAACTGTATTTAAAATAGTTATTTTTAATCAAGGTCTTTGTTCAGTAGATGTTTTCCCCTATGCCATTGTTAATAATTGCTATTTATAGAGATCAGAACTGTATTAATACTATATATTTTAGTTTTCTCTTAATAACAGTGGGTATGGCTCAGAGCAAAAGAGTGCAATTTTCCCAATATGGATGTGAGGGAATAATGTTGGGTTTTTCTATTAGCAGCCTCATGAAACACTTTTGCATTGTATTTATCAAAAAACCCTACAAACACCCTTTACAAATAGCTGGTGATTACAAGAAATAACACTTTACAGACTTCTGTGTAACACAAGGAATTTGATTATTATGTTCCTTTATGTACATCTAAACACTATGATTTAGTTTCTGCTGAAGTGATGGTTTCTTTTCTAACAAAAAAGGGTAATAAATTTCAGAGTAACTTATAGGGAAGTTGAGATGAGCTCACTAGTCCTAAAAACTGAAAAGTACTTGTTCTGCTTCAGCTGTGCATGAGGTAATTATATGTGTGTGTCTGTATGTATACATGGATATTACACACACAGTAATTTTTAATTCAAATATTACAAGATAAAATAAAAATATGGTGTTTGTGTCAGTTGGCATCCTCTGAGGAGAACACAGTGAGACAATTAGCAGTCCAAGAGGCTTAATGAAGGAAATACACCTTAGAGAGAGAAAGGGAGGAAGAAAGAGTTTTGACTGTTTCACCTGCCAAAGAAAAGGTGGGTGGACCTTGTTTGGGCAGGAGAGCCTCAGGCAGTGATGCAGATGTGACAGAGCGTGACCTCCCCTCAAAAGCTGAGGTGGATACTGAAGGCACTAACAGCTGGGAGCTGTCAGTAACTGGACTCCTTGCAGCTGAATGACAAGTTCTTTCTTGAAGATAAATCCAAATAGCACATCTCCATGGCTGCCTCAGTGTGTGTGTGTGTGTGTGTGTGTGTGTGTGTGTGTACATTACTAACAGAGTAGACACAAGAAAGTTCTTTATCATTTAGAGCCTACTATTTGGTAAGATATTATTGTGTTACAACCCATAAAAATAGATTTTATAAGCTTGCCTGTCTTTCCTTGGAAAAGTTACATGTAGTTAGCTTGATTTGGGCCAATTTAAAAAGAATACTTCCCTGGGGCACCTGGTGGCTCAGTCAGTTAAGTGCCTGCCTTAACTGCCTCCCAGGAAGCTCATCTCATGATCCTAGGGTCCTGGGATCGAGCCTGTGTCAGGCTCCCTGCTCTGCGGGGAGTCTGCTTCTCCCTCTCCCTCTGCCCCTTCTCCCCCCACAGCTTGTGCTCTCTCTCTCTCTCTCTCAAATAAATAAATAAAATCTTAAAAAAATAAAAAGATTATTTTACTGAAATATCCCATACTCCCGACCAGTGACAACAGTTCTTTCTGTCAGAACCAGGTGTACTTGAAGACCAGGAGAGGGCTGGGGACGGACATGCTGGAATCAAATGCCAGACCGCAGACCAAGTATAATCATGCTACTCACACTCATGTTCCTCTTCATATTCAGGGTAAAAACATGAAGAAGGGAAAATGAGAGGAAATTAACAGAGGGTTGTCTGGAATAAACAGCTTATCCTTGGTCATAGGTAAGAAAATAAAGAGAGAACCTCTGAACTAACTGGATTGTGTTCTTTATTTCCCTGGTTATCGATTTACCCCCATGACATATGTCTAGCACATAATTCAAATCTGGTATCAACCCTAGAAGAAATATTGTCAGAATATATTGCTAACTCTCATTTTACTAATATTTAAGTTATTAATATTTTATGAAAAATTCAGTATGTTAAAGACTCTGTAGTACCAAGAATAGTATAAAAGCTGGGTCAGTATAACAAAAAGGCAGGAATACAGCTGGTAGGGGGCTTTATAGGTCAGAAAATATTTTTAACTAATTTTCACATAGTTCTGTTGATTTGTTTTGTGTCTGTGGAAAGAAAAGTGAAAAAGCATATGTAACACATTTTGATGCAAAACACAGAAATATAATGGATTTACAGATATTCTTTCAGAAAAATTTTCATTTGTACTTCCTTATTCTCACCAAAGGGATGTTGGTATGATTTTATATGTCATTTTTGAAATGTAGCTAGTGCACAATTAAATAGTTTACATGGTCTAAAGTGGTTTATAAACCTACAGTGTTCAGAGCATCTTTGTTAATCAACAGGTATTTATCTGGTACCTACTATATGACTCAGCATTTGGAATGCCATTGCATAGCACACATAAGACAAATAAGATATAGCCTTTAACTACCACAAACATCTAATCTACTTGAAAAGATGAGAAAAATGCACAAAATACAAAGAGAGAGACACAAGGCAATATATATTCAGGGGCTCAACTATGTAGCATTTCCAAGCTTACTAGTGGCTTAGAGATTGGTGACTTGGCTGGGGTTGGTTATAGAAAATTTATGGAGAAGGTTGGATGTAAGGTGGACATTGAAAAATGGGAAGGTTTGGAATAGACAAAGGAGAAACACAAGAAATATCCTAAGCATGGCTGGAAACATCAGTTGGCATCATCATGGTTTATAGACATTTGGTGACTAATCTCATTTGGCTGGATAATTATGTTGTGAGCAAGAAGGAGGTAATATGAAATAACTGGACTCTGGAGCCCAGATTATGGAGGCTCTGGGCTTAAACATGGCCTGAAAACAATAAGGAATCATTATAATAATACAATAAAATTGGTCTAGGTTTTAGTATTATCAGCCCAAGTATAATTGCTGAGGACTTCCCTTCCATTCCACCACTTCTCTGAGGAGTCACCCCTTTGTTTTGGGAAGCTTATGAATGTTCTAGACTGTTGAAAAAGGTTAATCCACATTGGAGGTTTTGGATGCGACTCAGTACATTCCTGGTTGTCAGAGAGTGTCATTTCTGCTGATAGCTCTGGGGGAGACTTGCAGACTGCTGACAAAGGAAGGTCCCCACCAGGCAGCTACAAACAGCACACCTCACAGGGCTTCTTATCATAGGGATGGGCAGTGGGCTGGCTTTGGCTCCCTAACAGGGTTTAGATGCAATTCCCCTCCTCTCTCTGGAGTCCCAGGTCTTATCTTCACCATCTCATTCCAAGCTCTCCATAAATATCCTACATATACTATGCCACGGAGCTTTCCCCTCCTGAGTCCTGTTGGGATTCTTATTTAGTCTCACTTGAAGAGAATAGTCAGGGTTACCCTCTTGTCTTTTTTTAATCTATTTTTATGGCATGAACTCTGTGCTTTGCTTCCTTCTGGGCCTTTCTTTCTGATTCTCAAGAGTTTTTACTTCTCAGTAATCTTACTTTCCACAAATTAAAAACATTGTTTTATTTTTGTTCTTGATATGGGTTCAAGAGCTTATTTTAAGTTAAATTAATAAGAACAAAAATTGAACACTAGCAGTTTCTTTTAATTTTTAAAACTGCTTACAGTTCTAATCTCATTTAGGCAAGGTAGATGCCTCTGATTGAAGAATTACATATAAGGAAATAAGATAGAAATTCGTTCACTGGGTGACTGTTTACATGAATAGCACCAAACTGCTCAGGCATCCTGAAATCTAAAACCTCCTATCATTTCATGGACTCAAGGTTCAGCTTTAGAATTCAATTTTTAAGTTGTGCTCAGGTTTGAAACAGTACATATTTTGGGCTGAAAATTCTTTTCAGTCTTTATAATAGCCTGGAGAAATGAATGTAATAACCAGTTTGACAGTTAATAATAGCAGAATATGTAATATTTTTACATACAAATTCCCTCATCAATGTTACATATAATAGTTGCTAAGCACTCGGGAGTACATATTTCTAGTTCAGAATTCATCAAGTGAAGTGTTAGGTATACTCAAGGTAGTCCACTAACGATGAGAAGTCCTTTCCCCACCCCCCCGACACTTAACAGACACAGAGAGCTATCGTTCTTTGTTTATTTCCTAGATATTTTTAGTATTAATAAAAATCTCGGAGAGGTCTGTAGGCATGGAAGTACAAAGTTCTTTCTCTAAAATAGCACACATTACCCCTCAAGAGGGCAATAGTATATCTAGTGCAACCCTATTTTGACATCATCAGTGTCCAATTTCATGAACTTCTTGGTTGAGGAGTTTCCTGGCCTTAGTGGCATTGTCCAAATCACTTACTATTCTCCCAGAATTCCCAGAATGTAGTTACCACTTCAGTTCTTGAATCGGAGCCTGGGTTTCTCCTTCTTGAGTTAAGCTACTTACTGATCTCTTTCTCTTTTTTAAAGATTTTATTTATTTTTCTGAGAGAGAGAATGAGAGGGAGGGAAGAGGGTCAGAGGGAGCAGCAGACTCCCCACCGAGCAGGGATCCCGACGCGGGACGCGGGACTCGATCCCGGGACCCTGGGATCATGACCCGAGCCGAAGGCAGTCGCCTAACCAAACTGAGCCACCCAGGCGCCCAAGCTACTTACTGATCTCTTTTTCTTTGGAGACAATTCAATGTGCCAAAACGGACCCTGGGTGATGTCAGAAACAATCCTGAAAGCAGGCATTAGTTTGCCAAAACCGTGGGTTCCTGCCCAGTTTGTAGGTAATAGCCAGTAGGCTTTTACACCACAGATCCAATGCCAATCATTAGGGGACACCCAGTGATCTATCTTTGGCAAAGTGCTCCTCTAGCATTGTTAAATAATGCTATCTATAACATTTTGGCACCTTTCATCAAGAACGGATTTGTGCCACGTTGTGATTTGCAGTATCAAGATCATTAGGTGTATCTAAAGCAAAAGAAAAGTAATATATTTTCCTTGTAAGACCCATGAAAGTGATCCAAATATATATCACTTATTTCCTATTCCCCTCCACGTTCTATTTCCATGAAATTTCCATTGCAAGGACTTGCTTTCACAAAACGTCTCTGGGTACTGTTTCAGTAGAAGCAAGAACCTCCTTTACTATGCCTGAAATGATAGGAAGTTTTAGATTTCAGGATGCCTGGACAGTTTTGGTGTTATCCATGTAAATAGTCACCCAATGAATGAGTTTCGATACCCAGGAAACCAACTTGTTTAATACAAGGAACTGGAACCAAAGGAAGCTGGATAATTTCCAAAGGGAAATGTGTACAAACCCCATAATCAATTTGATTAAATACTTTAAAAAATATTATTATTAAATAATGTTGACATACAATGTTATAATTGTTTCAGGTGTACAACATAGTGATTTGACAATCAGTGCTCACCACAATAAGTGTAGTCACCATCTGTCACCATATAACTTCATTACAATATTGTTAAGTATATTCCCTACGCTGTACTTTTCAACCCTGTGACTTATTTATTTTATAACTGGAAGTGTGTAACTTTTAATCTGCTTCACCTATTTCAACTGAATGCTTTATAGCCAGTTTGTGGCAAAATTATAGCCAGCTATTGGACTCAACCAAGGAGTGACAGTGACTAACGATACAGACAACAATTTTAAATATTAAAAATAGGGGACTTCAAAAAAAATAGGGGACTTACAAGCCACATGGTTAAAAACAGCCATAGGCCAGCAAGACGAAAAAAAGTAGTTACTATAGAGAAGAATGCAGATTAAAAAGTGACAACTTGTGGTATTGTTCTGTGATCTTGGGTGAAAGCTATCTACATCTGAAGACAAGCTGCTTTGGATTCCTGAGAAGTCTCAGCTTGAGATCTCTGATAGGGATAGTCTTCCAGTGTTTGAGGATGTTTTTCGTCTCTTTGGTTGAAGGATATGTGTCCAAGAGTCAGTTATTTAAGTGTTTCACTGCTGTGCTAGTTATTACCAATACCTATCAGGTCCTTGTAGTTCAGATTGTGATACAGTCTTTTGTTAAACACAAATTTCTGACTTGTAGCTGAGGCTTTAGGGAAGTATCAGAGTCAAACAAATAGTATCTGGAGATGACAGAGATTTAACATGGCTGTGGTTATTATTGATAATTTTCTAAAGTGAAAGATCTGATGAGAATTCATTATAGTAATGCAATTCATACAGTAATGCATATAGTAATACAACTATACAGTAATATGGTAATGCAGGAAAATTTGGTTGTTTCTGTGGCATGCAAAACAAACATAATAAAGACAATCTAGAAGTTTTAGACAAAATGGCTCTAAGTATAATGATTAAGCATGAAGAATGTTTTAACAGATAATGTTTACATCTTATTTATAAAAAACTGTAAATGTACTTGTTTTACAGAGGAAAATATCTTGAAATGTAACATACAATTAACGAGAGACATAATATATATCTCATACCAAGACTATGCTAAGCAGATAACAAATTTGGTAAGTCTAGAGTAGGTCTTACAAAAAAACTCTCTAGAGGTGCCCAAGTGACTCAGTCGGTTGAGCATCTGCCTTTGGCTCGGGTCATGATCCCAGGGTCCTGCGATCGAGCCCCACATTGAGCTCCCTGCTCGGTGGAGACCCTACTTCTCCCTCTCCCTCTGCCTGCCATCCCCCCTGCTTGTGCTCTCTCTTTCTCTGAAAAATAAATAAATAAAACCTTAAAAAAAACCCCTCTATTTTAATAGAACTCTGTGGATAAATTTGTTGTGCATCCTGTATTAAAAAGCACTGTCCTAGAAAGTGCTAGATTCAAATGAAAGAAGTAAGAGTGTGAACAAGCTAATATTTTAAATAATAACTGAAATTACAAAACTATGATAATTAATTATCAAAATAATTATGATAAATTATTATATTGTTGTTGCCTACATCAAGCAGAGTGCCAGTAAGACTCTAACAAATAGAAATATATGAAGGCCAGCAAGGATACCAAGTCTCTAGTTAATTCCCCTTTAGCATACGGTTTCTGAAATATTGAAGCATTTTTACCCACACAATTTATCCTAGAGAAAACTGAACATCTTTTCTGAGTTGACAACTCTTGCCATGGAACTCATCAAAAGTAATATTTCAAACAATCTTAATTATTTCTGGCACCTTCTTTTCTACAGTGAAAAAATGAGTCTTCGTACTTTTCCAGGGACCCTGTGGGAAATCCCAAAGATATTTTTAGGAACAAAAGATATCCTGAAAGTATTTTATTTAATTTCACATTTAGGATTAAATCTTAGGAAGGAAAAAAAAATTAAAAGTTGTCAGGAGATTTGAAAATTTAGGAACGTGAGTGTTGAGATATAATTGGCCACTCAACGGAGAGTAACAGTATACATTTAAAAATAAATAGGGATTATGCTAAGTGAAAGAAGTCAAGCAGAGAAAGTCAATTATCATATGGTTTCACTTATTTGTGGAACATGAGGAATAGAATGGAGGACATTAGGAGAAGGAAGGGAAAAATGAAGGGGGGGAAATCGGAGGGGGAGACGAACCATGAGAGACTATGGACTCCGAAAAACAAATTGAGGGTTCTAGAGGGGAAGGAGGGTGGAGGGATGGGTTAGATTGGGCTCCCTCCTTGAGGGGGAAGCCTGCTTCTCCCTCCCCATCTCCCCCCTGCTTGTGTTCGCTCTCTCGCGGTCTCTGTCTCCGTCAAATAAATAAATAAAATCTTAAAAAAAATTAACAGGGAAGATAAGGTAATTTTTAAGAACTGTGAGGAAGTTTTGTTTTCTTAAAAAAACAAGGATGTAATACAACCAAAGGAAAGCACAGAAAATCATTTTAACAAAACACAGAATCATTGCTATCCAAGCAGATTACACAGAAAAAAAAATAACCCTTCATCTTTTAGGTGAAAGCAGTAAACAGTAAATTGAGGACACAAACCCATCAAAATTGAGCAAACTGTGCTAGGATTTTAACACATTCATTACTTGTCAGACTCATTATCCGTACTTACTATAACCTGAGAAAATGAAATTTCCTTTCTGTGTCCTTTCTTCTACTACTTTCTGTATCCATTAGGTTTTGTCCTTGTCATTCTACTTTAAGACAATACTATTCTCTCTTTCTAAAGAAAACCATATCTTATTATTTAGCACAAAAAATTGTGCCTCTCTGACAAGACTATTTATAGTAGAGTCTCTTTAAAGTGTATTAATTATAACTTTTGGCCAAAGCAATTTCTGTTTCACAGGGAATTGGTAATTGTCAGCTGTCATATACTAGCATCTTAGATGAGCAAAGCATATGAGCACACATTGAATAACTTTCTACAGATACAGTAATCCCTTATACAACTTCTCAAAAAAGAGTGAAAAATAGCTCCTCTGTAGAATATAAACAGAAGAAGCTATGCTTAGTAATCAATCTTTAGTATTCTGAATGCTTTAGAAATGATCTAGGTATCCAATTAATACTGATTAGTTAGCTCAGTTTTACGGTGGTCCTAAAGATCTTGCAAACTGATCTTTGAATTCATATACTATAAGACATAATTACTGTTGAAACAAAAATTGCAGAGTTTGAGTGAATCAATTTGGTTAAATGCCAACTTACATTTTTCAAAGGCTTACACTTAAGTAGACTTACTGGTAGCTTATTTGATTAGTAATTCTACATAAACTTAGGAAGAACATATCCAAGTAGACTAAAAATATAAGCTCATATTATACTCAGTGCTGATAAACCAGGGAAGACATAGCTGCTTTTATTAAACAAAATAATAAACTAGTCTTATTTGTAAAATTTTACATAAAATATGGGAACTTGATTCTTAAAATATTTGAGTTAAGATTCTATCAGAATACTCTTTAAGCATATTACAAGCAGTAGTTCAGTGTCTATTTGCTGGAAATTTTTAGGAATCTTTAATGTATAAGCACTTATTTATCTCTACAAACTACTAAGAAGAGCCCCTTAATCTTCTTTAGAGAGACTTTTCCTTTAGAGTTCCTTCTGAGCACCTCATCGATTAATCACTTTACTTTTTCCATATTTTCTGTTTTCTTAGCCGAGACAGGAAATTTTCCCATCCACTCAATGCCACCAGTATCCTTTCTGTTTATAGTAGCTACAAGTATCTTTATTAAGACACTCCCTTCTTTAGGGTTGGATGACTGATGTGGGAGTATCTAGTTGTTTTATCCATTAAGATATACATTTATTCATGATTCTACTTTGTTTTCATTCTAAGGTGATTTCAAAATGCTCATTTCAAAATGTCCTGCTTCCATTGGAAGCAGAGTTTCCCTTTTGTTCTGAGCAATTTCTTAAAAAATGTTAATTATTTCAAAAGTTCTCCAGAGTGGCCATTATCTTTGGTGAAATCATGCCATTTAGAAAGTTAAGCACATGAATTTGTGTTATCATGTAAATACCTGTAAGAAGCAGGAGTTCATCCTATAGGAAGAGGCATGGACTTACCTTTGGACTGAGACAAATATGTGGGAGTCTAGGACTATTCAGTCCAAAAATGCTCTTTGTGTACCTAAAATCTTGAGCCCCTCAGATGAATGCTTGGGAAGCATCCAACTTCAAACCTCCTACAAGAATGGGTGGAAACGTTGTGTAGAGAAGAGTTACCTCCCATGTCTCATATGAGCAAAATGAGAGAAATCTGAGGCAATTTCTCATGAAGTTTTGATGACTAACCTATGGCAAAATTTTGTACAAAGGATCGCTACTCTAAGAAGAAAGCTTAACTTTTTTGTCCCCAGGGTTGGCTTGAAACAGACTTATTTCAGGGCCTATTTACAGTCTCTTCCTTATGAATTTTCCTCTTATTGATGGACAACAAAACGACAAAGACAAACACAGACAAATAGTTCTAGTAACAAAGCCAATTTCCACCAAGGATAAACATTTTTTTTAAAACTGATTCCTTCCTTCTCTTACATGCATACCTTGTACTTGGAATGGAAGTAGAAAGGAAGAGATACTTGAAAGAACATGGTGTATTGGTGAATGGATGGTAGTTGGATGTGCCCAGAATGACAGATTTAAGGAGAATGTGAAAGATTAGGCTGGAGAACAAACTGGGACCAGATCATGAAGTTTAAGAGTCTTGACTCTTGTCACAAAGGCGATTGAGAATAATAGAAGAATTGAGTGTTAGAATGAGATTAGAAAACAGTTTGGAAGAGGAATGGCTGGAGAAAGATATCTGAGTGAGACACAATGAAGAGAGAAACCAAGGTAGTGACAGTGGGGATTCTGAGCTGGACTCAGATATGGGAAAGATGTAGAAGAATGACCTCATGACTGATCGGACTTGGAGGTTAGCAAGAGGCAGAAATTTAGGATTATTCCTAGTTTCTTGACTTTAACAACTAGGTGGATAGTATGATAAGGAATATAAAAGAAGGACTATATTTGTAGAACTAAAGTAAGTTTCTTTTTTTTCATTTTGGGCACTGAGAAGCAAACTTCTTCCAGTTACTAATAAAAACAAAGCATGCAGAAATTCTAACAACACAGAGCAAGATGTGAAAACTTTACAGGATGTGTCATGTCTTTGTTCTCTCTTTATTGTAACATTTTTTCTTAAATAAATATCTTGACTGTTACACATCATGTACTGTTCAAAGGTATTTCATATGTCATTTTGTTATTTCATTATTTATTAATTCCTGATCATTTACCTATTTTAAAGACAAGGAAACTTATTTAAATGATTTATACAAGATCAAGCAGCAAAGTGACAAAGAAGAGATTCTTATTATGGTCAGTCTGAATCCAAAGCACACATCTTCCATAATGCTAAAATACATCCAGTTTTAAGTAAATAACTCTGGTGGTGATATGTAGGTGAACTTAGAAAAGAAAAAAAATTAAGATAGACTCATCTGGAGGCATTTGAAAGAATCCAGGACAATAAAAATGTAAACTAATTATGTGAGCTAGGGCAGAGGGATAGAGGATGGAAAAAAGGGAATGAATAATTTTAAAGGGAAAAAGTTAAATTGTTGAATGATCACATTGAAGTTTATACATTTAATGAAGGGAAGAGAGCATTCTATTATGGTAGATTATTACAGTAATGGCCTTTAATGAATCACACCCCCCTGTATTCATGTTCTTGTGTGGTCTCCACATTAATTCTGAGGTTGGCCGTTGGCAATGTTGACATACTTTGGCTAACAGGACATCAGCAAATGCAGTATAAGCAGAGGCTTTAAAAGAGCTTTTGCATTCTCCAGCTTGCCTTGTCTTGCTGCTCAATGGGAATCCCGACACCATGCAAAGAAGCTAGGCTAAGCCTCATTGACAAATGGACTATGTGGAGAAGAGGCAAACTGTATCAGCTGAGATCCCTTAGATCAACCAGCTCCCAGCTCAGTCACCTGCTGACTGCAGCTGCATGAATAACCCTGGGTGAAACCAACACAGAAACCATTCAGTTGAGCTTAATTCCCAAACTCATATTGCTGACACACAGAATAATGAACAAATAAAACGGCAGTTTGTTAAACCATTGTGTTTTAGGATGGTTTGTTACAGAGTAATAAATAACTGATACATCTACTTTGTTCTCCATTATATCTTCAATAATTAACACAGTGCTAGCAAACAGAGATTACTCAATAAATATTTTAAATATTCAAATGAATAAATTGATGATAATCGAGTATTCTTTTAGTTCATCCTTTTTTGAGTAGTTGTAAATGGAAGTCTTTTTGTCACCTTATTTATACTGTGAAAGTTATTGCACAGTTACCTATGAAAAAAATTGTTTTCAACCTTGTCCTTAAACATCAACTAGATATCAACTAGAAATGTGAAGATATCAGGGCACCTGGGTGGCTCAGTCAGTTAAGTGTCTGCCTTTGGCTCAGTTCATGATCCTGGGGTCTTGGGATCTAGCCCTGTGTCAGACTCTCTGCTCAGCAGGGAGTCTGCTTCTCCTTCTGCACTTCACCCACTCGTGCTCTCTCACTTTCTCTCTCTCTCTAATAAATAAATAAATAAATAAATAAATAAATCTTAAAAAAGAAAGAAATGTGAAGATATCAACTAGGAATGTGCTCTGGGACTTCGTAACTATAACACACCAACTGAGTTGATGTGTTTTTTATTTCTTGATCTGACGTCTTATTTAGAGTACATACAGAGAACAGGACTGATTCACTATGCTTTTCATAGTTTTCTCTTAGGCTTTTCTGCCTGTCTGTAAATTTTTTTAAACAAGGATAAGATTCAGCATTTAAGGTGTTCATTGAATATAAGATGTGATGGTCAGAACTCCCAAATCTGTTGATAATCTACCAAAAAGATAATGCACTTTTATTGTGGACAGAGTATTGAGACTTGGCTGTGTTCTAATCTCATCTAATCTCTAGTCCATGTTCAAATTTCTGTTTGTCCCTAAAATTTATTTTTATACTCAGTTTATTTGAGCCAGTATCCAATCAAAGGTCATGTATTGTATTGGGTTATTATGTATTTTAGATTTTTCTTAATCTAAAGCATTTTCACGATCTCTTTCTTTTTTCCATGACATTGACTTTTTGAGGAGATCAAGCCCGTTTTCTTACATAAAGTCTCATGTTCTGGGTTTGGCTGATCATTTTCTTGTGGTATTTAACTTATCAAAATCGCCTTTTAGTTAATGTTGTGTGAACAATTTGTAAAGGTGTAAAGTTATCATTTTAAAAATTCAGTAAGTTTTATTTGGACAATATGATATTAAAGCTCTAAATTACAGAGGTGGGTGGGGAGATGGATGTAATAGGTGAAGGCGACCAAGAGTACACTTCATGATGAGCACTGAGCAATGTATAGAATTGTTGAATCACTATATTGTACATCTGAAACTAATATAAAACTGTATTTAATTACACTTGGATAAAAAATAAAACAACTCCTCTAATTTATACTACTAGTGAAAATATTTCAGTGTAGGATAAACAATTTAAAATGAAAGATAATGGGGAGATACCACTTGGAGAGAGAGGTTCTGAAGGATGAGCGTGGAGAAAGAAGGGCGCATGAAGAACTGAAGCACCATAATTAACAGTCAGCACCAAGGACCCGTTGCTTGATAGAGGCCATTTTGGACCTCTTAACCAGCCCAGCCACCAGCCAGCTGAATGAATGAGCCAGAAAACACTATGTGGACCACAGACAAGCCATTACCCCAGAGCCCCTGCTTCAAGTCCACACCCACAGAACCACAGGCAATAAACACACATTTTAAAGTGAAAGGCAAAACTATGGAAAACACAATAGGAAAGTATTGTTATTAACTTGATATAGGAATTGAATAACAAGACACAAACTTTAGGCATCATAAAGGAAAGGCTGGTATGTTTGACTACAATATAACCAAAAGTTTTCCTTCAGAAAAATATACTGTAGAGAAAGTGGCAAAACAAGCAATGAATTGGAAGATATATTTGCATTAATATACTGACAAAGTATTAATATTCTAAAATATATAAAGAATCCTTAAATAAAATTTTTAAGACAAAAATCTCATTAGGAAAATGAAAATAAAAGGCTTTAAGAAGCAGTTCAGAAAAGAGGAAAACTGAACTAATTAACATATTTTAAGATATCAACTTCATTAATAATCATGAAATATAATTAAAACCACAATGAGATACTATTTCATACTCACCATACTGGCAACAACTAAAGCCTTCTTATTCCAAGTGTTGGTAAGTACAAGGACTATGTTCATGCATTGATGGTAGGTAAATTGATACAGTTTGGAAAATAATGTAATGTTTTCTAGTAAAATTGAAGATGTGTAAGTATATATATATGTATAGACACACTATAATGGAGAAATTCATCTTTTATGTGTATATTCTAAGGAGACCTTTGTACCAGTTTACAGGGCACTGGTAAATTAAAAAACAGGTAGACGGGGGCGCCTGGGTGGCTCAGTTATTAAGCGTCTGCCTTCGGCTCAGGTAATGATCCCAGGGTCCTGGGATCGAGTCCCATATTGGGCTCCCTGCTCGGCAGGAAGCCTCCTTCTCCCTCTCCCACTCCCACTCCCCCTGCTTGTGTTCCCTCTCTCGCTGTGTCTCTCTCTCTCTAGCAAATAAATAAATAAAATCTTAAAAAAAATAAAAATAAAATGTGTGGAGTAAACAAAGCATTTAAAAAAAATTAAAAAAAATAAAAAACAGGTAGACAAAGCAAAAAAGCACACAACTCAAATGTCCACCACAGTAGAAGAGAGGAATATGTTGTGGTATATTTGTACGAAGAAATACAAAGATCCATTAACATATTACAGTTATATTCAGGAACATAGATGAAGCTTACAAACATAATGAGGAGTAAAAGCACAAATTGCAGAAAATTATGTATGCTATAGTTCCAAAAAAGTAGGTAGGCAGGTAGGTAGGTAGGTAGATAGATGATAGATCGATAGATTCAGGATGCAAACATATGTGGTAAAACCATGAGGAAATGCAGGGAATGGAAAACATACATTTGAAGTGGTAAAGTGGAGGAAAATGAGTTGAGAAGGGACAGAAAGGGACTTTGATGATGGTAATGTTTTCTTTTTGATATTGAATTGTGAGCATACTGGTATTCATTGTATCTTCTTTTTAAGATAGTATGTATATTTTATAAAAATTCTTTTGTAGCTGCCTAATATTTAAGAAAAACATGTTTTAAAAGAGAAAGAAGGGGTGCCTGAGTGGCTCAATCAGTTAAGCATCTGCCTTCAGCTCAGGCCATGATCTCCAGGTCCTGGGATAGGCTGGTACTGGGCTCCACGCTCAGCAGAGAATCTGTTTCTCCCTCTCCCTTTACCCTCTCCCTGGCTCATGCTCTCTTTCTCTTTCTCTCAAATAAATAAATAAAATCTTAAAAAAAGAGAAAAATAATGCTAGATTATTTTGTATTTGAGTTGCAGAAAGAATAAATTTGCTATCTTGCTACAATTGTAAAATGATACTTTCATTTTTAAATTGCAAAAAATCAAATGAAAATGTTCCTAAGCACTTTGAACATTTAATTGTTGATTAAATGACATCATTAATTCCAACTGAATACTTGTCCACTGAGGCACAATATATTAAGATAGGTTAGAAATATATTTCAGAATTCTATCATATCTATCTCCCTATCTAATCATCTACCTAATTTTGAAAAATTTTTAAGAAAATCAGGAATATACATAATGTGTCTCTAGTGTACTAAATCAATGAATTAATAAATGCAAAATTCTCTCACCTATTCCTAACTTAAAAAAAAAGTAACATACAGTTTAAACCTTACTCTCATCCCTTTCTCCTTCCTCTTTCTCTGCTGGTGATGATTCTGGGTGTTTTTAAAGAAACCTCTTTTTCTAATTGGAAAAACAAAAACAGCAAAGTCATTCATAATCTTATCATGTTGTCATTTGGTCATATTAATAAGCAAATGCAAACAATTCTTCCAGTGCCCATCCAACTTAATGATTTCAAAATACCACTTTTAGAACTGTTCTTCTAATATCTAAGGCTCACCTAATAGATTCTAAACAAACTCAAATGCCCTCAGGTATCAGCAGGAGAGATTAGAGAGCCACTCTGTTAGAATGGGGAGTTTGTTTAGATTGAGTTCATGCCCCACTTTTATTTTATTTTATTTTTAAAGGTTTTATTTATTTGAGAGATAGAGCATGTGCGCTTGAGCACATGAGTAGTGGGGAGGGAGGAGCTGAGGGAAAGGGAGAAGCAGACGCCCCCCTGAGCAGGGAGCCTGACTCCAGCTTGATCCCAGGACCCTGAGATCATGACCTGAGCAGTAGGAAGAAGCTCAACCAACTGAGCCACCCAGGCGCCCCTATGCCTTACTGTTAGTGGGCAAAATGCCTGTTATCTTCTGGGAATGGCAAGACAGGAATGGCCAGCCAATATTATTAAGCGGTCTGATTTTTGAAAGAAAAGACAGAAATTTTGGTGTCTTTATTTCTAATTTGTAAATTTGGGCAACTATCTACAATTTTAAAAACTACAGTGTAAATTAAGTAAAACCCTTCAGAAGGCTGAGGTCAGCAGGTTGTTTGCCACTTTACAACTACAGTAAAATGAAACAGCTATAACTATCTTTTTGGTTTAGGGCCCCCTGCTCCCGCATTCTCTCTCCCAAAACATTTGTTAATTTTTCTCAACCACATTTGTTGTTCAGGTCCGGGCTTCCCTACTGAGAAGCCCTCCGTGATGTTGGCCTGCCTCTGAGTCTCAGCTTCAACCCTCCGCTCCCCACCAAAACGGCTCCCTTGCAGTCCACTGAACAGCTTTGGCATTGTTTTGTCCCACCATTTAGCTCCTGAAGTTGTGTCTATGAATTTGTTACATGGTGCAAAGGGATTGGATATGGATTTAGATACACCTGTGTTTTCACCCTAGCTTGGTCATATACTCTGTACTCTTGTAGCTCTGCTCCCTCACGCCTCTGGATCTTCTTGAATTCTGACCTGTACAGTATGATTGCCATTTTGAAGTCTCAAAAAAAAAAAACCAATGTAATGAAACCTAACATAGTGCTTGACACATAATGTATGTGTAATAAAATTTGCTCCTGTGTTTGTAGATCCAAGGTGTCATTTTTAATTACCTTGCTCATATCCTATCTTTATCTTAATGTCTTCTTTGTTGAGCTACACCCTCCTCTACTCTGAACTCCTATAGAAGTTATTTTCTCCATGGTGCATTTGCCATCTCAAACAGTTATGTAAATTTTGTGCAGCTTTTCACATACTTGCCATCACTCTAAACACAATGTAGACTTCTGAAGACAGAGACAACAATCAATAATTTCGAGTTTCTTGTAATATCACATAGTCTCTTACATGTTCTCAATGTCCAAGTAGATGTCAACTGGACTATCTAAGTCTCAGAGCCTCCAAACTGTGGGGTGGGAAGAAATTTTGATGTTAGTACTTTAATTGATCATTTTATAGATGAAGAAAATAAATCCTCCTTTAAGTGATTTATTAAGCTACCATGGATGGTGAGGGACAGAACCAGAGAACTAGAGTTAAACATTTCAATTTCTTCACTCTTAGAATAATCTCCGTGTTTGCATTGGCTTTGGAGTGAAATATTCTATTTTAGCTCCTCCCTTGCCAAATGGGTGACCTTGGGCAAGTTGTACAATACTCATGCATCTCAGTTTTTTAATCTCTCAAAGGGGATTATTAAAACCTAGGGTTGTTTTAGCTTAAATGAGGTGAAATATGTAAAGCATTTATTGCAGTGCTGGCATATACCAAACACTCCTTATATTCTACAATGATGATAAGATGAGAATGACCTTTTGCTGATGCACTGATAAATTTGCTGAGTCTGTCATTTAGAGAATTAGGAAATGGTTGTTGCTATCACTTGTTTTAAAAAATTCTGCATATTTTAAAATGCAATACATTATTTTTCAACCTTTGGTTCTTCAGGTTCAACATTTTCACCTTATATAATATTTTCCAAGGCATAAGATTTCCAAGCCTATTAAAATTTTATAGCTTTCTTGTAAACTTTCTTTACTTTTCCCAGTCTTTTAGCTTCAGTTCTCCAATTTTTCATAGTATGAATTTCATCATATTTTAATATAGAGCAGGGTTATTGTACTCATTATGCTTTCTAATTCATTGTTTATGATGATTGTTTTAACTATCTATGAATCTGAGTTTTTGATTTATAATTATTTTAATTTGTAATTGATATGACCTTTTGGTGGTTGCATTATGTACTTTTGCTGCAAAGTGTTCAGCAAACATTAGTGTCTGTTCCCATTTTAAAATCTTACTTGTATAAACATTTTTGGATACTCTGGAGTACTGAAAATACTTTAAGCCAAACATAAACAGAGTTTCAGAAAGCTAGATTCTGAGTTGTGCAAGAAAACATACCAGGTCATTCAGAATAGAGATCCAGTTGTTTCAGAAGCTTTTATTGTCACATAAATACTGTGAAGCAAACAATTCATCAGTAGCCTCAAATATATACTTCCTCTGTAAAAGATTGGGACTCATGGAGGTTTAGGAGTCTAGGCTAGGTTTCTCAACCTTTTCCTTTCCAGTATGGTTCCCTTACACTTTTCCACCCTCTTCCCATTAATAATCCATAGCACCTAACACTGGCTATTGAAGTACTCAAAAAGTATTTTGTTGATTAAATGAATCAATGAATGAATGCGGGATATCTTCCTAACAAGTTCATCACTTCTCTCTCAACTCCATCAATTCCCATTGTAGACATAAAGGATATTTACACATATTACTGATGTACAAAATGCTATTTTTTTGTTAAATGTACACATGCTTTGATTCTTTAGTCCATTGAAATGTTTGACAAAGTATGGCATTTCCAGTTTAGACTTTTGTGAAAAAGGTGTTTTATCTGGACACCCAAAAACCTGTTCTATTTTGAATAAAGTGTGGACACTTATCTCTAAGCAAGAAAGTTAATATGCTGGTTCTAGTCATAAAAAAAGTGCAGCATAGCCCATGCCCAAGTCAAGTGGGCCATAGAATTAAAGTTTTGAGCCAATGTTATACTCACAGCAGAACTCTAGCCTCTGACAACCAGGATAGGAACTGCATATAGGGTATCCCTCCGTATTCTAGGAATGACAGCTGTCAAGAAGAAATATGTCTTCAGACACCTAAATAGGCAAGAATTCAAGGAAGAGGCCATTCTTTCTTTTTTTAAATTTTTAAAGTTTTAATTTTGATTCCAGTGAGTTAACATACAGTGTTATATTAGTGTTATTATATTACAGTGTTATATTGTCAGGTGTCCAATATAGTGATTCAATACTTGCATATATCATCCTGTGCTCACCACCTATTTAACCCATCCCCCAATGACCTCCCCTCTGGTAGCCATCAGTTTGTTCTCTATAATTAAGAGTGTTTCTTAATTTGTCTCTCTCTTATTTTCTTTCCCTTTGCTTGCTTGTTTTGTTTCTTAAATTCCACATATGAGTGAAATCATGGTATTTATCTTTCTCTGACTGACTTATTTCACTTAGCGATATACTCTCTAGCTCCGTCCATGTCATTGCAAGTGGCAAGATTTCTTTCTTTTTAAATCTTTTATGGCTGAGTAAATTGTATACACACCACATCTTCTTTATCCATTCATCAATTGATGGACATTTGGGCTGCTTCCATAATTTAGCTATTGTCAATAATGCTGCTATAAAACATAGGGGTGCATGTATCCCTTTGAATTATTGTTTTTGTATTCTTTGAGTAAATACCCAGGAGTACAATTGCTGGATCCTAGGGTAGTTCTGTTTTTAACTTTTTGAGGAACCTCCATACTGTTTTCCAGAGTGGCTGCACCAGTTTGCATTCCCACCAACAGTGTAGGAGGGTTTCTTTTTCTCTGCATCCTCACCAACACCTGTCGTGTTTTGTGTTGTTGATTTTAGCCTTTTTTTTTTTTGATAGGTGTGAGGTGATATCTCACTGTAGTTTTGATTTGCATTTCCCCAATGATGAGTGATGTATAGTATATTTTCATGTGTCTATTGGCCTTCTATATGTGTTCTCTGGAGAAATGTCTTTTTCCCATTTTTTAATTGGATTATTTGGTTTTGGGGCATAAGTTGTCTAAGTTCTTTGTGTATTTTGGATACTAACCCCTATTGGATATGTCATTTGCAAATATCTTCTCCCGTTATGTAGGTTGCCCTTTAGTTTTGTTGATTGTTTCCTTTGCTGTGCAAAAGTTTTTTATTTTTATGTAGTCCCAATAGTTTATTTTTACTTTTGTTTCCCTTGCCTCAGGAGACAGATCTAGAAAGAAGTGCTATGGCTGATAGCAGAGAAGTTACTGCCTCTGTTCTCTTCTAGGATTTTTATGGTTCGTGTCTCCCATTTAGGTCTTAAATCCATTTTGAATTTATTTTTGTGTATGGTGTAAGAAAGTGGTCCAGTTTCATTCTTTTTTATTATTTTTTTAATTATGTTCAATTAGCCAACATATAGTACATCATAGTTTTTGATGCAGTGTTCAGCGATTCATTAGTTACATATAACACCCAGTGCTCATCAACACACGTGCCCTCCTTAATACTCATCACCCGATTACCGCATCCCCCCACCCCCTCCCTTCTGTAACCCTCAGTTTGGGACCCAGAGTCCAGAGTCTTTCATGGTTTGTTTTGCATGTTGCTGTCCAGTTTTCCCAACACCATTTATGAATGAGACTGTCTTTTTCCTCTTGTATATTCTTGTCTCCTTTGTTGAAGATTAATTGATCCTATAACTGTGGGCTTGTTTCTAGATTTTCTATTTTGTTCTATTGATCTGTGTGTCTATTTTTGTGTCATTACCATCCTGTTTTGATTACTACAGCTTGGTGCCATGAACTACCCTTGCATCCCAGAAATAAATCCCACTTGATCATGGTGAGTGATTTTTTTAATGTACTGTTAAATTCGGTTTGCTAGTATTTTGTTGAAAATTTTTGCATCTATGTTCATCAGGCATATTGGCCAGTAGTTCTCTCTTTTTTTTTAGTGGTTTTGTAGTGGTTTCTCTTTCTTTATCTGGTTTTGGTATCAGGGTAATGCTGGCCTCATAGAATGAATTTGGAAGTTTTCTTTCATTTTCTATTTTTTGGAATAGTTTGAGAAGAATAGTTATTAACTCCTCTTCTTTAAATGTTTGGTAGAATTCACCTGTAAAGCCATCTGGTTCTGGACTTTTGTTTGTTGGGAGGTTTTTGATTCCTGACTCAATTTCCTTGCTGGTTTTTTCATCTGTTCAAGTTTTCTATTTCTTCCTGTTTCAGTTTTGGTAGTTTATATGTTCCTAGGAATTTATCTTTCTTCTTGGTTGTCCTATTTCTTGGCATGTAGTTTTTCAGAATATTCTCTTATGATTGTTTGGCTCTCTATGGTGTTGGTTGTTATTTCTCCTTTCTCACGTGTAATTTTATTAATTTGTGTCCTTTCTCTTTTTTTCTTGATAATCTGACTAGAGATTTACCAATTTTACTGATTTTTTTTTCAAAGAACCAGTTCCTGGTTTTATCAATCTATTGTTTTTGTAGTTTCTATATCATTGATTTCTGCTCTAATGTTTATTATTTCCTTCTGTCTGCTGGTTTTAGGTTTTGTTTGTTCTTTTTCTAGTCCTTTAGGTGCAAGATTAAGTTGTTTATTTGAGATTTTTCTTGCTTCTTGGGGTCGGCTTGTGTTGCTATAAACTTCCCTCTTAAAACTGCTTTTGCTGCATTCCAAAGGTTTTAGACCACTGTGTTTTCATTTTCATTTGTTTCCATGTGCTTTTTTTATTTCTTCTTTTATTTCCTGATTGACCCATTCATTGTTTAGTAGCATGTTATTTAACCTCCATGTATTTGTGGTCTTTCCAGATTTTTTTCATATGGTTGACTTCTAGTTTCATAGCCTTGTGGTCAGAAAATGTACATGGTATGACTTTGATCTTGAATTTGTTGAGGCTCATTTTGTGGCCTAATACGTGATCTATCCTAGAGAATGTTCCATTTGCACTTGAAAGGAATGTGTAGTCTGCTGTTTTAGGATGGAATTTTCTGAATATGTCTGTTAAATCCATTGTTCCAGGGTGTCATTCAAAGCTATTGTTTCTTTGTTGATTTTCTGTTTAGATGATCTGTCCATTGCTATAAGTAGGGTGTTGTTAAACTACTATTATTGTATTATTATTATTATTATTTTTTTTTAGTTTGATTTAATATTGCTTTTAGTACGATGCTGACTCCAGCTGTGCGGAAAGGGCTCTGGAGAGATGTTCATAGCAGCACACGCCTGCGGCTCTTCTTCGGTTCGGAAGGCTCCAGGGCAGCCAGTATTTCTTCGTCAAATACATTCTTTAGGCCTTTCTGTGTGAGTGCAGAACACTCCACATACTTGACTGCCTTCAGGTCACGGGCCAGCTTTTCAGCAGTCTCTGGAGTGATAGGCTTCTGTTTGTTCTTGGCAAGTTTCTCAATCGTAGAAGGGTCATCTCGGAGATCAATTTGGGTCCCAACAAGCAAAAAGGAGTCTTTGGACAATGGTGAGTTATTTCAGGCACCCACTTTTCCTTCACATTTTCAAATGAGGATGGAGAGACCACTGAAAAACAGACTAGAAATACATCTGTTTGTGGATAACTCAGCGGTCGTAATCTGTCATAATCCTCTTGCCCTGCAGTATCAAAAAGTCCAAGAGTATATGGCTCTCCACCAATCATAACTGTGACTGCATAGTTGTCAAAAACAGTTGGTACATACTCAGATGGAAATTTGTTTGTTGTGTAGGATATCAGAAGACATGTTTTACCAACGGCACCATCGCCCACAACAACACACTTAATTGTCTGCATTGCTGAAACAGTTTTGTATCCACTTTAAATATTTCAAATTCGATGATGATCTCAGCTTCTCCGCCGGGGCATTGGCCCTATTATTGTATTATTATCAATTAGTTTCTTTATGTTTGTTATTAAACTTTTCATTTATTTGGGTGCTCCTGTGTTGTGTGCATAAATATTTACAATTATTATATCTTCTTGTTGGACTGTTCCCTTTATGAGTATATAGAGTCCTTCTTTGTCTCTTGTTACAGTCTTTATTTTAAAGTCTATTTTGGGGGGCGCCTGGGTGGCTCAGTTGGTTAAGCGACTGCCTTCGGCTCAGGTCATGATCCTGGAGTTCCAGGATCGAGTCCCGCATCGGGCTCCCTGCTCAGCAGGGAGTCTGCTTCTCCCTCTACCCCTCTCTCCTCTCATGTGCGCTCTCTCTCTCTCATTTTCTCTCTTTCAAATAAATAAATAAAAAAAAACTTTAAAAAAAATAAAAAAAATAAAGTCTATTTTGGGGGCACCTGGGTGGCTCAGATTGTTAAGTGTCTGCCTTTGGCTCAGGTCATGATCTCCAGGTCCTGGGATCGAGCCCCATGTTGGGCTCTTAGCTCAGTAGGGCATCTGCTTCTCTCTCTCCCTTCCCTCTCCCCCTGTGCTCTCTCTGTCTCTGTCTCTCTCAAATGAATACATAAAATCTTAAAAAAAAGTCTATTTTGTCTGAAATGAGTGTTGCCATTCCAGCTTTCTTTTGACATCCATTTGCATGATAGATGTTCCTCTATCTCCTCACTTTTAATCTGTAGGTACTTTTAGGTCCAAAATGAGTCTTGTGTAGGCAGCATATAGATGGATCTTGATTTTTATCCATTATGTCACCCTATGTCTTGATTGGAGCATTTACTCCATTTACACTCAAAGTAATTATTGATAGATATGTATTTATTGCCATTTTACTACTTGTTTTGTGGTTGTTTCTGAAGATTTTCTCTGATCCTTTCTTGTCTCTCTCTTTCATGTTTTGCTGATTTTATTTAGTGATATATTTGGATTTCTTTCTGTTTATTCTTTGTATTTTTATTAGTGGTTTTTGATATATGGTTATCATTAGATTTGTATTTAAACTCTTCGGCATATAACAGTCTACATTAAGTTGATGGTAGTTCAAGTTTGAACCCATTCTTTTCCTCTCCTCTCCGTGTTTTAGGTATATGATTATATTCTATATCCTTTTTTTGTGTGTTCCTTAACTGAGTTTTTACAGAAATATTCATTTCTATATTTAGTTGTGGAATTTTTCTTCCAGTCTTCGGATCACTCTCTGGTTTGTTGACTTGGATGTGGAGGATATCTAGCTGAAATTGTGGGATGGGGTGAGCTCAGGGTCCTCCTACTCTGCCATCTTCCCAAGAGGCCATTCTTTTTTATTTTTTTACTATGTTATGTTAATCACCATACATTACATAATTAGTTTTTGATGTAGTGTTCCATGATTCATTGTTTGTATATAACATCCAGTGCTCCATGCAGAACGTGCCCTCTTTAATACCCATCACCAGGCTAACCCATCCTCCCATCCCCCTCCCCTCTAGAACCCTCAGTTTGTTTTTCAGAGTCCATCGTCCCTCATGGTTTTTCTCCCCCTCCAATTTCCCCCCCTTCATTCTTCCCCTCCTGCTATCTTCTTCTTTTTTTTTTTTAACATAAAATGTATTATTTGTTTCAGAGGTACAGGTCTGTGATTCAACAGTCTTGCACAATTCACAGCACTCACCATAGCACTTACACTCCTGAATGTCTATCACCCAGCCACCCCATCCCTCCCACCCCCCACCACTCCAGCAACCCTCAGTTTGTTTCCTGAGATTAAGAATTCTTCATATCAGTGAGGTCATATGATACATGTCTTTCTCTGATTGACTTATTTCACTCAGCATAACACCCTCCAGGTCTATCCACATCGTTGCAAATGGCAAGATTTCATTCCTTTTGATGGCTGCATAATATGCCATTGTATATGTATACCACATCTTTATCCATTCATCTGTCGATGGACATCTTGGCTCTTTCCACGGTTTGGCTATTGTGGACATTGCTGCTATAAATATTGGGGTTCATGTACCCCTTTGGATCCCTACATTTGTATCTTTGGGGTAAATACCCAGTAATGCAATTGCTGGATCATATGGTAGCTCTATTTTCAACTTTTTGAGGAACCTCCATACTGTTTTCCAGAGTGGCTGTACCAGCTTGCATTCCCACCAACAGTGTAGGAGGGTTCCCCTTTCTCCGCATCCCCGCCAACATCTGTCGTTTCCTGACTTGTTAATTTTCGCCATTGTGACTGGTGTGAGGTGACATCTCATTGAGATTTTGATTTGGATTTCCCTGATGCCGAATGATGTTGAACACTTTTTCATGTGTCTATTGGTCATTTGGATGTCTTCTTTGGAAAAATGTCTGTTCATGTCTTCTGCCCATTTCTTGATTGGATCTTTGTTTTTTGGGTGTTGAGTTTGATAAGTTCTTCATCGATTTTGGATACTAGCCCTTTATCTGATATGTCATTTGCAAATATCTTCTCCCATTCTGTTGGTTGTCTTTTGGTTTTGTTGACTGTTTCTTTTGTTGTGCAAAAGTTTTTTATCCAAGAGACCATTCTTAAGGAGGCATTAGCCTAATGGCTAGGAGCATGAACCCTGGGGCCAGGTTACCTGGGTTCAAATCTCAGTTATACTATTTCCTAACTGTGTGACTTCAGGCAACTTACTTAACTTTTTTGTGCCTCAATGTCCTCATCTATGAGATAGGGATAATAATGGCACTTACTTCATAGGGTTGTTTTGAGAATTTAATGGATAATAAATTTTAAGTGAAACAAAAAATGCCTGGCATTTGGTTGACACTCAATGAATATTAGCTATATTGTTATTGTTATTATCATTACTTACAGTAGGTAGAGAAACCAAGACAGAAAAAATTTCAAAGATGGGGCCAATAGATTTTTAGGGTGGAGGAAGAAGAAAATTCAGGGGGAATTTGCAGCCTGAAAACAACCTGTGAGGACTCATGTCTGGCACAATGACAGTCATATTAGGTTGATGGGGCTGAGGTTGTTACTGTACTTCCATTCCTGCATCAAGCCTGCCTGAGGAACAGGGAGGAACTGATCCATCAGGCAGATCCTCAGTGATGCCCTCTGGAGAAGGTTGGGAGGTACTTCACCTTCCAGAATTCTTGTTTCCATCCTGTAGGCCCTCCTAGGGGACCAAGGAATGCTTTTGTGGATGTGAACTACTATGACCCTAAATCACATGGAATCTCATGTGACCTTCTTTATTTATACTTGAAGTTGATCTGGATGATTCATCTGCTCCTATGCATTATTTTCAGCCTATATTTAAATGAAGAATAAACATTTCACTCAGATGGATTCATGGTACTTTATTTCCTTAGGAGCATTTTTGGGCTGAGCAACAAGTAAATTTTATATTCTATATAAGAGGGTAATGCTAAATAGTCTAAATTAGGTAATGCTAAGTAAACAGCTTTAGTACAGTCTCAATACAGAAATAATATGTAAATTTCAAAATTTTTTAATACTATGAATGTATTTGAAATTCTAGTGTTTCCAAATTACCATTGATGATATCATTAAGGTACAGAGTTGCTTTCTCAGGTGTTTGGACTATTAAAAAGTGTTTAAGCTAGATTATAAGTTGGCAAATGTTATCATACACACTGTTAAAAATGTTTAATATTTTCAAATGTCACAGGAGAACCCAGAACTGTAATGTCAGGCATTGCACACTTTGGATATAATTTTGTAGTTCTTTGTAACATTTACCTTGCTAATCTTCTGTATTAATTTCCTTTTTTTTTATTTGCTCTGGGTAAAACTTTAAAGTATCTTTTATCTTGTGTAAAATCTATAGTTTGTCTTGTTTTGTTTTGTATTTTTTTATGAATGAAGCAAAGCTAAAAATGAGGAGAAAAGTAGGAAAATACCATTTGCTAACTGTTCATTCCTCTTTTTCTCCCTTGAAACAACCCACATTTACACTCCTGTCCAACTCAAACTATTTTAGAGTGATAGGGAGAGAAAAAAAAAGAAAAGGAAAAAGAGAAGATAAGTCCTATCCTTCCCAAACTCTTCTTTAACTTCTCCTCCCCATTTTATTTTTCGTTTTTACTTAGCACCATCCTCTTCAACCTCATCCTGGATCTGCCTTCCTCCAAGATTCTATTTGACTTGTTCTGATGTCTGCTCCTTAATGTCATACTATTCTACCTCAAGATCCTAGAGCTAGCACCAGTGGCTTGGAGCTGGAAAAATTCCATCTCCTCTGGTCATTATGTAGGAAGTGTTCTATAATCAATATGTAGGATTGCAAGAGATTACTTCTGATACCCAGAATCTAAAGTACAGAATTCCTGTTCCCTTAGCCACTTAGTTTCTGTTCTAAATTCTTTCCAGGTTCTAAACAAGCAATTTATATATGTTCAGACAATACCTAGTATATATGGGAAGGGGATGATCAAGTAAAGAGTGTGCTGCTTCTTTTTTGAAGGCCTCAGTTTCTTTTTTTTTTAAGATTTATTTATTTATTGGAGAGAGAGAGAGAGTTTGGGGGGAAGGGGCAGAGGGAGAGAGAGGATCTCAAGCAGATTCCCTGATGAGCATGTGGAGCCTAATGCGGGACTTGATGTGGGAAGACCCTGAGATCATGACCTGAGCTGAAATTGAGTCAGACACTTTACCAACTGAGCCACCCACGCGCCCTAAAGGCCTCCATTTATTTTTTATTTAGTAAAACAACTTCTTTGTTTGACTTCATTGCTTTTCTTTCTTTTTTTCTCTCTCTCCCTCTCTTCTTCCCTCCCTCCCTCCCTTCCTTCTTTCCTTCCTTACTTATAATTGAAGTATAGTTGACCCACAATGTTATATTAGTTTCAAGTATGCACCATAGTGATTCGACAGCTCTGTACATTATGCCATGCTCACCATGAGTGCAGCTACCATCTGTCACCAGACAGTGCTATTATAATATTACCGACTATACTCCTTATGCTATATCTTTTATCCTCATAACTTGTTCATTGTGTCACTGGAAGCCTGTACCTTCTACTCTCCTTCACCCATTTGCTCATCCCTCCACCCCCTACTCCTCTGGCAACCATCAGTTTGTTCTCTGTGTTTATGGGTCTGTTTCTGCTTTTTTATTTGTTTGTTTTGTTTTTTAGATGCCAGGTATAATGAAATCATATAGCATTTGTCTTTCTCTGTCTGACTTATTTCACTTAGCATAATACCCTCTAGGTCCATCCATGTTGTTGCAAATGGCAAGATACATTCTTTTTTATGGCTGAGTAATATTCCATTGTATATACATATCACTTTCTCTTTATCCATTTATTTATCAGTAGACACTTGGGTTGCTTCAATATCTTGGCTATCATAAATAATGCTGCAGTAAACATGGGTGTGCATATATCTTTTTGAATTAGTGCTTTAATTTTCTTTGGGTAAATACCCAGTGGTGGAATTATTAGATCATATGGTATTTTTATTTTAAATATTTTGAGAAACCTCCATACTGTTTTCCATAGTGGTTGCACTGACTTACATTCCCACAAACAAGCCATGAGGGTTCCATTTTCTTCACATTCTTGTCAACACTTGTTATTTCTTGTCTTTTGATTTAGCCATTTTGACAAGTATTAGGTGATATCTCATTGTGGTTTGATTTGCATTTCCCCGATGATTAGTGATGTTGAGCATCTTTTCACGTATCTGTTGGCCATCTGTATATCTTCTTTGGAAAAATGTTTATTCAGGTCCTCTGCCCACTTTTTAATTGGACTGTTTATTTTTTTGGTTTGAGTTGTATAAGTTCTTTATGTATTTTGGATATTAACCTCTTATTGGATGTATCATTTGCAAATATCTTCTCCCATTCTGTAGGTTGCCATTTAGTTTTGTTGATTGTTTCCTTTGCTGTGCAGAGGCTTTTCATTTTGATGTAGCTCCAATAGTTTCTTTTTACTTTTGTTTCCCTTGCCTCAGGAGACATCTAGAGAAATGAAATAGAAATTCTGTGTTTTAAAGACAAACTATAAAAGAAAACTATCAACAAAACAAAAAAGAATTTCTATTTTGTTTTCCCATTGTATATATGAATCAGATCACTGAAATTTCAATTGTACATAGGATCATGTCTGAAATAAATGTATTGGATTAAACCAGCTGATATATCTATTATGATTTATACTTCCACATACACATTAATGTATTTTTAATTATCTTCTGAATGCTTAAGAAAGGTATGCAGTAGAGTATATGGAAAATTTTAGTGGGTTTCTTTCTTTCTTTCTTTTTTTATTATTATGTTCAGTTAGCCACTGTAAAGTGGGTTTCTTATATTTATGTGCTCAAACTCCAACACAGGTTGTTTATGTTTTCTCAGGGAAAGTTTAAGAAAGGAACTTGAATATTCTAGGATACAGATTTTAATTTCCTTAGTAAGTGCTATCCTTACAGACAACTCAGAGTAGTGACTGTAATATAGATCTATAATATTTAAGCAATGAAAAAATATTTTCCAAATCTCTATATTGGTCATTTAAAAATTATTCTATTCTTTGGTACCTGTACACAGATTTTTCTTGGAAAATATTTTATTTACAATTTTTCTCACTTTTAAAATTCAAAATATGTTACATTTGCATAATTACTATATTAGGAGCCACAATTACCAGGTTAGAATTTGAGTACCACCACTGGTATTATCCATCTTGGGAATGTTAGTCAATTTTTCTGAACTTCAGCTTCATATTGTAAAGTAAGGATAATGATAGTACCTACCAACAATATTGTTATGAGGTTTATATAATTCAGTATCTGTAAAAAGATTAGAATTGTGCCTGGAACACTGTAAGGGCTATAGAATTATTTGCTTTGTTATTTTTTGATTATTTGGGAAAGATTAGGAGAAAAGGATATAAACTGAAAACCTGCAGAAGGAATTTTCTTCAAAGTGGTGTTACAATAATCTCTCCTTGAAAAAGGGTATGAATTCTCACTGACCATGATTAGATTTAACTTTGATGTACAATGAATTAGAGAAAACTTTGTATTGATCAGTATGAGATGGTTAGGAGAATGCTTTATTGTCAAAACAACAACTGTTACATTGAATTCTGCTCCTTAATAAGGCAAAGTATAGGAACAGTTATAATTCTTTGCTACTTTTATTAGTAGGATTTTGATGAAATAAGCCAATGAGAGCTAAGCTCCTACTTCTGCTGCAGCAGAGGGCTATTGATGGACTACTCTGGAAATGGCTTCAGTGGGTCAGGACACAAGTCATGAATGTGGTGGAGCAGTAGAAGATGCTTAGCTTTGTCAGGGCTGGGACTGCTACAGTACACAGCACCAATGTGCTTGAGACCTAGCTTGCACTTGGTCATTTCCTCTAGGAGAAACAGATGGGGGCCCAAGAAGAGTAACTTAGGGTCCAAAAGAGGGCATTAATATTATAAACATGTCTGGTCATCTCCATCCCAAGGAAGAATGCTCAGAGAGTTGTGATCATCTCTTATCTTGGAATCAGGGAGGGAAGAATAGAGGGGTGATTTACCCCTCTTTTCTTTTAAAAATGTACTAAACCCAATGTGCCTAGCTTGAAGGGTATTAAATGCATTGCACCATGCTTATGGGCTTAGGAAGAGTTAGATAGCCTCGTTTAGAAGTAATTTATTCAGGTACTTTTAATTTTTTAAGCATATCCTAATGGGATATACATTGATCTCAGATGTGTATCCTCAAACCTACTCATTATTTTCCCCCAAAACTGTTTCCTTCGTTCTTGTTTAATATTATCACAACCCATTTTTAAGATAATAAATCTCTATAATTCTATTTAGCTTTACTTTTCTCCTCATTTTCTGTAGCAAATTCATTAATTTAAACTACTATGTGTCCGCCACCCTTCTGGGAACTAGGGGATATATCAGTGAAAAGAAATCAACATAACAAAAAAAAGAGTATCTGTCCTCATAGTGTTTATTTCTAGTGGGAGGAGACGAACTTACAAATAAATAATATATAACTTAATATAGTAGAATTTTGTGTTTTGTTATATTTCATTTTCTTATGTTATTATGATTTGTCTCAGATTATTATTGTCACGAATAATTCTTTAGAAGTAAGAGTAAAAAATCTGGATTGAAAAGTGAAAGAGTATTAAAAAATGAGTAGGATCATCAGAAAACATTGCAGTGGACTGAAAAGGACCACAAAAAAACAAAAATATGATTTTGTTATTCATAGAAAAAGTATCTTGAACCTTGGGAAATTTAATGAAACAAACATTTGTCAGAAGCCTACTACTTGTGTACGTATTCATTCCACAAATATTTCTTGAGAATATCTTTGAAACTGGGACAAAATAATGAACAAGTAGATAAAGTCCCTGCCCTTGAAGAATTTGCATTCTAGTGGATGAGATAGATAAACACCATCCCCTAACCACATACTCATTTCCCAACTATTCTATTTCCTAGCTCTCCAACCTGCCTCCCTGTACCCCCACCCCCACCTCAAAAAAAAAAAATCTTTTCTACCAGTGTCCTAGTTTGGGGCCCTTTTCAATCATGAATTCTTGTGTCATAACTGGTCCCAATTCCATCATCCCCATTGCCATAGGTATCTTTCTAAAACATATTAATAGTTGCATTCCTTTGCTTCTATATCTTTTGATTCTGTATTATCTGCTTTATGATTTCATTCACATTCTGGCCCCCGTCTATTTTCCAACCCTCTTTTTTGCCTTAAAACCTGTGCAACATCTCTGCTGCCACTGCAGCTTTCAGCCAAATGACTGCTCATACTTCAGAGAGAAAATAGAAACAATTACACAGAAGTGCTTTCATCTTCATATTGCCGTGCTGTAACCCTATTTTCGTAAGTCAATATGTATCATATTCTTTAATTCCTTTAAAGCCTATATTGATAGCCAATATTACCTCTTGTGCTTCAGATCACAACTTCTCTCAATTTTTCAAGACCTTTTCATTCGAGGTAATTGTATCACAAGTTTCTTCCTGTTGGATTATTTCCACCTTTATTTGTTAAGCTTTTATGTCATTAAAAGAAAAACTATTCCTTGATTGCATATTCCCCTAAAATTTTACTCCATTTCTCCTAAGATTGTTGTCTTAACTTGCTCTCCATTTTTCACTTACTATTTATTAATCAACCCACTCCAGTCTGGCTTCCATCTCTTCCACTTCATGGAAACATCCCCCTCCCTCCCTTTTCCTTTCTTCCTTCCTTTTTGTTTTTCCAAGGACAGCAATAAATCCACTGAACCCTTCTGTACTCATCTTGCTCTACCACTCAGTGGCTTTCAATACAATTCACCACTCGTTCCTTCAAACTTGACTCTGTAGGCTAGTTCTTCTTTTTTAGTTTTCTTGTGCTGGTCCTTTTCCTCTGCCTGAAATCATCATTATCCACATCTTCTAGCTAGGTGATTTCATTTAGTCACAGTGATTAAATGTTAATAACCTTGAAAATATATTTCTTTCTATCCCCACTCTGAGCTCCAGATTTATATATTCAGCTAGTTACTGGGCGTGTTTATTTGAATGCTTAATAGGCATCTCAAACTTAAAATTTTCAAACCGGAACTCTTGATGGTTCCCTACTCCTCACCTCTTTGTCATCTTTCCCGTCCCAATAAGTAATACTAGTATCCACTCAATTAGGCAAGCCCTAAACCTAGACATCATCCATAATTTCTCCATTTTTTTCTCAACTCTCCTCAGAATCCATAAGTGTGTTCAAAGTATATTTTAAATGGGTCTACTTCTTCCCATCTTTACTACCACTTTAGTGTAAGCCACAATAATATCTTGTAGCTTCTTAACTACTATTTCTGCTCCTCCTCTTGGCTCCTGCCCACATCGTAGTCAGAGTAACTTTTATTAATCTATATATCAGATCATGTCACTCCCTTGCTTAAAGTCCTTCAGTGGTTACAGTAAAATTGAGGATCTTTATGACAAGGTTCTGAATGATTTGGTCTCTGGATATCTCTTTGAGATCATAGAAGTCTTCTTTACCCTTTATTCAAAATAGCACATTAGTCTTGTGGGAAACTCTATGACTAACATTTGCTAAGGCCAAATACATTTAAGACGTTTTTGTACATTACGTTGCCTTTTTAGAATTCTTTTGCACGGGAGCACATTAATGTTTCATTCCTTCATATATTCATTCATTCAGCTAGTATTTATTGAATATATACTATGTGCCAAGAATTATTCTAAGTGCTTGAGATATATCAAAAAGTAAAGCAGAGACAGTTCTTTAACTTCCGAAGTTTACATTCTAGTCTACATTCTGAAGTTTAAACTCTATCTAGTTTACAGACTCTAGTTTAAAGATAGAGATAAATAATAAACCTAAGCCTAATAAAAAGTAAATTATATAGTATAAGGAAGGCTATATGTGCTATAGGAAAAAGGACTGTAGGGTGAGGGGGACTGAGAGTGCTGTGGTGGTGAGGGGTGCTCTGAGAATTGTACTATAAGGAAACCAGCACTTCACAAACTTATTTGACCATAGAACACATAGCTCAATCCTTCAAAGAACACACTTTAGCAAAGTATTTTCTACCTACTCTCTGTCTCTCCCTCCACCTGCAAAGCACACACATTTTATACAGTAGAAACCTGAGTTCCAGAGAAGCTCTCTAATTTTCTCTGAGTCACAAATCCTTCCTAGAATTTTAAGGTATGATCTCTGCCTTACAAAGCTGATTATGAAGATTATGATAATAAAAACAATAAGTTGCATACCTAGTAATATTTGTTTCTTGGAGCAGCTTATTTATATGAAAAAATGACTTCCAGTAATAGGAAATGAAACAAAAAAATGGTTAGAAAAAAAGGAGACCATGAAAATTTTCTATTCATGGATTTTGTATATGTAATTATACCAATGAAAAAGAATAATAAGTAACTAAAATAAATATTACAGTATACAAATGAAAAAAATAATGGACTGATGTTTTTAAATTACATTAATGTGGTTTTTACAAAGAAAACTCGGTGGTCTGTTGTATACACTGATTGTTATGGACTGAATATTTATGTTACCTCTCCTCTCCCAAATTCATATGTTGAAATCCTAACCACCAGTGTGGCTATATTTGGAATATGGAAGCAATTAAGATTAAATGAAGTCATAAGGTGGGGCCTTGATCTGATAGGGTTAGTGTTCTCATAAGAAGAGACGTTGGAGAGCTTACGTTCTCTCCTTTTCTGTGCACACACGGAGAAAGGCCTTGTGAAGACAGTTAGAAGGTAGCCATCTGCAAGCCGGGAAGAGAATCAAAAAACTGAATCAGCCAGACCCTTGATTTCTCTCCACTTTCCCAAACTGTGAGAAAATAAATTTCTGTTGCTTAAGTCATCCCATCCGTGGTATTTTGTTATGGCAGTCTGAGCAGCCTGAGCAGACTAACACACCAATATATTGATCTGTGACAGTAATGAATACATAACTTTACAGTTTTTGTTATTAAAACTTAACTTTGGCAAATTTGTTAATTGCTTTGTTAAACTTTATTTTCTTTATGCAGTCTTATAGACTGTGATAGCAGATTCGTCAATCTATCTTTGCTCACAATAACAGAACACTTTTTATTCATTTTAATTTAAAATTCTGTCACACAAAGGGATAAGTATAAAACTAGAAAAAATCATAAATATGTCTGGAAGAGATTCATAAAAAAACCCATTGTGCTATAGGTTTCAGAAATTTCAAACACAGAAGGAAACTTCAAGTAATCCCATGGAGTGACAGAGCTGAAATAAATCCCATGCTTCTTCTTCATCCTTTTCATCACTGGGATGTCACCATTTTTATCTAATCTGTTTCACTCAGGAATATATAGCTCCACAGTGGTTGGAAAGAGCACTCAAAGAGAGCTTGAATGATTCAAACACATTATGAATTTACTCTCAAAATGAGAGTGGGTAGCTGTGTCCACATATATCGGGGGCTGACTGGATGACTGGGGATTCTTTGAATTTACTTTTATGTAGAATTTGCATTATTGTATTCTGCATAAAAGGTAATTCGAAGAATCCCCAGTCATCTGGGCAATTATTTAGAACTTAGACCAACGGAAGTTTTCTGAGGAAAGGAGTGATTATCACTGACATTGTTTAGAATTACTGGCATACTGTGATAATAAGCAGATTAATTTTAAATCTGTTTTATTACTGCTTTTTTTAAACATCTAGTGTTACTAATGAGAAATTCAGTGCCAATATGATTTTAATTATTTAGGTGATTCTTTAAACTTTCTTTCTGAAATTTTAAATTAATTCTTCATTCATGATGTTCAGGTATTTTATTGTAAAATTTCTAGGGTTGGATTTCTTACTATTCATCTTGAGTATAACTCTGAAAGTCTTTTCAGGATGAAAATTTATTTTTTTTGCCAGCTGTATAAATTTTGCTCTACATGTAATATTTTTCCCTTTTCCATTATGCCTGCTGCTCATTCTAGATATACATTGCATCTTGTTGATGTATTTTCCATGTCCCTTATCATTTTTCTCATACCTTATAAATGTATTAATTTTAATTACTCTAAATGTATTATTTGTTTCATGATTAATTTTACATGTAATATATATTTTTTTAAAGTGTAGAGCATATTTCTCACTGTGGGATTTTTTTTCCTCACAGAGTTGGTGATTTTCAGTTGGGTGCTTCATATCTGAGAAAGCTCATTCACCACAATCTCTACTGCTGCCTGGTTCCCATGATCCTCAAGGAGGTAGAGGCATGTTATCCAGCATAGTGTCCTGTGGATATGGAGACATCTGCTCTTTCTGGGAGTCAGTTACTGCAGGTCTGGTACTACCCCGATCTCTGTTTTGGGCATTAATATTTTCTGCTTTAGTTTCTAAATACTTGTGTTTTATATGCCATACATACATGTAAGTTTGCTTTTAAATTCTTTGGAGGCAAGGCATGTCCTTACTCTATTGCCTTGCTCTTGTAAAGTCCTTGATAATAATAGTAGATAACATTTGTTGAGTACATTAGAGTTAATGTAGATTTAATCATTGTGATGAATAGGTCAAATTAATAAAGTGGGAATACCCAAAATGCCTTTTCCTACTTGTTTTATGGTCATTTCTGTCCAAC
Source organism: Eumetopias jubatus (assembly GCF_037043125.1). Classification (NCBI taxonomy): domain Eukaryota; kingdom Metazoa; phylum Chordata; class Mammalia; order Carnivora; family Otariidae; genus Eumetopias; species Eumetopias jubatus. The sequence continues at coordinate 117,954,852 of NW_028274808.1, read as the reverse complement.
ATTTTCTTTCTGGTCTAGAGGACTTGAGGCTGACTGTTCAAATCTTCTAAATACTATTAGCTCAACAAATCAAGTTGGGATTGCACATGATAGAGGGAAAGAATGCATTGGGGAAAAGGGAAGTCTTCCTGGCTTATTTCGCCGTATATCTAAACATGAAGTCTTATAGCTCATTTCACTCTCTTCATAATGATTCCCCTCACTGTTGGTTGATAACATCAAAATATGTAATACTGGTAAAAATAGTCATATTGTTTTCCTATACTCTGTAAGTTACTATTACGATAGTATACTTACAATGCACTTTTTGTTACATTAGTCATTTAGGAAAATTTGCCTGCTGTGAATAGACTAAAAAAATTATTTTACTTTTATTTATTCTAAATTTTTTAAAAAGATTTATTTATTTATTTAGAGAGAGAGGGTGGGGAGAAGGGGCAGAAGGAGAGGGAGAGAGAGAATCCCAGGCAGACTCATGGAGCTCAATGTGAGGATTGATCCCCAAACCCTGAGATCAGGACTGAGCTGAAATCAAGAGTTAGATGCTTAACTAACCAGGCCGCTAAGGCATCCCGAGAATTATTTTACTTTTATACAGATACTAAAGGGAAGTTGCTTTAATTTTTCCTTTTCCAACCTTATTTTTAATATGAAAATAAAAGATATTTAAACCCTTTCCTTTATTTTCTGTTATTTTATTTATTAAATACGTAACTTTAGTAGACATTGGGTAATTCAGTTGTTCTCCATATCATTTTACTCAAAGAAACCCTGCCCATGAGTATGCAAGGACAGCAATATCAGCCCCTATTTTTCTAGCTTGACTTGTTTGCTCTACTTAGCTTCCTCTATCCTACAGGGCCCCATCTGTGATTTTAACAATATTGATGATTAATTCTATAAAGGGTGGTTTAAACTGCAAACCAGAACCTGGAACTGAGCCAGAGAGTGGCCGTGTGCTCTGAGACGTCTCTACAACATAGGAACATTTTCCAGAGACCATTTCTATTATCTGCTGAAAGATAGTCTAGAAGCTCCTGTTCTAAGTGCTTCTGGAGGGCTATGGTAATAAGTTAGATGGCAGTAAGCTTGCAATAAAAATGACCCAGTTTAGGCCCTCATAGTGACTGCATGTTAGATACCAGGAAAGAGGGGTATTTCTCACAACGAGAAGATCATTCTGCTTTCTGAATAATTTGTTAAATTTTTCTTTCTTATTTTTTTTTTAAAGATTTCATTTATTTGACAAAGAGAGAGACAGTGAGAGAGGGAACACAAACAGGGGGAGTTGGAGAGGGAGAAGCAGGCTTCCCGCTGAGCAGGGAGCCCGATGCAGGGCTTAATTCCAGGACCCCGAGATCATGACCTGAGCTGAAGGCAGATGCTTAAGGACTGAGCCACCCAGGTGCCCATTTGTTAAATTTTTTATTTGGAATTTCTTTTCTTCTTAATTTTTGTTGTTACCGTATCACTATGCCTGTCAATATTGAGTATTTGCAGTGGTGTCTTAGCAATATAGAACAGCACCAGATTTGAAATTATTTCCACCATTTATGAATCATTTGACATGGGACATAGCTTATTTTTGGAAATTTCAGTTTCTTCATTTGTAAAATTGTCCTTCCTGGGATAGTTATGGAGAGTAAACAAGACAATGTGTATGAAAGTATCTGGCATAAAGCATCAAATCAGTGTGGAATCAGAAAGGCAATGTTTGGTTGTAAGAATTTCCTAAGTTTTTAGAACATCTATACTTATAGCTGCCTGATGTATTATTCTTGAATTATTTGGTGTTTAAAAGTCAACAGATAAAAACTTACATATGTTTGATAAAAGGATTAGCATGTATATTTTAAACCTTAAAAAACAACTTTAATTAGCTAAAACAAGGTAATTACATTTCAGGTGTTCCTGAAACTAATATGGACAAATTTATTTAGTGTTAAATTTATTGAAGACATTTAGAGATAATTTGTCTAGTGACTGTTTTTATGGCTAATTAATTATTTGTGAAAAATAAGAGGAAAAGAGGCTTGATTTGCTTATATAGAATAATTAAAAACAGGATAGAGTATCAGTATCACTGATTATGTTCTCAATTCTCCCCCAAATAACTCTTATATGACAGCACCTTAATTTTACTTTTGGCTTTATTTATGTTCTATTGTCATAGATTATTAGTCATGAAAATAAATATTACTATAAACCCCCATGAACCATTAATATAATCTTCATATTGCTTTAGTTTAAAATAATTACAAAATTATAATAGTCACTGCTTATTTATAAATTTTATTTAAAAAATATTTTTAATTCAATGGGATTAAGTGTCGACCTCTGAGAGTTGGGGACCAGGGGCAGCGAAGGGACTGAGAAAAAGAGACAACTGAATAGCGAGGCACAGGGGACCCCGAGCTAACAGCCTGAGGTGCCGAGGTTTATTTTCCATACTCTTATATACCCTCTACAGCGATATAGATCTATAATGATTTACAGCAGGGGCTTAATAAGGCACATTCCTCCATGTACCCAGGATGAGTCAAGCACGTAAGAATCTTTAAAACAGAATAAAGAACAAAGAGGGGAGTGCACAGTGTGCTGTTTACAGCTGGCTTCCTATCTACAAAACATCTGCTGCTGCGTACTTTAGAACTGACCACACACATTCCAAGGGCATTTCACACTGATCCTTTCGGGTTATTTTCAACCCTGCAATCTTGAGTTTTCTCAGAGATCTCAGAGTCTGAGCGAACATGCACCATTGGTTGTTGTGGCGTTCTGTTTCCCACAATTAAGAAGTGATTTTATTAGTTTCATGTTGGGAAATAAGAAAAAAATTTGCCAAGATTCTTGAACTTCTATTATTTTATAAGGCAATTTAGTTGTTGTGCCTTTTAGACATTTCCCAACTCCAGTCCCACTGCCACTGTCATTGATTGGTCTTCTCATTTGTCCTTTACCTTTACTATTTAAATTGTAACTTTATTATTTTCTAATCATGCAATCTTTTCTGCTCCACAGTATAACAAGTCATTTCAAAAAGTGAGATCATATCGATTTTTCCTTTAATACCATTTTATGGTTTCTAATACCTAGAAGAAAAAGTTTAAATTATCTAGCATTGTGTTGAAAAAAACCCTTTAGCAATGCTCCCAACTTTCACTGCTGATGTGCCCCCAGCACCCAGTGCCCAGTGCACTTAAGATGCCCAATGCGTTTTTGATGAATAAACAAACGACCCTCCCATTTTAGGCTTCTTCTACCTCCCTACCTTTTGCCCCATTCCCACACTCAAATCTTGCTTTGCTTTGCACATGTTATGCTCTTTCCTTCCTCTGTGCCAACTGCATTTGAGCCTGCAGAAAACGCTTAAAGAAAATGGAATGGAGAGATTTTGTCTGTGAGACTCATAAGAATGAGTTCAGGCTATAATCAAGTGCAGAAAGATGGTTGGCATAGTTACATATTACAAAACAAGGGACTTATATGGGCACTGATGAAAGTATCAGAGTGTTTATCACTAGAGCTTTATTTTAATCCTGGTCCTCATTGTTGATTAATTTTATGGCCCTGGAAGAGCAAACTCAGTGAATGCAATAATACTGTGTTGTAATGATGAAATGAAATTATTTCTCTCGTAGGAGAAATCCCATAACGTTTTGGAGGAAATTATTTGGGAGAAGTGGAATAGGAAGCTATGGAATAGTTCTTTTAAATTTAATTTTTCTTTTTTAAAAAAGATTTTGTTTATTTTAGAGAGGGGGAGGGGCAAAGGGAGAGGGAGAGAATCTAAAGCAGACTCTGCACTGAGCACTGAGCCCGATGTGGGGTTTGATCTCACGACCTTGAGATCACGACCTGAGCCAAAATCAAAAGTGGGATGCTTAACCGACTGAGCCACCCAGTTGCCCCTGTGGAATAGTTTTGAGAAAGAAGAGAGTTTTGAGAAAGAGCTGTAAGAACTGAGTGATACCCTTTTACTTTCTAGAATGAGCTAATCACAAATAAGAACTTAGGGAGATCTGCATAGCAGGGGAAGGCATGGCTGGATCCTGAAATGCAGGAGGGAATCTTTAAAAGTGGAAATGAAAAGGGCATACAATAACAAACTGGAGAAGAAGGAACGATTAAGAGCATCTGGAACAGGATACCCACTCAGGGCAGTCAACTAGATGTATGGCATTTTGAGAGCCTTGTTTTATTTTCGTGTACAGTATATAGTCATAGGGTCAAAGTAATTAAATACAATAAAAGTAAAGGAGAGGTGAAAATATAGTAATCTCCCCCTTATCCACTGTCTTGCTTTTGTGATTTCATCTACTTGTGGTCAACCGCCGTCTGGAAGTGGATGCTCTCTTAATGGGTTGTAGCCCAACAATATGTCACAATGTCTACGTCATTCACCTCACTTCATCTTGTCACTTTGATGTCTTATCTCACACCATCACAAGAAGGGTGAGTACAGTACAGTAAGGGATTTTGAGGGAGACCACATTCACATAGCTTTTTGTTACAGTGTATTAGTATATTTATTACAATATATTGTTATAATTGTTCCCTTTTATTGTTAGTTATTGTACTCTCTTATTGTGCCTAACTTATAAGTTAAACTTTATCATAAGTATTTATGTATAGGAAAAAATATAGAGTATACAGTGTTTGGTATTCTCCATGATTTCAGGCATCCACTGGGGGTCTTGGAACATATACCCTGTGGATAAGGGGGCAGATTATTGTAATGATTCCAATGGGTATTTTGGAATAATTATATTTATGTTTAATGAATGAATTCCTCTTGGAGGATAGTTTTGGAAATGTTTGTTTTCTTTTTAGTTAGAAAACGACAAGATCATAAAATAAGTTATAATTTGAAGAAGACAAAATAAGGAATACAGAATACACCCATATGTCCATAGTGCAAAACAAAATAATAAAAAAAACAAAATCCCAAACCAAAAAACAAAACAACTCTCATGCAGGAAGGAACAATACAAATGAAACAAAAGAAAAGTAACAAATTTTGATTGGAACTTGAAAAGGACAATGTGCGACAAAATGGAGAAAGACATATTGGTTATGACTGGTTATGAAGTTACAATGACACACCAAAATCTTCATATAGAAGAAGAGGACATCAAGAATGTGACATATTAAGGGCTTGGATTACCACTTTATTAATGAATATTAATAAAAGGTAAAAACCAGGTGCATACAATACTTAAGAGAAAAACCAAGGTCTATTTATCTAAAGAATTTAGAGAAAGCTTAGTCAAAACATGTAGCAGAGGGATGGCTCAGCAACATTCTCCTGGGCAGAGGGAGGCACAGGATCCCTGGTCCCAAACCTCACTGAGAAATGCATCATTGCACATGGTAAGGTCTGACTGGAATCTCATCTGGAAGCATAACTGTCTCTAAATCCACACGATAGTGTGGATTAGAGCAGTCTCGCGTGTGTAACCTAGTCTGATACTTGCTAGAGACCACCTCATGGCACAGCTTAATGATCTTGGAGTGTACACAACATAGTGTAATTACAGGGTAGAATATATTTGGGAATCAAGAATATCCTCATCTATGATAGATTTTCTGTGCTGGTAGATCCTGGTTCCAAGTACATTTCTGACCTCCATATTGCAGTATCAGATCCATTCCACAATAAGACCTAGGAAACCAGTGAAAAGATCTCTGACCAGCTATAAGCTCTTCTGCAATGCCTCGGGGGAAGATGGTTTTATTTATTTATTTATTTTTAAATTTTATTTTATTATGTTATGTTAATTACCATTACATCATTAGTTTTTGGTGTAGTGTTCCATGATTCATTGTTTGCGTATAACACCCAGTGCTCCATTCAATACATGCCCTCTTTAATATCCATCACTAGGCTAACCTATCCCCCACCCCCTCCCCTCTAGAACCCTCAGTTTGTTTCTCAGAGTCCATAGTCTCTCATGGTTCAACTCCCCCTCCGATTTCCCCCTCTTCATTTTTCCCTTCCTATTATCTTCTTTTTTTTTAAACATATAATGTATTATTTGTTTCAGAGGTACAGGTCTGTGATTCAACAGTCTTACACAATTCACAGTGCTCACCATAGCACATACCCTCCCCAATGTCTATCACCCTGGAAGATGGTTTTAAGAGTGAACTTGAATGAGCACTGATGTTGTATGTAAGTGATGAATCACTGAATTCTACTCCAGAAACCAATATTGCACTACATGTTAACTAACAAAATTTAAATTAAAAAATTGATGAAGAAATCCAAAACTAAAAAGAATAAATAAATAAATAAATAAATAAACAAACAAACTTGAAGAAATGGGAAGGACTGTGGCTTTAGCAGTAACAATTTTAGAAGGCACGTACATAGCACTTAACTATGAGCCTGGCACTGTTTGGTGTGCTTAGTAAGTGTTAATTTGCTTACTGATGCTACACCTTGTTCCATTACTAACCCCGTTTTTCAAATGGAGAACTGGAATGCAGAGAGGTGACTGAATGAAATCAAGGTCACTCAGCTAGTGAGTGATGGAGCCATGGCTTGAATTAAGGAAGATTGGCACCAGAGACTGTCCCTGACCATTTTGCTGAGCCACCTTGCTATGGCAACTAACCACTCAGTCTTTTATTTTTTCTGCGTCCTTTGTTCTTTTTTACATTTAAAGAGACCAAGAGATGGAGAGGTTAAATCTAAAGTTACATAATAAATTAGGTAATTGGAATTTTTTTGAACCCAGTGTTGTCAGATTTTGTTGACAATGCTATATCTTGTTCTGATCTTGAAGAGTACAACCTATTGCAGGATTTTTCTGCAGGTTGGCTTATTCTGGGATGGTCAAAGAAAAGGGCACAATAAGCTTTCTTGTTTGTGACCCAGTTAAAGGCACAGACCCACATTTTCCTAAACTTGAATCCTTTTGAGGAGAAAATTTCATTTTCAGAGAAATAATAAATTATTACATATATGATGTATCAATTTTATACTCATAAAATTAAACATAAGATAATATATGAATGAGTGCTTATTTTAAAAGTGCCAATAATTTACATATAAAGAGTACATAAGCTAAGTGTTTCCTATTTCTTCACTCCATATTGTTATATAACCTTAAAAATAATATATCTTTTGAGGTAAATACATCCAAAATCTACTTAACAGTTTCTTATGTCTGAATATTATTCTGTTACATGTACATTTGTTTACCATTCTCTAATTTTTCTTAAATTGTCAAATTTTTTTTATTTTATTACGCTATGTTAATCACGATACATCATTAGTTTTTTTCATTATGTTATGTTAATCACCATACATTACATCATTAGATTCTTTTTTATTATGTTATGTTAATCACCATACATCACATCATTTGTTTTTGATGTAGTGTTCCATGACTCATTGTTTGTGTATAACATCCAGTGCTCCATTCAGTACATGCCCTCCTTAATACCCATCACCAGGCTAAACCATCCCCCCACCCCTCTCCCCTCTAGAACCCTCAGTTTGTTTCTCAGAGTCCATAGTCTCTCATGGTTCATCTCCACCTCCGATTTCCCCCTCTTCATTCTTCCCTTCCTGCTAGCTTCTTCTCTTTTTTTAACATATAATGTATTATTTGTTTCAGAGGTACAGGTCTGTGATTCAACAGTCTTACACAATTCACAGCACTCACCATAGCGCATACCTTCCCCAATATCTATCACCCAGCCACCCCATCCCCCCACCCCCCCACCACTCCAGCAACCCTCAGTTTGTTTCCTGAGATTAAGAATTCCTCATATCACTAAGGTCATATGATACATGTCTTTCTCTGACTGACTTATTTCGCTCAGCATAATACCCTCCAGTTCCATCCACATTGTTGCAAAGGGCAAGATTTCATTCGTTTGATGGCTGCATAATATTCCATTGTGTATATCTACCACATCTTCTTTATCCATTCTTCTGTCGATGGACATCTTGGCTCTTTCCACAGTTTGGCTATTGTGGACATTGCTGCTATAAACATCAGGGTGCACGTACCCCTTCAGATCCCTACATTTGTATCTTTGGGGTAAATACCCAGTAGTGCAATTGCTGGGTCGTATGGTAGCTCTATTTTCAACTTTTTGAGGAACCTCCATACCATTTTCCAGAATGGCTACACCAGCTTGCATTCCCACCAACAGTGTAGGAGGGTTCCCCTTTCTCCGCATCCTCGCCAACATCTGTCGTTTCCTGACTCGTTAATTTTCACCATTGTGACTGGTGTGAGGTGACATCTCATTGAGATTTTGATTTGGATTTCCCTGATGCCGAGCGATGTTGAGCACTTTTTCATGTGTCTGTTGGCCGTTTGGATGTCTTCTTTGGAAAAATGTCTGTTCATGTCTTCTGCCCATTTCTTGATTGGATCATTTGTTCTTTGGGTGTTGAGTTTGATAAGTTCTTTATAGATTTTGGATACTAGCCCTTTATCTGATATGTCATTTGCAAATATCTTCTCCCATTCTGTTGGTCATCTTTTGGTTTTGTTGACTGTTTCTTTTGCTGTGCAAAAGCTTATTATCTTGTTGAAGTCCCAATAGTTCATTTTTGCCCTTGCTTTCCTTGCCTTTGGCGATGTTTCTAGGAAGAAGTTGCTGCGGCTGAGGTCGAACAGGTTGCCGCCTGTGTTCTCCTTTAGGATGTTGATGGACTCCTGTCTCACATTTAGGTCTTTCAACCATTTTGAGTCTATTTTTGTATGTGGTGTAAGGAAATGGTCCATTGTCATTCTTCTGCATGTGGCTGTCCAATTTTCCCAACACCATTTGTTGAAGAGGCTTTTTTCCACTGGACATTCTTTCCTGCTTTGTCGAAGATTAGTTGACCATAGAGTTGAGGGTCTATTTCTGGGCTCTCTATTCTGTTCCATTGATCTATGTGTCTGTTTTTGTGCCAGTACCATACTGTCTTGATGATGATAGCTTTGTAATAGAGCTTGAAGTCCAGAATTGTGATGCCACCAGCTTTGCTTTTCTTTTTCAACATTCCTCTGGCTATTTGGGGGCTCTTCTGGTTCCATACAAATTTTAGGATTATTTGTTCCATTTCTTTGAAAAAAGTGGATGGTATTTTGATGGGGATTGCATTGAATGTGTAGATTGCTCTAGGTAGCACTGACATCTTCACAATGCTTGTTCTTCCAATCCATGGGCATGGAACATTTTTCCATTTCTTTGTGTTTTCCTCAATTTCTTTCATGAGTATTTTATAGTTTTCTGAGGACAGATTCTTTGCCTCTTTGGTTAGATTTATTCCTAGGTATCTTATGGGTTTGGGTACAATTGTGAATGGGCTCTACTCCTTAATTTCTCTTTCTTCTGTCTTGTTCTTGGTGTATAGGAATGCCATTGATTTCTGTGCATTGATTTTATATCCTGCCACTTTACTGAATTCCTGTATGAGTTCTAGCAGTTTTGGGGTGGAGTCTTTTGGGTTTTCCACATAAAGTATCATATCATCTGCAAAGAGTGAGGGTTTGACTTCTTCTCTGCCAATTCGGGTGCCTTTGATTTCTTTTTATTGTCTGATTGCTGTGGCTAGGACTTCTAGTACTATGTTGAATAACAGTGGTGATAGTGGACATCCCTGCCGTGTTCCTGACCTTAGGGGGAAAGCTCTCAGTTCTTCCCCATTGACAATGATATTCACTGTGGGTTTTTCATAGATGGCTTTTATGATATTGAGGTATGTACCCTCTATGCCTATACTCTGAAGAGTTTTGATCAAGAAAGTATGCTGTATTTTGTCAAATGCTTTTTCTGCATCTATTGAGAGGATCATATGTTTCTTGTTCTTTCTTTTATTAATGTATTGTATCACATTGATTGATTTGCAGATGTTGAACCAACCTTGCAGCCCAGGGATAAATCCCACTTGGTTGTGGTGATAATCCTTTTAGTGTACTGTTGGATCCTATTGGCTAGTATTTTGGTGAGAATTTTTGCATCTATGTTCATTAGGGATATTGGTCTGTAATTCTCCTTTTTGATGGGATCTTTGTCTGATTTTGGGATCAAGGTAATCCTGGCCTCATAGAATGAGTTTGAAAGTTTTCCTTCCATTTCTATTTTTTGGTACAGTTTCAGAAGAATAGGTATTAATTCTTCTTTAAATGTTTGGTAGAATTCCCCTGGGAAGCCATGTGGCCCTGGGCTCTTGTTTGTTGGGATATTTTTGATGACTGCTTCAATTTCCTTAGTGGTTATTGGTCTGTTCAGGTTTTCTATTTCTTCCTGGTTCAGTTTTGGTAGTTGATACATCTCTAGGAATGCATCCATTTCTCCCAGGTTATCTAATTTGCTGGCATAGAGTTGCTCATAACATGTTCTTATAATTGTTTGTATTTCTTTGGTGTTGGTTGTGATCTCTCCTCTTTCATTCATGATTTTATTTATTTGGGTCATTTCTCTTCTCTTTCTGATAAGTCTGGCCAGGGGTTTAGCAATCTTGTTAATTCTTTCATAGAACCAGCTCCTAGTTTCGTTGATGTGTTCTCCTGTTCTTTTGGTTTCTATTTCATTGATTTCTGCTCTGATCTTTATTAATTTTCTTCTCCTGCTGGGTTTAGGCTTTATTTGCTCTTCTTCCTCTGGCTCCTTTAGGTGTAGGGTTAGGTTTTGTATTTGAGACTTTTCTTGTTTCTTGAGAAAGGCTTGTATTGCTATATACTTTCCTCTTAGGACTGCCTTTGCTGCATCCCAAAGATTTTGAACTGTTGTGTTTTCATTTTCATTTGTTCCCATGAATTTTTTAAATTCTTCTTTAATTTCCTGGTTGACCCATTCATTCTTTAGTAGGATGCCCTTTAGCCTCCATGTCTTTGAATTCTTTCTGACTTTCGTCTTGTGATTGAGTTCTAGTTTTCAAGCACTGTGATCCGAAAATATGCAGGGAATGATACAAATCTTTTGGTACCAGTTGAGACCTGATTTGCGACCTAGGATGTGATCTATTCTGGAGAATGTTCCATGGGCACTAGAGAAGAATGTGTATTCTGTTGCTTTGGGATGGAATGTTCTGAGTATATCTGTGAAGTCCATGGTCCAGTGTGTCATTTAAAGTCTTTATTTCCTTTTTGATGTTTTGCTTAGATGATCTGTCCATTTGAGTGAAGGGAGTGTTAAAGTCCCCTACTATTATTGTATTGTTGTCAATGTGTTTCTTTGATTTTGTTATTAACTGGCTTATATAATAGGCTGCTCCCATGTTAAGGGCATAGATATTTAAAACTGTTAGACCTCCTTGTTGGATAGACCCTTTAAGTATGATGTAGTGTCTTTCCTCATCTCTTATTATAGTCTTTGGTTTAAACTCTAATTTGTCTGATATAAGGATTGTCACCCCAGCTTTCTTTAGATGTCCATTAGCATGGTAAATTGTTTTCCACCCCCTCACTTTCAATCTGGAGGTGTCTTTGGGTCCAAAATGAGTCTCTTGCAGACCACATATTGATGGGTCTTGTTTTTTTAATCCAATCTGATACCCTGTTTTTTTTTTTTATTGGAGCATTTAGCCCATTTACATTCAAGGTAACTATTGAAAGATATGAATTTAGTGTCATTGTATTGCCTGTAAGGTGACTGTTACTGTATATTGTCTGTGTTCCTTTCGGTCTATGTTACTTTTAGGGTCTCTGTTTCCTTAGAGGACCACTTTCAATATTTCTTGTAGGGCAGTTTTGTGTTTGCAAATTCTTTTAGTTTTTGTTTGTCCTGGAAGCTTTTTATCTCTCCTTCTATTTTCAGTGACAGCCTAGCTGGATATAGTATTCTTGGCTGCATATTTTTTTTCTCGTTTAGTGTTCTGAATATATCAGGCCAGTCTTTTCTGTCCTGCCAGATCTCTGTGGATAGGTCTGTTGCCAATCTAATGTTTCTAGCATTATAGGCTACAGACCTCTTGTCCCGAGCTGTTTTCAGGATTTTCTCTTTGTCTCTGAGACTTGTAGGTTTTACTATTAGATGTCGGGGTGTTGACCTATTTTTATTGATTTTGAGAGGGGTTCTCTGTGCCTTCTGGATTTTGATGCTGTTTCCTTCCCCAAATTAGGGGAGTTCTCTGCCATCATTTGCTCCAATATACCTTCTGCCCCTCTCTCTCTTTCTTCTTCTTTTGGGATCCCAATTATTCTAATATTGTTTCATCTTATGGTATCACTTATCTCTCGAGTTCTGCCCTTGTGATCCAGTAGTTGTTTATCTCTCTTTTTCTCAGCTTCTTTATTCTCCATCATTTGGTCTTCTCTATCACTAATTCTCTCTTCTGCCTCATTTATCCTAGCAGTTAGAGCCTCCATTTTTTACTGCACCTCATTAATAGCCTTTTGTATTTTGACTTGGTTAGATTTTAGTGATTTAATTTCTCCAGAAAGGGTTTCTCTAGTGTCCTCCATGCTTTTTTCAAGCCCAGCTAGTATCTTTATAATCGTCATTCTGAACTTTAGTTCTGACATCTTACTAATGTTTGTATTGATTAGGTCCCTGGTAGTTGGTATTGCCTCTTGTTCTTTTTTCTGAGGTAAGTTTTTCTGTTTTGCCATTTTTTCCAGATGAGAATAGATGAATGAGAGAACAAAATGCTAACAGGGTAACAACGACCCCAGAAAAATATACACTAAACATATCAGAAGAGACCCGACACCAAGGGAAAGGAAAGGGAAAGAAAGAAAAAAGAAAAAAAAAAGAAAAAAGAATATGATCAGATATGATCAGGCTGGTGAATAGATCAGTGCCACATACTAGATTTTGGGTGTATTTTGGTCTGTTAGAAGAAACTGCCTCCCAAAATTTTAAAGAAAGAAAAACTTATGTATGTAGAAAAATAAGGGTTCATACAATGAAGGATTGGAGTACAACTCTAAAGATGAAAATTATAAAAGATTTTATAAAAGGAATTGATAAGATAAGAAGTTGGTTGAAAAAAGAAAGAAGAGAAATTAAAAAAAAAAAAGGAGAGAATGTGATCAGGCAGGAAACTAGAACAACACCATACACTAGAGATTTAGGTATATTTTGGTCTGTTAGAAGAAACTGTATACCAAAGTTTTAAAGAGAGAATAACCTATATGTATACCAAAAATAAGGTTGACTGTAATGAAGGGATAGAATATGACTCTAAAACTGAAAAATAAAAATGTTTTATAAAAAAGGGATTGATAGGATGTTGGTTGAAAAAGGGAAAAAGAAAAATAAAAAAAAGAACAAGTATAAAAATTTAAAAAATTAACTTTGAAAGACTAAAGAATCATGTAAAAAAAAGCCACGAATTCTATGTGCTGGATTCTCCTAGTGCTGGAGTTTTGTGGTTCTCATTGATTGGTAAGCTTGGTCTTGGCTGGCTTTTCTTGCTGATCTTCTGGGGAAAGGGCCTGTTGCCGTCGTTCCCAAATGTCTTTGCCAGAGGTGGAATTGCCCCACCCTTGCTGGGGTGGGGCTAAGTAATCTGCTCAGGTTTGCTCTTGGGAGCTTTTGTTCCCTGCAAGCTTTCCATACAGCTTTGGAGGACAAGAGTGAAATGACGGCTTCCCAATCTCCACCCTGGAGGAGCCGAGAACTCAGGGCCCCACTCCTCAGCGAGCCTCCAGAGAAAAGCAGTAAATCACTCCCATCTCCCCGGCCTCTGGCCACACTCTGTGCTCACCCAGGCTGTGACCGAGCATTTCTATCTCTGGCACACAACCCTGTGTGGAGTCTCCAAACCGAGCAGATCCCTGTGGTACACTCTTGTGCCGCTCCTCCCGGGGGGAGGAAGGGGAGTCTCCCCGGATCTGCCGCTTGTTGGGTCTCTGCTGGAAGAGCAGTGGCCGACTGTGCTGCAGATCCCAGTTTATGGCAACCCTGAGCTGAGAACCCACTCCTCAGCTCCATCTTTGTAGCTGGCTTCCTCGCTTCAATACCTGGGAGCTCTGCTGCACTCAGGCACCCCCGGTCTTTCTGTGACCCCGAGGGTCCTGAGACCACACTGTCCCGCGAGGGTTCCACCCCCCCCCCCCCTTAGCCACTGGAGCAATGTCCCTCAGCGGAGCCGACTTCTAAAAGTTCCGATTTTGTGCTCTGCTGCTCTATCACTTGCCAGTAGCGGCTGATGGAGGACCCCTCCCCTGCCATCTATCTTCCCCTATGTCCCCTTGGATTCACTTCTCTGCACATCCTACCTTCCAGAAAGTGGTTGCTTTTCTGTTCATGGAGTTGCTGCTATTCTTCTCTTCCATCCCCTGTTGAGTTTGTAGGTGTTCAGAATGGTGTGATCCCTATCTAGTTGAATTCCTGGGACCAGACGAAATCCAGGTCTCCTACTCCTCCACCATCTTGCTCCTCCTCCAAATTGTCAAATTTTTAAAATGTTAGTGCACATGATAGCTGCCGACATCAATGTTTATCTTTTATATGAATTCTCTTAGTAGTTCACATAATGTTTCAGTTGATTCTTTTGGATTTCCTAGTTAGAAATTCCTATCAACTGCAAAAAGGGATGGTAATATTTTTTTTCCTTTTCATTTATCTCTGATTTATGCAGTATCAAACAGAGGTAAAAAGCAGGGCTCTGGCAGTAGTCTTTCTTGGTATGAATCTCAGCTCTGCCTTTTAGTAGTTTTGTGACCTGGAGCAAATTACTCAAACTCTTTGTGTCTCATATTCTTCAGATATAGAGTGGATGTAGAAATAGAGCCTACAACATAGGATTCTTGTGAAATGCTGAGACTAGGTGCTTGCTTTAGGTTTTTCCCCAGCTAAATATTCAGACTAATTATTGTTTGATGTATAATAGTGTAGACTGACTTTTTCATGTAGTTTAATGGGTAAAGTACGAAATTGGGTATTAGGAACTGAACAATTTAGGAGTGTTTAGGAGAATGGGCACTGCTTTCAGGCAAATCCATGTTTAATTCAAAGCTCTAAATGCCTTGATTGGTCTGACTTTGGGTATTTTATATAGCTTTTCTGAACATGAGGTTTTTTTTTTTTAATTGGTAAAATGGGAATAAGAATAATGTCTATCCCTTAGTTTTTTGTGAGAATTAAATACTTAATACATATAAAGTACCACATTGTTTAGCATTTAATAGACTCAAACAAAGGTCATTATTTGTCCCTAATGAGCTGATTGGTGTCAGAAATGTCTCTAAATTATTCAGGTCCAAGTCTTCATCTGCAAATAGACGTGGAGTATACAATTTTCTCTAATTTCTTTCCAGGTCTAAAATAGAAATTCAGGCTATGATAGACCATATATAAGTCGTAGGACAACTCATACACTGTAATTTATAGGAAAGCAATTGTCCACATAACTAGATGCTCCTTGAGATGTTGGTACACAGATCCTTAGTTTAGACCTGTGAGGACAGGCAGAACAGTTTTTCTCAGACTCTGTTTAGGTAATCTGACACAATATCATTATGGGAAATTTAGGATGGAATTTAATATAATCTTCTCTTTGGCTGAAGGGAAGCTAGATGCATCAATGGCATTTGCCATAAATGGGAAAGATAGGTTGTAAAGTTATTTAATTTGTTGACCTGGTAACCATCCCAGCACAAAACATAGCACTGAGCTCATAGTAAGTGGTTCATCAGTCACTTTGCCTGAATAATCAACTTGATCTTTCTTTAAGAATTTTAATATTTTACAAATAATTCAAGATCACAAGTTCTTTTAAGGAAAGTGCCTTTTCTTACTAATTTATTTTTTATCTACAGCCTCTAATGTGCTATTTTGAACATATTAGATCATTAATGTATCCTTATTAAATTAATGAATGAAAAATGTATTTGAAGACTGAGTACTTTTCATGATTTTCTTCACACTGATTTCTACAAACTAGATAATTTCAGTCAAGGTTAGGGTATTGGAAGTCTTTGATATAGCTAAAGAGACATGAATTGGAAAAAAATATGGTGCAAAAAGATTGTTGAATAAAAATTGTCTGAATTACCTGCACGTCCTTAAATAACTCAATCAAATCCTGCCTTAAATTATCCATATATTGGGATACTATTTTCTATTTCTTTTCTAAGAATGAGCTGGATTCATTGGTTTTGTCCTCTGAACTGTAATCTGACACTCACGCATCCCCTGACTACTGAACTACTAAAATTAGTAATTTCTTTTTTGTCTCCAAGTTTATTATCTGTTCTTTTATTCTCAAGAAAACTTTAACCAAAGCATCTACACCTGTTTTGGTTTCCATCAAATAATTCATGATTTTAAGCAAGCATTAGTGAACTCTATAGAATTGATTGAGGTTAGAAATTACCTACCATTAGTGTTATACCCTCTATTGTTACTCAAAGCGTGGGGATCTCAGTTACCCACCCCAATAAACTTATTAAAGCATTCCTTCCAGTCACAAAAAGATTTTCTGAGAATTCTTTTTATCTTATTTTTGTTTTTATTTTGTTTTTTTAGAGAGTGTGTGTGTGTGTGAGAGAGAGAGTGGGTCAGGGGCAGAGAGAGAGGGAGAGAGTGAATACCAAGCAGGCTCCACACCCAGCACAGAGGCTGATGCAGGTCTTGATCCCATGACCCCAATATCATGACCTGAGCCAAAATCAGAAGCTTGATGCCCAGCCAACTGAGCCACCCGGGTGCTGCTTTCTAATTCTTATGAATACACTTTTGCCTATTTTATTTCAAAATGATTGAATCTGGGGATGCCTGGGTGGCTCAGTGAGTTAAGCATCTGACTTGATTTCAGCTCAGGTCATGATTTCAGGGTCATTAGATGGAGCCCCAAGTTGGGCTCATACTCAGCAGGGAGTCTGCTTGAGATTCTTTGTCTCCCTCTGCCCACCCCCAAACCTGCATGTTCATGCTCTCTCTCTCTAAAATAATAAATAAATTTTTTAAAAAAGATCGAATCTGAAAGCCTTATTTTAGTAATAAAACAACAATAATTTTGCAGGAGACAATCTATTAGGAGGTAACCACCCCCTCCCCCTGAAAGTCATCTTAGTGTTGTCAAATCTCCTGATTTGTAGAAAGAATCAAGTGAACAAATGCACATAAAAACTGTTATGACTTGGAAGCTCTATCCAATTGTAAAACAGTAGTGTTATGGCACAGGGCCCATTGGGTTGGCAGATACAATCATACATTTTTCTAACTATTAGAGACTCATCTGTTAACAACCAGACTGAGGCACACACTTTTTCTTTTCTTTTTGTTCTTTTTGATATAAAGAATACATGTAGAGCAGGTTTAAGAATTTTCTTAAAACTGAAAATTAAAGGAGCTTGATTTCTGATTAAATTTCAACTAGTTAGCTTGAGTGATAAAGAAATTCCATTTTTTATTCTTTTCCACCCTCTCTGATATATTTACTGACTACAGAATAATTCAAGTAGACAGTGAAAATGTAGCTGTGTTTAGATAAACACCTCACTGATAAAACATTTAGAGAAGTAAAATAATTTAAAACTTACTTGTGTAATTTTGCTGTGATAAGCAGAATGACGACCCCCCCCCCCAAGATGTTCACATCATAGTCCTAGAGTCTGTGAATAAGTTACATTATAGGGCAAAGGAGAATTAAGGTTGCAGGTAGAATTACACTTGGGTTGCTAGTCAGCTGACCTTAAAATAAAGAGATTACCCTGGATTATCTCAGTGGTCCCAATCTAGTCTCAAGCGTTCTTAAAATGTGGAAGAGGGAGACAGAAGAGTTGGTGTCCCAGTGATGTGATGTAAGAATGACTCAACCAGCCATTTCTGGCTTTGAAGAAGGAAGGGGGTCATGAAATGAGAAACGCAGGTGACCCCTAAGAATTGGGCTAGGGAATGGATTCTCTCCTAGAGCCTCCAGAAAGAACATCTTGATTTTGGTCCAGTTGAGTCCCATTTTTTAATTTCTGACTTCTAAAACCATAAAATAATAAATCTGTGTTGGTTTAAGCCACTAAATTTTGGGTAATTTATTACAACAGAAGTAGAAATGAATGGACTTGCCTAAGAGAGTTTGTTTAATTCTTGACTAAATAACATGAATTATTATACCTGAAATTCAGATATAAATTTATATTTTCAGAGTCTTTAGGCCCAGTATTTCTGATTTTTGCACTAATATAAAGTATTGCTTGTATTACAGAAACCCCTACCCTCTGCCCTATTAAAGTTCTGTTTGTTTGTTTATTTGGTTGGTTGGTTGCTTGGTTTATTTTTTGAGAAGCATATTTTATTTTCTTCCCAATTCCTTTGGAATATCATAGCTAGTTCTCTGGCGTTCCTATATTTTTTCCTTCAGCTCTGAACAAAAAGTCTCACATTTGGATCGCCCTTATTCCATCTTCTCCTTATTTCTTCTTGGCAAAGCTTTTGCCATATTAATGAAATCCAACTAAAATGTACTGCCTCCTTTAAATATTTTTTAATTGTGATGAAGTATGCACAACATAAAATTTATTACCTTAACCATTTTTTAAATGCATAGTTCTTAGTGTTAACTACTCACATTGTTGTGCCACCCATCTCCAGAACTCTTTTCAAAAGAGTTGCAAAACTGCACCTGTACCCATTAAACAATGACTCCTCGTCCCCTGCCCCCAAGCCCTGGCAGCCAACATTCTGTAGCAATGCTTCCTTTCTGAAATGTTCCTTGATTACTCCAATCAGGAGATTTCTTCCTCTGAGCAATTCCAGCAGAGTGTTTAATTTCACTAGGCTCTCATAAACTACCACATAGTGGTGTTATTTTGATAGACTTTGTTTTGGTTTTCATCTGTTTTATGCCCTAATTTCACTCTCCTTTCTGTGCGCTTTTCTGTGCCCTAGGCAGCTATCTTGTATGGATGGCTACAGGCTCCTTTGCTCTTTGGCTTCCAGTGGAGGCTTGTTAGGAGGGAGAGTGAGTGAGGCCTTGGCTTGAGACACCCTCTGCTGTCCGCCCCTCTCCACCACCAACTCCTATTGGATAACCCGCTACACAGGCTCTCCCCCCTTGCCCCTTAGGAATGAGGTTGGTAATAGCTCACTACTGTTACCATCCATGGAGATACTGCATCATTTCTTCTGATTTCCCTACACCCTGTACAAACTTCTGTAAATAGTCCTTTATAACCCAGCTGTGTTGAGCTGTTTCCTTCTGGGACCATGACTTTTCAAGCTTTCTGATAATGTCTTTATCATACTTGTTTTGCTCTTCCTCTGTTCCTGCCCTTGGACCACTGCCCCTGTTTTGAGTCACGACTACTTGCCAATAAAGAAAGGAAAGTGTATTAGAAAAAGGCCCCCAAAATAGACTTTCTCTGGGTAAAATACCAAATGAAAAAGATAAACAGTTCACAGATAGGATTAAACTGTAGGTAATGGCATTACATTTTACCCTTCAAAGTCTTTACACGAACTTAGTGAATTCTTTCTATAGGAAAGTATGCAACTCTTCTCTTTTTAAAATGACCTGTCATACAGGCAACTTTTTTTTTTTTTATAAAATGTGTTTTCTGTCTTTTAGCTATTTTTCTCAGTAGAATTTTCACAGTCAGTTCTTTAAGTTTGCCTTTCCAAAAAGACATTACTGTATGTTTTTCTTTTTTAGGAGGTATTGTTCTCAGAAAATGAAATTCTTAAGGATCGTACATCCATGAAATTTGATAATAAAATTTTATTTAGGCAATCATGATACAGAATTATTCACAGACAACGTTTCTAAGAATTTTATGACTCTCATTTCAAATATTTTTTATATTTTCCCCTGAAAAGATACAGGTACTTTCCCTTACAATCTGGTCTGTTTTCCTACTTCAGTATTTCCCTCCTCGTCTTGAATCTGCTGATAGGGCACAGAGGACTGTGGTGCTGTGGGAACTCATTCCTCTGTGTGGGCTGGTGCTTGTTGCAGGGCTGTCAATTACTACCATCCCCAGGAGGCTCCTAAAACACTTAGGATATAGGTTCAAAATCGTTCAGGTTCTCATTAGGACCTTTGTGGCCATTCATGTTTAACCCCTAGATAGAATCCCAGTTCCTTTTGTCCATGAACACTTCAGATGTTCTTCTTCTACTCTTGGTGGCAGAATCCACTGAGATTTGCGTTTCTGTGGTGCATGTGTGCAGACGCGCACACACGGCTGGGAAGAGGGCGGTAGGTGTGCTTGGAAACTGTGCTTGTTAGCGTTTCGTCCTAAGTAGCCATTTAATCAAATACACAGCATCTCTGTTAAAAAATTATACTTTTCAGTCATCCCTATTTTGAGAATATCTGGAGTGACAAGATAGAAAAGGACTTCTAGTGTGATATTTAAGGCAGTATTTGCTTGAGCAAAGAATTCATTTCCTGAACTGCTTTTCGAGACAATGCTCTGATTATTTAACAGGAACATTAACTTTTATCCTAATTACTTAGAAAGAAAGCCAGAAAGCCTGAGGCTTCTGTTAGAAGATATGATAGGTTGGGAAATTTGCCGCCTCTCCCTGAAAGTGTATACGAATTCACAGTCTTAGGAGCTAAGCATAAATATGAGTTGTTAATTAAATATGCTAATTAGACATGAGTAATCTTTACTTTTTATCTGTTCTGGCCCTATTTTCTAAATTTATTTTTATTTTATTTTTAAACAAAAGATTCAACACATTTGTCAATACAGGTTGCAAAATTACTCAGAGCCAGTACTGGGATTAGTAATGAGTTAATTTAGAGGGTTTAATCTTTCTTTATTGAGATATAGACATGTAAAGTAAAATTCACATTTCTTAGTGTACAGTTCAGTAGATTTTTAAAAAGATGTAAGATATATAGTTCAGTGAATTTTAAAAATATGTATGAATTATGTGATCGCTAACTAGATTAAGATATGAAAGACTTCTGGCTCCTCAGAGACTTCCTCATGCCACTATCAAGTTAATGAGACTACCATCACAAGGAAACTACTTTTCTGACTTCTAAAACCATAGATTAATTTTGACAATACTTGAATTCCAAATAAATGTAAACATACCATATAAATTCTTCTATGTGTGACTTCTTTCACTGAACATTATGTCTATGAGATTGATTCATGTTATTACATGTAGTAATATATTCATAATTTTTATTGCTGCGTATGTATGAATAGACCATAATTTACTAAGTCATTCTACTATTATTGGACATTTCTATTGTTTCCAGGTTTGTGCTACTGTGAATAAAGCTGCTATAAGCATTCTTGTACAACTGTTTTGGTAAGCATATATATTCATTAGTCTGGAATATATATGGGTATACACAAGGTATATTGTCAGGTATACACAGGTATATACCCAAGACTAATGAATGTACATGTCCATCAAAAATCTTGTACAAAAATACTTACAGCAGCTTTATTTATGGAGGGGTAGGCATATAGTGTTATTTTCAGTAACCTAAATTATTTAGCTGTAGTAGAGAATGTCATTTGTCTATTTTTGCTTTTATTGCCTGTGCTTTTGGTGTCATATTGAGAACATCTTTGTCAAGACTAATGTCATGAAACTTTTCTTCCATGTTATCTTCCAAAAATTTTCTAATTTCAGGGCTTACATTTAAGTCTTTAATCCACTTTGAGTCACTTTTTGTATAGGTGTAAGGTAAGGGTCTGATTTTATTCTTTTGCACAAGGATTTCCAGTTTTCCCAATACCATTTGTTAAAATGAGTGTCTCCATTATTTATTTTGGCACCCTTGTTGAAGATCAGTTGACCATAAATGCATGGACTGATTTCTGGGAATGAATTGATTCAGTTCCTTTGGTCTATATGTCTGTCTTTATGCCTGTACCATATTGTTTTAATTACTATAGTTTTATAATATATTTGAAATCAGGAAATGTGATGCTTTTTCCAGCTCTGTTCTTCAGGCTCAAGATTGCTTTGGGTTTTTGGGGTTCCCTATGGTTCCATAGAAATTTTAGTTGTTTTTTTTTCCTGTAAAAAAAATAGCCATTTGGATTTTGATAAGTATGACACTGAATTTGTAGATCACTTGGTGTAGTATGGACATTTTAACAATATTAAGTTCTTCCAACCCATGAGCATGGATGTTTTTCCATTTATTTGTGTCCTCAGTTCTTTCATTAATATTTTGTAGGTTTGAGTGTGCAAGTCTTCTACCTCCTTAGTTATGTTTATTCCTAAATATTTTATTCCTTTTGGTGCTATTGTAAATGGAATTGTTTTCCTAATTCCTTTTTGGATAGTTCATTGTCAGTGTATAGAAACATAATTGATTTTTTAAAAAGATTTTATTTATTTATTTCAGAGAGAAAGAGGGGGAGAGAGAGATCATGAGCAGGGTGAGGGGCCGAAGGAGAAGCAGGCTCTCTGATGAGCAGGGAGCCTGATGTGGGGCTCAATCCCAGGACTCTGGGATCATGACCTGAGATGAAAGCAGACACTTAACTGACTGAGCGACCCCGGCTCCCCTGATTTTTGTATGTTGATTTTGTGTTCTGTAAATTTACTGAGTTTGCTTATTTGTTCTAACAATTTTTTATGAAGTGTTTAGTGTTTTCTATGGGCAAGATCATGTTCTCTGCAAACAAGGACAATTTTACTTCTTTTCTGATTTGGGTGTTTTTAAATTTCTTTTTCTTGCCTAATTTCTCTGGCTAGAAGTTTCAGTACTATGTCGAATAGAGAGTGAGCATCTTGCCTTGTTCCTGTGTTAGAGGAAAAGCTTTCAGTTTTTCACCATTGAGTATGATGTTAGCTATAGACTTTTCATAAATGTTTTTTATTATATTGAAGTAATTTCTCACTAGAAACCTTCTGCACAGCAAAGGACTTCATCAACAGAGTGAAAAAACGAGCTATGGATTGGTGGAAAATATTAGCATGCTTTATATCTGATA
Source organism: Eumetopias jubatus (assembly GCF_037043125.1). Taxonomy (NCBI): domain Eukaryota; kingdom Metazoa; phylum Chordata; class Mammalia; order Carnivora; family Otariidae; genus Eumetopias; species Eumetopias jubatus. The sequence continues at coordinate 117,932,026 of NW_028274808.1, read as the reverse complement.
AGGGATTAATTTCTAAAATGTAAGGAACTCCTACAACTCAACAGTAAAAGAACTAATTAGTTAGTTTAAGAAAGGGAATAAAGACTTCAATAGACATTTCCCTAAAGAAGACTTACAAATGGCCAACAGGTATGTGAAAAGATGCTCAATGTCATCAAGATTAGGGAGAATACAAAGTAAAACCATGAGATATCATCTCACACCTGCTAGGATAGCTGTTACCAAAAACAAACAAACCAAAAGTCAGCAGGTGTTGGCGAGGATGTGGAGAAATTGAAACTTTGTACACTGGTGGTGGGAATGCAAAATGATGTGGCTGCTATGGAAAGCAGTATAGTGATTCCTCAAAAAATTAAAAATAGAACAACTATATGACCTAGCAGTCCCACTTCTCATATTTATTCCAAAGAATTGAAATTAAGATCTTAAAGAGATAATAGCATTTCTATGTTTATTACAGCACTATTCACATTAGTCAAGATATGGAAACAACCTAAAAGTCCACTGGTGGATGAATGGATAAAGAAAATGTGGTATATACATACAATGGAATATTATTTAGGCTTGAAAATGAAGAAATTCTGCAATATGCAACTACCTGCATAAAGCTGGAGGATATTATGCTAAATGAAACAAACCAGACAAAGACAAATACTGCATGATTCCACTTATATGAAGTATCTAAAGTAGTCAAACTTACAGAATCAAGAGAGTGGAATGGTGGGTGCCAGTGGCTGGGAGCAAGGGGAAATGGAGAGTTGTTAATCAACAAGCATAAAGTTTCAGTTATGCAAGATGAACAAGCTCTAGAGATCTGCTGTAGAATATTGTGCCTGTGGTTAAAAATACTGTATTGTACACTTAAAAATTTGTTAGAAGAGTAGGTCTTATGTTGAGTATTCTTCCTGCTTCTATAATCTGATTATTTGGTTGCATCTGGCCTTTTATGAAAAACTCAATATAAAATTATTTTTTAAAGGCTATGTCTTTTTAGTGTTATTTATTATTAGCTTTCCCTATTACTTTCTGGTACTATATTCTAGAAATGACATTAGAATTTTTATTAAAAAAGAAAAAATCAGAAACTGTATTCTAAGGTCTGGTGTTAGAATAGATACTTATGAACACAATGAACAATACCAAATATTTGGGCTACCCCATATTAAAATTTAATAATAAAATATCCTCACTGAAGAAACTGAAGCATTCTACTTTTTGCATAATTTAGTATGCTATCAAGTTTTTCTCTAAATAAGATGTAATATTTTCAGTAATACAATGATAAGTTAGCAAGAAAGCCTTTTGTTAGGTGTTCAGTTACAAAAAACAAAACATGCTGGAATAGATATTGCTCTAGAATATAACCATTTCCTGGGGGGCTCCTGAATGGCTCAGTTGTTAAGCGTCTGCCTTCGGCTCAGGTCATGATCCCAGGATCCTGGGATTGAGCCCCACATCGGGCTCTCTGCTCGGCAGGAAGCCTGCTTCTCCCTTTCCCACTCCCCCTGCTTGTGTTCCCTCTCTCGTTGTGTCTCTCTTTGTCAAATAAATAAATAAAATCTTTTTAAAAACTAAACCATTTCCAATTTATAATATTCTACATAGCTATTCAAATATAGATGGGATAAATTAAAATTTTAATTATTTTTTATTTGTATGCAAGATTCTTTATTAGATCACATTTTGAGTCTTCAAAAATAAGTAAAATCTCTGGACATTAGTAATTTTAGTAATGTTAAATTAATTTACAATTAATGTAGGTAACAGGAGAGCTGTCCATAATTAGTACACAGTGGCCTAGAAAATGATGGTAAGATATCTTGGAAGTAAGATCCATTTACAGTTTTCAATTGGCTATGGATTAGTATCTCATAAAAGCTGTAGAGTTATAAAACAGGTTCAGTCATAAGGATTTTATCATATCTTGTTGTGACTTAACAGCTGGGTCTATATTGCCAAAGAGAAATAGAAATTGTTTGCAATTATTTCACAAATGTTTATCAACCCATGCTGTACTGGAATCAACTTATAATGAGAGCTGATGGTGCACATCTTTTTGTTCAATCACATTATACTGGTAACAACAACAGCTATGGTGGGAGTATTTATACCACAGAAATTGACAAATGCTACAAATCATGTTCTTTATTTCTAAAAGGCTGTTTGTTAAACATTACCAGCATACCACTGATATTAATTCACATTTTATTTCATCTAATCTTCACAGTAAGCTAACAGCGTAGGTTTTTGTCACCATTTTATGAGAGGAAGTTGGAATTCAGAGATCAAATAATTTTCTGAGAATTTAATGCAGAACAGAGTCAGAATTCAAACCCAGGTCTATCTGATCCCATGGATAATTAATTTGTAAAATTTATCCTCTTTCCTTTTTGAGATAGGTATGTAGGTGATATCTTGATATTACTCAAGTCCTATCTTGAAGTTATTATCTATTCAATAACATCATAGAGCTGACTCTTCACAGGATGTTAGGATTTTTAGGGTAGGCTTGGAGAGAAGGGGGAACTAGAAGAAGAATGTAGTATAAAGTTTGTTTTGATAAATTTATATACAGTCAGGGATGGGTGAAGAGCTGAACAGGAAAAACATACATCACATCTACAGTGTAGAAACCTGATTCGGGCATAATTCTTGTTATTCTTAGCACTTGGAAAAATGATCAAGCAATCCAATATTAAATAAATCAATATAACATTGATTAATGTTAATATTAACATTAATAGTACCCTACAACTCTCATAAGTACTGACATTACCATTATTGCTATTACCCCTTCTACCATATTTTGAGTGCCTACCATGGCCCAAGTTGTGTCAAAATGTTTTAAATAGTAATGTCTTATTTGAATCAGTCATTCAACATATATTTAACACCTGATCTTATAAGACATTGTCAAAATCTCAAAACTTTATAAAGAAGTGTTATGGACTGAATGTTATGTCCCCGCAAAATTCATGCTCAGAAATTAATCCCCAATAAGATTGTATTATATGGGGATTTGGGGAAGTGATTAGGTCATGAAGGTAGAGCCCTAATGAATGGGATTATTGCCCCTACAAAGAAGACCACAGAGAGCTCTTTCACCCCTTCACCATGTGAGGACACAGTGAGAAGACAGCCATCTATGAACCAGGAAGAGTGCCCTCACCAGACACAGGATCTGTTGGCATCATGACCTTGGACTTCCCAACCTCCAGAACTGCGAGAAACAGATATTTGTTGTTTAAGCCACTCAGTCTATGGTATTTTTGTTACAGTGCCCCAAATAACTAAGGCAGCAGGTATTATTGTATTGTTATGAAATGGAGATCCATTTTATAGGAGAGAAAAACGAGCTTTAGAGAAGTTTCCCAATTTGTTTAATATTCAAGTGTTTGGACTCTTTCTTAACCTTACCTTGTTAATGTGTGATTTGCTAGACTTCTGGAATTCCTAGGCAATTTTCTCTGAGATAATTATAACTGTGCACGACTGAAATGAAATATTCATCTAATGGGCCTTGGGGTGATATTGGAGAGCACCATCATACCTCCACTTATCTTTTGAAGGGGATATTTGAGGGCTTGTAAATCCATGTGAGATGCGATGATGTAAAACCTACTTCCTTGGCCATGTGAAGCCATGATGTGCATAAAAATTCACATTGATAAAATCCACAGCTTTTTAAATCTCTGTGTTTCTCCAGAGAATGAAAGGGACCACAAATACTTGGAGAAATGACCAGGTATTAACACAGGGAAAATGATTACACAATTAAACAATTAAACTGAACAGTTCTAATTATTCTAATAATGATGAAAATCAGTAACATACATCGACAACAAGTTACTGATCTTCATCATTATTAGAAGAATTAGAGCACTGGGTGTTATATGTAAGTGAGGAATCACTAAATTCTCCTGAAACTAATATTTACATTATATGTTAACTAACTAGAATTTAAATAAAAACTTGAAACAAACTGACAAAAATAATTTCAAATATAACAAAAGGAAATAGATTGTTTCTCTATAAAAATTCACTTATACAATGAGAAGTCCATTAGGCATTTTCATTTCTACTTTGAAGGGATCTTGAATTGGAGTCCTGACTTCACTCCTTAAATTGCCCTTGTCCAACCCGATAAAAAATTCATTTTGTTCAATGGAATTACCCCAAATACTAGATTTTATTATTTTTACCTGATTCTCATAAAAAAAACCCTCTGTATTTATTTCAAAATGGTGTGTTGTTACTTTAGCCAAGACATGTTAAATTTGATAGTTTTGAGCAACATGGTGATGACCAACCAGGCAATTTAATGGTCTCATGACTCAGACTTGAAGCAGTCTAGAGTGAATGTTATAGAAAACTCTATCCTCAAACTGAAGAAGACCATAATTAAATTGTCAAGGCTAGGTACATTTTACTTTTCTAGGTATACATCTCAGAAAATAATTGCAATTTTGACTTTCATAGGAGTTTTGATTACTCCATATCTATCTGAAAGCATGTAATTCTTGAGCATTTCACAGATCCATTAGAGATAAGGGGGGAATGCAAGGCAGCTATCTGAGAACAATATGCATGACTGGTTGGAGCTGGCAGCATGATGTACTTTTATATTTTATAGTATTAAAGGCATTGTAGAGATCATTGATTCTAACTCTTTCCTTTTAAAACTCTTCATAATATTTATAACAGAACTGCAGAAACAAGCTAGAATGATCAAGAAGAAAAAGAGAGATGGTCATTTAAAATCCTTTTTCTCCTTTGTTATTAGTCAAAATATTAGGGCATATAAAACCAAAAATGTACTTTGAGCATTTCTGAATTTTTAAGTATTATTTCTATTGATAATTAATGATGATAGGAAGTATCAAATGATCATTATTTGCCAGGCACTGTTTTAAGTACTCTATGTAGATTTTCTCATTTGAAGTTTCTGTTGTTATTAGTAGAACTTCCATAGCTATCCTGTAAGAATATTAATGTTATGATCAAATAGATAGCATCTGAGTTGCCCTACAAAATAAATATTTTGAGTGATCATATTTTCACACATATTTATTGAGTGTTAGCTATTTGAAACCACTGTTTAAATTCTAGGTAAATCGGAGAAACTAAACTTTTGACCTCATGGACCATATATTCTCAAAGGTGAGGCACGAAATAAAATAAGTATATGAGCAATAAATATAATAAATAAATAAATAAATAATAAATAGCAATAAAAAATTAAAATAGAGTGAGAGAGGATAGTGAGTGATCGGGATGCTATTTTAGATAAGTTAATGAGAGAAGTTCTTTCTGAGATGTGCCTTTTGACTAGAGGTATAAATGAAGTAAAGGGGCAAGCCTTATGAATATTCAGGGTGAAGGTATTTGGTGAAGAAGGCTCAGCAAGTCCAAAGACTCAGAGATGGGAATGCACAAGGAGGCGAGGATGGCTGGAGAGGAACAGGCTGGAGAAAGTGGTAGGAAAAGGGGAGGTCTGAGAGGCAGCCAGGGATCAGTTGATCAAAAGTTCTGTAGTCTTGACTATATAGACACATGCACCTTCAACTGACTGCCCCTCTTTTGTTTCTTTGTAATTGTTTAGAAAAATCACATTCTGGTTAAATCTAAATCTCTGTCTACTCCAAGCCTGAACTGCTTCAGCTAAAATGGGGAGAAAAACAAAAACATTTTTTCTGTCTGATCTCATTCAAAATCCATGGTCATCAGCCTCAGGTGAATGGGTCAAGAATTCTGTCAGGCACTTGTTAAGTATAAGACACTTATTATAAATCAGGTGGAGATGTAGAATTGGATAAAAAGTGAGGTGTGTGGGGTGGGAGATGCAGGCTGATGGTAAAAATTTGGAAGTCATTACTGTGAAAATGATATGTGAGAGAATATGAATGGCTAGAAAGACTGAGTCCTCACGGACACCAACTTATAGAGTGTAGACACAGAAGAAGGTGCAGCAAAGGAGGCTAACAGAGCGATGAGTTATGTAGGAAGGAAATCAGGGGTTGTGGCATCCCAGAAGTCATGTGAAGACAGTGTTTCAAGTAGGATGGAGTGATCACTCATGTCAAATATTGTGAAGAGTTGAGCAAGAAGGAATTGATCATTAGATTTGGCAATAAGGTTGTCTTGGGAAGGGCAAGTCTAACTGGGACAGGCTCAAGAGGATGTAGGAGGTGGAGTTTGCAAGTTTGGACAGTCCTTTCCAGAAGTGCTGTTATAAAAAGGATCTAAGTCAAGTGGTAGTTAGAACAACATATGGAATCTAGGGAGGAATGATTTTTAATGTCATAGCATGTTTGTATGGTGATAGTAATAAGCCAGTGGAGTGTGAAAAAATTGATGATGAGACAAGGTATAATTTCAGAAGCAATTACTTAGAGTAAGTGAGAGAAGGTGAGATCCAGTGCCTGAGTGGAGAAGTTGGCCTTGGATAGAACCCCAGACAGTTTGCCTTTATTTATTTATTTATTTGATTATGTTATGTTAATCACCATTACATCATTAATTTTTGATGTAGTGATCCATGATTCGTTGTTTGCCTATAACACCCAGTGCTCCATGCAGTACGTGCCTTCTCTAATACCCATCACCAGGCTAACCCATCCCCCCACCCCCCTCCCCTCTAGAACCCTCAGTTTGTTTCTCAGAGTCCATAGTCTCTCATGGTTCGTCTCCCCCTCCAATTTCTCCCCCTTCATTTTTCCCTTCCTGCTATCTTCTTCTTCTTCTTTTTTTAACATATAATGTATTATTTGTTTCAGAGGTACAGGTCTGTGATTCAACAGTCTTACACAATTCACAGAGCTCACCATAGCACATACCCTCCCCAATGTCTACCACCCAGCCACCCCATCCCTCCCACCCCCCACCACTCCAGCAACCCTGTTTGTTTCCTGAGATTAAGAATTCCTCATATCAGTGAGGTCATATGATATATGTCTTTCTCTGACTTATTTCGCTCAGCATAATACCCTCCAGTTTGCCTTTATAATTGGGGAAAAAGTAGAATACGAATGAGTACAGATAAAAGTGGGTAGGTGAGGGGCGCCTGGTGGCTCAGTTGTTAAGTGTCTGCCTTTGGCTCAGGTCATGGTCCCAGGGTCCTGGGATCGAGCTCGGTATTGGGCTCCCTGCTCTGCGGGAAGCCTGCTTCTCCCTCTCCCACTCCCCCGGCTTGTGTTCCTGCTCTCGCTAGCTCTTTCTGTCAAATAAATAAATAAATAAATAATCTTTAAAAAAAAGTGGGTAAGTGAGGTAATGGAAGTTTGTGGAAGTTCTTTCTTAATTGCTTTTTTTTCTCTGTGACATAAGAAAGATCAGTAGCTGAAAATAGTAAAAAGGGAGGGTCTGTTGGAGGTTTAAGGAGAAAGAAGGTAGGAATAGCTTCTTGCCATCATGGGAGAATGAATGAAATGAGGAAATGCAGTTTATTAGAATTTTTGAATTTACGTTCATAAGTTTAAAGTCAAGGTGTGGAAGAGCTTGTATAGGTGGGGATTTGAGTTAAGACTTATAGAGGGACAAATGGTTTAGACAAAAACAACAGCCAGATACTTGAGAGCAGGTATTTTTTAGGGAATAAGGAACAACAATGGTTTAGAAGTGGTGCTATAGAACAGAAGTGCATGGCCTCCCTCCCAAGATCAGTTTTATGTGTAGTTTAGGAGATAAAACAGCCAACACATGGGAGGGCTGCAGAAGAAAGAGTGAAAGCATGTATTCATACTTAAGATCAAGAAAAAGAGTTACGCTGTACAAGTTTAGGAATCTAGTTTAAATAATAGTCTTCTCTCATCTTCCAGGGTTGGGTAGGTTTTGTATAAATATCTAAAAATGTAAACACCTGGCTAATCTGAATTAGGATATCCCTAATGAGAACAAGTTAAAAAATTTTACATACATATTAAAGTTTATACTTCATTAAGCCTTAAAACAGTAACAACAAATAGTGCTTAGTTTTAATTTTTCATCTTGTTATTCTATCATTAGCATTAAGATAACAGCTTGATGGGCGCCTGGGTGGCTCGGTTGCGCGTCTGCCTTCAGCTCAGGGCATGATCCTGGAGCCCCGGGATCGAGTCCCGCGTCGGGCTCCCTGCCCAGCGGGGCGTCTGTTTCTCCCTCTGACCTTTCTCCCTCTCATGCTCTCCCTCTACCATTCTCTCTCTCTCTCTCTCTCAATAAATAAAGAAAAATCTTAAAAAAAAAGATAACAGCTTGATTTCCTGTATTTGACTTGTTCTGCTGTCAGAGATGAGACCGTGTTTTAGATTACTTGACTTTAAAGTTTTTTTTTTCATTGAATTCTTCTTTACATCTCCTGGAATGTAGAAAATAATTATTATATAACTATTGCATTTTATGCTATTTGTTTCATTTTTAATGCTCAGTGCAAGCTCCATGAAGGCCAGAACCACATCTGGCATGACCCCTGCCTCATTCTTTGTATCTGTCATTATGTTTGGCTGATTGGAAGCACTGATATTTGTTAAATGAATTAATCAAGATCAATCTTTGTATTATTATTTTGTGTTCTTTCTCTAACAAAATTTTAAGTTCCTCAAGGAGAGAGAGACGCCTTAATGTGTGTGAGTGTGTGTGTGTGTGTGTGTATAAATCTGACACACTTAACTAAGTAAATTAATGAGCTGTGAGGCCACTTTCCATCTCAAATAATAAAAACATAAAATGGAAACACTTAAGAATTTTCACACTCTTTATATTTTTTTCTCCAGTCTTTTATTACAACCTCTTCTTTCCTCTTAGGCATTAACTATTTGGGGGTATTTTTGATGCTTTAAAAGTAATTTATAAACAAGCAAACAAAATCTTGCCTATATATGCTCCTCTCTTTAGCTATCACTGTGGTCTCTCTCTCTTCACTGACAAACTTTTTGAAAGCTCAAACTGCATGGCTGTTTCTTTTCTCAACTTCATTCATCAATGCCTAAAAATCCACTTGAGTCCTTGCCATTCTACTGCAATAGTTTTTCTGAAAGCACTAATAGCTTAATTGCAAATCTGAAGTCCTATGCTCAGTTTTTTTTGTGTTTTATTTCTCATCAGCCTCTGACACAGCAGACCACTCACTGAAGACCTTTCCTCTTTTTTTTGAGACCAGCATATACCCTGGGTCTCATTCACCTCTAACAACTTTTGAACTCTGCCATTTCAGTGACTCCTTCTCTGTTTTTTCTTTTTCTTTTTTTTAAATTATGTTATGTTAATCACCATACATTACATCATTAGTTTTTGATGTAGTGTTCCATGATTCATTGTTTGTGTATAACACCCAGTGCTCCATGCAGTACGTGCCCTCTTTAATACCCATCACCAGGCTAACCCATCCCCCCACCCCCCTCCCCTCCAGAACCCTCAGTTTGTTTCTCAGAGTCCATCGTCTCTCATGGTTCGTCTCCCCCTCCGATTCCCCCCTCCTCATTTTTCCCTTCCTACTATTTTCTAATTCTAGGTGGTTTCTCTGTTGAATTAATCCCTTTCATGTTTTCACTTGCCATCTTGCATTCTAAAAATTCATAAGTATGCATCTCCCCCCCCACCTTTCCAAATGTTGCTTTGAACAACTGTACTACATACACTATATGAACCTTCAATTTGGCATATCAAGATGGAAAGTTACTATCATCCAATATTCAACTACTTTTACTTCTATATCCATTTTGGCACTCGGAATGGCATCCATCCAGTCTCCCAATCTAGAGACCTTTCCTCTCTCACACCCAATAATTAATGTGCTGTCTGGTGAAGGTGCTTTTTCCTTAGAGTTATCTGTAACTTCTTGTCTTCCACTTTCACTATCATTCTGTTTTCCAAGGTAACATCATCTTTTGCAATAACCTTCAAAATGATCTCTGCCCCACCAATTTCTACCCACTCCAGTTTATCCTAGAATTACAATGCCAGAAAACAAAATAGAGTGTATCGTTTCCTTAGTTAAAATATCTGTTGAGCCCATTAACTTATAAAATATGAACAAAAACCATTCTGGGATAGTAAGCCTTTTAAGACTGTTACAGGCTATTTTTTCTGTCCTTTTTCTTGTTTTTTTTTTTTTTTTTTTCTGACTGACTTTCCACAGGCAACTTACATGCCGTCTGCATTGAATGACCATCATTCCCCATATGTGCCAGTTTTTTTTCAAGATTCTGAAATTGTTCATGTTTCCTCTCCCTTCTCCCCATCCCAGGTAGGCATGTTCTATTCCTTATTTATTCATTGCTTGATCCAGCACATATATTATTGGATGACACTACATGACAATTACTATTAAATGTACTTGGAATATAATGGTGGGCAAAAGTAAGTATTCCTCTTGAAGTGAATTTATAACATAGTGGGGGAAGGGAGACAGATATTAAATAATCATCCTACCGAATGCGAAATTTAAAACAGAAATAAATACTCTGAAGGAAAGGGATAGGGTACCATGAGCGTGTCTGAAAAAGCTTCCTGATATATCCTGAGAGGAGAAGGTAGTCGGGAAAGGTTAAAGTATGAGAAAAAAAAAAATAACTGGGTAAAAAATAGAGGAACGGGCATTCCTAACAAAGGGGTTAGCATTAGCAAAGACCTCCTGGTGGTAATGAACATGACCTGATTGAGAGACTGAGAGAAGGTCTGTGTGGATGGAACACAGAGAGAAAGGGGGCAAGAGGTAGGCACTGAATTTGGACTAATAGGCAGGGGAGCAGCTACACAGGATGTAGGTGTCTAGGATAAGGCTTTTGGTCTTAATCTTAGCAGGTGGAAGCTGTCAGATGGGATTAAGTGACTGAGCCACCCAGGTGCCCCTATCAAGCTACTTTTTAAACTCAGTTCATATATTATCCATTCAGGGCTCATGTCCTTAGATACTTTTGGCACAATATTCAGGTCTCTTTATGGCACTTAAAATAATTTCTTTGCTGAATAACTGTTTCTTCAGTTATTATGGGACTCCTGAAAACAATCACCATGCTTTATTCTTCTTTGTATTGCAACATGTGAGATCATACCTTTCAAAGAATAGATGTTCATTGAAATTTCTTATTGACTAACTGCTAGAATAAATTAAAATGTCACGAATAGAGCCAAAATTCATTAAGTCAGCACGTATACTTTTAGTAATTAATGCAGTTTCATTTTTTGGTATACATATCTACATACAGATGGGCTTACTTCACTGAAGAAATCAGAAGATTATTAAACCTGAACTCTTGGAAAAAATATTTAGTAGTGTGTACTTTCAATAATTATGGAAGACTCTGCAAACTCTCAATTTGCAGTTTTCATTTATTATCCCATATCTTTTTCCAGTCTCCTCAAAGAACTTTTTGGCTAACTGCACAAACAATATATTAACAAATACATCAAACACAGATTTTTTTGATATGTATTAATAATATTTATTCCACTGAAAAATGGTGTGTTTCAGTTTTACTAGAACTGTTCTTTGAAAATGATTTGAAAATACTGTTAAAAGTATGAAAATGAAATAAGTGAATGAATATGTTGCAATGATGCTTAATTTTTCAATATCCATATTCTGCTTAATTTATCAATACCCATATTTTACCTAATTATTTTCCATATAAATTAATCATATTTCTTTTAAGTACTAAACATTTTTTATATTTAGCATTTTTGTGAGGGATTTACATAAGTTTGCCTATTTTTCCCATGCTGTGTAAAATACAAGTTACTGAATAGATTGTTAAATCTTTTTTGATTAGTTGATATTTATTATTATGAATTTTATTCTGTATAACTTATTGAGTGTCTGTTTTGTGCAAGGTACTATTTGAGTGCTAGAGATTCAAAAGCTTGGAGTCTTCAGGGGTAGGAAAGAGAGACTTCCCATATAAAGGTCAGATATTAGAGAAAGGCAGGAAGAAAATGCTGTGGGAGTGTAGTGGCTAACTCTTTCTGGGGAAATCAGAGAAGCTGTCACAAAGACGTAAATCTTGAAATGTCATGAAGAATTGGATGTTTAGGAGGTGGAAGGAGCAGCATGGTTGAAGGTCTGGGTTGTGAACTGTGTATGCTCAAGTCAGTGGAAATGCTAAGTATGACGACAGCAAAACGTTTGTATGGCTTAGTCTGAAGACGAGGCTGTGTGTTCTTTCATCTTCCAGTAAAACAAACAGCAACCACAATGGCAAAAAAGAAAAATAATCCTTACTATTTAATGAAATAGTATTAATCCTTATCATTCAAAGAATTAATAATAGCACTAGCATCATAGTCTCAATGCCAAACCATTGACCACCAGCTGAACACTGAAAAGAATTAAGATATTATAGATAGAATATGCCAAAATTCACTAAAAATGCACTATTATTTGTAGTATTAATGAAATATGGACCCATATGAGACAAGATGCTGAGATAGTTCATATCATCTCAGAACCTGGGTATGGTGGTTACTCTAAAAGTAAGGGCTGTGCTTCTGAAAGATTTCTGTAACACTCCTTTCCTAGCTTAGAGCAGCAAGATCTGAGGCATAAAAGGGCTCTGGAAACATGGCAATGTCTCTAAAGAGCCTCAGCTCTATACCACTGAAACCACAACATGGCTGGGACGTGAGAGTGTCACCTGCACACCGTGGTCATCTGCAGTGTAGCCTTCTACTGGTGGAGGCTATATGGAGGTGAGGACAGAGGTGGAGAGAGGATAAACATCTCTAGATTCAACGTGAGGAGAGGATGATTTAAGGAGCTTCTCTGAAGTTGTCTCCTAAATGCTGAAAAGCAAAGTGAGCCATGCCCCTAGGCAGAGGACAAAAGAGATTGGGTAGTAGGACATTCCCAACTATAAAGCCAGCATTGTCGTTATGACCCTTTCCTGGCAACTCACTATTCCTGTGCTGATCCCACATTTCTAGAAATAGCCAAGCAGATGTCCGAATAGAGCAGGCCCTATTGACAGAAAAAAAGATGAAAGATAAACAGGAAAGAACCCACACCAGATCTATAAATACAGAAGGGAAAATAAAATGAAGAAACGAACATAAGCAGAGGCATACTGAAATTCAAAGGTAGTGATTTTATTGTATGGTTTTACAAAAGTGATATACTGTCACCAGGTCTCATTAACATTGCTGGGGCATATAGACATTGAGATTAGACTTTAAGGTAGGGCACACTGTTTGCTAGTCATTCTTCAGGTATTAACAGTTCAGATTTTGATGTGTTAAAAAACCAAGACCTAACTACATTGAAACGTCAATCTCTCTTCCATTCCAAACTCCCACTGTGTCTCTACCCCCAGCTCAGCCCAGCTCTTACAGTCCAGTGGAGAAAGAGGATGTGATCAGCCTTTTCCTCTTTTCCACCTGTTCTTCCACTCTGTTCTCACCGCACTGCATTCCTTTACCTCCAATGTCAGGGCAGGGAGAAGCCTCAGAGGAAATGCTACTGTTGTCACTTGGCTTTACGCCTTCTGTCTGGCAGATGCATGGATGTTAGCTTTCCCTTGTAGCCCCTTTTTGTAGGTTATTGGAAAACTCTACCCACCCCAACTGATAATCTTTGATATTCTAGCTCCTGATGCATTGACCTCCACTGGCTTCTTATGGCTCTTGTTCAACAGCTTCATAATGCCATGTGCCATGCTTGCTTCTTTCTGCTTCGTTCTCATAACCACAGCAGGTTTTTATCCTGGGAGGGAGTCCTTTAAAAACTGACCAAGCCTGGCTAACTTCTAGAGTGTCCATTTTGGCTTATGGAAATTATGCATATTCTTGCTCCTCTGCCAAGCTCTAGAAGTTCAAGCCTTTTTCTGCAGCTTTTCATTGCTCTTGATCAGCAACCAGGAGCAGCTCTTGCCACTTCTTGCCTTTTGAGTCTTCCAGGCAAAAGGTAAGCTCTGATCTTTGTACCTCATCCCTAAGTTTCTTCAAGGACTGTCATACTGTCTCCTCAGTAGCAGCAGAACAAAGACCTGCAAGCTTCTGCACTCAGCAAATATCCAGTCCGTGGATGAGTCTCTCCTCTAGCAACCTCCTTGCTGTCTCCTGGAGCTTCTTATTCCCCTCTCCTGGCTTGGAGGGCAGCCTGCCCATCTTTTGAGAACAGCCTGGAAGGGAATCACAACCTTAGCATGATGTTACTGCTAGGCCTATCACACCTTTCTGCAAATGCCCCCACATGATAGTTCTTATACATAAACAGAAGCCAGAGAGGGTGATGAGGTTAGGGTCACAAACCTAGTAGGATTCTCTTTTTAGCCATTCTGCCATTAATAGTCTATCTTTCAGTCTTAGAAAATATATTTGTTTTCTAGTGTGATTGTCACCAATTACCACAAACTTAATGGCTTAAAACAACACAAATTTATTGCCTTATTATTCTTTCAGTTAGAAGTCTGACGTATCTCACTGGGTTAACATCAAGGTGTTGGCAGAACTGTGTTCTTTTTTGGAGGCTCACTTTCTTACATTTTCAGCCACCCACATTTTCTGGTTCATGACCCCTTTCCCCCGTTTTCAAAGCAAACAATATGGAATCTCTCTGAACCTTTTTCTGTAGTGTCTTAGTCTGTTCAGGCTGCCATAACAAAATACTACAGACTAGGTGGCTTAAACATTAGAAATTTATTTTCTGTTTTGCATACTAGAAGTTCAAGATCATGGTGCCCTCAGGTTTCTGACCTTTCTTCCTGGCTCTAGACAGCCACCTTCTTTCTGTGTCTTCACACAGTTTCTTCTCTATCCATGAACAGAGGTGGGGGCTGGTAGAGGGGTAGGGAAGGAGAGAGACAGAGAGGGAGGGAGTGACAGAGAGAGGTCTGGTAATCTCTTTCTTTTCTTAAAAGGACACTAGCCTGGGGTGCCTGGGCGCCTGGGTGGCTCAGTTGTTAAGCGGCTGCCTTCGGCTCAGGTCATCATCCCAGGGTCCTGGGATTGAGCCCTGCATCGGGCTCCCTGCTCAGCGGGAAGCCTGCTTCTCCCTCTCCCACTCCCCCTGCTTGTGTTCTCTCTTTCTCTGTCAAATAAATAAATAAAATCTTAAAAAAAAAAAAAAGGACACTAGCCCTATCAGATTAGGGCCCCACCCTTAAGACCTCATTAACCTTAATTATCTCTCTCAAGGCCCTCTGTCCAAATACAGTTACATTGGGGATTAGTGCTTCAACATATGAATTTTGAGGAAACAAGTTTATAATTTATAGTCATACCAGTGACTTTCTGTGACTATAGAAAAGAAACATCCTCTGTTTTTAAGAACTCACAGTGACTGGACTGGGCCAACTCAGATAACCAAGGGTACTCTCTCCATCTCAAGATCCTTAACCTGAATTACATCTGCAAAATCTCTTTTGCCGTGTAAAATAATGTATTCACAGGTTTTGGGGATTAGGGTGTGGACATCTCTGGGGGTCCATTATTTTGCCTACTACAGGAAATTCTAGTTATGGGAAATGTCCAGTTGAACATTCTGTTACATAGGTTACCAATTTATAGTCCGGTGAACACCATTTTAGGATGTGTCAATTGCATTGTCTCTGAACATTTCATTTTATCCATTTATATAAGGAATACTTGTTGGAGAAGATATTTTAGGCCTGGAACATTGAAAATTTCAATTTTTTAAGTTATTATATCTGTTATATTTAATAATTGTGCTTTTTTTATGACTTAAGGAACATTTTCTCTCAGTTTGTGAGTTGAATGATTAGCCCACTAAAAGCACCCACTACAGAGAGTAAATAACTTCAAATGAGGGCAGTATCAAGGAATAATGTCCTTTTTCTTTCACATACACTGGAGAAGAGAATGCAATGTAGGAGCAGAGATGGAAGTTCTTATTTGTAGTTTGCCGTTCTTATTGAAACTAAGTTTCAATATGTACTAAACTGCAGAGCAGAGGATATGAAAGAAAAGGGAAACATTTTCTGCCAATGCATTCAGCAAAACTTAGGGAGAAAGAATTTGGTGAACAATAGAAGAAATCATCCTGATTTATAGGAATGTGTAATGGGTCACATATATAAATTATCAAACCAACAAGTACATAGATAAGTGGTAGTCCCAATTTATCCTCTTGGGAGCAATTAAGGGTAAAAAGAGAATTTACTGAGCTACAAGTTTCTATAATTACATGGTAAGCTTAATCCTCTGTTATGTCTTTGGGGAGATGAGCTTGCAGCTGGCTTTGCCTTTTTTGGAAGGCAGTTGGAGGGTACCAGAAAGACCTTTTTGAAATATCTCTGCCACCCAGATCCTACACTGTCTAGAATTTCACTATGGTGTAAGTGCTCTTTTTGGAGTGAAGTCTTGCTCTCTCCAGTGTGTGGTAATGGGACTTCTAAAAAAATAAATATATTAAGTCGTGAACATTTTCACCTGAAATTTAGCATGTTGCTGACTTCTTTCAGGAAGTTTTCTAGGAAGCTTCCTAGGAGTAGCAAGAGAATACTGTGAATTTACAAGGGAAGGACTTCTGCAAGGGGAGATGATACGAAAAGGAGAGCTGGAAGGTACTTGGAACTTTGCCTTCGTTCTTACAAGGTGGGGGACCAGTGCGTTGCTCTCCCAAGCTATTCAGATGTTCTCACCACTCAAGACTCAGAACCATGAGTGAAACTCTGGGGAGCGTAGAATCCAGGAGTTTCTATGTTCTTTCCTAAAACTCAGAAAAGTGCTGAAATGTGGGGTGTTGTATTGGACTGGAAAGTATGTTCAGATACTGGCTGAAACAAATAGGGAATATGAATAGAGATGGAGAATTTATAACATGACACTTATTTTTCCAGCTATTTAAAATATGAATGCATATGGACAAGGACAAGATCATAATATGGGAAAAAGAAAGGGTAAGTTAAGGGTAATGGTTTTTTTTTTTTAGTTTTTTTATTGTTATGTTAATCACCATACATTACATCATTGGTTTTTGATGTAGGGTTCCATGATTCATTGTGCATAACATAAGGGTAATGTTTTACTTTTAAAAAACCATTTATTTTTTTTTACAGTGAAATAAAAAAATATCTATCTGAGGGGTGCATAAGAATAATTGAAATTCTCAACAAACTCAGTCTTTAGAGGAAAAAAAATCACATATATTTAAATTCACTTGTATAAAGGAGAAGGCAGATGACAACTAAATATTTCTCAATAAAAATTTGATTCTTGTTTTTCCTGAACTGCAAGAGTGTAAGTCTGAAAAATCAAAAAAAGACTTTCAGTATTGGTTATAATTTCTTATAAAAATACTTAGACAAATATATATTTTGGAAGATCTACTCCTGGAGTTCAATTTTATTTTGTAGAATTGTTTCTGATTTCCAAAATATGGAACATGCTGTGGACCATGTCAGATAGAATCTTGAAAACAGTCTGTATAAGAAAAGTGAACAGAATTGTCTTCTTGAACATGTAAGCATTTCTACCCACAATGAATGAGAATTCTATTTGGTTGTATTTTTCAATGATTTTGATAGATGCATACATTGTGATATCTCATTGTTTTCATTTGTATTTCCTAATGAAAAATAGTAGTGAGCACCATTTTATATATTTGTTATATGTATATCTTCTTTGGTGAGGTATCTGCTCAGATCTTTGCCTATTTTTAAATTTGGCTTTTTTCTTTATTGTTGAGTTTTAAGAGTTTTATGTATGTATATTTAAATAAATATAAAGTTTTATATATATTTATATATACATACACATGCATATAAAGTTTTATATATAAATTACATATATATTATATATATTAAGATTTTTATGTATATGTATTTGGTTACAAGAGTTCTTTGTATATTTTGCATATAAGTCTTATGTCAGTTATGTGTTTTTCAAATGTTTTCATCTGATCTGTGGCTTGTTTTCTCATTCCTTTTACAGTGTCTTTGGCAGAGCAGACTTAACATTTAATAAAGTCTAACATTAATTTTTTTCTTTCATAGATCATGTTTTTGATATGTAAAATCTCTTCACCAAATCCAGGGTCATGCAGATTTTCTCCTAGAAGTTTTATCATTTTCCATTTAATATTTAAAACTCTGATCAATTTTGAGTTAATTTTTGTGTATGGTGTAGACCTGTAAATTTTGGACTTGAGCAACTAGGTGTATAATGATAACATTTACTAAGATGCGAAAGGTTGGGGGTAAGTAAGTTTTGGGGTTGGAGGTTAGAATCAAAAAAGTTCAGGTGTGGACACATTATATGACCCTATTTGATAAACATGGTTATGTCAAGTAGGCAGTTGGAAAGAGAAGAGTAATGAATTTCCACATTCCAGTAATATCAGGAAGTCCAGGAATCTGATTCATACCTTCACCAGCACCTTGAACTCCATCCTTCCTTACTTCTCCCCCCGTCCTTGAGGTGTGGGTTCCTAAGGTTAATTGAGTAAAGAAGGTCTCATGGATATTTAGTGAGAAGAAATAGTGGTAGAGATGTAAAGACAGGTGTGCAAATTATATTTGCAAATCTCAGATCAGAAAATGAATTTGGGAAAATGATGAAGTCTGGAATAGAAACTTTAAGAGTCTTTTGTCAGAGGGCAGTGAGAGTGAATTTTGTTAGATGGCTGTCCAAATGGGCATTGTTTTTCAGAATGATGACTGGACTCTGTGGAAAGACTGTCATCCAGATCCCAAAGTCCTCAATAAATGTTGCATGAGGAGGTGGAGGTCAGTTGATGACAATGATGAAGATGAGTAACACAGGGTATAGTTGAATTTTCAGGGACTCACATGAGGAGGGGTTTTTGGATGAGTATCAAATGTAGTGAGAATGAAATGTAATGAGAACGAATAGTGAGGAGAAAGATACCTCCTCACTATAAAATGCAAGGAGAATTAGTTTCTTTTGAGGACTTACTGAGGAAAATTATATCATTAGAGGAGAGCCAGGTTATAGTTAGGGCCAAGAGGTAGAGGGAACTGTCAAGGTCTTGTGTGTCATAGAGAAGTTTCTTTGAAATAGGATGGGATTCTATGTAGTTTCAGTAAAAGGAGGTAGAAGTAGAATCAGAAAGAGAATGATAGCTCTGAGAAAGAGAAGATATAAATTAGATGGAAGGTTTGCAATGTGAATTATAGATCAAGGGCACTAGAAAGGCAGGGAATACAGAGGAAGATGGGACATACTTGAAAGTAACTAGCCTCAGGGTTCCAGCTGGGGCTTTGATGGCAAGTTGTATTGTTGTTGCTGCATATCTGGATCCAAGCATTCCTGGGAGCCAAGAACAAGAGGCAGATTGTAATATAATCTCAAGGAATACCAGAGTGAGAAAAAAAAAACTTGTATAAAAATGCAAATTAAAATTTAAGTGGAATAAAATAAAAGGGCATGGTAATTTTGAGGGGAAAATGAGGAAAATAATACAATCTCTTTATTTTATAAATTTATCATTTGTGTTACTTATCAACTTTGCAGTGATCAGGATGGCCTTAGTATTCTCCTCAGTCTAAAATTTAGACAGACTTCTTTCTGTCTTCAGATCCCTCACTCTCATCCTGGTCCTTACAGAATCTATGCCCTAGAGATCCTTCCCCTCCCTTAGAGTATTCAATTTAGAACACTTGCAATTATAAATTCTTCCTCTGCCCCTTTGAGATGTAAATCTTTGTTATTATTATTTTTTACTTTTTAAAACATTTTTACTATTGAGGTATAGTTAACGTACAGTGTTATATTGGTTTCAGGTGTACATTATAGTGATTCAACTACTTTATATATTATCAGGGCTCACCACAGTAAGTGTAGTTACTATCTGTCACCATCCAGTGTTATTACAATATTATTGATGATATTCCCTATGCTGTACTTTCCATCTCTGTGACTTATTTTATAACTGGACAATTGTACTTCTTAATCTGCTTCACCTGTTTTGTCCACCCTCCACCCCCTTCTCCTCTGGCAAACACCAATTTGTTCTCTATATTTGTGAGTCTGTTTCTGTTTTTTTTTTTTTTTAAGATTTTATTTATTTACTTATTTGAGAGAGAGAGAGAGAGAGAGAGAAACAGCATGAGAGGGGAGAGGGTCAGAGAGAGAAGCAGGTTCCCCACTGAGCCGGGAGCCCGATGTGGGGCTCAATCCCAGGATTCCGGGATATGACCTGAGCCGAAGGCAGTCGCTCAACCAACTGAGCCACCCAGGCACCCTGTTTCTGTTTTTTGTTTGTTTGCCTATTTGTTTTGTTTTTTAGATTCCACATATAAATGAAATCATATGGTATTTTTCTTTCTCTGTCTGACTTACTTTACTTACATTAATACCCTCTAGGACCATCCATGTTGTGGCAAATGGCAAGATCTCACTCTTTTTATGGTTGAGTAATATTTATAATATTACTAATTTATAATATTACACACACACACACACACACACATATATATATATATATAACATTTTCTTTATCCATTCATCTATCAATGGACATTTGGGTTGCTTCCATATCTTGGCTATCGTAAATAATGCTGCAATAAACATAAAGGTGCATCTATCTTTTAGAATTAGTGTTTTCATTTTCTTCAGGTAAATACCCAGTAGTGGACTTACTGGATCATATGGTAGTTCTATTTTTAATTTTTTAAGGAACTTCCATACTGTTTTCCACAGTGGCTTTACGTTTATATTTACATTTCCACCAACAGTGCATGAGGGTTCCCTTTCCTTCACATCCTCATCTCTCTTTGACAGAGAGAGACACAGCAAGAGAGGGAACACAAGCAGGGGGAGTGGGAGAGGGAGAAGCAGGCCTCCCGCTGAGCAGGGAGCCTGATGCGGGTCCCAGGACCCTGGGATCATGACCTGAGCCGAAGGCAGACGCTTAATGACTGAGCCACCCAGGTGCTCCAACACTTATTTTTTTATCTTTTTTTTGATACTAGCCATTCTGACTAGTGTGAAGTTATTCTCAATGTAGTTTTGATTTGTATTCCCCTGATGATTAGTGATGCTGAGCATTTTTTCATGTGTCTATTGGCCATCTGTATGTCTTCTTTGGAAATATGTCTGTTCAGTTCCTTTGCCCACTTTTAAATTGGATTGTTGTTTTTTTGGTGATGATTTGTGTAAGTTCTTTATATATTTTGGATATTAACCCTTTATCAGATATATCATTTGCAAATATGTTCTTCCATTCAGTAGGTTGCCTCTTTGTTTCCCATGCTGTGCAAAAGCGTTTATTTTGGTGTAGTCCCAATAGCTGATTTTTGCTTTTCTTTCCCTTGCCTAAGGAGATGTAAATCTTTTTAAATGCCTTTTGCCAGTTTTGCCAGTACCAGAACTATCTTTTTCAAGGATCTGAGAGCCGTCTCTTTGAAATGTAAACATTACAGAAGATAGTGCCCCTATCTCCTAGTCTCTGTGGGAGGGTAGGTGCCTAATTTCAGTGGGTATCTTGTTGCAAGTTATAAAACTGTCTCTTGCCATGAAGATAAGAGAAAATTTGCTTTTTCTTTGGATGTGGCCAATTAGCAGACACAGAAGGCCAATGTGTTCCATCTCACCTCAGTGCTGAAAATGATCCCATCTTTTGTTTTAGGGAGTTGAGCACAGACTGACTTCTGATCTCTCTTCCTTATTACAATAGACTTGACTAAAGTCTTCCTTACTTGTTTAACTCTGCTGGAATTTTTGTTTTGACAATAGCTTATAAATTTTTTATGTCGTTTCTCTAAGGACTGACTTTTCAGAAATAGATGGTTCCTTAACCAAAAGGCAGGGAAAAACAACTTGAAATAGCTTTGGAGACATGATCACTCAGAGAAAAGTTTCCAAACCTGCTAAAATTTCTGGAAGCTATTTTCACAGAAAAACAGGGTAAGTATATATTCAAGTAACCTTCTTTTCCTGGGCATGTAAGAATGCCACAGAACACTTACAAAGTTAAGAATAGAAGTTTGCCTTCAGATTACCAGTATTGACCTCCCACCTTTCAATGAGTCATCTAGTGCGATGATTAAACCTTCCCTCAAGTTGGTCTCTGAGAAATTCTGTTGTATTTGCCAGAGGACACCACTGATGATGCATTATTTCCTCTGCAAATTACCCTCACCTTGATGCTTTGCCATAAATGACAAACCAGGTGTTTAGCCAATGCTTGGCTGTAACAGTTTGTATCCTGTTTATAAAAGCAATTTTGGGGGTAATACATGTTAGAAAATTTATCAAAAAATGTGCTCAGTGAGACTGGAAGTGGTCATTAAGAAGCTTCTTAGAATCCTTGTCTTGGAACATTTGAAAGTGTGGTTGAGATATTTTGTAGATCATAATTGCTACTAAGACAATCTTCATCAATAGACATTAATTTTCTTCTCAAATATTTTCTTCCATTGAGATAATGTATATGTGTACTAGACATTAATTAGAAAAAGTAATTTAATCATCAAATACTTGTGAATATGTAAGTAGATACTATTATACTGATATGAACCTTGTCCTTAAAGAAATAATAACAGCAATAACAACAATACCTATGGAAGAATGACTATGCATTATGTTATGCTTAGTGTTTTCACGTATTATTCAATTTGTACAACAATCAGAAACTTAAATTACACACACATATATATTATATAATATATTGACATTTTGCCAGTGAGAAAGCTGAAGCTTAAAGAGGTTGTATAACTCACCTAAGTTTACATAACTGGTAAGGAAAGGATGAAAACACAAGTGTAATTGATGAAAAAGTTTGGGCTGTAATTCACTACACATTGCTGAGTACTTGGGGTTTATATTTATATTTGAGATATAATGAATAGAGGGAGCTAAATAAGTATATATATTTCCATTTTAGAAGTATGTACTTTTGGTTTCCGAGCTTTAGATCATTAATGCTCCATCATCCAGCTGCAACATTACCATCAGTTGGCATCAGGTGGGAACCCTGGAGGTCAGTGTGCTTGGGATAAAAGCATCACTCACCTGGCTTCCATGCTTCCACGAGTGAGAGTAAAGAGAAGACCTCACAAATCTAAGATTCTAGTCTCTTCCATTGCAGACAATTGCAAATTCCATGAGTTCCTTTTCCTTCTCCAACCCATCTTTAGGAGGAGGCTAAGCACCCCTCCACTCTCCCTCATGAGGGAACCACCATAATGCTCTCTACTTTTATGGATTTCTTTCATTTTCATCTAGCTTGAAGTTGTCAAAGGAGCTGTTTGCATAGCTCCTAGTAAGTTCAGTGTGCTTGGGTGGCTCAGTTGATTAAGCAACTGCCTTCCGCTCAGGTCATGATCTGATCCTGGAGTCCCGGGATTGAGTCCCACATCTGGCTCCCTGCTCAGTGGGGAGTCTGCTTCTCCCTCTGACCCTCCCCCCTCTCATGCTCTCTATTTCATTCTCTCTCTCAAATAAATAAATAAAATTAAAAAAAAAGTTCAGTGTGCTTCTCAAAATGTATCATACATTTTCTCCAGCTTTGAGGCATTCTATATATTAACGCACTTCAATTGTAAATCTGTTCCTCCTTATCCTCTAAATATATAAACATGCTTAATTTTCACTTCATTTTATTTAAGTGTAAATAATTCACAAAGAGAAAAACTGGAAAAGAATGTCAAAGAGAGATTAGAAGACAAACTCACACTAAGGCAAAACAAACCGAATCTAAAACTAAGCCTATCACTCTGCCTGAATAAAATGTCACAGAACTGGATAAATGTCTAAGAATCAAGGATTAGGTTATATCATCTTTTAAAGGCATTGAGATATTATTTTAATTATCTTTAAATCCTTTCTATCTTTTTCTATCTTTTATTCTACAGGGTTGAGTTTTACAGAATTCTCCTACAAACCCAAGAGATTAATGTACTCAGAGAGGCTAAAAAATCAAACTCGGTGTGATCTCCCTAGGAAACTGGAGCAAGCTAATAGTCTGTTCTACCCTAACAGAGTTTGTTTTGTAGGGAAACACTTCACTAGGGTCAATTTCTAAAGCAAATCTGATTTAAAATCCATTTGAGAACATTAGCTGCTTTTTCATTCTCTTAAGACTCAAAATGAACTAAAAAAGCCACACTTATTTTCTCTTTAACTGTCATCAGACTTATAATATTTCTATTCTGGTCTTCCTGGTGTCCTATGAGCATGACTACACTGGGCAGTGGGCCCCAATTAGGAGTACAGGAAACTGATGTCTACAACCGTTTGGGATGAGATTTTGACTATTTTGTGTGTGTGTGCATATAAGTTTATTTCTCTTGTATAAATAGCCAGGAGTGGGATTAGTATGTTTGTTTTAACTTTATGAGAGGCTAGCTGCAAACTGTTTTCCAGAGTGGCTAAAACTCATGCATATCCTCCTTTACTTGGATTTTTTTTCTCTGTAACAGTCATGCTCTGACAACCAGGACCTCGCAAGAATAAGAGAATTACGTCAATGAGGATTATGCTGGCAGTGGGATGAGATTAGAAGGAAACAGCTTTCCAGAAGTGGGTTCCTTGAGCTGCAAGCAGTATAGCTGTGGAACATCCCTGATTTCCAGGTTAGTCCAGACTTCAGTTTAAAATAAAAGGAATTTTAAAGAAGATGTGGCACACATATACAATGGAATATAACTCAGCCATCAGGAAGGATGAATACCCACCATTTGCATCGACATGGATAGAACTGGAGGGGATTATGCTAAGTGAAGTCAGTCAAGCAGAAAAAGACAATTATCATATGGTTTCACTCAAATGTGGAACAAAAGCAACAGCAAGGACCGTGGGGGAAGGGAAGGAAATCTGAAGCCCATATGGAGCAATGAGAATACTCATTCATTATCGGTGGAAATGTAAACTGATACAGTGACCTTGGAAAACACTTTGACAGTTTCTTATAGAGGTAAACAAACTTTTATCTTACCTACAACCTGAAATTTCATACCTAGGCATTTCTTCAAGTGAATTGAAAATTTATGTTCACACAAAACCCTGTACACAAATGCTTATGGCTGCTTTATCATAATTGCCCCAAGCTGCAAATAGCCAAGATGTCCTTTAACAGGTGAATGCATAAAAACAAACAAATACATAAACAAAACAAAGTAAAAGCAAACAAACAAAAACTGTGGTACATCCATACAATGGAGTTCTCTATTCAGCAATAAAATGAAATGAACTATTGATTCTGCAACAATATAGATAAACTTTAAATGCATTTTGCAAAGTAGAAGAAGCCAAAGACTACACAGTCTTAAAGTGACACTGCAACTTAGCCAATATAATATTATTAAACATGTTTTACTGAATAAAATGACGCATAGGAAGGTAAATTATTAATATCTATAAAGGGAAAAGTAACTTTCATTATATTTTTGTGTTGTTATTTATAGTTTTGCCCAGTTTCTTTGGAGGGAGGCCCTCTCTTTTAAAACTAATGATCCGGGCACCTGAGTGGCTCAGTTGGTTGGATGTCTGACTCTTGGTTTTGGTTCAGGTTGTGATCTCAGGGTCATGAGATCGAGCCCAAGTTGGGCTCTACTTGCAGTGTGGATTCTGCTGGGGATTCTTTCTCTCCGTCTCGCTCTACTCCTCACCCTGCTCACACTCTCTCTCTCTCAAAAATAATTTAAAAAAATAAATAAAACTAATGTTCCATAAGAAAAAGTTTTTTTCTTTAATTTTAGAATTAAATATTTTTAAATCCTAAAACAATGACAGCTCCACATAAAATGTAAAATTTAGGAATGTTTCCAAAAAATTATAAACTATTTTTACAAAACAAAATTATGTAGTAAACGTACTTGTTTTATTTCTATGTAGGAGGCGATAAGTAAATAAGAAAAATTCAGAGATTTTAAAGTAATGATTCACTGTGTGATTATGAAGTTATAGAGATTGTAATGAGTATAACGAAAGACCATAGTAACAATACAGTAGAGGTACTGAGAAAAAATGAGTTAAATCCGAACATGTACACTTCTATCCCCTAAACCCTACTTTAGAAAAATCTAGAACATGACAGAATACACAAGCATGCTTTCCATTAACTACTGGAGTGATGATGTCATCATACATCATATAGTCTCTGGAAAACTCTACCATACATTTATGAAGAAAGGGAGTGAAAAGTCTATTTTGAAAATAGTCACGTATCTACTGCCATACATTGAGAGCTGACGTATTAGGCTGTGATGGGTTACTGACAGGTTGGATGGAAGGAGAAATATAGGAAAGTATAACTAAAGGTTCAGATTCTTAGGTGTCTTAGTGATGGAACTTTAACAAAATGAGAACATCTTAGTCTTTATTAAAATAATTGAGAGACAAAGTCAAAACCACTTTATATATCTTTGTTATTTGTTTTTGCCAATGTTGCCCATGAACATTTGGATAAACATTTCTTATCAAAATTTGGTAATACAATGGAGTTTTGTCATCAGTGAGCAGGGAAACCATTTGATCTGTCATCTAAACAGAGCCCAGCAAGAATGAAAGGGGTGCTACTATTCTTATGTGGAGCCCAAAGATGCAAAAACTTTGTCCTAGGGGAACCAGAACATAAAGTCATCTTATCTTCGAAATACATGTTCTGGAGCTTGGTGGATTTCTAAATTTGTGAATATTTCTGTAGCTTATACATTTCACACATTAATACTCAGTAAAGTTTAAATTTCTGAGGGTTGCTGAATTTGTGTGATAAATAGCAAGATTTAAGCAATGATGAGATTTGAATACTGAAATTTTGGTTGGCTCACTCAGTAACTAAGTTACTTCTAAAAATCCATTTTGACATAATTGAATCTATTTTATATACAATGGAATTGAAAAGCATTATCTGGTCTTAAATTATATGTAGTTATTATTAGTATATTCTCTTGACTATACATAGGTTTCACAACAATTCTCAACACACAAGACAGGTGCATGCCCTTTATGAAAACAAAAGATCAGAAGTATGAGAATGAATTTTTAGCCCAATAACTTATTATCGATGTTATTATTGTTTTGGTTATATCTAAATGTGTTATATTAAACACAAATTATGTTGATAGTCTTATGAAGAAAAATATTTAAGATTGTATCTTAATAAAGGTAATTTGGTGGCAGAGATGGCCAATGAACAAAGACTTGATACAGTTTATCTCTTTTTTTTTCTTCTAGTGGCTAAAGACCAATGCAATTATCTTGAACAGAAAGAGAATAAAATATTTATGAGGATTGGCTTAGAACAAGCTTCAGGAAATAGTTATTCTTTTCACAGTATTTTCATTTGGGTTTTGGAATGTTGAGCAGTTGTTATGTGTGGTGTTTGTTCCTTTAAGAGGGAAAGAATTCTCCCCAGACATAGCAGAGAGCTGACAAATGGGCATGAAAGAATGGTCTCAGAGCTACCACTGTCTTGCTATGGGCAGTCTTGAGTCACCTAACCCACCTTTCCTTCAGTAGATAAAGAATGGATTATAGGAATATTGCACTATTCCCCAAAAAGCCATTGAAATGAGCAGTTAATATGAATTACTGCAAAGCAGTAGTTTCTGTTTTATAGCCCTCCAAGGGCCTGATTATCCAATTTCCACGTTGTCTAGGATCTTCACATTGCCTTCTTTATTATACTGCATGCCTTTTCAGATATATATTCCTGAAATAATGCTTTCAATGGAGAAAGAGAAAATTGGTTACTCTACTGCTTTTTTTTAGTCCGTTGACTTAATATCCAACATTTACTGAAAAACTATTTAAGGGTTCTTAAAATACAATAGCCCTTTCTTTCCACACTGTGCTTTCTAGTCACGTTCCCCCAAAACTCTCGTCACAAAGCTCTCCATCTACAATGCACTTTATCCCACCAAGCTTCGGATCAGGGAGTGCTGAGCTCTTTTCTTAAGTCATCATCTACCATATCTGAATTCTTTCATAGAATGTCACATTTAAAGCCTTTATAAACAGGTTCTAGCTTTACTTTTTCTTTAATTGCAAAAAGCAATAAACTGTGACAGATGATTATTTATTCCAATGTAGATGGCTTTCAAAAAGCTTTTCATTAAAGTTCCATCAAATTAGTTCAAAGACTCTATAACTTGATTGAATCTGTGGAGCTTCAGTGTTTCTTTTATTCACCAATATTCCTTTTTTTTTTTTTTTTTTTAAACTGCTTTTCGTCTAATCTACCGAAACTGCTTTCTTTGGGACACATTACCTTTACAATGAGGAAAGGTAGCATGGTGGTTAGGTTGTGAGCTCTGGGTCTGGACTGCCTAGGTTTAAATGAGGATAATAACTGGACCTTCCTCACAAGGAAATTTTGAATATCAAATAAGTTAATTCATGTAAAGTTCATAGAATTATAACTGATATGAAATAAGTATTTAAAAAAACTTATTCAGGGCCTACTATAATTCAGTGCCTGTGATAAACAATTTGGGATATAGCTAAAAAGAGAACACATCCTTAAGAACTGAGTTTAAGAGAAGTGCACATTGAGACAAATGGAATGGAATGCAAATGGAAACTGCATGGTACTAATATCATGTAAGTTACAGAGGTGCCATAAATTTGGGGGGTTTCTGCAAAGTCTTCCCAAAGATTACAACTAATCTTGAACTCTGGCTGGGTAATGAAGAAGAATCATCTGGTCTCTGTGACTTTGGAAAGACAGAGCAGGTGGCACCCTGGGCAGGTGGCATCTCTGACGTCCTTCCTGGAGTCATTCCTGGAGGCTTGCCCAGGGCCTACCTCTCAAGGCATTCTAATGATTTAGAAAGTTCAAGGAATTAAATTGCTTTCTGCTCAAACCAGGTAGAGCAAATTTATATTTTTTCAGTAAAACCCTGACAAATATTATATTATTTTTTTTCACATGACTTTTTTAAGAAATCATACTTCTGATAACTGTCTGCTCCTAATCTTGGTCAACTGTTTACTCTCAGTCTACATGTAAGATAGGCATCACATCTATACTTCTTAAATGCCAAGTCCTTTTCTGGATCGTATTTTTAAAGTGTATTTTAAATAATCATTAGTATCTATTTGTACATTTCAAAGAACTTAACCTTCACGAACTCTGACTTGCTTAAATGTAAAATATAGACACTAATACCTATTACATATGATTATTATGAAGAGACAAAAAATTGTTTTTATAAAAGTGCTTTGAGAACTGCAAAGGATTGTTGTAAACATTAGACACTACACGTATTTGTTTTGATCCACTGTTATGGAATTCTCAGAAAAAACATTATCAGCTGAAGAGATCCGCTTTATAGCAACAATGCGTGGAAATGGACCCATGAACATGGAATTCACTGGTGATAGGACATTTTACACCACCCAGAAGCTGCTGCCTAATAGAGAATTGGAATGGGATGCTGAAGGCCCAGGTGAAGTTCTGTTTCAAGGCAATATTTCAGTAGCATTGGGAGTCATTTTCTAGGCCTCAGTATACAGCATGAGTAAAAAACTTTTGTATGGTTCTGGTCCTCAAAAGGAGAGCACGTGGATCTGGAAAACAAGGGCATATAAGCAGGACCATCACTTGCCATTATTCTAATTGACCAGATTAGAGAAATTTGGGTGCCTGGTTTCTAGAACTCCGGGTTATTGAATTATAAGCTACAAATTCCACTTGTGCATTTTATCCTCCTTGTGCTCATCAACCATCCCGAAGAAAGAGGAGTCACCAACCTGGCAGAGGTAATTGATTCTTATCATCAGGAGAGGGTATGGACAATATTACACATTGAGGGCAGGAAGAATATGGCTACCAAGCAATCCACTGAGTACTCCCCTTAGTACTCCCCTGCCCAGTTTGTTATTGTTGTTGTTTTTTTAATAGTCAAAATAGTTTACTTATTTAGTTTTTAGAGAAAAAGACCAGGAGAGGCAGAGGAGAGGGAGAGAGAATCTTAAGCAGGCCCCACACCCACCCAGCCCGGAGTCCGACGTGGGGCTCGATCTCATGACCCTGAGATCATGACCTGAATCAAAATCTAGAGTTGGATGCTTAAGTAACTGAGCCAGATAGGCTCCCCACAATAGTTTATTTTGCTTATGAATGTGGGGCTTGGCTGGGCCCACCTAGGCTGTTTTACTCAAGGTTTCTCACGCTGATGTGTCCAGATAGTGGCTAAGGCTAGAGTCATCTCAAAGGCTTATTCAATCTTATGTTTGGGGCCTAGTCTGGGGAGACTCAAACAGCTGAGGTCTGAAACAGCTGGGAGTCCTTAGGCATCTCTTTCTCTCTCTCAATAGTTTGTTCATTTTTGTTGCTGTTTGCGAAATTGCTATTGCAGTACTTTGTTGAATGAACATACCACAATTTATTTATCCATTCTACTGCTAGTGGGCATTTGGGTTGTTTCTAGCTTGGGGCAATTATGAATAGTACTGGTATAAGCATTCTTGAATGCATTTCTTGGTACACAAATGTGTAGATTTCTCAGGTATATAGCTAGGACTGGAATATTACAGGTTTAAATAGAAAATTAACAACTTCCAAAATAGTTCTAGTGTATGTTTGAACAGAATAGTGATAAAAGTTTCAACAACTGTTTCCTTTGCTTACTTTCTTCCAACTGTTCCTACTCCTACCACAAACACGAGGGTTTTTTATATCCCTGTGATCTGGTGCTAATCACAGTTGTAAAATTAATCATTTGCCTTCTCGAATTTGGCCATATCTTTTAAAAAAATAAGACTTTTTTTTTTCTGGATGAAATTGTTGTGTCAACATTTCTCTGTAGTTAAAAACCTTTCTGAGTTGTGCCTGGAATTTATAAAATCTTTTTTGGGGGATGATAGTCAATCCATCCATCATTCTTCTATTCATCCATTCATTAATTAGCTCAGTGGGCCCAATGTAATCACAAGAATCTTATTAAAAACAGTAAGTTTTTTCTGTTCCAGAGGCAGCTAGGTATAAGATAAAATTAAAAATTGATACCATTAATATAGTATCTTAAAACATCTGGTATTTATGAATAATTCCAATGATTTCTAAGCAGAAGGTTACTAGTTATTGAGAAAAATAAAATAAACCTAAAGGAATGCAAGTATATATATTCATAAATTAAAAACTCAATGTTGTTTAGATATTAATTTTCCTCTCATTTATTCTTATATTCACACCTTACAATCTCATTTGAAGGTGAACAGATTTTCTTGTTAAAAATGACAAGCTAATGCAAAACTTCAAAGAACCTAGAATAGCCAAGACAGTAGTCCTGAAGAAAAGGAAAAAAAAAAATTGGAGGGATTTCACCTACACATACCAACTTAGTAAAAGCTATAGTATTAAGAGAGTATGGACCAGAGATAAACAAACAGACCAATGGAATAGAGTGGGATCCAGAAAAATAACTACACATATTCATACTGCCAAAAAGTGGCATTTCAATTTAGTGAGGTGGGAGAAAGATGGTCTTTTCAAAAAAGTGGTGCTGAAGCAATTAGATATATGTAAGAAAAAAAAAGTCTTGACACCTACTTCACATCATACACAGAAATCATTCCATACAGATTGCAGATCTAAATGTCAAAAGTAAAACAAAAAAGATTCTGAAAGAAATCCAAGGAGATTATGTTCCTAAATTTGAGGTAGACAGCCATTTCTTTAAGGACACAGAAAGCACTAACTATAAAGGGAAAGATTGGTGAAGAGTAGTATATTAAAATTAAGAACTATTATTCATAAAAAGATATTAATCAAATGTTAGAAAATTCAAGCTACACAGTAGAAGACTATATTTAAATGTACGTATCTGACAAGGCACTCATATTTAAAATACATAGATATCCTACAAGTCAATTAGAAGAAACAAATAATCCAATAAAAAATTGAGCGAGAGACTCGAGCAAGCACTTCATAATAGAATAGATTAATAGGACCAATACATTTTTTTAAAGATTTTCTTTATTTGATAGAGAGAGAGCACGAGTAGGCAGAGCAACAGGCAGAGGGAGAAGGAGAAGCAGGCTCCCTGCTGAGCAGAGAGCCAACGTGGGGCTCCATCCCAGGACCCTGAGATCATGACCCGAGCGGAAGGCAGACACTTAACTGACTGAGCCACCCAGGAGCCCCTGACCAATATATTTTTAAAAAGGTGCTCAGCTTTGTTCATTGGTCATAAGTAAAGAATTAAAACAATAATCTAACTTAATGTACCACTGCCAGGACAGTTAATGTGAAAAAGACAGATAATCCAAAAGTTGTTGAAGGTGTGGAACGACTGCAAACAGGAGTATAAATGACTGCAACCACTTTTGAAACAGAAGAAAACTACGATTCAGCGTGCTCATACACGGGGGTTTGAACAATGGCCTCTATGAATCCAAACTTTATGCTTTAACAGTTGCATTCCTTTGTTTTATTCATTTGTTCTTTTAGCCATTAATTTCTTATTATATGTCAGTCATGGCCCTGGATACTGAGATTGTAAATAAGACAACCATGATTCCTGCTCTCATCAGCTTTCAGTCTGGTAGCAGAGACAGTTACAAAGCAAATGAGCAAATGAATAAGCAAGAGAGATATCAGATGGTGGTAATGTATGAAGGAAATTAAAAGAAGATGATATGATAGAGACTGAGAGATCAGGGAATATATCTAAGAGGAGATACCATTGTAACTGAGATCTGATTGACAATAATTAGCCGGCCATGACAAGATCAGAAGGAACTCTTTCCAGGCAGAAAGAACAGCTAATGTAAAAGCCCAAAGGCAAGAATCTAGTTCTAGGGACAGAGGAAGGTTAATATGGTTGAAGCAGAGTGGGTGATGTGAGGCAGAAGGCAAGATGGATCAAGGAGGCAGGCAGAATAAAATCATTTAAGACTTTGTAAACTAGCAAAAGAATTTATATTCTAAGTGTGATGGAAAACCACTGGAGATTTTTAAACTGGCTGTTGTGTGAATAATGAATTTTTTATGATAAAAGTAAAGGCAAAGGGTCCAGCCTGAGGGGGTCACTGTAGTGATATAGGTGAGAGATAATGTTAGCTAAACACAGGAGGTAAAGCAGATGGAAAGAAACCATTTTTAAGGCAGAGTTGATGGGACTTTTAAACTGATTAGATTGCGTAGGAGGGAAAGAAACGAATCAAATGGGGAAGTAGTCAGATGGGGAAACTTTCCCACCGGGTAGGAGCACTTCTGACAAGAACAGAGGAACTCACAGCTAGAATTTGGGGCCCTGTGAGGCTCAAAGATGTCAGGGCAGCACTTGAAATTCTAGATCTTATAATACAGAAGGGACATGGAGTTCTTTTGGCTATGTTATATTTGAGAGAGATGTTTGTGTGAAGATTCCATTCACATGGAGTTGTCAAGTTGGATATACACATCTAGAACTGTGAGGAGTCAGAAATGGAGGTAATGATTTAGGAGCTATTGATATATCAAGTCATAGTCCTGGATGGGAGAGTACATAGATACAGAAAAGGGCTCAGGACTTAGCTTTGGGTATATTTCCACTTTGAGAGAAGTATCAAAGAGACTAGGAAGAGTAGCTGGTGAGATAGGGAGAACACCAGGAGATAAAGTATCATGATCCAAGAGAAACATTTCAAGAAGGAAGTGATCATACGTGACAAATACTCCTGAGTTGTCTTGTAAGATAAGTAGTCTTTGGACTTACAACCTGATAACCTTGAGCAGGGGGTATTTGTGGAATTGTGGGAAATGGAGAGGAAATTGGACATTTTTTGCTGGTCCCCATTTATAGTTCAGTGAAACCAGTGGTGTCTACTGGTCTCTAGTGTTTAGTCATTGTTTAATTTTGACAATAAAATCCCCTGTGGAATCTAAGGCATGTGGATATAGAAAATAAATATTCAGGGGCACCTGGGTGGCTCAGTCCACTGGGCATTAGAATCTTGGTTTAGGCCCAGGTCATGATCTCAGGGTCCTGAGATTGAGCCCTGAACTTTGTGCTTATTGGGGAGTCTGCTTCTCTCCCTCTGCCCCCACCCCCCACCCCACACTTTCTATAAAATAAATACATAAGTCTTTAAAACAAAAAAAGAAGCATTCATTCTTTTTCCATAGGAAGTTAGCCTTATCTGTCTTTCAAAGGCCAATGTCACAATTTGTGGGGTTTCTTATCTAATAGGGTAAGTACTTATCCCCTGAGAAATTGCAACAGGCAGAGATATAGGTACCTACCACATGGCCCTGCCTTCTCTAATGTCACACTCCCTCAATACCTATGCTGAAGCTTAGCTAACCTTTTAATTTTCACAAACAAAACAAGTTCTTCAGAATATTTGCATGTGCTTTCATCTGTGCCTGAAAAAACAATCTCCCATTTTCTTCTGTATAATCAGGATCATCCTAGGTTCTGCTTAAATGTCTTCTCAGGAAAACCTCCCTGACCTCTCAGGTTAGGTTATGTTTCCTTGCTATGTATTCTCATTGTGGATTTTTCCTTTACAATTCTGATGATCATAATTAAATGCATATCCAGGTAATTATTTGAGTACTATCTCTTTACTTGGCCATAAGTTCTAAGACATCTTGATCTCTATTTTGTTCTTTTTTTTAAAGATTTTATTTATTTATTTGACAGAGAGATTGAGAGAGCACAACAAGGCAGAGCGGCAGGCAAAGGGAAAGGGAGAAGCAGGCTCCCCACTGAGCAGGGAGCCCGATATGGGGCTTGATCCCAGGACCCTGGGATCATGACCTGAGCCGGAAGGCAGCCGCTTAACCAACTGAGCCACCCAGGTGCCCCTCTGTTTTGTTCTTAATGATATTTCTAGTGTTTGGCACAAGGCTTGGTATAGTGTGAATGAACAGTAAACACTTGGATTGTTCTTTTCTCAGTCATAAGTGGAAGTAGAAGGGATCCGTTTAACAGTAAGGATAAAAACAAAACCAATTTCAACTGTTTTTTTCATTTTATCTTATGCCTACGAAAGCTTATTGGAATAGTTTTTAAAAAATATTAGTATTGCTGAACTGATAAGTTTCTGTGTTCAGCTTCACTCTTAAAAAAATCTATTTGAAGTTTGAACTGTCATATTGACTTAAATAATAATAATAATTCTAAGGAGGGACACACCAGTTAATATAGAGTTCTGTAGCAAAATAATTCTATCTATCGATTGATTGATCTATCATCTATGTTGTTATTCTTATATTGCATACATCTCTTAAATATTAACATATGACAAATATGGGAAGATTTTGTTAAAAATGGAGTAATGCCTCAGAGTTACTTCATGCATCATCTTCGCTTCAGCCATGACTCACTCTGAACTTGATGTCACTCCATTCTGATCTCTATATATTTCTTTCTTCTACCCTAAGCCATTTATCTCTCCACTCATACTTGACCCTCATCTTTTCCTTCATTTCATCCCTGACCTTAAGAGGTCGGTCTCAGACATGGAGTGAACACGTCTGTTTTAAACAGTATGATAATAAAACAAAGCTGAATATTTCATACTAAAGTCTTCCTGAAATTAAAAAAAATGATTGCATTAATGTTTTTGGGTCAAAATAAAATGTTATGTACCCAACAAATCCAACAGCTTGTACCAATAGCATAGAATAATAAAAAATTCTTTTCATTGCTTGCAATGATTCAAGAAATTCTCTGCACACCGAGTTTAATGTGAAATGTTACAGACAGGAAAGGCCTTGGTCATTCATAACCAGATTAGTGTCCATTCATATGACTTTGATGCACGGCTGAAAGAACCTAAGGAGAATGTGAGGAGATGTGAGCACTTCTTTGGTTGTGTGAATCTAAATTGGTATTATAAAAGCTGGCAGAAGTAATCAATTATTTGGCAAATTCAAACCTCAAGACAATTTTAATATTGGCTTTCTTTACTCTTACTTTGAAAGTAATTTAACAACTAGTGAAAAAAAAACAAAAAACCTGTGGATTATTTAGGCCTTCTTGCCTCTGTGCACTCTTCTCTATAACTGACTTGTCTTCCCTTTGGAGAATTCTTCTTTATCCTTCAGGATTCAGCTCAAACATCATCTGTGAAAATTATTCTCTATGCATTTCTTTCCTTGCAATTTTTCCAGGGAGGCAGAGGTGCTCTCCCCAATCTGTTCCCATGGTGCCTTACTGTAAATCTCTTAATCATTTATTATGTTGTAGTGAAATTATTGTTCATAAATTCAACTGAGCTTAACATTTTGAAGATTCAACAAGATAGATTCCACAGGAGAGATGCTATATTTATCAACAGTGTCTTAGTCACAGATAAGAATTGTAGTCCAAGGAAAAAGAATAGAGAAAATCAATAAAAGAAAATGACTATATAATAACCCTTGTTGTGATTCCATGTTCCTCAGTTTCCTGAATAATTGTTTTTCCATGTAGGATGTTAGTGTGTTAGTTAGCCAACATTCCGGTATTTTCTCCAGTTTCCTGTCAGTTTTGCTAAAATAACTTAACTCTCCTGATTTGGAATCAACCCTGAGATACCCTCAGGCTTAGAATAAGAACCAGGACTAAAGTTTATTCATCAGGATAACTAGACCTCATGAAATGTCTTAGCATCTTACTGACCAGCATCTTCTCTGAAAACATTACATGTTTTCAGACATTTGGAAGTAGTAGTTCATCTACTTCAAAATTACCACCTTAAATGCATGACATTCATACTTTAAAGATTAAAATATCAGAATGTGTCAGGGTTGTTTCCTAAGATTATTATCAGAGACAGACATATACAGACTTTACTTCACCAAGTCCATGTGGCCAGATCTCAGACTACTAGTCAAAGGCATAGATAGTCCTGGAGTTAAGCTTCCTGGGTTCAAAGTTAAGTTTCACCGGGGGGTGCCTGGGTGGCTCAGTCAGTTGCGTGTTCAACTCTCAATTCCAGCTCAGGTCATGATCTCAGGGTTGTGAGATCAAGCCCTGTGTTGGGCTCTGTGCTCCGTGGGGAGTCTGCTTGAGATTCTCTCTCCCTTTGCCCCCCCATTCGTGCATACACATTCTCTCCTTCAAAGGAATAAATAAATCTTTAAAAAAAATTTTTTTAAGGGCGCCTGGGTGGCTCAGTTGGTTAAGCGACTGCCTTCAGCTCGGGTTATGATCCCGGAGTCCTAGGATCGAGTCCCGCATCAGGCTCCCTGCTCGGTGGGGAGTCTGCTTCTCCCTCTCACCCTACCCCCTCTTGTGCTCTCTCTCTGTTTCAAATAAATAAAATCTTAAAAAAAAAAAAGTTAAGTTTTACCAGTAGCAAGCCTATGATTTGGGCAAGATACTTAAAATCTCTGTTTTAATTTCTTTATTAAATTAATTTCTTAATTACTTTATAAAGTTGTGTGAAAAATTAATAAGCCACCTATGACTTTAAAAGTGTAGACTAAGTGCTCAAATTGGTAATAAGGAGGGTGAGGCTGATTGAAGATGGTGATGAACTTTATTTGCTGAAATAAACATGCTAACTTAAAAAGAAATCTACTAAATCCTCTTGCCTTTGCACAAATATTTGCTTTTCAAAACAGACAAAATAAGAGGAATAAACTGAACATTCTCTAAGTCTATGTGGAAAGGAGATCCTTGTGTCCTTGGTAAAATATTATGGACTATTGTGAATGGTGTATACCCTAATAGTCTATATACTCACTATATTCTCTGAGGATGATCATAACAATAAATTGAAACTTTACTATTGTCTCAACCCCATTCTGAACAATAAAATGTCATGTAATCACTGAAGAATATTAGCAATGCAATTACATAATGTTTAGATTGTTTTAGTTGCTTTCACCTTTATCTGGAAAGGGCTGTCCTTAATAGGCTGCTTTTCTGTTATCATATGAGGTAGGTGGGAACTACATTTTATATTTCACCATCATCTCCATGGACTCTGACCACCATAAAAGGGAAATGGCTGATTCATGATTGCAGAAGTTCCTTTGATTTCTGGGAGAAATCAGGGGGTGAAGTTTAGGAGAGGTTCAGCCAGGAGAGGAAGCAGCCATCTCTGAACTTAAGGTGGTAGGTTTTTCAGCCTGAAGCGAACAGCTAGCATGTATCCTTTAGCTGTCATAGTCAGAGTCAAAAGATCTTGCAAAGAGGTTGCTTGATTTTGGTTCACCAGGAACTTGGACCTCCAAGTCTGAAAGAAGGTTTCCCATAATCCAGGAACAAGGAAGGATACTTCCTTTAAATCTTTGCATGCATACTTACAAAACTGAAAACAATTTTTTTCTAAAATATTTAAATCTTCTATATTAAAAGATCCATTCTTCAGTGTCCATACATGGCACATTAAAATATTTGTTAATCACGTAAGAATATACAGCACCTTTCAGGATATAAGAGCAAACGATTGAACTACAGACCAGGATATTAGGAAAAACTTCTGTGTAATTGGGGAAAAATCAGTGTAATGATTAATTATTTTGTGTGATTATTTTCTTATAAGGAGTATTTTTACTTATTTCATGTTTTAACATCCATAGTCAATATTAAAGGAGGCTAATGATATCTCATTTTTCCATTTGAATCTATACGTATGTTTGTGGCTCATGTGTTTTCAGATATGACAGCTATTAAATTTCACAATTTTTTGGACCAATTAGTCTGGATGACTATTCTTAAGTAAAGAAACAATGTTATTCTGACCTATACTCGTGAGGCCTTGAAATGAAAGGGTGAAGACTGTTGTCTAGGAAATTTATGCTCTTGATCTCTTGTGCCTTTATTATATAAGCAGAGAAAGTTTAATTTCAGCCAAATTCCTTCATTTTTTAGTAATGAGCCATATTTTTCAAGATTGTCATTTTAGCATGAATTCTACAAATATACAAACATATATTTAACTATGCAAAATTGTCTTTGAGATGTCTGGGTTCTTCTCCTAGTACCGAACATTTCTGAGTCAGTTTCTCTTGCTTAAAACCATCACACAACTCTTCACTGATCCAGAGTCCCCACTGCACTCCCCACTAGGTCAGTTTCACTTGGTCTCTCTTTGCCTAGTTCAGGTTCTCGGTAGCTTCTTGGGTGCTCAGAATTTGTTGCTGTCATGATTTGTTGCTTATTTTGAAATCAATTAGTTCAACCATGCATCCCGCAAACTCTCTCCACCCACTACACTTGCTTATCTAAGACTTAATGGTGCAGTGTTAAATAGAGTCATGTACTTTTGGGGTCTGCCTTTTAGAGACACAAAGTTGAAGCTTTACATGTTTTTGTGCTTTCTTTAGCCTGGTGCATAAGCATATGCTCAGAGAATGTATTTGTTAAAATGCATTTGTCTTCTCAGGCCACCTAGGACTGCCCGAACAGATCCACTCTCAAGTTATTAGGAGGTTGGAGGAAGATGGAACCCAACATTTGAGACCTCCGGTGCAAATGAGAATTCTGATTTAGCACACAGGACCATATTCTGATGTCTTTTCATTCATACGCTAGGATCTTTTTCTATAGCTTTTCCAATATACTTTAAAAGGAGCTACATGTGTCTTGCTATAAATTGAAAAGACCATTTTATTGCTAATAAAATATAAATTAATCAAAAGAGGTCTTCACCTTGTCCTCCTGAAATCTCAGACTGGGCAATTTCAAGTTCCTTAGGAGGAGATGGGGTCATCATTCATCATTCCTTGTGTGGCTTGTCAGAGTCACAGGAGTTACTTTAATTTATACATGTGTTT
The DNA here is from genome assembly GCF_037043125.1 of Eumetopias jubatus. Taxonomy (NCBI): domain Eukaryota; kingdom Metazoa; phylum Chordata; class Mammalia; order Carnivora; family Otariidae; genus Eumetopias; species Eumetopias jubatus. The sequence continues at coordinate 117,892,485 of NW_028274808.1, read as the reverse complement.
ATGAATGTGACATTATATTTAGAGAGTAATTATGTTCATTTCCCCTAATAGCGACGTCATCTGCTAATCAGTAGCCAAATAGTCTAACCTCCAAAAACTGTAGCAATTGTTTTTCATTTTCGCAAACCACGGTAACAATAACCTTGAAAAAAGTGGACATTTCTTATGAATTCAATTAAAATTGAAAGCTTCACTTTTTTTCTGCAGAATAATGCTCTTGAAAATTTTTATAACATACAGTGTTTGCTTGTTAAGGAAAATATGGTTAACACAAAAATAAAAGGAAAATTGTAAACTGTGCTTCTACTAACTAAAGGTATTTACATAACTTTTAAATATATTTCCTTTCCCCAAGGCACCTGTTACAACCATCTGCCATCCTTACTGAATACGTAGCATGTGTGTTTGGGGAATTTCCACCTATGAGGCAAAGCCTGTCTCCCATTTTAGAAGCAGGAAATCTAATCCTCATTTTCAACTGGACCTGGAGCTGAGGGCGTGCACCCAGCCTAGGCTACCCCAATCGGATGCAGCCGCCATGGGCTTTGGATTTTGGAAGCTGGTGAAGCAAAGCAGCAGAGACGCAGGAAGACCCAGTCCGGCGAAGGCGGTGCTGCAGCGGCACCAACATGCAATTTCCAGAGGCTAAAGCCGCAGCGGTACTTCAGCCGTGCTGGCTGCCTGCTTTGGGGGATGAAAATTTTGTGAAGAACAATGATTGCGCCCAGCAGTTCTGGCGGCAGTATTGCTACTTTCGTGGCTCTGAGATGTTCTTTTGTCTGTCGCCAGTGACTGCATTGCCCCAGGCCTGTTCTTCCAGTTCTCGGAGTTTGTTAGATACCTAACGTGTGTTATAAAATTCTTTTTGACTAAGAGTACCTGAGTTCATTTTTATTGCTTGTAACCAGAAACACTGAATCAGCGGATTACTTTTTGTTATATGATTGGAATCCTATTGCAACATGCTTCTGAGTCTAGGGTAAATTCTACCCCTGCGCTAGGGTTTTCTGAAGGACATTCTTATGTTTCATTTCAGGGTCTTTTGGGTTCCTGGACCCAATCGCAACGTGTGTGTATGTGTGTGTATGGGCGGGGGGGTCGGGCAGGGGGCCTTCCCACACAACATCAAGCAATTCTCAGACACGAGCAGGGTGTCTGAGAATTCAACTCAATTTGGACAGTCTATCAGAATCTGGAGGTTAAAAGCTTGATCCTCTAAGACTGCTTCCCTGCTGACCAATTCATATGCGTCTGAAGCCAGGGTTGTTATCTGTGTTTCTTACCCTTTGGCTACAGATTGGAAGTTTCAACAACCCTCTCCAATTCAGGATGTCAATTGCAAGTCCAGGTTGTTTACCTGTACTTCTGACCAACTGGCTATAGATCAGAGGTTCTCATCACCTGCTATTGGGGTTCACTTAATTTGCTTGAGTAGCTCACAGAACTCAGAGAAATATTTCACTTACTAGATCACCAGCTTATGATAAACGATATAACTCAGGAACACCCAGATGGAAGAGATGCTCAGGGCGAGGTGTGGGGAAAGTGTGTGGAGCATCCATGCCCTCTCCAGGTGCGCCCTTCTTCTAGTACCTCCATGTGTTCACCAACCCGGAAGTTCCCTGAACCCAGTGCTTTTGTGTTTTTATGGAGATTTCCTTACGTAGATAGGCATGATGGATTAAATCACTGCCATTGGCAATTGATTCAACTTCATTCCATGGCTCCTCTCTAGAAGTAAAGGGGTGAGACTGAAAGTTCCAACCCTTTCATCACAGGGTTTGTTCTCTTGGTAACCAATCCTAATCCTTAGGCGGGGTCCAAAAGTCACCTCATTAACATAACAACTCATTATTGCTCTCAGAACTTAGGAAATTCCAAGAGTTTTAAGAGCTTTGTGTTAGAAATGGGACCTAGGGCCAAATACGTATTTCTTTTTTTTAAAAAAAATATATTTTATTTATTTATTTGGCAGAGAGAGGCAGAGAGCACAAGCAGGGAGAGCAGCAGAGGGAGAAGGAGAAGCCGATGAGGGACCCCAGGATCATGACCTGAGCAGAAGGCAGATGCTTAAATGACTGAGTCACCCAAGCGCCCTGTATTTTTGTTTTCATTCATCTCAAGTGTTTTCTAATCTCCCTTGTTATTTATTCTTTGATCTTTTGATTATTTAAGAGCATGTTGTTTAATTTCCAGATATTTATGGATTTTCTACTTTTTGTTGTTGTTGTTGTCGTTAGTGAGTTCCAGTTTCATTCCACTGTGGTTGAAGAAAATATTTTTTTCTAGGTGAAGTGGGAAGCCCTGAGAGGATTGTGAGCAAAGGAGTGAAATGATGTGAAGTTATTTTAAAAGAATCACTCTGATTGCTTTATTGAGAATCAATTTTTGGGAGGGCATGGTGTAGAGACTTTTGCAATAATCCAGGTAGGAGATGTTGGTGCTTGGACCAGGTTTGTAGCGGTTGACATGGTGTGTATCAGTTGAACCTTGGGTATATTTTAAGAGCTAGAAGCTGTCCTGATGCTTTGGATGTGTGGTGGGCCGGTGAAGATAGCCTGCTTCTTTTTTCTCTTGGTAAGATAGAGTGGAGGATACTTGGCTTTTATCTGAGTGGGGTTGAGGAAGTAGATCAAGGAAGATGTCTTTATGGCTGTTGGAAATGGATAGGCAATGAGGGTCATTGCTGACACCTGATGTGGAATTGTCTCTGGGCATTCTTCTCAGACACATGGGGGGAGCACCAAGAAAGCAGTCTGTGGAGCTGCCCAGGAACTCTGAAAAGAAAATTTTCTGCATTCTCTTCCTTATCTATTTTATTCTGAATATTCTTATTCTTCAACCTAAAATGGCTTCATCTTTCTTGAGAAGCAAGTTTAACTTCACATGTCCAAAGCCACTTCTATTAATTGGCCATTTCTAACTCTTCACCTATACAGCTTTCCCCTACACGGGGGCCCAGGGCCAGACAGCACATTCCCAGAAAACGCATACATAATCCATGAGATCTTGTGCAGACTCTGAAAATAGCCCAGGGCTAAGGCATAGGAGGCTATATGGCTACTAATGCCTCAAAGAGCTTTGGATGGGGGCAGATTGATACAGGCATGAAAAGGTTTCTTTAATATTCTCCCCATGCACACAATGATACTAATGAAGTTTTGAACATGTGTTTAATGTTTGGCCCTGTCCTATTCATGCATAAGCTCATTCAATTCTCACATTGGCATTTTGAAGAAATTTTATTTTCTCTTTTTTTATTGATGAGTTAAAATGAGGCTCAGAGCAGAATCACTTGCCCCAGTTTCCCCAGCTCTCAGTTAGTGAGGCTTAGCTTTAAACTTGTCAGTCATTTCTTAGAAACCTGATGCTGTAGCTCTAAAATGCTATGCTCTATATATTCCAGTTCATGTACTCTCCACACCGGATATTTTCTACATTTTGATAACTTTTCTTTCCATAGATGTTTTTCTCCTGCATCAAGGTAACTAAGGAAAACTAGATATTTTCAATGAGGAAAACTAAGGAAGAAAGCAAAGCACAACATAGTTCTGAGGGTGAGTGTGTTCAGACAATTTAGGACCTTTTTTTGCTAGCCAGGAGGAAAATATTGGGACTGCTTTTGTTTTTAATATTATTTTTAATATTTTTAAAGAAAAAAGCAAAATCAAATCTGTCACATATTACCACATATACAAAGGGTATGAATATATTAAACTATTCAGTATAACTAGAACAACTTAAAAATACTTTATTCACTAGCTACAGACTTTATATTCATTTCTTTCTTATATACACAGAATTTTTGACAAGCTATTTTATAACACACAATCACTGACCTTGTACAGAGCTATTGTACTTTATTCTTCATTCTTGCTTAGCCCTAAGGGAAATTATTACAACATTATTCTACATGGCCAGTGTCATGCTTCATTTCCTTAACTTTAAGAATGCTATTAGCAACAAGTGGGATCTTAATTTGTTACTGTTAAAAGTGTGAGAAATTGTAAATCTACTGACTTTGCATTTGATGGAATAATTTACCAGACACTAATCAGAGTTTTTTGATGAAATTCTGCATTAACAAAATTCCAGTTCAAATCTGAGCTGGCTAGCATTGATTTTTCACATTTATTTTGTACTTCTGAGGTTTGATGCTAAGCTTCTTGGCATTCTTCTTTGTGCTTTGTAAGCATGGAGGTCACTTTGAAGTTGGTCGGATCTCTGTTGATAAGAGATTGGCAGGATCTGGAGAAGAATACAAATTTGGCTGCTGGGTCAGAAATGTCACCATGATGAAGTTGGGAGTTGGAAAATTGCAGGAGCATACTGAGCTAGCTAAAAAATAAAAGATGTTAGATAAGATTCTACAATAATCATGTTTACTTTAATTTTTTCCTATGCAGGTACTTTCCAAAAACACTTTTTCCAGATGCAAAATAATGAAAATACAACATTCATTATTTATTTACTTTGGTCTTATAAAAAAAATATTTAAAATGATGCAAGTCTTTTGGATTCTCTCAGATTTTTCTCAAAAGATTTTGTATTTTTCTGTTGCTGACTTAAATCCAAAATATCCTAGGATGTTTTAACCATCTGCCTAGTATTTCTAGTCAGTTTTTACCTTCAAATAATGAAAAAGATTTGGAGTAAACTTTAACATCAGAGAGTAGGGTGATTTTTGGAGGTAAATTATTCCAAGCCCTGACAAATGTGAACATATCAGCATAGCTTTATTTAAAGTGACCTCTACTGAAAATGATTTCCATGTGTATTATTCTATAATTCTCAGTGTCAAAATTCAGACTAAAGGACTAAAATCTTCTCTTTCACATTGTTCTGATTTTAATATTATTTTTTAAACTTTTGACCTTAAAAATTCTGCTTCATTGAAGGTCATAAATATTGAGTTAATGATGTCAGTTTTCCTGGTGCCATCTGGACCTAAGGTATTTCTGTCACACTTGAAAGATGACACTTGGTAAGCACAGCAACAACAAATCTACTGAAAAACCCCAATAAAACAAAAAACAAAATAAACCAAACAAAACAGCAGATTGAAGCAATGTTTTTCCACAGATGTCCTGGCAAATTATACTAAATTTTCCTAACGTATGAAGGCCAGGAGTTAGGTTTTTCAAACTGTATCTGGTGGTGGCTGACTACAGTGAACCTGAGGGCCAAACTTCACATTCATGTTCTGCAGCTGAATATGGCCCCACGTATCTAGAATGTTAATGCTACTCTCATAATCATTGTAAATTTAAGAAGATAATGTTTGCTTTAAAATATTAGACTTTTTCTCATGGAAAGAACTCAAATACCTGGAGGCTAAAAAGCATCCTACTAAAGAATGAATGGGTCAACCAAGAAATTAAAGAAGAATTTAAAAAATTCATGGAAACCAATGAAAATGAAAACACAACTGTTCAAAATCTTTGGGATGCAGCAAAGGCGGTTTTAAGAGGAAAGTATATAGCAATACAAGCCTTTCTCAAGAAACAAGAAAGGTCTCAAATACACAACCTAACCCTACACCTAAAGGAGCTGGAGAGAGAACAGCAAATAAAGCCTAAACCCAGCAGGAGAAGAGGAAGAATAAAGATCAGAGCAGAAATCAATGAAATAGAAACCAAAAGAACAGGAGAACACATCAAAAAAACAAGGAGCTGGTTCTTTGAAAAGAATTAACAAGATTGATAAACCCCTGGCCAGACTTATCAAAAAGAAAAGAGAAATGACCCAAATCAATAAAATTATGAATGAAAGAGGAGAGATCACAACCAACACCAAAGAAATACAATCATAAGAACATATTATGAGCAACTCTATGCCAGCAAATTAGATAATCTGGAAGAAATGGATGCATTCCCAGAGATGTATCAACTACCAAAACTGAACCAGGAAGAAATAGAAAACCTGAACAGACCAATAACCACTAAGGAAATTGAAGCAGTCATCAAAAATCTCCCAACAAACAAAAGCCCAGGGCCACATGGCTTCCCAGGGGAGTTCTACCAAACATTAAAAGAAGAATTAATACCTATTCTTCTGAAACTGTTCCAAAAAATAGAAATGGAAGGAAAACTTCCAAACTCATTTTATGAGGCCACCATTACCTTGGTCCCCAAACCAGACAAAGACCCCAACAAAAAGGAGAATTACAGACCAATATCCTTGATGAACACAGATGCAAAATTTCTCACCAAAATACTAGCCAATAGGATCCAATAGTACATTAAAAGGATTATTCACCACGACCAAGTGGGATTTATCCCTGGGCTGCAAGGTTGGTTCAACATCCTCAAATCAATCAATGTGATACAACACATTAATAAAAGAAAAAAACAAGAAACATATGATCCTCTCAATAGATGCAGAAAAAGCATTTGACCAAGTACAGCATCCTTTCTTGATCAAAACTCTTCGGGGTATAGGCATAGAGGGTACATACCTCAATATCATAAAAGTCATCTATGAAAAACCCATAGTGAATATCATTGTCAATGGGGAAAAACTGAGAGCTTTTCCCCTAAGGTCAGGAACATGGCAGGGATGTCCACTATCACCACTGCTATTCAACATAGTATTAGAAGTCCTAGCCACAGCAATCAGACAACAAAAAGAAATAAAAGGCATCCAAATTGGCAAAGAAGAAGTCAAACTTTCACCATTTGCAGATGATATGATACTTTATGTGGAAAACCGAAAAGACTCCACCCTAAAACTGTTAGAACTCATACAGGAATTCAGTAAAGTGGTAGGATATAAAATCAATGCACAGAAATCAGTTGCATTCCTATACACCAACAACAAGACAGAAGAAAGAGAAATTAAGAAGTCGATCCCATTTACAATGGCACCCAAAACCATAAGATACCCAGGAATAAATCTAACCAAAGAGGCAAAGAATCTGTACTCTGAAAACTATAAAATACTCATGAAAGAAATTGAGGAAGACACAAAGAAATGGGAAAACATTCCATGCTCATAGATTGGAAGAACAAATATTGTGAAGATGTCAATGCTACCTAGAGCAATCTACACATTCAATGCAATCCCCATCAAAATACCATCCACTTTTTTCAAAGAAATGGAACAAATAATCCTAAAATTTGTATGGAACCAGAAAAGACCCTGAATAGGCCAGAGGAATGTTGAAAAAGAAAAGCAAAGCTGGCGGCATCACAATTCCAGACTTCAAGCTCTATTACAAAGCTGTCATCATCAAGACAGTATGGTACTGGCACAAAAACAGACACATAGATCAATGGAACAGAATCGAGAGCCCAGAAATGGACCCTTAACTCTATGGTCAACTAATCTTCGACAAAGCAGGAAAGAATGTCCAATGGAAAAAAGACAGTCTCTTCAACAAATGGTGTTGGGAAAATTGGACAGCCACATGCAGAAGAATGATACTGGACCATTTCCTTACACCACATACAAAAATAGACTCAAAATGGTTGAAAGACCTAAACGTGAGACAGGAGTCCATCAAAATCCTAAAGGAGAACACAGGCAGCAACCTGTTCGACCTCAGCCACAGCAACTTCTTCCTAGAAACATCACCAAAGGCAAGGGAAACAAGGGCAAAAATGAACTATTGGGACTTCATCAAGATAAAAAGCTTTTGCACAGTGAAAGAAACAGTCCACAAAACCAAAAGACAACCGACAGAATGGGAGAAAATATTTGCAAATGACATATCAGATAAAGGGCTAGTATCCAAAATCTATAAAGAACTTAAACTCAACACCCAAAGAACAATGATCCAATCAAGAAATGGGCAGAAGACATGAACAGACATTTCTGCAAAGAAGACATCCAAATGGCCAACAGACACATGAAAAAGTGCTCAACATCGCTCGGCATCAGGGAAATCCAAATCAAAATCTCAATGAGATACCACCTCACACCAGTCAGATGGCTAAAATTAACAAGTCAGGAGACGACAGATGTTGGCAGGGGTGCAAAGAAAGGGGAACCCTCCTACACTGTTGGTGGGAATGCAAGTTGGTGCAGCCACTTGGAAAACAGTATGGAGGTTCCTCAAAAAGTTGAAAATAGAGCTACCATACAATCCAGCAATTGCACTACTGGGTATTTACCCCAAAGATACAGATTTTAGGGGTATCCGAAGGCGTACGTGCACCCCGATGTTTATAGCAGACTATCCACAATAGTCAAACTGTGGAAAAAGCCAAGATGTCCATGGACAGATGAATGGATAAAGAGGAGGTGGTATATATACACAATGGAATATTATGCAGCCCTCAAAAAAATGAAGTCTTGCCATTTGCAATGACGTGGATTGAACTGGAGGGTATTATGCTGAGCGAAATAAGTCAATCAGAGAAAGACCTGTATCATATGACCTCACTGATATGAGAAATTCTTAATCTCAGGAAATAAACTGAGGGTTGCTGGAGTGGTGGGGGGTGGGAGGGATGGGGTGGCTGGGTGATGGACATTGGGGAGCGTATGTGCTATGGTGAGCTCTGTAAATTGTGTAAGACTGTTGAATCACAGATCTGTACCTCTGAAACAAATAATACATTATATGTTAAAAAGAAAAAAAGAAGAAGAAGATAGCAGGAGGGGAAGAATGGGGGGGGATCGGAGGGGGAGATGAACCATGAGAGACTATGGACTCTGAAAAACGAACTGAGGGTTCTAGAGGGGAGGGGGGTGGGGGGATGTGTTAGCCTGGTGATGGGTATTAAAGAGGGCACATTCGGCATGGAGCACTGGGTGTTATGAACAAACAATGAATCATGGAACACTGCATCAAAAACTAATGATGTAATGTATGGTGATTAACATAACAATAAAAAATATTAGATTTTTTTCTTGACACTTTAACATTGTATGATAAGCATTTACATGTTTTGGAATGAACATTTAAAAAATTATATTCAACAATTAAATACTAAATAATGATAAATTTGCTTATCCAAAGCATGCACACAAGCTTCATAGATTTTGTTGATCTTTTTGTTGCAACTCTGTAATAACAACTTACTATTTTAGCATTCAGTTTTGAATTTAATTCTCTGAAGCTGTTACATACATTAGAATGATTGTATGTACACACCTGTGAGTGTATATTTGTGTGTCTGTTTATTGGTACAATCAGAAGAAATCAGCTTAAACACCTGGTGGAGTTGTATAGTTTTTTTTTTTTTAGGACTTTGTAATAATTAGATATTTTTGGCTTTGGGCCCAAATAGGAAAGAGGATTGGAAAATTTAATGTAGTGGCAGCAATAGACCATGATTTGCTTTTGAATAATGCTTTTATCTTGTTCTTCAAAACAATAGCTGGTTCTATATTGATGGAAGCATAAGAATCCAGTAAAGCATTATAGGTAATTAGGTTAGCTGGATAGCTTTAAAAAAATCTAATTGAGTATTTTAAACTTCCTGAAAAGTTTGTATTGTACATACACATTCTCAGGTTTCTGCTTTTTTGAGCAAAATTGACAGTATCTTTAATTCAAAGAAAGATGATTATAGCACTGAATTCTACACTTAAAGTGTACTTTTTTTGTGTTATGGCTCTCAGAAATATGACTGTAAATTTTTTTATAGTAAACAGATGCTTCTTTAGGACCATTAGCTCATTTCTTTCTGGGGGATGTCTGAATTATCTAAACAGACAAAAGGAAAGTTCTCTGTGGAAAGGTGTGTATTATACTCTTGTCTGCCTGGTATTAGTTCACATGTGTCCACTCTTGTTCTGCTTTCTATTCTAACAGTTGATTCACCTTTCTACACATGTTTATTAGTACATATAGGTGGTACGTAGACTTACTTTTCTAAGGATTTGCATTTGAGTATATTTTCTGATACTTTCCCCTAGTCCTTACTTTTTTTTCAGTGCAGGGAGAGGCTAGGAGGACACTATGCAATTGATAAAGTCGATGTCCATCTTAAGCTTTTTCCTTGAGTTATGGGGAGAAACACTTCTTCCTTTGGAGCTGGTAGATGTTCCTGCCTGCCATCATAATTATGAATTACTATCTTTAATTCTTGCCTAAAAATTGGTAGCCAGTTTTAGAGACAAATGGGGTTCTTCCCTTCTTCATTAGAAGGCATCTTTAATGTTTTATAATCTGCCTGTTTGCTAAAAATTTTTAAATATTTGTGAAAAATAAAGTAAAGAAGATCATAGGAATTTGCTTCATCCTTTTAAGGTCCTAAGTGACTATTTCTTAACTTGGTACTTTATATAATAGTCAAAAAGTAAAGGGTTATTTTTTCTTTTGAAGCCATTTTCTCAGAGAAAATAATAAAGAGAATGACATGTACAGCTGTCTAATAATTTTGCTAGATTTCCTTTCCAGTTACATTTCATGGAGAAAATCTTTAAATCTTTAAAATTTTTCATTCTACAAAGTAAGTTCATTTGAGCAAAGATTTTCATTAATTCCTACTCTTTGAGGCAATTTTCCTTCATTCCAATGGGAAAATGAGTCATTTATTCTTTTTTCTGTTTTATAGCTACAGATGAAAATGTTTCATTTATATGGATTTTGTTTTTATTCACTCAAAACATGATGTTTTTAAAGTTTCTTTACTCTCTTGGAAAAATCATTATGTTACTTTAGTGTCATAAATGTATAATTGCAACTTTTAGATGAGAAAAATGTAACACCTTAGAAGTATTTTTCAGATCTATTGTTGGTTTGTTGCATGTAATAATTTAGAATTTTCAAAGAATAAATGGAAAGCCCATCTTATTTTTGAGGGGACAAATATCTTCATAGTGTCCTTGTTACATTTCTCTTCTACCTTCCTCAGTTGAAGCACAGCTGTACAAAATTGCCCTCTGTTTCCAGAGAGTAGGTAGGGCAGGACTGCTACACAGGAGAATAGGGGCTTATGCTGACACCATGAGGCCCTCACACGACTCTCTCACTTCAGGAAATGAATTTAGGAATATTCATCCACAGAGGTGCCAGGTGAATTTATAAAACTTGACGTGGTGGAGGCAGATTTAGAATTCCTGTGGGAGCAGCCGCTGAAGCTTGGATCTCTTGGAGTTGCTCTCTTCTGACTGGATTTGGTGTTGTCTGCATCACTGGGCTCAAACACCACTGTCATGGACTCCATCCTGGTCACCGTGTACAGGCTGCTTTGCCGGGTGGGGTGAAACCTGGTGGTCTTGAGCTCCAGCTCATCATAGCTAGAAACTTCAATGAAAGGACACCAGCGAAATGCTCTCTTGAAGCCAGCTCGAAATCTGAAGAGAAGCAGGCCACAGAAAGAAAAAGTCATGTTTTCAAGTGGAAATTTCCTTCAATTCCCACAGAAAGCCCTACTTAAGGCAATTAAGCAAAATCAGGTTTTGAATTTGATTTCCAACCCTTAAATGTATGCCACAGTATTGGTACTAGTCTTTTAAGTTTTCTTGTTTGAATTTTAGTTTCCTATTAATGAGAAGCAAGTCATCGAAGAGTAAAAGCACAGTGTCAGGTAATCCTTATGCCAAAGAAACAGTGTACATTTCTTCAGTAATTTTATAGGTTTGCAGAAGTGTGATTGAATTAGGCTTGGGGGTTAAGGCACTTAAAAATGACATATTTCAAAATAGCTTCTTTCGGAAATGATTACACATTTATACATTAAAGTCTCATTTAATGTTAGAATTAATTACTAATCTTGATGGTTTTTATCTAATCGCATATGAAAGCACAAAAGACTTTGCTTTGTAAACCATTAAGTGAAGTTGATTAAAAACAGATGTACTGCTTGTGGGGTGGCTTGAATTGATATATAGCTTATGCAATTAATGAAAAAAAAAAAGGGAGAATTAAGTGTTTAACAAACTTAGGCACAGTGTAGTGGAGGCCCAACTGGAAAGAGAGTTTAGGATTTGGCTCACAGTTACTTACATGAAGTTCTATTTCTAGTTGTGCTCAAAACACATTGGTTTCTTCAGGGAATTACTAATCTTATGAAATTTAACCCTGCCCCTCCGTGTGTTTTATACATACAATCAAGGTGTTTTTATCTGGAAACATTTTACCTTCCTTTCCAGTCTTAAATTTGACTATAGTCAAATACCACCTTTTAAAAACTTTACTGTAAAAGTAGCTTTGCCCTGACCACTTTAATTTCTTCACAGCCCATTTCCATGGGGACTGCACCCTGTCTTACTCACTGACCTCATTGTATAGGCAGGAGGATTGGAAGTCTCCTCCCCTTACTGTTGATTCTATAACCCTCACGGCAACATCTGCTATTTTGAAGTCTATTTACAAGACATCCTTCTTAATAGAGTCCACTCACATATGCCATCATTTCTCCCCATCTTATAAAAATTATCTGTATATGTTTATGAAATGTCTTCATTTCTTTGAGGACTTGAGCACATATTCAACTCACCTCCTTCAATCATGATGGATTTTTTTTTCTTAGCTGACAAAATTCTGAAGGGTCTGGAGGGAGAATTTAGGCCATATAAAAATTTCTCAGTTAGAGCTTCTAAGTTCACTGTTTTGAGGACGTAATTGTTAAGGTGGGATATTTCAGAAAGTAGGAGGAAGTCTAGAAAAAAATCAAGCTCTGTACTCCTCTCAGTGAATTTTTAAATTTTCCCTTCCTTTTGCATTTTTAATTTGCACCAAAAAGCTGGAACAAAATTATATGCTTTCAGCTAAGCCAGGAGTGACAAGAAACTTGGGCTTGGTAATTTTGTTTCTACCTTTTATTCAGACAGCAGTAGATGATGGGGTTGTACATGGTTGAGCTCATTGCCAGCCAAAAGCTGGCCAAGTAGACCTGCTGGATGTATTTCCACCTATTTAGCTGTTGATAGACTGCAGTGAGGATGAAGTAAATATGATAAGGCAGCCAGCAGATGGCAAATGTCACCACAACAATTATCATCATTTTTACAACCTAGAAAGAAAGAAGGAAAGAGGTCAGTTTTGGAAAATTTAAAAGTCAGTAAATGTATTAGTTGCAGTAGTTTACTGCAGATCATATTTTTCTGCCAATATAGTTAAATACATAGCATGCCTAAGGATTTGTATTAAAAAGTGGGAGGTAAGCCAGGGACAGCTGCCTAAGATAAGTCCCAAGAAAGCATGCTGATGTCACCATTCCTTCGTTGCCTAGCCCAAGTGAATGGATGGCACTAACTCAAACAGAAACAAATATATATATTAATTGGCCTGAAGAAAATAAGTGTTTACAAAAATCCAACAAGCTTAGGGGAGAGAGGAGCAAGATTTGGCTGTGCTAGCCCGAACAGTAAAATAGCAGAGATATTATATGTAGAGAAACTGACTGTTGAGTCATGGTGGGGGTAATTTAGGCTGTAAGGGTTGGGCTGGTTCCTCAGTATTTACTATAGCCTGACTATAGCTTAAGACTATTCAGATTTCTTTACTCTAATACCATGCTCACCAGGCAACCTTCTGAATATCAACTTGGTTTCTCTTGTAATCTGGTATTGGGAAAGGTTTCTCTGGATAGTGATTATGAGTATTCACATTAGTCTGAGGAAATATCATTAACTTTAAATTTGCAAATAGGCAATCAACTGGTTTATACATTAGGTCTTATGAATTTGGTAAGCATGGATCATTTCCTTGGTTTCCACACCTTTGAAACAAAATATTCTAGAAAGCCCTGGCCAAAGTAGCCTATCAACCTTTATTTCTCCACCACTAGGCCTTAAATTCCTAAAAGGCAGAGAGACTGTCTTAATTATCTTAATATTCCCAGCATCTAGCACAATCCAAAGTATATAGCTGAAAATAAATAATTAGATATGGAATGAATGAATAATGAATGACAATGTACAATTTGCAATAGTAGGTTGAATGGGAGGATGTTTTATATGTCCCTAAATGAAATAAAATCTGTCCATTGTCTGTGACTCTAAGAAAGGTAGACTCAAAGCAGCTTGGCTTTGTGTGGAAAAGGAAATAATAATATTCTATGATGACCTCATTTAATATTTCTCACTGGCAATCTGTCTACTAAATTTATCCATACTTCTTTTGGCAATTTGGAAATAGTAAAATGTTTAGAATGATATATGTTAAATAAAATAATTTTGGGGCTTATCCCTAGTCAGATCAGCACACAAATCAGAGAGACATCAGTGATCTATGAGGCATCTTAGAACTAAGAAAATACAATATTTATGGACTGTACTCATCATTTCACTGCAAGTTTGGGATTCAGATGAAAAGTTGGCAAGGTTAAGAGTCAGGAGAGACATGATTCTAGAACAAGGCAAAGCATGAAGTGGATCAATGTGGAAGGCAAAGCTTTCCCAAGGGCCTAATCACCGTACCATCAAGGTAACTAGTATTGAGCTTCATCAGAGCTGAAGATCTAGGTCAATAGGTCACAGAATGTCATCCCTGGCCACACCATCTAAAGCATTTTTTTCTCAATGCTTTTAAAGCTGATTTTTTTTTTCCTGAAAAGCTGTATTCGGATTTCTGCATTTATCTCTCTGATTTCTTATTCATATATTTGTGGAATATAAGTAAGAACCATATTTTAATTCACATTTATACAATGTTTCATGTATTTAACAACTTATTAGTTGGTTTTCAATTGTGCTTTAGGAAACTAAGGCAAAGACCAAAAGATTTGACCACTGTGATTCATGAAACAAGGCTGCAGGTTTTTTTTTTTTTAAGATTTTATTTATTTGAGAGAGAGAGGGAAAGCACAGAGGGATAAACAGACTCCTTGCTGAGCAGAGAGCCCAACATAAGGCTCAATCCCAGGACCCTGAGATCATGACCCAAACCGAAGGCAGACATTCAACCAACTGAGCCACCCAGGCGCCACATGGCTGGAGTTTTAAAACTAAGATTCTTAAGTCTTTTTTCTTCCTGTCTACAGTTAATAACATTTTTTGAATGTCTCTTGGGTCTAGAAAACAGAATAGAGAAAAATAATGAGTAGGGGACCCATTTCTTATCCTGAAGAAGCTTACAATATAACGAAAAAATGTAAATAAAAAATGCATGGAAATGTGGTGAACGTAAACAAGTGCATATAAAATTGAAATAATATTTATGAGCAATTACTAGTTTATTATAAGCAAGAATGATTCGGTGCATGATAACTGTAGCCCAGGGATAGAAGACTGAATGAAACAAGTTCTATTACCTTTTTATTTTGAATATACGAACATCATACTATTCCTTGAATACAACAGGCAAGCTCCTGCCCCAGTTATTTGCCCTCCAGAACACTCTTCCCCCAATTATTCCCACAGGGTACCACGCTCATGTTCTTCACGCCTTTGCACCTACTTTCTCTGTGACTCCCATTCTGACGAACCTGTTTAAAATTGCAGTCTGCCCTTCCAGCACCAAACTCCTTAGCTTGCTCTTTATTTTCAGTTTGTTATGTTTATTCTTTCCTTTCTGTCTCCTCATGTTAGAATATAAGAGAGCAAGAATCTTCTGCTTGCTTTGTTTTTTGTTGATGGATTCAGGCACATAGATTGGACTTCATACATAATCAGTGCTCAAAAATTTTTTTAAATAAATACATGGAAGTGAATAAAAAAAGAAATGAAGAGTCATACAGGTGGTTAAGAGATGTCCCCAATTTTACTCAGTCATTAATTACTGGTATCATTTGTCCTCCAAGTTTAAAATGGGCATGTATGTATAAAATGAACCTGATGTTTTATTGCTATTTCATTTTTCTAGGCAAACAAGTTCAAAAGAATATGAGTGTACAAACAATATAACCAATATATTATTTTAGGTGCATGAAAACATTAAATTTTATTCTGAATAAGTGTTAAGGGCAAAAAAAAAAAATCCATGACAGTGTGAACATGGTACAGGCTACTCTGTTAAATACAGTATCAGCAGATATGCATAAAAGCTCCTTTGGATGCTTTTTTGCAGGCTGTCCACAAACTCCCTGTGCATGAAGTTGTTTTCCAACAATAGTAGTTAAAGACCTACAAAGGCTATCAGAATCTTTTAAGTGAATTCCAACCATCAATAATGTAGAAAAATTAAAATGCATGTGGAGAATTAAATTAAATGAAAATGCCTCTGGAACAGAAGTTTCAGATAACTTCTAATTCACAGATATAAGGCCTTATGGACCTTGTTATAAAACATATAGAAACTTATTTGAAGATAAGGAAAAATCTAAAAGACTCAAAGAAAATATCTTTTACAGTGAAACATGGTTATAATATACTTCATTTTTTTATTTCTATAAAATACATTTTAACTGTTAGCTTCAGTCTCTGCTCACAAAATCTTGTGGAATTATTTCAGATATCCAACTTTCGTGACCTCAGGTGTCATGTAAATGCAAAAGCAGGGTCATAGGTGGGAGAAATTGCATTGCTCTGTGAAGTGCCAAAATCATGAAATTGTAATCCTACTCTTTAAATTGCTAAGGAAAAGAGCACTTCGAAGCACAAACCTTGAGCAAGGATAGATGCGCAAAAGCTGTGAACAGTTCCCCTGTGTCTCATGGCTGGGCAATGGCACTAGCACATAAATACTAAGCAGGAAAGGATTTAGTTTGGTAGACTTCCTGAAAATCCTGAAATTTTTAGGCAAGATAAGAGATTGGGATGGAGACAATTCAAATCTTTCACCATGTCTTAACAAATTGTGTTACAACTTGATATAAAGATTGATTGATGTTGGGTATTTCATAAATCTGAGATGCATCCCACTTCTGAGGCAATGGGATTTATTTTCCATTTTCCATGGCAACAAGGACAGTCGTGGCTGCCCACTGTCTTTGGCACAGACAAGGGAGGTGGGACAAAAGTGATGTAGCTCATACAGTTCTACTGTCTGTTTTTAGTAGTTAAGAATCCACTTTACTCACATAGGCAGGATTGAAATGCATGTCCTGGTAAGTGAAAATAAGCTTTGGGAACCTTTTGTTTGTGTATCAAAGGTAAAAAAAAAAATCTTTGATTTTTGTATCCTGTACAGGTTAGCCTGGAATGCCTGCAGCTGTTCTTATCTTTCATATTAAATTAGTGTAGGAGGTATGATTTTGAGGTTTAGGTCATAAAAGAGAAAACAAGTAAGTCTAGGAAATGAAATAAAATGGTGCCAACTGTAAAAAATGTCTAGGATTATATTCTTCAGTGTAGGACTTATTCTTCCTAAATGTCCGACCCGGAAGTTTTCAACGTCATGTGACAGGAAGCTTCTTGCTGTGATTAGAACCTCTTCAGAACGTATGTTCTGGAGGACTGTCCCATGGGTCACATCTTACCACTTCACCACGCCTTTTGTCTGCACAAACATTCTTAAATGGACCATAATATTTAAGTCAAAATTTCAGGTCTGCTTATGTTAACCACACATTAGCAAATTAAGATAATACCCTCTAGAGAAGGGATACGGGAAAAATTTCCATAAAAGCATCAAGATGTAAGGTATCATTTCATGGGCTATTTAGGTTGAACTTTCGCTGCTTCAGTTACATTCAGTAGGCTTAAAAATTGCAGTTTTGAGTGAGAACATAAGAACTCAGTAATAATAGTTGTGAAGAAAAGGACACCGTGGCCCAGAAGCCGAGTTGAATTTTGCTGGTGATTTTAGAATTAGATGAGAATACGGGCGCACTGTGTTAGTGTTATCCAAGAGATGTGACACTGGTGCCAATTCCAAGTAACATGTGCACACAGTTAATGTTAGAGTAATGCCTGTAAGAAATTATGTCAAGTCCAAACAAATGAAAAAAAACCTGTGTGTGTGTGTGTAAGTGCAAGTGTGGAAAACATTTCTGTATGTGTGTGTGTGTGTGCAGTGTTATATTTGGACTCTCCTTCTTTACATGTTTCGCTTTTAATGTATTTTCATTTTTTCCATTGAAAACTTAGACTTTGAGAGCATCATAAAATTTTAGGCTTATGATGGTCTAAAGCCAAAGAAAGTGAAGCAGCCACAAAAGGGAAGATGAGATGAAATTAGAAAAGGAAATACATTAAAGCAAGATGAATAAGGTCTGATGTAATGGGCTCATGGTTGGAGACAAAAATGTATGGAAGCTTCTTATGGACCAAATTGTGTTCCCCCATTTTTTTAAAGTTTACAAGCCTTGTTTATTTATTTATTTATTTATTTATTTATTTATTTATTTATAGCTTTATTGAGATATAATTGATATCTAATGTGTATATTTAAAGTGTACAATGTGATGATTTGATACATGTGTGTATTGTGAGATGATTAACACAAAAGGTTACACATAATTACTGGGTTTGATTTGTGTATGTGTGTGTGTGGTAAGTACATTGAAAATTTACTAGCAACTTTCCAGTATGTAATCCAGTATAGTTAACTATAGTCCCCATGCTTCACATCTGATCCTCAGACTGTATTCATCTTATAACTGGGCCAGTGGGAGACCTGCAGGAGAGGCATCCCCAGCTGCTTGTGGACCGGCCTCCTGTAGAGTCCATGACTGGTTAGTAGAATCCAAGTCCTCCTGCTAGGTTCCATTTACCCTGCTTGCTGTTTTCCCAGCCACTCACCTGCCTGCTCGTTCAGCAGCTCATGACTCAGTTCTCTGGATGTAGGGAGAGAGAAATGGGCCTTTTTGGCAGCACCCTGCAGAGCTGGGGCAGTGGGTACTCGCTCACTCACATACTTTCATTTCCCCCCCTTGGGAGAAATCACCTCTGAGAAAGACCCTCTTGGCTCTGAGCTGTGTCACTTTCAGGGAGAGGTGATGTGGGTGCTGTCAAACTGTCTTCTTACCCTCTCCAGTGCATCTGCATCACATTTTTTCTTTTCTCTAGTGCTGTGCTGGAACTTCTCTGCTAGACTCCTGGACTTCCACATGTCTCTCTGGTCCATGGGTGATTATCTAAATCAGTTTTTTCCAGGGACCCTGGACTGTAGCCGAGAGGAGCTAGAGTTGGTTCATGTGCCACGGTAGGGTCAACAGCTGCATGGAGGTCCATCACATGACTCACGGTGGGTGAGATTCCTCCTGGATCCCTTGGTGTTTGGTGCTGGTGAAAGAGCCAAAGCCAAATGAGGCAAGAGCCAAATCTTCTGGGGTATAGAGCTGTTTCTGGGTCTATAGCTGGGACCTTGTTTTAGCCTCCTGGATGCAGGCCTGCCTTCTCAAAATGACTCTCCTCTTTCTTGGACTGCACCAGATCTATCTGGATCCTTCAGCTCCTACAAAGGCACTTTTGCCTGTGGATGCATGCCACATTGTTATTAGGGAGATGACAAGAGATGTCTTATTTTGTCATCTTGCTGATGTCAGTCTTCAAAATTCATGTTGGTGTCCTAATCCCCAGTACCTCAGCGTGAGACTGAATTTGGAGATAGGGTGTTGAAAGAGGTAATTAAGTTAAAATGAATTCATTAGGAGGAGGCCTTAATCAGTATGACTGGTGTTGTTGAAAGAAGAAGTGATTAGAACACTGACACACAGAGGGAAGACCACGGGAAGACAGAGGTTTGCAGCCACCTGCACACCAAGCAGAGAAGCCTTAGAGAAAACCGTCTCCGATGACACCTTCCACTCAGATGGCTGGCTTCCAGAACAGTGAGAAAATAAATGTCTGTTGTTTAAACCACCAGTCTATTGTGTGTTGTTATGGCAGCCTGAAAAGACAGCAAGTGTTTGAAATGCTGAGGGCACTAGATGATATGGCTTCATGCCAGCAAAATAGGAGGCAAAATACCCTAGAGGGTCCCAGAAAATGGAGATTTCCAGAGAGGTTTGGATTGCCTGTAGAATTGCTTTTAGCAATATCAGAAATAGACCAGGATCTACATTTGCATCAGATGAGCCTCTCTTAGGTTATATACGGTCTTCCTCAGCCGCACCGTCGTTTTCCATGGTTAATTCCTTTGCAGCAGAAATAATGACACTGCATATAGAAAGCTTGCTTGCTAAATGAGATGATGGATTTTTCTTGGTTGTTATACAATTCAAAAATCCAATTGAATCTGTCACTTGAGCTTAGACTGAGGAGTGGTCCCCTTGATTAAGGCAAAAGGCTTCTTTGTTATCATACTTAGGTGTTCACCTCTGAAGGAGCAGAGCTGCTATGGCTTGTTAGTTTAGAGGAAGAAAATTAAAATAGAAAATAGCCAGACAACGATTTCTATGGTTTACAAAAACAGTAGAAGTAGATTTATTTACCAGCATTTCATGGGTATCCAAATAATCAAGAGTAATTTTAATAGGCGTTTTTGAAAAGGAATTGTTACATATTGTGAATACTGGGACAAAGTCATGTTTTTGAGGCTTCTGTTTTATTAGAATGGAAAGGAATGTCAGAGTATGGTTAAGCAGTGTGGATTAATTTAAAGTGTATGTTTAGCAAATTAACACAAAAATGTAATACAAGAATACAATTCATGACATGTTGACAAAACATAATACTAATTCATAATGGACTATGAGATAGTGGTCTGGTAATGGGAATGAAGTTTGAAATTCTTTGATCAGTATTTGTGCTCTTAGAGAGAGGGGCTGGGTTGTTACATTTTAACTGGAGTGCCATGAAGAGCCCATTCCTGACTCTGCATTTCCGATTTCTCCTTTATAAACTCTAGAAGGTACAGTAGTGTTTTCAATTTTATCCTGTGCTCTACTTATTTCATCCTACCTTCCAAACCTTCCGTTCCCTTATCTTTTCCCTCATTACCTTCCTGTGCTTGTTTCTGGTGCCACAGACTCTGTGCTACAGAATGCAATGTTCAGCCCAGGTGCTGCACTCTATGCATCGGTCAGGTAGTTCTAACACTCATTTTGAGGCTCAGCAAAGGAAAAGCATGCTGATAGCAATATTGTCCTTTGAGTGAGGCAAGGCCAGCAGATGCATTTGAGGGATGACTCAGTAGAGTTGTATTCACTTTTGATTTTAGTAACAGGCTTAGTGCTTTTTATAATCGTTGAAAAATAATCTTTCCAATGTATGAACTTCTCTAACCTTCATGACAAACCTTTGACCATATAGCTTCTCCATTTTATGGGTGAAAGACTTAAAACCCAGGAGGTGGGGTGCTTTCTCAGGATCCCAAAGGTAGGTTCAGAGCTAGGATTCCTGGATCTCTTAATTCTTCATTAGCTAAGGCCTCATTTTGCATATACTCTCCTTCTCAAGACCTTTAGAAATAGTCCTGGCTTCTTTCCTCATTTAACATGCTCAGGGGATGGTTAAGTGAAGGGTAGTCAGACAACCTTATTTTGCCAAGGAATTGCCCATTTGAGCTTCGTGTAAGATGGGATCTTTTCCTAAAGCTGGAAGATCAAAGAGTGAGAAAAGGAGTTGGAATGGTGGAGTGGGCTGGGAACTTGAAGTTGGAATCTGCTTTATCTATTGCTACGGGAATATGGGCAGATTTATCTGCACTAAAACTATGAAATAGGGACTTGGAACTTCAAATATTGTATGGGCTCATGTGGCACCACTTAACTTCCACAGATTTCATTTATGTTGAGCATGTTTAAAGACAAAAGGACAAGAAGTATAAATTCTTGACAATCTCCTATATTCTTTTTACCTAGTAGCCATAAAGCAAGTCTGCGGAAAAGGATTACTTTGGTCCCAGATAAATGGTTACTGTTGGGATTTAAAATCCTTTGACATTCACAGAAGGGGAGTGAGCGAAGAGAATTTCTGCCTCAATTACCTTCGTGGGGAAGTGAGTGCGAAAGAGCAAACAGCTGCAATCAGCTGCTGGCCTGCTGGCAACATGGCATGGGGTCAGCTTTTCCTTTTCTGTTCCCGGAGTTGCTGGGGGAGATCTGGTATCTCGGGAGTATGCCTGGCCAGGTGAGAAAGGCTAGGCTGACATCATTTGCCCGACCAAGAGATTTTATGTCTTGCTCTATGTTGACATAACTTGTCCTTTTAAAAAATACACTGTTATTAATATACTGCGGTCTGAAATATTAAGTAAGCCAGTGTCTTAAAGTACTTTTGCAGTTGGCTTTTTGTCTTAAAGGTGTGTATACCTTAATTGCTTTTTGAAACAGGAGAGAATACTTAAAAATACGTTTTACTACACTAAATTTGGTAGAAAATAAGATCAGCCACTGAATATTAATATTTTTCTCTATGATATATGACAATCTAATAAGGCGTGGATTATAAATAATGTTATTGTCCTGATTTGTAGTTACCTTGAAATAAACCTATGTGATTCGCACATGCTTATCACTCTGGAATGCCCCGATCTGATATCTTTCCCTGTAAAATTCTCTATGCATCTTTTGGGAGGTCACCTCAAGTTCACCTCTCTCAGTAGCTTCCCTCATTTCTTCCTGCAGGTATTGTTAGATACTTCCTAATGAGATTTAGCAAGAGTAATTTTAACAAGAGTTTTTGAAAAGGAATGCTTACATCTTATAACACAGAAAAGGAATGCTTACATCTTATAACGCAGATACATGTTATAGTCAAGCGTGTTTCTGTTTCCTTCCAAATACGGGCATATGCATTATTCGTTTTTGTGTCTCCAGAACCTAGCATAGTTCTTTTTTTTTTTTAAAGATTTTATTTATTTATCTGACAGAGAGAGACAGCGAGAGCAGGAACATAAGCAGGGGGAGTGGGAGAGGGAGAAGCAGGCTTTCCGCGGAGCAGGGAGCCCGATGCGGGACTCGATCCCAGGACCCTGGGATCATGACCTGAGCTGAAGGCAGACACTTAACGACTGAGCCACCCAGGCGCCCAACCTAGCATAGTTCTTGACATTGAATAAATTACCTGGTGACTGAAGGTATTGAATTTTCTCACTCATTTTATGAACAGTTTAATTGCAAGAAGCATCATTTATCTTTGTCTTACGAGTGTTTTGCCCTATCATGCACATAATAGGATTTCAAAAATATGCATTTTTGAAGTAGGAAGGCAGAATTTCTTTTTCTTTTTTTCCTTCTCCCCCTACTCCCTTATGCTGTGCCTTTTATTTCCATGACTCATTCAGTCCATAACTGGAAGCCTGTATCTCCCACTCCCCTTCATCCATTTTGTCCAAACCTCTATCCTCTTGCCCTCTGGCAACCATCAGTTTGTTCTGTATATTTATAGGTCTGATTCTGTTTCAAAAATATTATTTAAGTGAATAAAACAAAAATATATTTAAATATCTTATATCTAAATTAAGATAATTATTATTGCCCTTGACTTTTGTGTTTAGCACAAAGTTTGAAAAGAATATTTGAACCATGTGATGGCTCAGGCTTAGAAGGAAGTCAATTATTATTGCGTACTTAATTTATTTTACACTTATGTAACAATTGTTTTACAATAATGCCATTTTTTCTAAAGAAACCAAGGCTCCAGACTCTAGGGATACAGTGCTAAATTAAAAAAGAAAAAATGTTATCTATCTTCACAGCATTTATATCCTCTCAAGGAGACATTTGTTAAACAATAAGTATAGAAAACATATGAAATTACATATTATGGTAAATTCTATAGATAAAGATAATCACATGTAGATTTGTAGAATACAATGGAAGGTCTATTTGAGGAAGCACTATTTAAGCTGAAACCTAGAGGATGTACAGACAGAAGAATAAAAGGCAGGTTAGATACATGTCTGTATTGTGCATTGTCTTTTATTTCAGTGGTGCCTACAGAATACAAACTTCTTTTTGTAGAGTGTGATCTTGTGTCAGTATAGATTTATTTACACCCTAAGGCAAATATAAGTCAAGACATATATTCTAAAAGCTTGTACTTTCTTCTCTTAATAGCAGCAATGGTATAAGGAAAGAAATGACTTTCTATTGTAAGAAATTAATTCAGAATGTGCTACTAACATGTAGGTGCATTTGGTTTTGTAAGAATGTTTAGGAAAGAGGATAAGAAATAAATAAGTACTTCAAAAAGTAAAGGACAAACAGTCGCCTTCTAAGTTGAAGGGAAACTAAAATTTGTTGAGGACCTGTTCTATGAAAAGGACTGTGCTACACGTATTCTGTGTGCTACCTCACTCTAACTGATGCACTTGGTCCATATTGGAGGTGCCCTACTGCGTTTCAGTTACAGTTAACTAGACATGCATTTCTTTTCTAACAAGGAATGTTGTCAAGAAGTAGAAGAGGCTGATTCTGGACATAAAGGTAAATAAAACATTCTTCTATACAGTGAGTTCTTCGTTATTCAAGGGAATGAATTCATATCACTAACCTAGACTCCTCTAAACTTCTGTTACTTGTTCCCTCGTGGTCCTTAAGTATTTTGTATATTTGTGTTTTGATATATTTCTTCACTTCACAATGGTGACATCCTTTTTTTAAATAATTTTTATTGTTATGTTAATCACCATACATTACATCATTAGTTTTTGATGCAGTGTTCCATGATTCATTGCCTGTGCACAACACCCAGTGCTCCAAGCAGAACGCACCCTCCCCAATACCTGAGGTGACATCTTTTTAACAACTGGAGTTTTACATTTAAAAATCATGTATTTAGTTTCATAATTTTTCTATCATAATGAAGTGACTTATCTTTTGTGTTTTAGTTCATGAAGTACAGCTTATTCTAAGTGCTCTGCTCCTTTGTCTTGTTTCTAGTGGCTGGGATCCCTGAGGCTTGCTTTTCTTTCTTTCTTTTTTTCTTTTTATTTCTTTATTTTTTTAAAAGATTTTATTTATTTATTTGACAGAGAGAGAGAGAGAGACAGTGAGAGAGGGAACACAAGCAGGGGGAGTGGGAGAGGGAGAAGCAGGCTTCCCGTGGGGCAGGGAGCCCGAAGTGGGGCTTGATCCCTCCGAGCCTAAGGCAGACGTTTAATGACTGAGCCACCCAGGTGCCTTCTTCTTCTTCTTCTTCTTTTTTTTTTTTTTAAGATTTAAAAAAATTTTTAAAGTAATCTCTACAGCCAACATGAGGCTTGAACTCACAACCTTGAGATCAAGATTTGCATGCTCTACTGACTGAGTCAGCCAGGGGCCCCTGCTTTTATTTCTTTTGTCCAACTCCAGGCCCTGTTCATCCTTGCTTATAAAGATAAACTGAAAGTGTTCTCCTCAAGCAGCAAATCTGCTGTGTGTTCTTGGAGGATGCAAAAAGCAGTCTGCCCCACGTGGACCTAGTGGGAACATTAGCATTCTCACGGTCTCAGGAATGATGAGGTTGATGCATAAAACCCTGGGCCTTTTTTTCCTGGGTTGCAGCACCCCTGGGCTTCACACACCCCTCCGAGCTTGGTCCACTGTCCTATCTCAGTTGCTGCTTCACTCAGAATTAACAAGTTGTAGATGAGAAGGTAGAACTTTAGGCTTTCTCAAATGTGAAATGAGACTAACCTTACATAGGATTGTGATGAAGATTATTTCAAATAATGCTTTTAAGCATCTTATTGGGGTAAACTGCCAAAGCTACTATTATATTTTAATAGCTAATAATAAAACAATAACTGTCTTAGCTCAGACAGCTGTAACAAAATATCATAGACTAGCTGGCTTAAATAACAGACATTTATTTTCTCACAGTTCTGAAGCCTGGAAGTCCAAGATCAGGGTGCCAGCATGGTTAGTTTCTGGTGAGGGTCCACTTCCTGGTTTGTAGTCAGTCACCATCTTACTGTGTGCTCACAAAGAGAGAGAGTGAGCTCTCTGGTGTCTCTTCTTATAAGAACATAATTCCTATTGGACCAGGGCCCTATCCATATGAGCCCATTTAACCCTAATTATCTCCCTATAGGCCCTCTCTTCAAATACAATCATATTAGGGTTTAGAGCTCCAAAAATCTGAATTTTGGGGGGACACAATTTGTCCTTAGCAATGATAAGTGTAAGATAATATATTTTCAAGTGCTCATTTTAGGATGTGTTTAGTTCTTTTATTTTCTAGACTTTTCCTTTGAGTTGCCAATTATCTACTGTGCTTTCTAGAAAGTAATTTTTTTTGATATTAGTTTTAATATTTATATTAATATACTGTGATTCATTGTTTGGCCTAGGAAGAATGATTTCCAAATTTGGAGAGACACACAACTTTTTTAAGGAGTTGTTGAGAGGAGGGCTCCTGGGTGGCTCAGTTGGTTAAGCGACTGCCTTCGGCTCAGGTCGCGATCCTGGAGTCCCTGGATCGAGTCCCCCATCGGGCTCCCTGCTCGGCAGGGAATCTGCTTCTCCCTCTGACCCTAACCCCTCTCATGTGCTCTCTCTCATTCTCTATCTCTCAAATAAATAAATAAAATCTTTAAAAAAAAGAGGAGTTGTTGAGAGGAATTCTTTCCCTGATATTTCAAGGCATTATTAACTTGGTTCTATTTAGTGTTGAGGCAAAAAAAATTGTAATGGCTCATCACATGGCTGCGCAGTGGTGTGTTTTTAAGCATACACTCTCTGGAATAGTTAGAAGACTTGAAGCCTTCATTGCACAGCAATGTACTACAGTGTCAAGAGCACTAGATTCTTAAGACTTTGATTTAAATCTAAGCCTGTTCATAAACAGCTACGTGACCTTGGGAAAATTACTTAATCTTTCCTCATATCAACAGTGTTATTAGTTAAGAAAAGACAAGAACACTTTTCACGTATGGCCTGTGAAGATTAAATGGAAGTGTGGATGCCAGGCTCATCAGATACTCTGGGCATGCTGAGATATTCATTTTCACTTCATTCCCCAATCTGACTAATTTATAAGCAAATTTTAAATCGTCGGTACCGTGTAAATTGATTGCAAACATGCCTTTTGTAAAGGCAAAGAAAGACTATGGTGGCAGGCTGGGGGACAATGGGTAAAACGCAAATTGAGTACTAGAGAGCCAAGAAATTTGGTCAAATTTTGTAACAGAAATTGTGCAGACAATAGGAATTTTAAGAATGGCTCTTTTTCAAGCATAGTCCTACTATCTGTGTGTGAATGTGTGTGTCTGTGATTGTGAATGATAGAGACAGAGATAGTGAGAGAGAGGGAAGCAGAAAGTGGAAGTAACATCAAATCCATGTTTTCCATTACAGAATAAAAAAACAACAAGCCCAGTTATTATGTACTTATAGTGGTTTGTCATTTCTCCAACATGGCATATTTCTATAAAACAACAGGATAACAGGTATTCCTTAAAAAACTTTCCTATGTAAGAAAACTATTATATTACCAGGAAGAAAAAGAATAATAAATGTTTTATTTTTGATATTTCTTTTAGCTTTACCACTAGAAAATTAGCAATGTGAAACTTAGTTAATAAAACATTAATTGAACAATAAAAAGACCAGAAAAGTTTTTAAAAAGTTAAAGAACACTTAGACTGTCATGGCCATTTAATTTTTTTAACTGTAATATGTAGAGCATAAAATTAATCCAAGGCTTACAATCTCAGGATTTTTTCTATTAGTATTTAAGATCTCAATTGGCCTGTGAAGTTCATCTGAGAAAAAAGAAAATAACCTATCTATCTACTCCTTTAGATGCATGAGTAATTTCTGGGAAAGACTGATATCCTCTGCTCTAACGATTCCAGAAATATATTTTAAAACAGTAAATTTAAGTCTTCCTCATAATGTGTCTGGAAAATTGGAAGTGATTTAGAAAATTAAATTATATGGACTCAGATCAGTAATGTCAGAAATTAATGACTTGTGTTAGAGGAAACTCCAAGGTGGGATATTGGAGACTATGAAGTGAAACATTAGTACCAGTTTGTGGGTCACTACACAGCACAAAAGATACAATCAAAGATAAAGGACAGGATGTATTATGAAGATGTTTCCAATATAAGAAACATTAATATATTATATAACTTGTGTATATATATATAAATAACTTGTGTGTGTATATATATATATAAAACTATAAATATATAACTATATAACTATATGACTATATAACTATATATATATATGTGTATATATATATATGTATATATATACACATATATATATATATAGTTCCATCCTGCAGAACAGATGGGTTGCTGTGGAGTCATGGAACTCAGTTGCATGGAGCAAGAGGACCCAGGAGTGACAACCGTTGTTAAGGCCACTGGGGAAGGGCATTCACCAGCTTTAAGGAACCACACTTCCTAGAATTAAAATAAATGCATAGTGAAGTTTGAATCAGAATGAATTGGAGGACAGAAATCAATGGGAATGGTGTAAGGTCATTTGTTGGATACCTGTCCTCAAACTGGAATATACCTACGACTGTCTTAGAAAAAGGATTCAAAATAAATAGATTCATCCTTTTCTCCTTAAAATTAATATAAACAAAACTAGAAGCTAAAAAAACAACTAGAAGCTTTTTTTAGTTCCAGCCAACTAATATAACTTGGTACTGTAGCTGGATGAGAAAAGAATGTTTATGTGTGAAGCAACACATTTCAGAGAGATGAGAATCTGATCTGTGTTGTTCAATCACCCAAAGACATGGATTCCGTGACTTTCCTACAAAACTTTAAAAAATATTAACAACTTCATGTGCTGGAAAATAGTTCCTTTTGCTTACGGCAAAATATTTTTGTGGTTTGTCCTCACAGAATATAATAGAACAGCCATCTGTATGTCATATATGTATTAAAAAATGAAATCACTATAGCAAAACATTCCTGAACCATGTTTCCCTTTGGGGCTGTGGGACTTGAGGGAAGGTGCGGGTAAAAACCTTCACATTTGAATCAGCTTCTCAAAGCTGCCTAGATTCTAAGATGTCTTATAGGAAGAAGCTAGGAGAACAACAGAAACCGAGTTGTAAGGTCTGCAGTCTCCCACTCAATCTATTACAGGTGATCCCCAAGTAAATGCAAGTTGATTTATTAATTGTCTCCCAGCAGTGGAGTTAGAGCTCTCTGTACAGACTCTTTCCTAGTAAAATCCCTGGTCTGGTAATGAAATGTTCTTTTTTTTTTTTTTTTAATGTTTTATTTATTTATTCATGAGAGCCAGAGAGAGAGAGGCAGAGGCAGAGGGAGAGGCAGGCTCTCTGCCTAGCAGAGAGCCCGATGCGGGACTTGATCCCAGGACCCTGGGATCATGACCTGAGCCGAAGGCAGACGCTTAACCATCTGAGCCACCCAGGCGCCCTGGTAATGAAATGTTCTATTAGATGTCCCATGAAATCTCCTGGCTAGAAGTTAGACTGGGGTTGTGATGATGGAGACCTGGTTTGTTTTCTCAGTCAAGTGAATGAAGCAGTGTCTTCTAGTTCTCCATGAAGCCTTGTTTTAAAATAAACTGGTCTGTGATGTTCAAGCTGGATTAATGTGGTATATGAGCTTATGGCCATCGATCATGTGTTTTCAATTTCCGGTGAGGCACTGTTAATATAAAGGAAATTATTATCTCATACTTGATCTTCTGCCTTTTAATCAGCAAGGATAATGCTGAATGACCTGTTGTTTATTCTAATTAATACTGAATTCCTTTTTGGTATGCAACTACTATTCTATCCATTGTTTTTGGTTCTTTTAAGATGATCTTTTCCTTTACAGTTTTAATATGTGAACATGTACGTGTTCCTTTAAGGTGTCAGTGAAAATCATTCTTCTCATCTGGGCTTAGATGGCTGCGGCAAAAGGCTTTAGAAATTCCTATTTCAGAGATTTGTATAATGCTGCCAGATCATGTTGGAGAATGATGAAATAATGAGGCAGAAATAATCTGAGGATAATACCTGAGAATGAAAATGTAGGAAGAATTCACAATGTTATTTCTCCAGTTCTAAATATTTCCAAATAAAAACAGATTCAAGATAGGTTTGGAAGGAATATAAATGATTTGAAAAATACGTAAATTTGGAAATACACTGAGGAAAGCATATAGAAGTACCGAGAATCATAGTCCTTTAGGATGACCACCTAAGCAAATAGGAGAGGGAAGTCTCTCCGAAATCTTTTCAGAAATGAAATAAAATAAAAACAGGAGCACAAAGACACCTGAAAAAGACTTAGATCAAATAATTAGAATCACATACATAAAGGGTCTGTCAACATAGTGTGACAGAAAACAACAACGTCAACAACAACAACATTATTTTTCAGTTTGTAATAATCTCCTGACATGGAAAAGAGAGAGAAATTGAGTATAGGGAGGGTATATTGTTTGCTGAGAAGGGTAATGGGTATAGATGAGAATTTGCAAGTTTGGAACTATTCGAATTATCAGAACAGTACTATAGTTGGAACTCTAGGAACAGTACTAAATTTGTCCTTGAAAGTTGTGGGTGCATGGTCTTTGTGGAGCAGAGAAATGGATCAAGGAGGGGCTGCAGGAAGGAAAGGTGGGAAGGGAGAAGGTGAAGAGGGAGAGAGACTGACATAAGTACCTGGTTGCTGACTTGAGAAGACACGCTAAAGGAGTTTTATGTTCTGAGAGGCAAATTCTCTCTTTCAACTAATCTACAAAGTCCTTGAGAGAGTTTACATTTTTCATTCAGGACATATGAAAAAAGTGATACGTATGAAGTGAGTTAAAAACCAGGTCACATAACTAATGATAAATGAATACGGAGAGTCCTGGGAACGGGCTGTCATTAAACATGAGGAGAGTAAGAGTCACTCACAGAGTGCTGTGCTGGGGGGCTCAGGCATCATACCAGGCACTTTAACAGGACTGCAGAGATTACATAATGATGGGAAGGTGAAATCATTTCAAAAGGAACAGTTTCTTTGAGGGCAGGAATGAAAAAAGAGGACTGGAGGAGAACGGTGAAGTGCAAAGGGCTCTCACAAGCAAACTGCCAACTAGGGATGAAAAAGAATAAAACATTCAAGTCAAACAAACAGAAAAATGGTTTCAATTTTCTTTCAGCTGAAGATAAGCCTGTTGGAATGAAGTGGAGAGGAGCACTACCCTAGCCCTCATTTAGTGCACTCTCTCTCCCTTGTTAAGGAACTTGCCTCTTCATAACAGAGCAGAAATACTCCTTGGTGCCAGCAAGCGGCCAGAACCGTCAAGTGACTGAATCAGAGGGTTCCTTTCTAAAAATTAGGAATGACATCTTTGCTATGGGCTGAATTGTGTCCCCCTCTCAAATTCATATGTTAAAATTCTAACCCCCAGTACCCTCGAGTGGGACTGTATTTGGAAGCAGGGCCTTTAAAAAGCTAAATAAGACACAGTGAAGGTCCTATGGATGGACCCTAATTTAATATGACTGGTACCCTTATATACAGAGGGAAGTCATATGAAGACACTGGAGGAAGATGGTCATCTACAAGCCAGGGAAAGAGACTTTAAAGAAACCAACCCTGCTGACCTTTGATCTTCTTCTTCTTCTTTTTTTTTTTAAGATTATTTATTTATTTGACAGAGAGAGACAAAGCGAGAGAAGGAACACAAGCAGGGGTAGTGGGAGAGGGAGAAGCAGGCTTCCAGCCGAGCAGGGAGCCCGATGTGGGGCTCGATCCCAGGACCCTGGGATCATGACCTGAGCCGAAGGCAGACACTTAACGACTGAACCACCCAGGTGCTCCGACCCCTTGATCTTCTAAGCCTCCAGAATTTTGGGAAAATAAATTTCTGTTTTTAAATCACTTAGTCTGTGGTTGTTTGCTATGGCTTCTCTAACAAAGTCATACATTTTCTTTCCACCTTTCTTCCTCACATCCCCTTACCACTTCTAAATCATTTGTGGCAGGTATTACGAAATATAACTGATATTTATATTCTGTTACCTAACCTAGATAGATCCACAGTAAGCCTGATACATGTGCAGTTCACATAGCTGCTCCTGGGGCTGAAATGGCAAATTTAATCTGGTATCTCTTACTGGTTACCTCCAGCAGAGAGAGCCCTTGATTCTGTCAACTCCTGTGTCCTAGTTGTCAACCAAAAGGACACTAAGAAAGAAAGGCTTGTTCTTCATGTATTCTTTGGGTTTTTGGAAGGGAGTTTTCTTTTTAGAAAAAGCTTCATGACTAATGTTACCAGCTGAGGGCATGCGCAGAATGGGAGGTTTGTGGAAACGTTTGCTAGGATGGCAAACCTGCTGTGGGGATATGCAATACGTAAGCCTAGGAGTATACCCTCTGCTATCCATCATTCTGTTAGCTGAACCTGTCTATTAATTATTATACATGGTCAGGCAATTTATGTTTGATATTGATAAAGTTAGTCCTGCATAACACTGAAGTATTTTTCTCCTTTATGAAAGAAAGGAAGCTTTTTTTTTCCCAGCACAGTTTGATGTTAAAGGAATTTGGAATTATATAATGAATATTATATGCATGCATATAAACTCCTTTTACTGGCTAGACTTTTTAGCTTACTGGAATACCGTATCACGAATCTATACAATAGGGAGAGTCCTATGTATTATTTTACTTGTGGCAGGGCTAAGAAATATTTTTATTTAATGAAATATGGAAACTTTTCAAGAACAGTTTAACTCATTCAGCAATAGAGCAGTAGACTTCATTTCTAGTGCTGAGGATTTTAATACAGTCCTGAAGACATTCACTTTATTCCACAGATTTAGACTAAAATCTTTCCTGTGTGCGTCGGGACAAGGAGCAGAGTTCCAGCGTAGAACTCAGGAAGTCTAAATTCCAGAACTGGTTCTCCCCTTTCATGATTTTGACTTTTACCGTCACATCAGGTGACTTCACAAGCAGAAGACTACACATTATTATTAAAACAGGCTGTATGATGATGATGCAAAATTAAAAAGGAATAGAGGAAGACAGGTGATATTCACTCTCTTACTTTTGAGAGCACAAGAATAGCGGCATAAATGGTCAGTTAGCCATCCATCTGTTTCAAAGAATATTTTACTAACCTGTTATTAACTGGTTACTTCTAGTAAAGAGGAACAATTCTATCGATGGAAATTTCTGCATGGGTTGAAAAATCTTTTTTAACAGAATTGGAAACAATAAAAAATAGAAATCATGAAATAAATATAAATAGAAGCAGGTAGTTCTGGCAAAAGAATTTTTCTCTGCTCCTCTGACTTGGGCTTTGGGAGGTTGATGGTGTGGAGAATGGGAGGAAGGAAGGAACATGAGCAGAGGACATGAGTAGAGGAATTTGTGTTCATGATACTCAGTAGTTGGCGCACCTATATTCACAATTATTATGTCCTTCAGAGGGTGGGATAGAATGTTCTTCTTATGAAAATTTCTAATCACAGTACAGAATAGATTGATTGAAACTCATAGTGTTAGATTAAAGAAGTGTGAGACATTTTGTGCAGTTGTAATATGAGCTGTCATCTTCCCTAGCACGAGTAAACGTTCCCTCTGCTGGAACACACCTCCAGTTGCATGTGGACCATTTCCACCTTGCTGGGTTCTTCTAAAAGTGAACTCATTTTCACTCCAAATTGCTGGATTTGCTCACAAGCAAATTTCTTGTCACAAGCATCTCAATTTTCTCAGCAATTTAGTCTTTAAATAGAACTTTTAATTTCCTCTCTCTCAGTCTTCATATCTAATCAGTCACCAAACTCTGATGATTATTTTAAGTTTTTCACATTGATCTCTTTCTATTTCACCTTTACCTTCTCTAATGTTGACTCTCTTGCTTATGTATCTCTAAAGTAAGATAAAACCTTTCCTATCTATCCTGGAACATTACTGTGAGTGTAAAGTAAAATAATGTAGCGACTGTGTGTTACACAGGTTATGGAATTGGAAAATTTTTTCATCATAGATTGTGAGCTAGTTTCAGACTCCATTATTGCCTCCTTACCTCATCATCTAGTGCACTGCTGCAGTGCATAGAAAAACATTATGTATATTTTATATGAATACATATTTATATAAGTAATGGACACAGAACTACTGCATATAAACCTCACCTTACACTATAAACATAAGTTGATACTCTAAGTATTAATGTTTCCTGTGATTTTCCTTCCTGTTTTCTGTCCCATTAGTGTTCCTATGAAACATTTGCCTAAGCACATGTAAAAGCACATAATTTTTCTTCCCCTCAACTAGATAGAGTTGGGGGTAGGAGGTGGAGGTGGAGGGGTGGCTGAGATCAGAGAGAAAAAAATGTAGGGACTGAAGTGTTACAAATTAGAAGAATAAATTTTATTTTTGAGTGGAGGGGACTCCATGCTGAACTGAACTTAAATGTGGGTCTTCCCATCTGTATCCCTGCATGATACACCACTTGCAGACATTAATATAATATGTGTGACTTCAGTTGCTTGAGTGAGGTCAGAGATAGGAGGAAAAACTTTGGTGTGTAAGCAAAATCAACTGCACAGAACCCATTAGAAAAGTTCCAGTGAGCTTGGGCCACTAATATTTCTGACCTGAAACATAGCCTCTTTTATAGGATTTTGTAAGGTTAAATAAAATCACCTGTGCACAATGCCTAGTATACACTTGATGTTGAATAAATAATTCATGAATCTCAATCATGGATATTTATAGTTGGAAGAGAACTTAGAGATGATAGTTACTGCAAAACCATTAATTAATATCAGTATGCCTTAGGATGTTATATTAACTAAGGGCAGTTTGTTGGGGGGGCTTGTTGTTTTTATTTCTTATGTATTAAACGGAGCTTTAGAATGTTAAAAATTGATCTGAACAAAAACCAAAACAATACTATATATTGAGCTGATTTACAATTTTTAATGATCAGTAACACATTTTTGCGTAGCTAAAATAGATGCCTCTTCAGTTTGGTAAATACACGCAGTCTTAGTTTACTGATGGATTGTTTTCTAAGAATTAATTTTTAAGTTGACTGCTGATGCTGGAAATAAATTTTAAGTTGACTGCTGGTACTGGGAAATAATTATTTTTTAAAAACAATGTTATGTATTTTGGTTAGTTTAATCTTCAAAAGACTTTTAATTCAGAATATGTCAATAAATAATACAATAATATAATTCAATTGTATTACCGGTAATTAAATAAATTCAAAAATAAGTGAAGAATTCTTTTTTCTTATTTACTGCCCCCCCCCCCCGTATTTGGAGCAAAGTATGGAAATGATCAGTATAATAGAGAGGTTAAGAACATGTTCTCTAGGGGCGCCTGGGTGGCTCAGTCGGGTAAGTGTCTGACTCTTGACTTTGGCTCAGGTCATGAACTCAGGGTCTTGAGATCAAGCCCTGCATCAGACTCTGCACTCAGCAGGGAAGTCTGCTTGAGATTCTCTCTTCCTCCGCCCCTCCCCCCATGCACGTATGCACTCTCTAAAATAAATCAATAAATCTTAAAAAAAAGGAACACATTCTCTAGAATCAGATTTGCTGGGTTCAAATCCTGACTTTATCATTCAGTAGACTAGGCAATTCCTTACCCCATCTATTGACTGCTTCTTCATCTGTTAAATGAAATAATAATAGTACCTTCCTCATGTGGTTGTCAGAATTCAGTTGGCTCATCTATTTAAAGCACCCAAATCAAGTGTCTGGCATGTAACAAGAACGATAAATGCTGTTGCTTTTATAAAGCTATCATAAGCATTATTTTTATTAGTAATCATAATTAAGTTTATTTTTGTCTCACGAATAGATGAAAGTAAGTGTAGACTGGAATTGCATATTTATGAGCATTAGGTACCAGACACTTTAATACATACATTATCTTGATTAGCCCTCATCAAAAAGTTTCAAGAAAAGAAATAGTATTTTGGTATTTTATAAATGAGAAATGGAGGGTGAGAGAACCAGTAGCCAATAATCCAGGAATCACACCAGCCTATCGGACTCCACAGTTCATGGTTTCACTTTGTTTTTTTCCCCATTAACACTGTACAAATATGTTACATGTGTTTGTGTTAGGCATCATGTCAGAAATTTAAGGAAGTCATGATGGCCCTTTTCTTACAAAGAAATCTTTACTTATGGCTCAAGAAACTTAGTAGCCAAAATAAGTGTATATATGTGACACAATATAGTTAAAATACATATAACACATAATAAGGATCAAGAATAGAGAAAAAGTATTTCAAATACCAGAATTCTATGAGCAAAATGTTAAAGTAGAGGAATCTCAGTTTTTTATGAACCTCATGGTAGAATTATTCATTTTCTTCAATTCTTACTACATTATCACAGTAAATGAGAGTAAACACTAGTTGTAAAATAACTGGTTGGTTTATTGTTCTGCCTTTTTAGAGTAGCACTGATAAAAATATGGTAGTCACTACCCAGATGTGGCATTTAAATTTCAATTTACGTTAATAAAATAAGTAAATTAATTTTCATTTTTTGTTATTGTGGCTGTACTTGGTGTTCATTCGTTGGGTGCATGTGGCTAATGACTATCCCATTGGACGGTCGAGATACAGAACATTTCCATCATTGCAGAAATTTCTATTGGACAGCAGTAGTCTAGAGTAAATCAGGATGTGTAATGGAATGACCAGGAAGAAATTTTTAATGCACAAAAGACTGGCTAAGGGTAGTTGCGAATTCTTTGCAGTTGAGTATAACGGAAGGAATGGTCATCTTGCATTCCATAGTACTGAATGGACTCCATGTACACCATTATCAGCTGTGTAAGTTTGGAACACTTTCACCTTCCCGGAGCTTCAGTTTCCTGATTTGTTAAGTGGAAGAAAACACCTTCCACCAGGCCTACTTCCTCAGGGAAATTATGAAGCTCAGTACAGACAGTATATAAGAATGCACTTTGTATAAAACAAATAATACTCAGACATAAAGTATCATTCTCAAACCTGGTTCTTTGAACTAAGTAGTTCTCTAAAAGAACACAGCCCTAAAAACTTCTGTCCAGAATTCAAGTCCAAGTTCTGCCTCTTATGAATTTTATAAGCTTGAGACTCAGTTTCATTTTTCTGTAAAGCAAGAAAAAGTCACATAGATATTGTGAGAATTAAGTAATATATATGTGGAAGGAAGTCAGTGTAGGTGGATAGGGGGATGGACAAAATAAGTGAAGGGGATTAAGAGCACACAGAAACACAATGTATGTCAATATTATATTTAAAAAGATAAATGGCCAATTTTATACCTCTTTACTTTGCTATCACATGATGCTTTCTGATCTCTGCAATACTGGCATATATATTCACAGTGAAGTACCGGCATTAACAGGTACCATTTACTGAGAACAGTTCTATGTGCTAGCCACTTTTTGGAGTACTTAACATTCATTGCCTTGTTTAATCTCTATACAACCACATGTATATGCATTATTATTATTTTTCCTTCATTTTATAAGGGTTGTAACCTCTCTGAGGCTCAGATAGGTTATATAGCCCAAGATAGGTGCCAGAGTCAGCATTTGAAGTTGGCACACTAAGAGTCTCTGTTCCCAGTCATTACATTCAATTGTCTCAAGTAACGTAAAAGAATACCATTGGTTTATCCATTCATCAACCCATTCCATTTTTTCCCTTACTAAATATTTGTGGTCCAGTTCTCTCAAAGTTAATAAATGTTATCTAATTTCAAAATCAAAAATCATTTTTAACTAGACAAAATGATTTTATAAAATTTTTATGTAAAAATAAACATGGAAGAATAGCTAGGAAAATTCTGGAAAGAAAAAAGATAAATGGAGTGGAGAGTTGCCCTGTCAGATATTAAAATACATTAAGTTTCATTAATTTAATCTGTATGGTGATAATGCATGAACAGCCAGATAGAAGAGAATAGAAATTCTCCTGAGTCTCAAACACATTTAAGAATTTAGGATATGATAATTGTGACATTTTAAGTTAGTGTTGGAAAAGATGGGTTATGCAGTAAATACTGGCAGGTACAACAGAAGAACATCTAGAAAATAAAACTGTTTTCTCATTCTACAACTTATATAAACTTCAGATAGATCTAAGTTTTAAATAACAAACACACAAAAACCAGTAGAAGACTTTGATTCAATCTTATCTATCCATATGGTGATTTTGTAAAACCTATAATACTTGATACCATTCTTGTGTGTGCATTTGTGTGTTTGTGTGTCCTGAAGTATTGAGAATTTTAAGACAGTGGTCCAGTTTCATTCTTTCCTATATAGCTGTCTAGTTTTCCCAACATAGTTTATTGAACAGTCTGTCCTTTTCTCATTTTATATTCTTAGCTCCTTTGTTGTAAAATAATATGTAAGTTTATTTGTAGGCTGTCATTTCTGGTCCATTGATTGATGTGTCTGTTTTTATGCTAATACCATACTGTTTTAATTACTATAGCTTTGTAATATAGTTTGAAATCATAAGTATGATCCCTCCAGCTATGTTTTTCTTTCTCAAGATTGCTTTGGCTATTTAGGTTTTGTGTGTGGTGTGTGTGTGTGTGTGTGGGTGTGTGTGTGTGGTTCCATACACATTTTAGGATTGTTTGTTCTTTTTCTGTAAAAAATGCTATTGGAATTTTGTTAGGAATTGCATTGAATCTGTAGATTGCTTTGGGTAGTATGGGCATTTTAACATATTAATTCTTCCAATACATGAGCATGGAGTATCTTTCTATTTATTTGTGTTGTCTTCAATTTCTTTCATCAATGTTTCAGTGTACGGGTCTTTCACCTCCTTGGTTAAATTTATTCCTAGGTATTTTTTTCTTTTTTGATGCAGTTGTAAATGGGATTGTTTTGTTTATTTCTCTTTCTGATAGTTTGTTATCAGTGTGTAGAAATGCAACAGATTCCTGCGTATTGATTTTGTAGTACTTGTTATAGATTTCATATGCTAAGCTTAATTTTCCTGTGAGAATTCCACTACTTCTGAACCTGGTCCCAAAATTCTCTGCACCTGTGATTGCAGAATGAAAACTATTAATGGGTAATCCATGGCGAAATCTTTTCAAGTAATTGCCAAGCACTGAAGGGCTGCAGACATTTCCTCCACAAGTGCTATCTTTTCAAAAAGGAGTAAACACCTCCTCTTCTTTTTTTTTTTTTAATTTTTTATTGTTATGTTAATCACCATATATTACATCATTAGTTTTTGGTGCAGTGTTCCATGATTCATTGTTTGTTCATAACACCCAGTGCTCCATGCAGAACGTGCCCTCCTCAATACCCATCACCAGGCTAACCCATCCCCCTACCCCCCTCCCCTCTAGAACCCTCAGTTTGTTTTTCAGAGTCCATCATCTCTCATGGTACCTCTCCCCCTCTGACATACTCCCCTTTTCTTCCTCTCCTGTTATCTTCTTCTTCTTTTTTCTTAAAATATGTTGCGTTATTTGTTTCAGAAGTACAGAACTGTGATTCAACAGTCTTGCACAATTCACAGCGCTCACCGTAGCACATACCCTCCCCAATGTCTATCACCCAGCCACCCCATCCCTCCCACCCCCAACCACTCCAGTAACACTCAGTTTCTTTCCTGAGATTAAGAATTCCTCATATACACCTCCTCTTCTTGAGTACCTCTGGAAAACCAGAAAGAAATACACAGAAACTTTTCTAGGTTTTTCAAAATGATTGCCATCCACTGCCACCCATAGAGAGCAGGGAGAAGATTGCAACTAAGTGGCATCTGCAGTCAATGCAAAGCTCAGGTGTAGGAGGCACTCCTAATTGTGGGTTGTAGTCCCAGGTGGGGTAGAAGTTAATGAGACAGAGCAGCTCTTAGTTTCTTTAAGCTTCACTATTTCAATTAGAAGTATTTCGTGGTAATATTATTCCTAACTATCATAAATTTCAGGTATTTTTTGACTTTGTTTTGATCTTAGTTCTTTTCCTTGAAGACATCAAGGTTTTTAAAGACCCAATTCATATAAATTTTCATCATATCCTGATGGAATAAAGTATTTATATAATTTTCAAAATAAAAAAAGCAGATATGTTCTAATGATGTTCATTGATTCATCAGCCAAAGCACAAACTGGTCTCAAAATATATGAATGAAAAATAGTTGATAAATTATCATGAACTTCTATATAAAAGTGCTTACAATATTTATTTTTCTTTGTGGGGGAGATATTTTGTGATACATGACAAAAACTTAAAAAAGCTATTTTATAGTTCTTGATTTTCATTTCCATAGAAAATCTACTACTAAAATATTGGTTTTTTGCCTGTATAAACTTTAGGTTTACATATATATATATATATATATATATACACACACACATATATATACCTATATATATATGTATACCTACACCTAAAATGTATACTTATAGTATATATTTTAAAGGAAAGAAGACAAAGGAAGATATGTATTTCTTAAAATGTAGAGATTTTAAAAGGGATATATGGTTTTATGATTAATAATATGAATAATAATATTATGCCAAGTTATCGGAGAACGATGCATGGAAATAAGTGGAAATGTGTCATGGAGACACAGAAATGAGGAAGGGACACAAAGATAGGAGAATCACACTGAATTACACTCCCTTTTACATTTACATAATGTATTAGCATTTGAAGTCTAAATCATATAGATAATATCAAGTTTTTTTTTACTGCAACAAAGTGAAGTACATAAAGATAAAACAACTGATTATGGGGAAAGGGTCAGACACAAAACTTCTAGTTTATTCACAAAGCCAGCATTTCAGCAGATTCTCAATTAATCTGAATGCCTGCCACTGCTGACATTGCACAGTGAGCTCTTTTAGAAAAATATGCACATGTTGTGTTACTTTATTTGCTACAGCTGGGTAGCTAAAGGAAGACAATTGCTAGGAAAAAAATCACATTAATAGCATAAAATGTGATGTAAATAGTAAAACACAGAGAAGGAAATGTGCTATCAAATTATTGATTCACCTTGTTTTAATGGATATTTTCCAAGACTAAGAGGCTTATAGGCTAAATCTGAAAAATGGAAAGTAACTCTTTTTCCCCTTGTGGTTGAGCTGTTGTTGTTGTTACTTTGGTTAAATGTCGTCACAGGAAATTTTCTATTTATATTTTTTGTTAAGTTAATGCATAGAAAAAAACAACTCTTGACCGCTTGGAAATGGATTTTATCTTTAATGGAATTTATCTTAACTGTAAGTCTTGATAAAATCTACAGCCATCTTAAATACAAATCATTGATTTATTAAAGGAGTAAAGTGAGAGTGAGATATAAATGTTTGGGCATGAGTTCTCCACTCAGTTTTATGTTCTCCATGTTGAAAAAGGTAGAAAATGGCTCAAGAAGAGGGAAATATCAACAGGAACTAAGTGCCTGCTTTGTAAAAGGCATGACGCTGTGCATTAAAGCCACCGAATTTTAATACAAAAGGTCCTTTTTCAAACCTCCACAGTCTTAAGTAAACAGGGACTCTGAAAGTTAAAGAGATGTGTCTAAGATCACACTGATAGGACAGTAACTAGAATAAAGATCATTGGTGGGGCATCTGGTGGCTCAGTTGGTTAAGCACCTAGCTCTTGGTTTCAGCTCAGGTCATGATCTCAGGGTCATGAGAACAAGCCCCAGGTCGGGCTCTGCACTCAGCATGGAGCCTGCTTGAGATTCTCTCTCTCCCTCTGTTCCTCCCCCTGCTCTCTAAATAAATAAATATCTTTAAATTAAAAAAAAAAAAGAATAGAGATAGAGATCATTGACATCCAATACCCCACCCTTTTTGGTCAGCCAACGGATCAAGACCATCCAGCATGCACAACCTATCATGCACATGGCACTGTGTTCTAGGCCTTCCTAGATCTTACTTCAGTCATCTAATATTCTGTCTCTATATGTAGATTTATTTATCATGGCCACAGAGTTGATATTCTTGTTACTGATCAATTTTGAATGAGCTAGTACTGAGGATAGAGCTCTGTGGCGTGCCCCTCAGAGCCTCTGTTTAGACTGACATCATTCTCTTCATCAGCACACATGGAGCATCCAAATTCAATCAATACTAATGTGATTTGCAACAAGGCCATTTTTCTTTATCTGGTTTATAAGAATATTACAAGATAGCAACTTTTTTTCTGGTATCAGACAAACTTTGTCAGTGGTATTTCTACAATAGGAACTTTTAATATATCACCTTTGATGAATGAGTTAAAGTTGATCTGATATAGTTCTTACCAGTGTTTTCATTCTCTATCTAGCCACCACTTATTTTTCTGATAGATGAATTTAATAATTATAATTATTTAAAGTATTAAGCTATGTTTTATGTCCAACTCATATACCTATTAATAAACATAATTTATTTTCTTTCCATCTTGCTTATCACTGGTCTTCTGGAATTTATGTTCTACATAGTTACTCCAAGATGTCAGCAGACTTACACATATATTTTGGGATATATTTTGTCATTGCCAAGAATTTAATATTATTTATAGGAGAATGTCACTACTTTTTTTCACCCACATTGCCAAGGAAGTAGTCATTATATGAGAATACTAAGTGGGAGAGATGGATAGCAACTATTCTCTGTTTCCAAAGTGCAGCTTTCAAACTGTAGCTGTGTAGATTTAGTTGTAGATAAGATCCTAACCGAAATAAGCATTACAATGGCTTCTGAGACAGTATCTATATAGTTTTCTTATTTCTAGATACTTAAGGAAATGGAACAATATTGACAGGAGTGAAAAAACATCAAAGAACATACTTGATTTTTTTTTTTAACCAAAACATCCTAAATATGAGATGTTAGCACCCCATACCCATTT
This sequence comes from Eumetopias jubatus, assembly GCF_037043125.1. Lineage (NCBI taxonomy): Eukaryota > Metazoa > Chordata > Mammalia > Carnivora > Otariidae > Eumetopias > Eumetopias jubatus. The sequence goes on along the minus strand of NW_028274808.1, from coordinate 117,850,055 downwards.
CTTCCTTATACTGCATTTGATTTTAATCCAGAATAGCAATAAGCAAGGGATTCATGAAATTTTAGGTTCTGATCAGATCTGTCATTCTAGAACACATTTTTTAAACTGCAAATATATTTTAAAATCACCTTGTGAGTTGACCACTAGATATTTAAAATCTGACTTTTTATATGCCAACATAAAGAGATACAGCTTCAGGTTTTGTCATATAATTGTTATGACTTCAAGTAGATTGCTTTCATGCATAGCGTTTCAACCACAGGTAGCCAAAATCTGTGACTACATCCACTAGTAAGTAGAATAAACAGGATCAGCTTTTCCTCTGGACACTAAATTTTTCCTACACTGGAATGTAAGCGTTAGTATAACAAGCTCAGCAAACAGGATAATGTTAGAAAAGCATTCTCTTAAAAATTTATAAAAATATTATAATTTCAATTTTCAATTTGAATATTATAGCAGTGTACAAAATAATACACATTTCCTGAAAGGAGAGCTTTGGCAAGAATATTGACCAATTACTACCAAAAAAAAAAAAAAAAACAGAACCAATGAGAGCTAAGACTCTGGGGATTCTGTGATATTAATTGAAACTTTATATTTTCTACTATTTGAAGATAATCTTATTTAAAGTGCCTGGATTCTTAAGTTAACCACTTTATACATTAAAGGTACATTATTATTTCAATATGCATATTTAAATAGACATATTGAAAGCCAATGGGTATGTAACATACAATATTTTAAAATCTAGCACATCTACTATAAATTAAGGATATCTGATTGTGCTATGAGGTAAACATAGTGCTGTGAAGTTGTAAAATACACTTACATAAGAGTTTATTAATGTGATTTCTAACATATTTTTGGAAGACTGGTTCTATATATGTGACTCAAATGTCAGACAATCCTACCTATTACCTCCTAGAGTTTAGTGAGCTGTTTAGAGCCATCGAATTTTAATACTGATTTTCAGTTTCAACACTCCAATTTTAATGATGAAATATTTCTAGAGGTATTAACTTATTTCTCAAGACTAATAATTTAGTTTTTTTTTTTTTTTTTTTTTTTTTTTTTTTTTTTTTTTTTTACCTGGTGCTGGCTAGAACTACTGGTATTATTTTCAAACTATACATATACTTAGGCAGGTCATCTGTAAAGATTGAGTGGGGAAGTTAATCCTTAATTATCTGAAAGTGTTATATTAGTTTAATTTTTAGGTTGCTAAATTCATTATGGTTTAGACATAGTAATAGACATTTTACTGGCTGTTCTTCAGAGAATTTAATGTATAATATTTGAAATTGAGCATAATTCCTGCAGATTGTGGGAGAAAGAGAAATGGAAGTAATGCTTCTCAGTGGTGGCAGAGATCTCAGTGACTTGCCTAAATTTCATTTATTCTTGTTCATGTGTATTTGGGGGCTCCACTACTCTTTTATTACTAGGAGGCTGACTCAGAGTTGTTTATGGAGTTTTTTCTTTCCCCACAGTCATCATGAATTTGTACTGTCATAACCGATACCCTCTTATTTAATCTCTGAAGTCCAATCTGTATTATCAAGGATGTATTCTTTAAATGATAGTGCTCATCCAGAGTAGGATTTACATCTTTAACCTAAGTTGTCATATTGAAATATAAAAAATTAAAGTGCTCATCCAGAGTAGGATTTACATCTTAAACCTAAGTTGTCATATTAAAATATAAAAAACAGATGATTACTAGATAAATAACTGTATCCCAGACTATATCAGACAATATTTTAATTTTAGGTTCAAATAAAGAAATTAGGAGAAAAGCCAGCTCTATTTTGAAATTTAAAAGTTTTAGACAAAATGAGTGTTACTTCTGAGATACCGATGATCATTCTAATATGTGCCTGCGAAAGAAATCCAAGGGCAAGGTGATTTATTATGAGAAGTCCATGTCATGGATGTCATTTTGTCTTATTTTAGCCCAGAACACAGTATGACAGAAATATGGACTGGAACTTCTAAATGTCTTACTTTTTTGAAATGTTCTAGAAGGGTCACTCTCTCAGTTTGAATTGGTATTTATACTTTGGAATTGTAGAGTAATGAAATAAAAAGTAAATATTTATGCCTTGTTCTCATCAGTTATAGATGGGCAAAGACAAAAATATTCCCTCTTGCTTCTCTTCCCTCTGGGACTCAAATAAAAAATAAAACGGAGCACTCACATTAACTTTTCATTTCTTGCTAGACAATATTACATGCATATGAGAAAAAGAGAACAATCATCAACAATTACTGGGCTTATTTTAATTTGTTTAGGAGTGAACAAGAAAAAAATGTAAAAAAAAAAAAAAAGAGATGCCTAAACCAAAAGAAAGAAATAAAAGATGGGAAACTAAGTGGGTACTATAGACACAGACATTATTCTGAAATAGCTATCAGTTATTTAATGTGATAACCCCTAAAACATAGCTATAAAAATATGATTCTCAAAAGTATTCTGAAATATGAGCAAGATGTTGGAAAATGAGCTGAAACCACAAAGTAGAAAGAGAAACTGTTCATTTAAGATGTGTGTTATTGATGTTCTTCTAGATTTAGGGTTTTTGTTGTTGTTTTGTGCTAAAGGCATAGTTTAATTGTGCACTTCATTTTTAAGGTAAGTTTCTTTGAAAGAGAAATAAGTCTATAACTTTATCCATATTATAGGCTGAAATGACGAAATTAATGTGCAGAAGTTCATGCTACTTTTTGTTTTCAAATACTAGAGACCATGATAAAATGTGAACTGAACATAAATCTTATCTTCCATTATTTAATGATAACAGGAAAAGCATAACAGTACTAAAATGGAATCAATTTGCTACATCAGATTTTAAAATGTGATTGATCTTTGTTAAGTGAGAATTTGTAGGTAAGTGGTTTTTAAATTGTTGAGTGTTTTTTCAAGGGAAGTGTCCATGTAGTAAGGAGTAGTTCTACATAAATAAATGAATCGCAAATGGAATAAATAATAATTGGCCTAATCAGTATGACTCTTTCATCTTTGGGAAAACCTCTCTGATTTGTATCAGGAACACATCGACTGGAGAGAGGAAGACGGAATAGATGACTCTAGGATTCTTTTCAACTCCACAGATTTTTTAAAAATCTCACTTGAGTCATATGATGATAGAAAAGAAATCTTCATTAAAGAAATCCTAATAAAATGTCAATATAATAATTTTTAGAAGCTTTTTGTTTCATGTGAATTGTTCAAAAATAAGCTTTTTCTTGCCACCCACTAAGTCATAGAAGAGCATTGGTGCAGCCCGCATCTCTTCACCAGGCTTGCATGATGGCTGGCTAGAAACCACATGGGGCTGGGGGCGTAGGGGAGGCCTGTGTAGGGGGAGAGGGATGGGTGGATAGATATTTGGAAATTATAGCACCTACTAGGAGAGATTCCTGGGGTAAAAGAAGCTGCTGGAAGATTAGAGGACATCAGAGGCATTCTGTTCAATAAAGGACAAAGGTAGCTATAGCTGCAGAAACATAATCACTGGGACTTCAACTGAAATTTCAGAAGTTTCAGGTGGAGTAATTGAGAGCACTCTGCAAAAGGTAGTGCAAGTCCTGCTGTAAGAAACCGACTGTATTCCAGACTGATACTGTACATAGACAGTGCTTATAGAAGACATGAAGAAATTAAAAGAAAAAATTGATAGAGAGAGTGAAAACATGACAAAAAAAATAAGAGTAAAACATCCCATTGTATTATATTAAAATGCCATGACTAGGTTTTCCCCTCTCTGATGGGCCACTAACACAAATGCTAGGTAAAATGATAATGGAACAGTACCTTTCTTTTAGCCTTTAGCTGCTCATGATACTTGTCACAGGTATCTCCTGGGATCTCTCCTCCCCAGAGAGTAATTCCAACAATGGTGTATGTGACACCCATGACGAGCAATGGGAAGCAGTACACCAGTATAATGACAATAATATGGTAACTGCAAGAGATGAAAAAAAATGCTGAAGAGCATATTGAGATGCAATATGTGGAACTCTGAATTCATTCCCTTTTAAATAATAATGGAAAATTCCAAAGATTACTTCCACATTTGCTCCAAGTCCTCATTTCCCAAATCCATCAAGATATCATGTTATTGTCTACTACAGGCATCCAAATGCTGCCAGTTGATCTTGGTCAATCTCTGATTCACATGCAAAAACTATAGGGGCATTGCAGTGCTGATTTAAACCATCCCTGTTCTCCCTGCCTAGAGGTTCAGGATGAATGCCATTTCTCTGCTTGGTAATTGTTCAGTTAATCTAATTAAATTTATCATCAGAGAGAAAGAGGTAAGGCCAACTAAATGAATCAACTGACTGATATTTTCTCATATGTAAAATTATTCTATATATCTCTGCAACAACAGTCATATTTGAAATAAATTGTTTTTTATCTGAATAAAAAATGTAACTGGATACTCTAAGCCAATTTTGGATCCACAAGCTATATGACTGTAATTTAAGAAAATCAGGTAATGACATTTTCATGCATTTTTCCAATGTCATGACACATCTGATAGCATTATTAATTTGGTAAATAACATTCAGATGTTTTAGTCACACCAGTGTCATGATACTATTTAGCAAACTAAATTCTAGGACTTCATAGCTTTCAGTCAAAATTATAAGGATGCAGTTGGGGAGGAATAGGAGGGCAACTGATAATATAACCACACAATTAGAATTTGTAGAAGTTTTGCATAATTTCCACTGTCTTAGGAAGGCTTTAAAGTAATTAAAGAATTTAGAACACTAGTCATCTCAATATCTGTTTCTTTGTAAAGAGAATCTTAAATCTCCTTGCCTTCCCGTTTCCTGATAGCTTATTAAATATTGAATTACCGTCAGTGGGAAGGAATTCAGGCAAAAAATAATTGAATTTTATTATCATGGTTACTTTTATTTTGTTATACAGCTAAGATTTATTAATATCAGAATAACAGTACTCGGTTTAATAACCGCTGCCTTCTTTTCCTTCAGTAAATATTTCTTAACATTTTTATTTAAAAATCTGGACTCTGGGCAGTCAGAGAAAGACAAATACCATATGATTACACTCATATGTGGAATTTAAGAAACAAATGAGCAAAGAAAAGAAAAAGAGAGAGAAACAAATTAAGAAACAGACTATTAACTATAGAGAACAAACTGATGGTCACCAGAGGGAAGGGTGGTGGAGGGATGGATTAAATAAGTGATGGGGACTGAGGAATATACTTGTGATGAGCACTGCGTATTATATGGAAATGTTGAACCACCATTTTGTACAGCTGAAACTAACATTATACTGCATGTTCACTAACTGGAATTAAAATAAAAACTTAAAAAAATCTGGACATTGGGTATAGACCAGTGTGATAAAACAGCTGCTTTAAAAGATGACCATTATATTTGTATTACTTGTTATTGTTAAAGGGAAAAATAGGACACTACATAAGATTTTACTGAATTAAAATTTAAATGATCACAAGAAAAAATGCAAACAAGGGCATCTGGGAGGCTCAGTCAGTTAAGCTGCCAACTCTTGACTTCGGCTCAGGTCGTGATCTCAGGGTCCTGGAATCGAGCCCCATGCTTGGGAGCACCGAGTCTGCTTGGGATTCTCTCTCCCTCTCCCTCCGCCCCTCCCCCAGTCTCTCTCTCTCTCTCTCTCTCTCTCTCTTTGTCTCAAATAAATAAATCTTTAAAAAATGCAAACAGTTGCCCAGTTATGTTTTTTTTTCTTTTTAAAAGATGGGCCCAAAATATGAAATACCAAATTCTATCGTATAGAATTCGTATTTCCGTTCTAACCTAGTGTTTATGTTTCTTTAATGCTAAAAGAAAGGAACACAACTAAGAGCCTACTAGAACTGCCTTTCCCTGGCCAGGATTTTAAAAGGGCAGTCAACACCTTTGGGCTTCAGTTCTTCTTTTCTCATTCTTTTCTCAATCAATAATAACCCTGCTTTCGTTTGTGTAATGCTTTCATCTCCAGGGATCTTATCACCTCCTCCAGGAAACTCTCTAGCTCTACCCCATATAAATGTCATCAAATTTTTCTTATTAGAAACCTTTGTAACTTATAAAATTTATTGATCATATCATATTGTAGTATTTTAAACCTTTTTTTAAAAAAAGATTTTAGTTTTAAGTAATCTCTACACTCAATATGGGGCTCGAACTCACAACCCTGAGATAAAGAGTTGCTCTACCCACTGAGCCAGCCAGGCACTCCATGTATTACAATATTTTAATATGTCTATTTTCCCAAGTAATGTGTGAACCCTTGGGAGGAAATGCTTATATCTTATTTGCTTAATTGTTTCTCCCAACCTGTAGTTTCTCAAGTGTTCAATAAATTGAACTGAAAACCACAATAGAGAATTAACTTACGTGAAATGTTGTTTGGGACCTTCTGGCCATTGCACGTAGCAAAGAGTACGGCCTGGCATGACTTTAATTTTGGAGTAAAGACACTGAGGGAAGGCAAGTAGGAATGCTAGAATCCAAATACTTCCAATGACGATCTTGGTTGCTGTGGCAGACAGTCTGGGTTTCAAGGGGTCAATAATGGCCATATACCTATATAAAAACAAACAAAACCATTTTGTTGAATCTCTTGCTACAGAGTTAAAAATGGAGATTCAAAGGAGTTATCTCTCTGGTAAGCAAGTTAATGAGGATTTTGCTTAGGTAGAGGCAGCATAGAATGATAATCACATCATAGTCTTAGGAATCAGGCAGATTAAGTTTCAAATCCTATTCTGTCACTTATTTAACCTTTTTGAATCTCAGCTTCATTATTTTAAAAATAGAAATAAGAACATCCACCTCGTAGGGGGTGAAGTCAAGATTAATAGAAATAATGTAAGTGAAAGGTATTGATTATTTGGTGCTGTGCCTAGCACATTATCAGAATTCATAAATGTCTGCTGAATGGAATTGGAAAAGTGTGTAGTAAGTGCTTAAAAATATGAGTTCTGTACCTCAAGACCTCCATTTTTCTTCTGTATGTTTACCTGTTTGAAAGAAAATTCTAGAGAACTAATATGGATATGATGGACAAAGATGAGGAACCCCTATAAAGATATCATTAACAACTTCATTTAAAAACATCAAGATACAAGTTCAGGATTCAGATAATAATGAATAAGTCAAGTTTGACTGAGGCTGTGCCCTGCTGTTACCTCTAAAATTGAATTCATGGTTTATCATGAAAACCTTCACAGTATCTATGTAACTCTGTATAACATAATAGTTATAAGAAAAATATATTTGAGACTCTTAAAAACACACTTAACATATGGTTTTTGTAGTGCAACTTTCTAGGAAATTGGAAACTCTTTGAATATGGTAACAAAAGTCAAGCTATTTCACTTGGTAAAATAGTAGCCATGTCTGGGAGAATCAGTTAAAGTTTTAAATTGGATAATATGTCTAATTGCCAAATTCTGGCTAATAGAGCAGAAAGTTAATTACAAATTATACATAAAATCAATTATATTTCTGCACTTCTATCAATAAAACATTATTTAAATTATTTTACTGTTGACCATATTGTGTTTTTCAAATATATTTTGATTTATGCAAAATTTCCAGAGGCTTTAATTTAATCAATTTAATCAAAGAATGAGTGTTAGTTAAACCCCAAATATTTCATTTTTTTATTTTTTATTTTTTTAAAGATTTTATTTATTTATTCATGAGAGACAGAGGGAGAGAGAGAGGGAGAGAGAGAGAAGCAGGCTCCCAAGGAGCAGGGAGCCCGATGCGGGACTCGATCCCAGGACCTTGGGATCATGACCTGAGCCGAAGGCAGACGCTTAACCATCTGAGCCACCCAGGCGCCCTATCCTTAGTTTATTATGTATGACAGCTAATAGGTATAAGTGAATGTTAGGTATGAAAAAAAAATCATAAAAACAGTACCATAGTTTCAGAAAATTAAGTAAACCACACAAGAAAATAAAATGCATATGTGTAAAACTGAAAACGTACCTCTTGTGCTTATGTTGGTGAATAATAGCAACATTTACTGATTGCCAACCATAAGCAAGAAATTTATTATATACACTATATATATTTAATATCCAGAACAATCTAGTCAACCAAATAATATTATTATCTCTATTTTACAGAAAATTGAAGCTTGAAGACATTAAGCAAATTGTTCAAAATGACCCAGATGGTAAGGGCTTAGAATTCTAAACCAGTTCTGCCAGTCTTCAAAGTCCGTATGTTTAGACTGTGGCTTTGAATATGACTGCTCATGTAAGGAATCATGGAAGAGAAAGAAAAATATATAAGGTAGATGCCATCGAAAGAATCACATTTTGCCTCGGAATCCAAAAGCATTCATGTGCGATGTTAATGACAGAAGTCAAGCATAGATAGGTAATATTTGTCGTTGGGCATTTCTGTTTCCACTGCTGCTGATTACGATTCACCACAGCATTTCTCTCATTATATTGACTTGTTGCTTAATGGACGTTTCTAGAGCCAAGCACGGCACTTACCAATAAATTTTGTTGTACTGAACTGAATATTCCCCAACTCTATTATAATCTTTGGCTTTTTTGCTTGCCCTGGAAGTATATGACTGCAGTTTGGATGTTTAGACAGTTGATTTTTTGAGACTAAAAAGAGAATTTGAGTGACATGAGCAGGGTTAGAATTTTCCACAGTTACTACAACTCAAATAATTCAAAAAAAGGTGCAAGTTGCTTATTGATTGTTTCGGTGACTTACTCTATATTTACAGAAATTATTTCCTGACAGGGAGAATATCGTCTCATACGAATTATATGAAAACAATCAATTTATATTCTCGTTAACCAGCACTTTAGTGAAAATAGAAATTTAGGAACTTCCAGCTGACATTTTTATCATTTCTGGTTTGGTCCATTATTCATCCAACCAAACATTTATTGAATGCCTACTGTGGTATGCTAAACACTACAGTGATACAACACTGAGGAGAAACGACCTTCACAGAGCTCACAGTCCAGTGGAGTAGATAGATACTAATCAAATAATGTAAACATAAAATTACAAATATGACAAGTGTTACAAAGGCAAGCAACATATAGCCATGTGAATGCATTTACTGGGAAAAACATATTTAGATTGTGACTCAGTCTTCCCTAAGAAAAGTCATTCTGGCTTGAAGTTTGGAAAGGTGACTAGGCAAGGCGGCAGAAGAATAAGGAGTGCCAGAAGATTTGTAGAAGAGCAAAGGACATGGGAAAATCTCCTGTGTTAATGGGATTTTATTGGTTGAATTGTGTGTCTCTAAAAAAGATATGTTTAAGTCCTAAAGCTCCGTATCACAGAATGTGACCCTAGTTGGAAATCGAGTTTTTATAAAGGCAACTGAGTCAAAATGAGGTCGTTAGTGTGGGCCCTAATCCATATGACTGATTTAAAGGAGAAATTTGGGAACAGAGAGAAACATGGAGAATGCCATATGAAGATGGAGGACTGAATGATGCATCTAAAGAAATCAGAAGGGGAGACAAACCATGAGAAGCTCTTGACTCTGGAAACAAAGGGAGGGTTACGGAAGGGGAGGTGGGTGGGGGGATGGGGTAACTGGGTGATGGGCATTAAGAAGGACATGTGATGTGATGAGCACTGGGTATTACACACAACTAATGAATCACTGAACACTACAACAAAAACTAATGATGCAATGTATGGTGATTAACATAACATAATAAAAAACAAAACAAAACAAAACAAAACCCCAAAAAACTAATGATGTTGGCTAATTGAATTAAATTAACAAAAATAAATAAAAGCCAAGGAGTGCCAAAGACTGCCAGCAAACCACAAAAAGCTAGGAGGAGGCAAGGAAGGGTTTCCTTACAGGTTTCTGAGGGAGCTTGGCCTTTGTCAACCCCTTGATTTCAGACTTCAAGCTTCCAGGACTGTTAAGACTGTAAAAATCTATTGTTTTAAGTCACTCCATTTGTGTTACTTTGTTACAACAGCCCCAGGAAACCAGAGCTATGGGTAAGGGGGGGGGGAAGCATTGGGCACTTGAGTAATTAAAGACTACTGTAACAGAAACACAGAAAGTGAACGGGGGAAGTGGTTAGAGATGGGGTTGTACAGCAGGTTCTAGGTCTCTTGTCCTGTGGCAAGTAGGGTGAGGTGATCAATCAGAGGAGAATAATCAGATTTTAGTATGGAGAATGGACTGAAGGAAGGAGGAGAATGGAAGCAGGGGAGTAAGTGACTTGGCTATGTTTTTGTTTCGATGAGAGGATTGCTGCTTGGAGTAGGGTGTTACCTGGAGATTGAATTATGTTAATGGTCTGAGGAAAATAAAGGATGTTGAAACATTGTAGAAAGGGAGAGCCAGTTGGCCAAAGAAGTAGGTACGATTGCCAGGCACTGCTGACAAGACCGATTTGAAATTGGTAATTAAGAATTCACTGTGGCATCAATATTTCCTATTCTGTGACTCTCTCCAGCAATAATAATTTGCTCGAAAGTAGGCATAAAAAATAAAAGGATCCTTGGGCTCATCCACATGAATATCCTCTGGACCCTGAGAAGAAATGGTCTAATCTGAGTTATATTATCACCTAAATGATTGTCAGTACTTTTATTTCTCCTTTCAAGAAATTCGTATCTTTGATGTGATCACATTAGCTGTTGCTAGGTTTTTGTCTGAGCTTCTTGCTACCATTTTTCCCTCACTAAACAGATTCTCAAATATGTTAGTCTCCTCGGTCTGATTATTTCATATGTAACAGCTAAGATTGGATTCTTCACTCTTCCAATTACCATATCACTTAAACAAGTTTAAAGTCACTTTTTATTATCTTTTGAGTCTGAAATTTTTAGAAGCATCCATTGAAAGCTCATATTTTTAATGCCATATTTTATCAATTTTCCTTTTCATTCTAATGAATTCCTTTACCACTTACTTTTTTCTGATATAATTGAAGGGTCTTTTCTGGTCCTTCTGATGTCTAAAATAGAATATTTTGACATAACTTTTTCAATAAGTAAGCCTTTTCCATTTTGCAATTCTTGATATCTGTCTGGTATAATTCTTCTTTTTGTTAACATTTTTATTAAGCTCTGTTTCTGGATCTTTTTATGCTTCTGCAAATTTTAAAATTTTGGTATGAAGACAGAGTGCACTCTTCAGACGGGTACTTGATTATATTAACAATGCAAAGAATATTTGCCTGAAATGACATGGGTCTGGCTGTTTTCCAATTTGCTTCTGGCCACAGTAGACAAAGTCTTAGTCTGTAGAGCCCATATATAAAATGCTATCTAGCTATTGTCTGCGCAAAGTAAAAATTAGTTGCAATAGGTATTCATGACACATAAAATTTCAACTTCTGACCTTTGGTGCTAAGGCATTTTCTGCTTTGAGAAGTCACTAGAGAGAAATATAATCTTTTCTGAAATTGCATTTTGTAGACAAATTTTATTTTGTGCTTTTTCATAAGTGTTTTAAAGAAGCAAGAGTGAGCCAATGAATCTGTTACATTGTCTTAGTGAATTTTGAAAGGAACAAGTATTTATTGAAATGAACATATATACATACATTCAAATACATGTACACATATAATAGGAACTTTAAAATATTATCAAGCGAGAAACAAATCACTACTTAATCAAGTTTTTAAAAAGATTTCATTTATTTATTTGTCAGAGAGAGAGCACACAAGCAGGGGGAGCATCAGGCAGAGGGAGAAGCAGGCTCCCGGCTGAGCAAGGAGCCCGACGCGGGGCTCAATCCCAGGACCCCGGGATCATGACCTGAGCCGAAGGCAGACACTTAACGGACTGAGCCACTCAGGCATCCCAAGTTTTTTGATTTTTATAAATAAAATTTATAAACAGGCATTTGAGGGAGATTATATTTAAAAAATAAAGTTTCCGAATAGTAAAAGTACTTGACTCTCACTGTATATACTTTCAATTTAAATTTGGCAATTAGGTCTATCTATTCATTTATTAACTGAATATCAGCTATTTGTTTTCAACTATTTCTTGAATGCTTTTTTTCAAGATTGTATTACAATCTTTGGCCATATTGGTAAATGAAATAGATAATAGTTCCTACTCTTGTGGAGTTCAGAGTCTAATGCAGAAGAAACACATTATTCAGATAGTCACAAAATATGTTAAGAAATTACTACCTAAATGTTGCTTAGGAAACATTGCCTCTGTGATATTTAGTTAAACTTTCCTTGGCGCTTTATTGTAATGGCCTGCGCAAGTTCAGCACCCTCCCCCATGATTTCTAAGTGAAATCCAATCTGTCCTATTTGGTACCCTCTGTTTCTGTTTTTGAATCTGTATGAAATACATTCATCTCACCCATTGTGAAGCTGGCTGTGAAATTGTACTGATGATTTCCACAACAAATCCAATTATATAAAGCATTTCAGATTTCAAAATTTTATTGGATTTAGGAGTTTGGCGGGGGAGAATATACTGGCACTCTTCGTCCTGATTCTAAACTCAACTTTCTCTCTTTGTTATACTCACTTTATATTCTGTAATTTAAAAAAAACTCTCCACATACCATGGGTGACCCTCTCATGTACAGTGCCTTGAGAAGTTTAACCCAGTTCCCTGGGGTACTGTCAATAGGCTAATCTGTCTAACATAATCCTTTGGGAAGTCTGCAAAATAAAATTGTCTCCCTTGTGTACACCATGATGTTATGAAGACATGTACTAGTAATTATAAAGCATAAAACAAGCAATTTGACTCAGTCTGGGGTATAGGTTGAAATGATGGTAGAGATATTAATAGGCATGGCTTCCCTGAGGAAGCAACATCAGTTTAGAATGATAAATAGGAGTTAATTAGAATGAAGGTGGATTTGGAAGAGAAAGTAATAGCAAGTCCTGAGGTTAGAGAAAGCATGAGGTATTTGAGGAACTAAAAAAGCTAGCTTCTCTACAGCACAGAAGAGGTAAAAGCAGAGGTGTCAAATGAGGCTGAAGATGTAGGTATTAATCATGACTTCACTGATATTATATATCCAATATATATTTAGATTTTCTTTTTTGACAATAAAAGCAATAATTGCTAACACCTGTACCAGATGCTATTCTAAGAGCTTTATATATAAATTATTTAATCTTTAAATTCCATTTGTAGTAATTACAAAATGAGTTATAACAAAATGCTACCTCATTAGTGAGTATGACATAAAACAATTTCTCCTCAAAATTTCAGACACGAATTTAGAAGTGGTTTTCTAAATTGACAATATAAAACTTACTGCTAACGATTCTCTAATGTTATTTATACTACCTCTGATGATAAATAATTCAAAAATCAGAACATAATAGGTTATTTCATCCATGAGATACTATAAAACTCTAAATCACTTTTTTTAAAGTCCAATTTACTAACATTTTGTGTCATTTCTATATTGGTTCAGAAAAATAATGGGAACATACATCACCACTTCTATATATCACTTCGAAAGTACTGCTTTCACAAAGTCACCTTTATGTTATCAATCATGTACTAAAAAGTTAATTAGTTTCTTTGCTAAGAAACTAATTCCTCTTGAAAATACTTTTGAACTCTTGGCAAATTATTTTCCTGGAAGCAATGCCTTCATTAAAATATATCTGAAGTTGGGGCGCCTGGGTGGCTCAGTCGTTAAGTGTCTGCCTTCGGCTCAGGTCATCGCCCCGGGGTCCTGGGATCAAGCCCCACATCAGGCTCCCTGCTCAGCGGGAAGCCTGCTTCTCCCTCTCCCACTCCCCCTGCTTGTGTTCCCTTTCTTGCTGTGTCTCTCTCTCTGTCAAAAAAATAAATAAAATCTTTAAAAAAATTTGAAGTTGAAATTGACCTATAAATATTTTTAGTATTCAGTATTTTATGGAGATAACACAAAACACAATACGTAATTGTGTATAGTATAATTATACATGATATTCTATTTATACTATAAGGTAATATGCTTCCTAAAATGCATACAAAACCCCTTTTCAGAACAATAAGAAAAGATATTCAATCCAGTTTAATTTCATTTTATAAGGAAAAGAGTTTTTAGATGAAGAGACAATTCAAAAGGTTGCCCCAAAGTGGAGGAATTCGAGTAAGGGCTAAAGAAACTCCCAGGTGGGAGCAATAGACATGTCAAATTATAATCCATGGATAAAGGAAGTGAAATTTCTTAAGAAGAGAAGACTCAGGACACTTGCTAGCTTTAGTCAAATGTATAAGGAGCTGTAGTGTAGATAGTAGAGCAGTTTGAGATCACTATAGGAGGTAGAGCTCAGACTACAGTTTCTGGAGAAAGATGAATCACAACTCCCTAGGGGACAATAGATTGTCTCCAGTGGTAATAAGTCTCTCTTCTCTTCTCTCTCTCTCTCTCTGTTGTTGAGGCACTCAGGAATCAGGAATAAAATGAGTCACCATTTATTGAGTGAATTAAAGGATTATAAACGTAAGGTGAATTGTTGAAATAGATAAAAGTAGTCTCCCACACAACTTTGAGATCCTAATTTTCATCAGAGGGAGGTTGTCAGAAAACTAATTATAGTTCCAGGCCCTCGTCATCAAAATTACAACAGGAAGCAGATTATTGGGACAACTGAGTGAAGTAACTTATTACTTTGTGTAATTTGCAGAGTACTTTGTGTAATTTGCAAGTATGACTCATATATCAAATAGTATTGAGCCAAAATTCACTTCCCCTCTATTAGCTTCCCCTTATAATTGACTTCTCTTTTTATGACTTTTATATGCATTGATTAAGTAAAAGCTACATATTATAATTAGCACTACAAGTCAATAGTTTTGGCAGACATTTTTCTTAACTAACAGCAACATTAAGAGATTATAAGAGTGGATGGAAACATTTTTTTTTAAAGGTTTTATTTATTTGACAGAGAGAGACACAGCGGGAGAGGGAACACAAGCAGGGGGAGCGGCAGAGGGAGAAGCAGGCTTCCCGCTGAGCAGGGAGCCCAGTGCGGGGCCCGATCATGACCTGAGCCGAAGGCAGATGCTTAACAACTCAGCCACCCAGGCGCCCCTGGATGGAAACATTTTATATCTACTCTTTGACGGTGTGAATGACTTCAGAAAAAAAACCATGAATATTACTATGCATATATGAAAAAATGTTTATGTTTCAATAATAGGTTTTACACTTTTGGAAAATGAATACTTTTTGAGTGTGCTCATTGTAAGTATTATTCATATGTACATATGAGTTACTCTGAACCCCTTTATTTTTCTCATTTCCTTTGCACAATCATAAACCTTATCAATTCAGCTTCTGACACCACCAAATCTATTCTGTCCTCCCTTTCAGCTCTCAATTCCTGAACTATTGGAACATCACCATAATGGGTTTCCCTGATGCTACTCTTTCTTCACAATGTCTTTAAAGTTATCTTTCTAAATTATTTCACTGTCTCTTCACTTTTGACAGGATTAACTGCAATTCTGCACACCCTTTACTACAGTGGCACTAAATATCTTACCTTTCACTCAAACTTACTACATTGTATCAGTCAGAGCTCCAGGAGAAACAGATGGCACACTGGCATGGGAAAACTAGAGAGTTTAATAAAGAGGTCATTTATAAAGTTAAATAGATAAGCCATTTACAAACCCCATTTTACAAAGGTGTAATAGGAAATCAACTTGAAATGAACATTCCTAGGATTAGCAATAGCAAGGAGTGGGAGGAGTGGGTGTCCCCCCTGGCCAGGTCTGAAGGATGAAAGAATGCTATAATCTGAAGTGAGGAGATGAACCCTTGGGGGCGGAGTACGTGACAAGAGATATGTTGGGGGCTTAGCCAATTTGCAGCAATCCTGAATGGAAGGAATGGTAGTAAATACAACCCAAAGTTGCTCTTCTCTCTTCCTCCCATTTCCTCCAAGTGTCTCCATTAGGCAAAGCCAAGAAGAGACCAGAGAGCAAGGGACCCTATAGATGCATTAAGTCCACAGCTATGGTCAGCCTGGTGGGGAAGGGGCAGAAAAATGGAGTAGACTAAGTAGAGAGTAAATCTGAACTGAGACATGGAAATTGTCCAGCTCACATAGCCTTTAATAATTTCATGTTTCTCACCTGGTAGTTTCTTTGCTGGAATGATTTTTCTTGCTCATACCTTACTTACTCTAAAGTTCTACAGCTGCTAAACTTTTAGGCATCCTTCAGTTTCCACTCAGGTTACAGAATGATCACCGTGGATTCCTTCCCTTCTCTCTGTCCAGAGTTAGTTTTTAACTTTCTCAGGGCTCCAACAGGCTTATGCTCATATTTTGATTTTAGCTCATTGGAATTACTGATTTATTCTTCTCAGTGTTCTGTAGCACCTAACAAAGTATCTACAGTAGTTGACACGATAGTTTCATAGTGACTGCAAATGGTTATTACATATTTGGATGTTGAATACTTGAATACTTCTATGGTTGTTGAATATTTGGATGGAGTGAATAATTGATTACAAATGGAAACTTCAGCATGTATACAATTTTTAAAGGAATAGCTTTCTTAACTTTGCTAAATGGGAAAAATAAACAATACAGAGTATGATTATAAGGTTAAAATAACATTAAATAACACAGTATATTCGAAGAGACTTAGCTAATGTCAAGCACAGTAGACACTCAATCTAAAACATTCCTAACTATGTTGAATAAAATGAAATAAACACTTAGGACAAAAACAAAAACAAAACAGCTAAAGTGGTAAGTTTGAGACAAAAACAAACAAAACAATTTAACATGGTTCTTAGAACTTGTGATTGGCAAGAAAGAGAAACACGTTTATGTCCAAATTCTAATCTAAGGATTGAAAAAACATCTTTTGATATTGTCCCTAGCTCTTCAACACAAACCAATCCCATAAGGGTAGCAACAGTATAGGTATTTCTCTTCTAAATCTCTCCATCTGAAACAATTTTCTATATAGGGAGTAATGAAATTTCTATGCAACTTCAATAAGGACATCTAATGCTCAGTGATTCAATGATTAAATGGAAATATTCAGTGTTACATTTGGAGATTTTAAAAATTCTTTGTGTATACTAGGAATCAATTTTGTCTAATGTGGATCTACACCATATCAAACTCCTTTCTGAAATAAATAGTGGTGTGTAGCAAATCCACTAGATTATCTTTAAACTCGTAGAGATGATGACACGCATAAAGCAGGAGGATTTCTAAATCTTTGGGTATTTAAGTTGTGATGATGTAAAGGTTTCTTTAACTGTGCAAATGGAAGAAAACAGGTAATAGCTTTTAAACTTGGATTATAAAGATGGAAAATGAAAGCTTTTTCATATCTTATTTTCTTTCTAATTATGTTTTCATTATATCTTTTTAAGGTAATTTGTGCTCAAATTATTCAATGTTAGGAAAACAATTTTAAAAATTTTTTCCATTCACTCAGTCATGCAGGAAATATGTATTGAGTGCCAAATATATGTAGTCATTATCCTAGATGTTATGAATATAGTAGTAAACAAAATAGATAATAGTAAATATTATGAAGAAAAACAAAGCACAATATGTGGGTAGAAAATAACATGAGGCTACTATTTAGACGGTGATCACTCAGTTCACACATGATATACACTGAGAAAATGAAAGGTATCTATTCATTTCTTTGTAAGAGTTGCTTTTTTTGTCCTCTTACAACACAACTATAAATATAATTTTATTTTAATAACTTTTCTTCTTTGTAGGCCATAACCCTTCCATGCTTTTCTGAACAACAATATGCTAACCAATTAGAAAACTTAAGTAAAATTGAAGAATTCCTAAAAGGAAACAAAAGACTGAAATTGACTCAGCAAAAATAGAAAATCTGAATTTATATACAACAAATACAGATATAAAATCAGAAATCGAAAATATTCCCACAAAGAAAAATCAGGTTCAAATTATTTCAGTGATGAATCTGCTTAAACATTTAATGAAAAAATATGACCTGTCATGGGAATGTAGTGTACAGCATGGCTGCTATAGTTTATACTGTATTGTATAGTTGAAAGTTGCTAAGTGAATAGATCTTAAAAGTACTCATCACAAGAAAAAAATTGTAGCTGTGTGGTGATGTATGTTAGCTAGACTTATTGTGGTAATAATTTTATAATATATACAAATCAAATTATTATGTTGTGTATGCAAAACTAATATAATATAATATGTTAATTATTTCAGGAACATACAAAAAGTATTATCCATCATGGAAAAGTGGAAATTATTTCAGAAATTCAAGGTTGATCTGAAAATCAGTTAATATAATATACCATAGTAATAGGATAAAGAACAAAGACCATGTGGTCATATTAACAGAGGCAGAAAATAATTGTCTAAAATCCAAAAGCTTTTCAGAATAAAAACTCTCCACACACTGGGAATATAAAGGAACTTTTTCAACCTGATAAAGTGCATTGATGAAAAATCTACAATTAACATCATACTTAATTGTGAAAAGTTTAATTCTTTCTCCCTATAATCTGAAGCAAGGCAAAGATGTCCAATTTCATCACTTCCAATAAAAATTGCACTGGAAGTTCTAGCCAGGTTAATCAATCAGGCAAAAAACAAACAAACAAAAATAAAATATAAAATAAAGAAAAGAAAAAAAGAAATAAAAGACACGCAAATTGAAAAGAAGAAAGTAATGTCTTTATTAGCAAGTGACATGATCCTCCATACTGAATATCCTAAGGAATGCACAAAAGCCAAAACCCATTAAAATTAATAAATAAGTGCAGCAAGGTCACAGGGATACAAGTTCAATCAACTGCATTTCTACATAGTAGCTATGAAGAATCTGAAAATGAACTTTAAAAATTCCATTCAGCAATGAGGAATTTGAGAAACAAAATAGATGAACATATGGGAGGGGGAAATAAAAGAGAGAGGGAAAAAACCATAAAAAACTCTTAAAGATGGAGAACAAACTGAGGGTTCATGGAGGGAGGGTGGCGTGTGATGGGCTAGATGGGTGATGGGTATTAAGGAGGGCACTTGTTGAGATGAGCACTGGGTGCTGTATGTAAGTGATGAATCACTGAATTCCATTCCTAAAACCAATATAGCACTGTATGTTAACTAACTAGAATTTAAATAAAAATTAAAATTTAAAATTCCATTCAGCAGCACCAAAAAGGATAAAATATTAGGAATAAATGTAATGAAAGACTGGTACATTGAAAACTACAGAACATTGCCAAAAGATACTAAAGAAATCAAGGAATATCTCAATAAATGGAGGGACTGTCCATGGATGGGAAGTCTCATTAAGCTGACATTACTTCCCAAGTTGATTGAAAGGTTCAACACAATCCTTATAAAAATCCTTATTCTAATTTCAAAATTTAAAAAGCTGATCCTAGAAATAATTTGGAAATGTCTCCTTGAACAGTCAAAACAATTTTGAAAAATAAGGACAAAGTTGAAAGACTTACACTTCCATATTTCAAAACCTATTATGAGCCCACAGTAATCAAGATAGTATAGTACAGGCGGAAAAATAGACATATAGATCAATGATCTAGAAAGAGCGGGGGTTCAGAAATAAACACTTACATTTATTGGTTGATTTTTGACAAATGTGCCAAAGCAATTTAGTGAGGGGTAGTCTTTTCAACAAACAGTACTGGAACAATTGGATAGCCACACACAGAAAGATGAATTGTTACCCCACACCTCACACCATACACAAAAATTATCTCCAAATGGATCATAAATAAATGTAAGATCTAAACCTATAAAACGACTGGGAAAAAAACATGGAGCTGAATCTTCTCTACCTTAAGGTAACTAATGATTTCTTAGACTGACCACAAAAGCACAAACAATGAAGGGGAAAAAAATGATATATTGTACTTCATCAAAATTAAACATTTTGCTCTTTCAATTCACCATGAAGAAAGTAAAAAGACAAGCCAAAGACAGGGAGAAAATATTTGCAAATAATACATCTAATAAAGGACTTGTGTCTAAAATACACAAATCATTCTTACAATTTAATAAGAAGATATATAACCCAATTTAAAAGCAGAGAAAACAATTTGAAGTCCACACAAAAGACTACATATTGTATGAGTCCATTTATAACAGATTCCAGAAAAGTCGAATATATTGCAGGAGAAAATAGCACAGTGGTTGTATAGGTCTGGGTGTGGAACAAAGAGTGACTGCAATTAGAATGAGGTTTCTTTTTGGGGTAGTGAAAATGTTCTAAAATTAGACTGTGTTAATGGTTACATAACTAAAAACTTATGAATAATTATTCAATTATGTACTTAAAATGACTATTTTATGACATGTAAATTATAACTCAGTAAGGCTATTAAAAATAATATCTCAACAGTAAGAAAACAATCCAATTTAAAAATGGGCAAATGGCTTGAACAGACACTTCACCAATGAAGAAATATTAATGACAAATAAGCACATGAAAATGTCCAACATAATTATCCATTAATGAAATGAGAATTAAAACCACATTGAGATACAACCACACAAACATTAGAATTGCTAAAATAAAAACAAAACTACTGACAATATCCACTGCTGATGAGGATCTGGAATAAGTTGTACTCTCATATCCTGTTGATATGAATACAAAAATGGTACAGCCACTGTGGAAAACAGTTTCAAAATTTTTTTTCTCTTTTCTTTTTATTAAAGTATAGTTGACATACAATATTATATTATTCTCAGGTGTACATCACAGTGATTTCACATTTATATACATTACAAAATGCTCACCATGGTAAGTGTAGTTATCCATCCATCACCATACAAAGTTATTACAATATTATTGACTTTATTCCCTACACTGTGCTTCCCATCCCCATAACTTATGTATTTTATAACTGGAAGTTTGTACCTCTTAATCCCCTTTCCCTATTTTCCTCATCTGCCCACCCACCTCCCCTTTGGCATACACCAGTTTGTTCTCTGTATTTATGAGTCTGTTTTTGTTTTGTTTTGTCTTTTAGACTCCACATATAAGTGAAATCATGTGATATTTGTCTTTCTCTGTTTTACTGGTTCACTTAGCATAATACCCTCTAGGTTCATCCATGTTGTTGAAAATGGTACAATTTCATTCTTTTTTTTTTCTAGCTGAGTAATACTCCATTGTATACATATAGCACATCTTCTTTATCCATCCAGCTATTGATGGACACTTCAGTTACTTTCCTATCTTGGCTATTGTAAATAATGCTACAATGAACACAGGGGTACATATATTTTTTCTAATTAGTGTTCTTATTTTCTTTGGATAAATACTCAGAAATGCAATTCCTGGATCGTATGGTAGTTCTATTTTTAATTTTTTGAAAAACCTCCATACTGTTTTCTGTAGTGGCTGCACCAATTTACATTCCCACTGAAAGTACAGAAGAGCTCCCTTTTCTCCACATCCTCACTAACACTTAATTTCTTGTCTTTTTGATAATAGCCATCTGACAGGTATGAGGTGATATCACAATTTCTTATAAAGTTTTTATTTGTTACATGGCCCAGCAATCTCACTCTTAGTTATTTACCCTAGAGAAATGAAAGTTTCTGTTCATACACAAATCTCTGCATGGGTGTTTATAGCAACTCTATAATTGTTCAAAACCAGAAACAATGCAAATGTTTTACCAACAGTGGATGAACAAACAAACTTTGGTATATCCATGCAATGCAATATCCTTGGAAATAAAAAGCAGCAAACTTCTGAAACACTCAGCAACTTAGATAAATCTCAGAGATGTTACGGTTAGTGAAAGTATCCAGACTCAAAGTTTACATGTTGTATGATTATATTAATATGATATTTTTCCAGAAAGACCGAACTAAAATGGTGGAAGATAAATCAGTGATAATCAGTTCTTAGGGCAGGGAGAAGGTATGAATACAAAGGTATAGCATAAAGGAAAAAAATCATTTTGTGTTCTGATTGTGGTGGCTGTTAAATGAATCTATTCATGCATTAAAAATCCTGCATTTATACATCAATTAAAATCAATTTTACTGTATGTTAATTTTAAAATAAAGTTATATATTTGGAATTTAGATTTTCACACATCATTGAAATTAAATTTGTGATTTCTAATCATATTAAATATTCTTCGTATTAAAATATTTGTGTGAAAAGGGTTATCATGTAAACACTAACTCCACCTCCCCTGGAAGATTGACTATATAAGGGACGCCTGGGTGGCTCAGTCGGTTAAGCTGCTGCCTTTGGCATGGGTCATGATCCCAGGGTCCTGGGATCGAGTCCCACATCGGGCTCCTTGCTCAGCAGGGAACCTGCTTCTCCCTCTCTCTCCCTCTGCTTGTGCTCTCTCTGTCAAATAAATAAAATCTTTTTTTTTAACTTTATTATTTTTTTTTTAAGATTTTATTCCTTTATTTGAGAGAGAGAGAATGAGAGAGAAAGCACATGAGAGGGGGGAGGGTCAGAGGGAGAAGCAGACTCCCTGCTGAGCAGGGAGCCCGATGCGGGACTCGATCCAGGGACTCCAGGATCATGACCTGAGCCGAAGGCAGTCGCTTAACCAACTGAGCCACCCAGGCGCCAAATAAATAAAATCTTTAAAAAAAAAGATTGACTATATAAGTTTCACAAACATTAGACTTGAAGGCATGAAGTGATACTAAACATAAAGATGGACATTTCATAATGATAAAAAGAATAAGTTCAACAGGAAAGCATAACAAATCCTAGATTTGTATTAACATTGCTTTAAAATATGCAAAACAAAATGGACAGAACTAAAATGAAAAATACATTCCAGTCACAGTTGGAGTATCACATAATTATCTCAGTAACTGATAGAACAGAAAGCAAAACAACAATAACAAAACCTAGAAAAGATGAAGAAGATGTGAACATGATTAATAAACTTGATGTACTTACGGAGGAGAGTTCATCACATCAGACAATGTCAACACTTCTCTTGATTTATTTTGAAACTTTATATATGTGGTGCTTGTAGGATTTTTTAAAACAACCTCTCAGAGTGATTTTCCCTAAAAATTAACAAATCGAATAGTGGAACCATATCCAAATAGCAGATGAATGGAAAATACTGTACAAAAGGTCATTAAATATCCCCTATTATATAACTCCAGAGATTTGCTGGCACAGGTACATGTAAAAAACCTCAGGATGAGTTCTAAGGAACAGGTTACAGCAAAGGGAAAACCATTGTCCAGGCTTCTAGCAAAGTAACAGAGTAACGAGAAAGCATATGAACATTCAGGTCTTTCTACAAAATGAAATTGTGGAAAAATAATCTTATCCTGCTTTATAGAAAGTTACATTTTTCCCTTCAGATTATTAAACTGAGGATACTAGGATATATTAAGAAAATGCAGGGGCTTCTGGGTGGATCAGTTGGTTAAACGTCTGCCTTCAGCTCAGGTCATGATCCCAGGGTCCTGGAATCCTCCCCGGAGTGGGGAGCCTGCTTCTCCCTCTCCCTCTGCCCCTCCCTGTGCTCATTCTCTTTCTCTCTCTCTCACTTGCTTTCACTCTCTCTCTCTCTCTCTCAAATAAATAAATAAAATTAAAAAAAAGAAAATACAAATTCCCCATAATCCCACCACTAAGGGACAATATTGCTATATATCTTGGTTCATTTTTCATTTCCTTTTTACTATTTTATTTATGCATATGCGTACTTATGCATGTATCATTATATAATTATATCTTTTTTTAAAAGATTTTATGTATTTACTTGGCAGAGAGATACAGAGAGAGAACAAGTAGGCAGAGAGGCAGGCAGAGGGAGAGGGAGAAGCAGGCTCCCCCGCAAGCAGAGACCCCGATGCTGGGCTCGATCCCAGGACCCTGGGATTATGACCTGAGCGGAAGGCAGCCGCTTAACTGACTGAGCCACCCAGGTGCCCCATATATAATTATATCTTGTACCTGTTTATAATTATCTACATTCTCTATAATTAATATTTTATTGCATGCTCTTTGAATATAAATATTCTCAAAATACTATTCTTAATTACTACATAATATCCTAAAACGTGCATAAGAATGTCTATTTCTGAACTATTATGATGTGAAAAAACTGCAAACAATAAAGTCATCCTTTGCAACTTTATTTTTTATGGATAGATACCTGGAGTTAAAATTGCTGTGTCTAATGGAATGAGCAATTTTAATATATACGTTACCAAATTGATTTCTCAAAATGTTCTGATTTCTGTTTCCACCAGCAAAAAATTAGAATGCCTGCCTTTCTAACTTTCATTAGCACTGTATTAACATAAAATATTTTTAAATGAATGTCTATGTCTTTGGTTATTGTTAAGATAAATATTTTTTCATTTATTTATGTAGTAGTTTTATTCCTTTAAAAACTGTTGTTTTGCATATTTGCGTTAATATTTTCTTACTGGTTTATAGGAGCTCATTATAAGTTAAATTTATTAACCTTGTGTCTACCACTTATATTGAAAATAACTAAAACAGTTTGCTTGCTATTTAATTATGCTTTAATACTTTTGATTTTGTGGTTATACTATATAAAGTTTTGGTTATATAGTTTCTTACAGTCAAATCAACTAATATCTTTCTCTGTATTCTTTTCCTGTCCTGATGCTTAGAAATTTTTTTCCCACCTAAGATTATTTAATAAGTTTTTCTATTTTATTCTTCATGGTTTAATTGTTATATTTTAACTATTTAGTCTATCTGATACTTCTATTAGCACATGGTGTAAAGTGAGACTCTAACTTACTTGTGTTTTTCCAAAATAATTAGATAAATTCCAAATTTCTTATTTTGACTAGTTGTGCTTTTATTGGCTTGTGATATTTTCTTTGTATAATCTTATATGTGTAGGAATTTCATTACATATATTATCAACCTGACTTGGTTCTTGTTCAACAGTTCCAAATTTTTTCATTTATTATAACTTATAATACTTTCTCATTCTCATTAGCAATTCCCTTTATTATTATTTTTATTATTAACAAACATTTCTTGGTTAGTCCCACCAACTCTCAGAAAAACCGTAGTAGACTATTTTAGATTCTATTCAACTTCCACTGTGGTTTTACTAGAATTACATTGAGCCTTAAGACAATGATTACATTTTTACTATTTAGTTTTTTTACTATATGTCATTTTCAAGCCTGTGTGTGTGTGTGAAGTTTATTTCATATAGTTCTCACATATTGTGTTTGGGGATAAATATTTGTTTATCATGTTAAGAAAGTACCATATATTGTAATTCACCAAGAATTCTGTTAGGAATGTGTATTGAGTTATCTTGGATGCATTTCAAAATTCATTTCGATGATCATTTGCTTATTTTTGACATTATATATTAATAGTTTCTGGTATTCAGCCAATTCCTATTTCCCTGGGTTGTCTTTCCTACTGGATGCTTCCTTTCTCCCATTTTCCTTTTAAATTCTCTTTGCACAGCTATATAATTTGTATCTCTGACAAAGGTACTTTTTTTTAGTTTTTATTTATTTTATTTTTATTTTTTTATTAAATAATTTTATTATGTTATGTTAATCACCATACATTACATCATTAGTTTTTGATGTAGTGTTCCATGATTCATTGTTTGCATATAACACCCAGTGCTCCATTCAGTACATGCCCTCTTTAATACACATCACCAGGCTAACCCATCCCCCCACCCCCCTCCCCTCTAGAACCGTCAGTTTGTCCATGGTTTGTCTCCCCCTCTGATTTCCCCCTCTTCATTTTTCCCTTCCTACTATCCTCTTTAGTTTTTATTTAAATTCCAGTTAGTTAACATACAGTGTAATATTAGTTTCAGAAGTACAATATAGTTGATTCAACACCTCCATACATCACCCGGTGCTCATCACAAGTGCCCTCCTTAACCCCATCACCTGTTTCACCCATTGGCCCCCTCACTTCTCCTTTGGTAACCATCAGTTTGTTGTCTATAGTTAAGAGTCTGTTGCTTGGTTTGCCCCCCTCTTCTTTTTTCCCCTTTGCTTATTTATTTATTTCTTTAAATTCCACATATGAGTGAAATCATACGGTATTTGTCTTTCTCTGAGTGATTTATTTTGTTAATTATTATACTTTCTAGCTCTATCCGCATCATTGCAAATGGCAAGATTTATTCTTGAATAATATCATAATTATGTTTGGCGAATAGAATGGTCTATATGTACTATCTATATAGTGTGCAAATGCCTGAGACAAAAGTATTTATTTGTTACCAAACTTAGGCAATTAGGTTGTGATACTTGCCATGCCAGCAGTTCTCACTTTACCAAGTATTATGGCAACATCAAAATGACCATGTAAGTTGAAACTGTGCAAAATGATCTTAATAATCAATGAGAAGGGCGCCTGGGTGGTTCAGTCATTAAGTCATTAAGTCTGCCTTCGGCTCAGGTCATGGTCCTAGGGGCCTGGGATGGAGGCCCGAATTGGGCTCCCTGCTCAGCGGGGAGCCTGCTTCTCCCTCTCCCACTCCCCCTGCTTAGGTTTCCTCTCTTGCTGTGTCTCTCTCTGTCAAATAAATAAATTAAATCTTTAAAAAAAATAATGAGAAAAATGACAAATTTTCTGGGACCTTTAAAAATTTCTGTCAAAAATTTTAAAAATCTTACTTTCAGTTATGTATACATAAGGAAATGAAAAAATAGTAAAACTAATATTTCATACAGTGTAATTTTAAACAGAAATGTTAGAAATAAGTTTTTTTTTCTTTTTTGTAAAAAATACTTTCTTTTGTAAAAGTATCACAGGACTTCTGGTTTCTGGTTGTGCATATAGGGAGCTTGGAAGCTGCTACCCCATCCTAACAAGTGAAAAGGTGCACAGACTGAAAAATCAACAACTATTCCCAGATCTGGAAGAGAGGGTAGGATGCAGGGAAAAACCACTGTCCCTAAGATTGGGCAGACAGGCAACTATCTGAGCAGAGGCACACAAGCAAAAATTCCATCAGAACTAGTGTATGGTTAGGAAAACCTGCGCTGTATTATGTGAATTGCTGGAGGCTCTGAGTGGACATATCTGAGTGTTAAAGACTTCAAGGAGGCCCAATCATAAGGGAGCCCCCACAATATTATCAGATTTATCTCCAGGAACTTGACCATGTTACCATGGTAACTATCATGCTCTGGCAAGGAGAGGGGAAGAGGAACCAAGTGAAACACATGAAAGACTGTTCTTAGTAAGGTCTGCCTGCAGGGGAAACTAGTTATCCAGAGTCTAATCAGATAGGGTATTATCAGAGTCTAACTGTCCCGGGGGAAAGTTATACCCAAATCCAGCCCCAGATGGCTTTCCAAGTAGAAGGGAGATATCCCACCCTAGCCCACTCTAGCTACCCTGTGCCATCTAAGGGGGAAGAAAAAAAAAAAACAAAACACTTCAGAAGTTCACAGGCCAGAGGCATGCGCTCAGTAAATGACTAGCCCTAATCACAGGACTCAAGACCACGTGCCCTTTCTTCACACCTCAGCACCACATTACAGTTAATATGACTTGGTAACTAAAATTTTAGCCATGTTCTTGAGAGGACTGATATATAACTAAATCTGGTAACTGAAATTTGTGCCAAGTGAGAAGTGCATGTATAAAACTGGCAATCTGTTCATACAAATATTTATTCATCTATTTATTTATTTAATCTTCAGCATACGTGTTTTGCTCGTGAGCTGCTAAAGCTATAAAATTGGTATCATTTTATATGTTTCTCTGTTTCATTCCTGTTCATTAAAGATATTTATCAGCAATGGTTCTGTGACTGGTGAATGAGGATTGCCAGTACTAATATAGTATAGTACAGGAAAGATATTTTAACCTATTATTTAAAAAAATAATATTGGATTATCCTCATTTTGTTTGATTCTGAAATATTTCACCATGAAATTAGGATTATGTAAGTCTTTGTTGAAGAGATACTGAAAATATTCTGATTTAAGGAGTAAAATATTTTAAGCTAATGAAAACATGATGTATAGTTTAAGAATTCTGAATTTATTTTATACCATGTAGTTAGCTTACTGGAAAAAACTACGTACATATATCTATTCAATCTGAAGGTATGAAAATCAATATATATGGTGCTGTGCCATCTTTTAAACTTAATAGGTTTATTCATCTGGGAATTCTGAATTGTGATTAATAGTTCTTACTCAACATAACACTCAAATTTATGAGTATTTTATCTTTTCAAAATTGTTCCTTATGCTTTGAAAATCTCCAAGTCTTTTTCTTTATATATAATTCAGCTGGATACTATAATCATGCTTTAGGCTGAATAGAGTATTTAAGTTGTTTTATTTTTATTTTATTTAAATACTACTACTCATAGTTAATTTATTAGGAGATATTTTCTATTCCTCTGTACAATGAACTTTAAAAGATGTTTCTACAATTTCTTTTTCTGTTCTAACACTTCACATGTGCTTTTCCCTACTATGTGTTCTTACAGTTATCATGAACTTTATTGTTCATTCATTTAATTGAAATACAGGTCTAGTCTGGTCCTCATGGAACTTATAACTCAGTAGGACAGACAGACAAAAAACAATAAGCAATAAAGATGAACTAATTATATAGTATTTCAGAAGGTGATACATGTGATAGAGAAAAAAGCAATTTTTTTAAAGCAATTTTAAGTAGAGTAGTCACAGTTCAGAAGTAGTAGAGGGAATGAGAAATGTGGCTATCTGGAGAAAGCATGTTTCACGTAGAATGTAAGAACCTAAAGTGGAAATATGACTAGTATATTGCTGAAACAGAGGAGACTAGTGATAGTGGAGCAGAGTGGTGGAGAGGTGAGTAGCAGGAGATAAGATCAGAGAGTAACAAAGGACCAGTTACTACAAATTCTTACAGACCATTGTAAGAACTTTGATTTCTACCCTGGGAGAACTGGGGAGCTATTGGAGACTTTGCTGAGGGGGAAATGACCAGATTCATTATTAACAGGATCACTCTGGTGGTTTCATTTAGAACAACTCAAAAAGGAGCAAGAGTAGGAGTAGGAAAACAGGTGAGGTGAGAAATGGATTGACTAAGACTGGGGAGGCAATGGTAGACACCTTAAGAAGTGATTAGATTCTACATATATTCTGAAAATAGAGGTGTTAGATTTGCTGATGGATTGGATATGGAATATGAAAGAAGAGATGAGTCAAGAATATGTCTAAAAGTTTTGACCTGAGGCTCAGATTTTTGACCTCAGAAGACTGCAGGAGGAGTAAGTTTGGAGGAATATCAGGAACTCAGTGAAGGCTGGAGACACCTCAATCTCGGTAAAGTCTGAGATACCTGTTAGACATCTCAATGGTAAAGTCGAATAAGTTGTTGGATTTAAGATTCTGGAATATAGCTGAGGGGTTCAAGCTAGATATATTAATTCATTTCATTAGTGTTTGAGCCATATCTACCTCATTTATGCCAAAATGTACCATTCCTATACAAAGTGTAGTACTTAGGAGGTACTCACGAAATACCTGTTGAGTGACTACAAATATTATGAGTTGTGTGCTGGTAAATGTTTAACTACAAGCACTCTGTGGAAAAAAATCAAACTGAAAACAAAACTCTGATTTCTAGTGTTTGCAGATTTTTATGGTGTAAACTCCTACCATGATTTCAGGCTACCAAAGTAACATCGCTAAGTGCAGAGTTGGGAAGATATGTGTGCGAATGATTCCCTTTAGCCAGTATAAAGCAGCTCCAGCACAAAACTAAGCCCACTCTTGTTTAGTGATATAATCATATACTTATTTAATGATTTTTGACTTCTCTCAATCCACTTTCCCCTTCCTTCCTATTCTTTTATTATTTAGTCTATGATCTTAAATGCTGGTTTGAAATAATACTATCTTGGAGGTCAGTCGAAAGGTGGGTGAAATAGGCGATGGGGATCAAGGAGTGCACTTGTCGTGATGAGCTCTGGGTGTTGTATGGAAGTGCTGAATCACTACACTCTACACCTGAAACTAATATAACTGTATTAGTTATATGTTATATGTTATATGTTAGCTGTACCAGAACTTAAAAATTTTTTAATTAAAATTTCTTTAATGTTTTAAAATAAAATAAAACAATACTATCTTCTCTCCCCCCTGAAAAATCATATACATATTTTCCTTACTAACAGGTGTGCATAAAAAAGAATTTTAAATAAGCTTGATAGTTGGGCAGATAGGAAGGAAGAAAATCTCATAGGTGACAATAAAAGCTCAAAATGGGGGATTTAAGCAAATATTTAAAGCCTATGTCACATACCAAACTAAGTTTATCCTTGTACCTTTAGCCGGGCTGTTATATTATCCACACATCTGAGATATTATTATACAATTCTTGGGAAAAAGATTTCACAGCCTACAAAATAATCTATTATAAGGTTAACAGTACTCTCTTGCCAGAGATTTCTTCATAAATTTGAATTCAGCCTAGAAAATGTGTTTAAAATGTTGCCATAAAACATCTACCACAAGAATGTCTATACAAAGCTTAATCAAGTTGTTCTGTTCTGGAGTCCCAACTTGTTGGGCATATAGCTCAGTCACTATTGGTTCTTTAAAAAATACTTACTTAATATTTTAAAAATTTGTACTGTGATAAAACATACATGAAATTTACCATTTTAACTATTTTTAAGTGTACAGTTCAGGTATTACGTACATTCACATTGTTGTGCAGCCTTCACCACTATCTACAGAACTTTAATTAATTAATAATTTGTTTCATATAAAAGAAGTGCATGTTGTAAATAATTTAAAAAGAAAAGTACAAAACAAAATAAAATTCCCTGAAGTCTCACCATTCAGAGCAAA
The DNA here is from genome assembly GCF_037043125.1 of Eumetopias jubatus. NCBI lineage: Eukaryota > Metazoa > Chordata > Mammalia > Carnivora > Otariidae > Eumetopias > Eumetopias jubatus. The sequence continues at coordinate 117,819,231 of NW_028274808.1, read as the reverse complement.
CAAACCTTGTTGTACATATGGAATTATATCAGACTGTTAAATCCATAGTCTAAAAATCCCACATGTATTAGAGATTCTGCTGAGTCTAAAATGGGATTCAGACTCTGACTGTGTCTAATGACACAGGTTATGAGCTAAAAAAATTTGGATATTTATGCTAATGTTACTACATTTATACACGTGTGCCTGGAGACTTGAGAGGACTGATGTTATATTCAAAATATTCAAACATATGACTTTTAAATTTCATTTTGGCCTCATAGATACCCCATCATTTATTTGGTCATTTTCTTTTTTTGGGATTTTTAATGTTTTCAGTTAATTTTGGTTTGAAAAATATCCTTGAGGGGCACCTACATGGCTCAGTCGGTTAAGGGTCTCACTCTTGATTTTGGCTCAGATCACGATCTTATGGTCTTGAGATTGAGCCCTGTGATGGGCTCCTGCTTAGGATTTTCTTTCTCCCTCTCCCTCTGCCCCTCCCCTCCTCTCTCCTGTGCATACCCTCTCTCTCTCTCTCTAAAAAAAGAAAAAAAAAGAGAGAGAGGAAAGAAAAATATCCCCAAATATATTGGCAAATTGAACTGCTGAAGGTTTTGACAAAATATATCCAACTGTTAGGCTAAACCATATAAAATATGACATATTAAACTATACAAAATGGCGGGGTGCCTGGGTGGCTCAGTTGGTTAAGCATCTGCCTTCAGCTCAGGTCATGATCTCAGGGTCCTGGGACTGAGCCCCACATCAGGCTCCCTGCTCAGCGGGGAGTCTGCTTCTCCCTCTGTGCTCCCCCCTTCAAATAAATAAATAAATAAATAAGATCTTTAAAAAATAAACTATAAAAAATGGCAATTGCATAGGGCTCAATCTAAAACTATATGTAAAAATGCTCTGTTCATTACATACTTACCTGGGGGTAGCAATCCTTATATCAGACAAATTAGATTTTAAACCAAAGACTATAATAAGAGATGAGGAAGGACACTATATCATACATAAAGGGTCTATCCAACAGGAAGATCTAGCAATTGTAAATATCTATGCCCTTAACATAGGAGCAGCCAGTTATATAAGCCAATTAATAACAAAAGCAAAGAAACACAACGACAACAATACAATAATAGTGGGGGACTTTAACAGCCCCCTCACTGAAATGGACAGATCATCTAAGCAAAAGATCAACAAGGAAATAAAGACTTTAAATGACACACTGGACCAAATGGACTTCATAGATATATTCAGAACATTCCATCCCAGAGCAAGAGAATACACATTCTTCTCTAGTGCCCATGGAACATTCTCCAGAATAGATCACATCCTAGGTCACAAATCAGGTCTCAACTGGTACCAAAAGACTTGGATCGTTCCTTGCATATTTTCGGGCCACAATGCTTTGAAACTAGAACTCAATCACAAGAGGAAAGTCGGAAAGAACTCAAATACATGGAGGCTAAAGAGCATCCTACTAAAGAAAGAATGGGTCAACCAGGAAATTAAAGAAGAATTAAAAAATTTCATGGAAACCAATGAAAATGAAAACATGACTGTTCAAAATCTTTGGGATACAGCAAAGGCGGTTCTAAGAGGAAAGTATATAGCAATACAAGCCTTTCTCAAGAAACAAGAAAGGTCTCAAATACACAACCTAACCCTACACCTAAAGGAGCTGAAGAAAGAACAGCAAATAAAGCCTAAACCCAGCAGGAGAAGAGAAAGAATAAAGATCAGAGCAGAAATCAATGAAATAGAAACCAAAAGAACAGTAGAACAGATCAACGAAACTAGGAGCTGGTTCTTTGAAAGAATTAACAAGATTGATAAACCCCTGGCCAGACTTATCAAAAAGAAAAGAGAAATGACCCCCAAAAATAAAATCATGAATGAAAGAGGAGAGATCACAACCAACACCAAAGAAATACAAACAATTATAAGAACATATTATGAGCAACTCTATGCCAGCAAATTAGATAATCCGGAAGAAATGGATGCATTCCTAGAGATGTATCAACTACCAAAACTGAACCAGGAAGAAAGAGAAAACCTGAACAGACCAATAACCACTAAGGAAATTGAAGCAGTCATCAAAAATATCCCAACAAACAAGAGTCCAGGGCCAGATGGCTTCCCAGGGGAATTCTACCAAATATTCATGTTAAGAAGAATTAATACCTAGTCTTCTGAAATTGTTCCAAAAAACAGAAATGGAAGGAAAACCTCCAAACTTATTCTATGAGGCCAGCATTACCTTGATCCCAAAACCAGACAAAGACCCCATCAAAAAAGAGAATTACAGACCAATATCCTTGATGAACATGGCTGCGAAAATTCTCACCAAAATACTAACCAATAGGATCCAACAGTACATTAAAAGGATTATTCACCACGATCAAGTGGGATTTATTCTTGGGCTGCAAGGTTGGTTCAACATCTGCAAATCAAACAATGTGATACAATACGTTAATAAAAGAAAGAACAAGAACCATATGATCCTCTCAGTAGATGCAGAAAGCGCATTTGACAAAGTACAGCATCCTTTCTTGATTAAAACTCTTCAGAGTGTAGAGATAGAGGGTACATACCTCAATCTCATAAAAGCCATCTATAAAAATCCCACAGTGAATTCATTCTCAATGGGGAAAAACTGAGAGCTTTCCCCCTAAGGTCAGGAACACGGCAGCGATGTCCACTATCACCACTGCTATTCAACATAGTATTAGAGGTCCTAGCCACAGCAATCAGACAACAAAAAGAAATCAAAGGCACCCGAATCGGCAAAGAAGAAGTCAAACTCTCACTCTTTGCAGATATGATACTTTATGTGGAAAATCCAAAAAACTCCACCCCAAAACTGCTAGGACTTATACAGGAATTCAGTGAAGTGGCAGGATATAAAATCAATGTGCAGAAATCAGTGGCATTCCTATACACCAACAAGACAGAAGAAAGAGAAATTAAGGAGCCGAGTCCATTTACAATGGCACCCAAAACCATAAATACCTAGGAATAAATCTGACCAAAGAGGCAAAGAATCTGTACTCAGAAAGCTATAAAATACTCATGAAACACACTGAGGAAGACACAAAGAAATGGAAAAACGTTCCATGCTCATGGATTGGAAGAAAATATATTGCGAAGATGTCAATGCTACCTAGAGCAATCTACACATTCAATGCAATCCCCATCAAAATACCATCCACTTTTTTCAAAGAAATGGAACAAATAATCCTAACATTTGTATGGAACCAGAAGAGATCCCGAATAGCCAGAGGAATGTTGAAAAAGCAAAGCAAAGCTGGTGGCATCCCAATTCCGGACTTCAAGCTCTATTACAAAGCTGTCATCATCAAGACCACATGGTACTGGCACAAAAACAGACACATCAAGCAATGGAACAGAACAGAGAGCCCAGAGATGGACCCTCAACTCTATGGTCAACTAATCTTCGACAAAGCAGGAAAGAATGTCCAATGGAAAAAAGACAGTCTCTTCAACAAATGGTGTTGGGAAAATTGGACAGCCACATGCAGAAGAATGAAACTGGACCATTTCCTTACACCACATACAAAAATAGACTCAAAATGGTTGAAAGACCTAAATGTGAGACAGGAGTCCATCAACATCCTAAAGGAGAACACAGGCAGCAACCTGTTCGACCTCAGCCGCAGCAACTTCTTCCTAGACACATCGCCAAAGGCAAGGGAAGCAAGGGCAAAAATGAACTATTGGGATTTCATCAAGATAAAAAGCTTTTGCACAGCAAAAGAAACAGTCAACAAAACCAAAAGATAACCAACAGAATGGGAGAAGATATTTGCAAATGGCATATCAGATAAAGGGCTAGAATCCAAAATCTATAAAAAATTTATCAAACTCAACACCCAAAGAACAAATGATCGAATCAAGAAATGGGCAGAAGACATGAACAGACATCACTGCAAAGAAGACATCCAAAGGGCCAACAGACACATGAAAAATTGTCCAACATCGCTCGGCATCAGGGAAATCCAAAACAAAACCTCAATGAGATACCACCTCACACCATTTAGAATGGCTAAAATTAACAAGTCAGGAAACGACAGATGTTGGCGGGGGGGGCAGAGAAAGGGGAACCCTCCTACACTGTTGGTGGGAATGCAAGCTGGTGCAGCCACTCTGGAAAACAGTGTGGAAGTTCCTCAAACAGTTGAAAATAGAGCTACCATACAATCCAGCAATTGCACTACTGGGTATTTACCCCAAAGATACAAATGTAGGGATCCGAAGGGGTACGTGCACCCCAATGTATATAGCAGCAATGTCCACAATAGCCAAACTATGGAAAGAGCCAAGATGTCCATGGACAGATGAATGGATAAAGAAGAAGTGGTATATATACACAATGGAATATTATGCAGCCATCAAAAGGAATGAGATCTTGCCATTTGCAATGACGTGGATGGAACTGGAGGGTATTATGCTGAGCGAAATAAGTCAGTCAGAGAAAGACATTTGTCATATGACCTCATTGATATGAGGAATTCTTAATCTCAGGAAACAAACTGAGGGTTGCTGGAGTGGTGGGGGGTGGGAGTGATGGTGTGGCTGGGTGATAGGCATTGGGGAGGGTATGTGCTATGGTGAGCACTGTGAATTGTGTAAGACTGTTGAATCATAGATCTGTACCTCTGAAACAAATAATACACTATACGTTAAAAAAAAAAAAGAAGATAGTAGGGAGGGAAAAATGAAGGGGGGAAATTGGAGGGGGAGATGAACCACGACAGACTATGGACTCTGAGAAACAAACTGAGGGTTCTAGAGGGGAGGGGGGTGGTGGGATGGGTTGGCCTGGTGATGGGTATTATAGAGGCATGTACTTCATGGAGCACTGGGTATTATACGCAAACAATGAATCATGGAACACTACATCAAAAACTAATGATGTAATGTACGGTGATTAACATAGCATTAAAAAAAAACAACAAAAAAGCTTTGTGGCAAAAATAGGGACTTGAAAGAAGATAGGAGTGCATGGAACAGAGATTAGGTCAGTTGAGTTACGGTATGAGAGGAAAAATTAAAATGAAAATTCTTTTTCTCATAAGAGCATTGAGCAAACATGGGGTTTTAAGCAGGGGTGCAGAATCATGTTCTTACATGTTCTTATTTTGAATGCATCATTCTTTGTGTGACCATGATGGTAGCTTGGACTTGGGAAACTGGGGTAGAGACAGAAAAAAGGTAATAGATTTGGGAGCTATTCGAACAATTGAATGGATGCTTGTACTGCTTGTTGAAATGGGGAACACTGGAAAAGGAAAAGGTTTAGAGGTAAGGTAATGGCATTGGGTGGAGTTTAAGGGGCTTTTTATGCATCCAAGTGGAAATGTCAATTAGGTAATTGAATATACATAACCAGAGCTCGCAGAAGGTTTAGACATAGGATTTTAAATTGTGAGGCATTTACTGAGTTTTAAACAAAATATATGTATTGTCTATTAAAAATTTAAAGAACATTATAGAGCAAGATGAATCTGTATATTCTCATATCAAATAATGTCCGAGATTTATAATTTGTTCAATAAAAGTCTAATAAGTTTATTAAATTAAAAATGACAGTAACATGACATTATTTTAGTAATTAAAGGAAAGACATCTGTATTTATGCCTGTATATAATGTACTATGCACGAGAGATGTGTATATATGTCATACATATATGTGAGATTATATACATATCTCACAGAAATGAGAGTTGTAATATGAATATGAAGATCATAGGCTGGCTATATTTGGGGAGTAGGTATGTTAGTCACCATACAGTACTTCATTAGCTTTTGATGTAATGATCCATGATTCATTGTTAGGTATATTGTTGTATTTTTTACACTGTGCATATGTGCCTCTTAAAACGAATGAATGAAATAATACATTGGAATAAAAGACTGGCATAGAGGATAGATAAGGATCAGGGACTGGGGGCTGAAAGGAAGAATATTTAGAGGGCTTTAGCCATACCTTACAACTTTGAGTTCTCTGCTTCTCAAACTATATCCAAAGTTCAGGCGAGAAAAATACTTCTGGGGGAAATGTACCTTATCCCTTCTTGTAGTTTCTTCAATACATCCAACCTGAACATCTGGAAACTATTCAAATAGAGAATTGGGACCTTGAGGATTTCATTCACTGAATTCTGCTTTGGCTCACCCAGAGGAACACTTAACAACCCTTTGTGACAGCATGGGTTAAGACAGTGTCCTCTTTATTACCCAACAAAGAATTTCTTAAAACTCAATACCAGAAATTCCTTAGCCCTTAATGAATGTGTATGTATTATTTTTATGGACGGTGTAAGCTATATTACTAATTGTGTTTTTTTGCATGTACATCAAGAGTTGCAGACATATCTGAAGCTCAACTTTTCATTAATGATTAGAACTCTTTACCTTAAATGTCTGTTATAAATTCACCCTGCTTTTTTAGTATTTTCTCCAGTCTTAATTTTTCATTCATTTATACTTGTCTACTGTACAGATGGTCATGTATCTTTATAATCCAGAAGAAAACCAATTAGATAATAGAAAAAATGGGAGCTCTTTATTCAAAAGTGAAAAATAAGGTGATGGGCTTGGATGAGCTTACCTGGGGAGAGAGGATAAAGTTAGGACAAACTCAGGCCCAGGACTTAGCATTGAGGAACCTATGTATTTAATCACTAGATAGAGGCGGAGAATCAGAAATATAAGCATGGAAGACAGACCAAGGAGGAAGGAGGGGACCTGGGAAGGTGGAAGCCAAGAAGCAGTGAGCTACCTGATAGGAATGCTACTGAAAAATCAAGGAAGTTAAGGAGTGAAATGCCCACTGGGTTTCACAACTTGTCTTCAGATGGAGTTTTGGGAGACGAATTCAGATTTGAGTAGCTTGAGGAGCAAAGAGCAGGTGAAGAAATGGAGATATGGAATCTAAGCAGCCCATAATTTTATGTTTGTTAGACATTTTTTTCTTCTATGAACTCTCTGTTTATGTCTTTTGTTCTTCTTATATTAATGCTGTATCTTCTTATTAGTGTGTAAGAATGTGTTATATTTTAAGGTTCTGTCTTTACACTAGGTCTGTTAAATATGCTGCAAACTTTTTTTCAACATAGTCTTTCCCATTGCGGTGAATGTAACCTTGATATCAACTAGAGTTCTGCTAGCTATAGAAGAGCCACTTGTGATTATATCTTATACTATAATGATCATATGTTTCACCCATTCAATTAATGTATATTTATTGCTTTCACTATGTGCTCATGATTAATTTTATAAGAATTTGCACTATAATTTTAACAGAATGTTCACAGCTCACTACAGCAGTAATTTTAGTAGATATAAATGGGATATTTTAAAAGCCTTAGATAACAACTACAAATTGTAGAAAGAGCTGAAGATTCATAGTAAATACCCTAAAAACAATCTTTTCCCAAACATAGTTTTAGTTACTATTTTGTAAATAAAGCAAAGATAGAGCAATTAATCTTAGGCTAAACTCATCCAATTCATCATCTGGGTTAAATATTGAATCAAGTCTTACCATAACACTAATAAAGAATATTATCTGCATGGATAGTAGCTGTCCCTAAAATAGAGAGGAATGAGGAGTTTGGCTCAGGGCACCGGAATTAAAGACCGATGAGGGAGTTTTAAAAAATTTACTGAAGTGTTTATATCCATAATATTCATAGCAGTGATGTAAAAGTAACCACAATACATTTAGGTAATTTTTATCACATTGAGTACTCATGATTTTTTTTAAGATTTTATTTATTTATTTGACAGAGAGAGACACAGCAAGAGAGGGAACACAAACAGGGGGAGTGGGAGAGGGAGAGGCAGGCTTCCCGCGGAGCAGGGAGCCCCATGCGGGGCTCGATCCCAGGACACTGGGATCATGACGTGAGCCAAAGGCAGACACTTAACGACTGAGCCACCCAGGCACTCCGAGGCCTCATGATTTTTTATAACTACCTATTTTTAATTTGTCCACAATAAACTTCAAAATAAATAGAGGTTCTATGAATACTCTGCATAACAGCTTTATGAAAAAGGATCCTCCTAAAGAAATTAAAAAAAAATGGAGAGTAGCATATAAGATCAACTTTTATCTATTTGGATGAAAAATAAAACAGTTCAGTTAGATAAAATACTTCTCTTACAATTATTCATGCTGGGCGTGTGTCCCTGGATTTGAAGAATATAAAGTATTTTTTGCTGTCTTTGTTAATGTTTTAGGACTATTAAATAAGACATATTGAAATAGTTCCCTAAGATTTCCAGGTAAGAAAGAGTGAATGTCATTTAAAAAATTCTCTAATTAAATATTACAATCAATACTGGAGTATGAGCTCTGAAATTTTCCTTTACTACATATTAATAAACCCTTCCTAGAGTTTCTAACTTAATCTCAAAAATGTGCTTAGAAACGGAAGAAAAAATTTTCTGTTTTTTAATATATTCCCACATATCAAGTGGTATATGGCCATAAACAAATAAAATGACAATATTTGTATTATATTAATAATTTTCTATTATCTACATTCTCAATTACAACAAAGGTACTATATACATAAGGTGTTAAATGTACATTTAAGATATATAATATATAGATATATAGTTTATATAGTATAAACAAGCACTAAATTCTAATTTAAATGAAGGTAATAATTTGTCTAATTAAACTCTACAATCATCAGAATTCCTTAGGAGCCATTTTACTAACATAGAGGCTGAGAATAGCACAGACCCTTGAGCGGGTTACAGTGGTTTGAATCTTGGCTCTACTGCATGATCTTGGGAAAGTTTAGCATCTTTTGAATGAATGTTATGTTTAAATGTTAAAGTTAAAAATGGTAAATTTGGGAAGGATGGTGAAGAGAAACATTGACCTGATTGGCAAATAATTCCAGTGTGTGTGTGTGTGTGTTTGTGTGTGTGTGTGTGTGTGTGTGTGTGTGTGTGTGTGTGTGTGTATGTGTGTGGGTGTGGGTATGGATGTGTGGGGATGCTGAAGTAGACTTCCAGGCAAGAGGGAACTGTGTAGAACTGAAAGATGGTTTCTGAGCCAATAAAAAGAGTTTTGCAGAAATTTTTAACAAAACAAAAGGTAACATGTATCAGGGTAAGACCAGAACCTGTGACCTCACATGCACATATTTGGTAGAATTACTAGAATTATACAAAAACAAAACAAAACAAAACAAAATGTGTGGCAGTTAGCTTGATGTTCTCCATTTGTAAAATACATGTGTTCATTAGGGGAATATCTATAGTCAGGTCTAAAATTTCCAAGTTCATAGGAGATTGTAACCATTTTGCTCTAGCTGAAGAAAAGCCATTTGTGCCTGAGTCAAAGCTGAAGTAGTTTTCAAGCTCAGAGGATCTTTTTGATTTTATGCAGAGGGACAGAGTGAGTTAAATATGTTTTCTATTTAGGCTGGGAGAATACAATTCAGTTCATATTAAATGAGGATAGAAAACACAATTCAATAAGACAAGTATTCACATCACAGTCTAAATGATGTATTCCTTTATCAATAAGAACTAATTAGGGAACTAGTAACCTTTATGATTATTTCAATAAAGCATTAATTACACAGGAAAATATAATTTCTGTGAGCACATACTATTGCCTATATCCTATATGGGGTGGGGAGTCCATGCAGCCATAACCAAAGGCACCATGACTCACCTGAAATTTCTCAGAGAGGGTCAACCTTGCAAACTTGAATCTATAAAGTAATGGCAAATACCACAGGACTAGCTTTTCCAGTTCATGTTTGATAAGACACTAGTGTAGAAAGATTCCATCCATCCAGCAAGGATGGTAAACTATTGAAAATTCTAATAACTTGTTATATTTGAATGATCTTTGATTCTAAAAATTATCTTAAACAGGTTTTTCTATAGGTCTGTATTGATTTTCATCAATTGAGTGCACAAAATATTACTTTAAGTAACAGTTTTTAAAAACATTTTCAGTAACAAAGCTGAGCATGCTTCAAATTTTGTTGCAAATTACATGCTTGATAAATTTTGCATTTTTTTGCTGATTAAATAATGTTTTCTACTAAAGAAATAGTAAAGAAGAAGTAAAGTATTCATTAATTTCAAATCAGTGACTGTGATGACATAGCATTATATTATCACTTAAAATAACTCCAAGACCACTTCAGATTTTGTCTAACTGTTGGCAGAAAATAACTGGAAAAGTACCACTTTTTTCCCCTCAGACTTGAAATACCAATTTCACAACACTAAAATTTCATCAAATCTCATTAGGAATTATTAATATTTCAAGAAGATTGTGAGAATTTTATAACACGATATGCTAATTCCCTTCCTGATCCCATTGAAAATCACATGTTTACAAGTAATTTAAAAAAAGAAGGAAAAGGAAACCAAAACAAAACAAAAGGGAAGATGCTCAAGCTAAAGGAACATTTGTTTCTATCTTGGTGGAGCAAAATTAGAGGCAATTTCACCTATTCCTCAACTTGGAGCTGATTTTGTTCCTTCTTTGCACTCACTCGTGTTCCTACAAAAGTGAGGGAAGAGATACATGTGGAAGATCAGAGATAAAGGGAAGATCAATTTTAGAGGCCTTCTAAAAATGCTAATGTAGTAAGAATATTAAGTCTCATTTCATTTTGAAACAGGTTGTTAATATAGAAAAAAAGTGCTCTTTTCTTTTCATGGTCAAGAACTTTGAGGCTTGAAGTTAAAGTCACGTCACCCCCCTACATCCCCCATGCAGCTGCCAGTCACAGAACAGACACGAATCAACTGGTGGTGTTGGGTTTTAGAATAATACTGAATTAGTGTAACCAGCTTTCAGTAATAAGTAGGGGTTTACCATTGTCTTAACACAATTAACACAATTATGCATATTTCATAATGTTCAATAGGAGAAAGCAAATGCAAACAGAAATTTTAAAAACTAAATTATGAGGACAAATATTGGCAGTCTGTCAGGCTTCTTTTAATTGCTTAAGGATCTCAGAATCCCCACTGTAAATGGGGGAACATTCTAAAAAATCATCTTAAATAGCTATAAAGTGGTACATCTCATTATTTAGGATCCTCCCCCCATCGTCTGAAACATTTGGCTGAAGGTAATCTTCCAGGAACAAGGTGTACCCAGGTCATAGCCTCCTCAGATTATTGAAAGTGAAATCTAACCCAAGTCACTGTGGAAACTTTCAGCATAAAGCAATCTTTTGGAGGACATCGTTACCTCTATTGGATGTTCCATGACTGGGGGGCCAAGCCAATATTGGCCTTGGAGCAAGGATAGGGAATAGGGCTGGTGGGGTTGAGGACCAGCAGACCAGGGAGAGGGGGGAAGGGTGGAGGGTGACTCATCCTCCATTTCTCTGACAGAATAGTGACTGACAGAGAGAAGGAAGACCAAAAAGTACCCTTTACAGAGAATGTAAGTTTTGTAGCAATAGTTTGAAGCCATTTGGGAAACTTGCTAGGATTGTTTCTAGCTGAGTTTGTCCCTCTTGGAATGACAGATTTTCCCCGTCTCCCTCCTTGGTCTTCTCAGTCCCTCTAGATGCTCTTAGTGGGATCAGGGGTTGGGGAGAGTGAGGGAGGCCATAGAAGCAGAAGCTGGTTCAGCCAACACCATGTGTTGGTGACCTCCTTTCTCCAAGAACTCTTTCCTAGGCCCTTTCCTTTCATCAAATCCATCTTGTTACCATGTCCTTGGTAACCTTATCCCACTGCCCAGGTCTTCTCTCTCCCTTTTCCCCCATTCCTCCCTATTCTCTCCTCACCTGTCCACCGCAATGGCCGTCATAGAGTAGATGCTGGCGAACACCGCTGTGATAGGAAAGAAGTTCTGGAAGCGACAGTAGTTGGCGCCGAAGTACCACTCGCTGTGAAGCGCATAGATGAAGTTGACTAAGGTGTTGAAGGCAGCCATGGAGGCGTCGGAGAAAGCCAGGTTCACAAGGAAGTAGTTGGTGATGGTCCTCATGCGCTTGTGGGCCAGGATGATCCAGATGACGATGAGATTCCCGAAGACCGCCACGGCCACCACCACGCCGTATGCTAGGGACCAGAGGGCGATGCGCCAGGACGGCTGCACGAACTGGTTGGTGAGGTTGGCCCGGGGCTGCGTAGGCGCCGGGGAGGCAGCAGGCAGTCCCGGCGCGGAAGAGGAGGCCGAGAGGTTGCCGGCTTGGACCAGCAGATGCAGCCACTCAGCCTCAGCCGCCCCTGCCGCGAGCGCCGCACTCAGGTTCCCGGCGTCCGCGCCCGCGGTGCCCGCACCGTCCGTCCAGTTTGCGGCTGCGGGGAGAGAGCCCATCGCCACGGGTCTGCAGCCCCGGATCTCCCCACTCACCGCCGCCAGCCGGAGCCGACTCCCTCGAAGTTCTTCTCTGCTTCCTGGTCCCTTTGCTGCTGGGCGGACCTCAGCCCCTCCTGGAAGCAAGGTGGAGAAGCTACCGCAGCCCTTGCTGGTTATGAGATGCTTGGAGCCAGCAGGTGATGCGTAACAGGGGAGTCACTTTCTCGGAGGAGTTTCCGACTCGAGCAGGCAGGAAGAATGAGATGGGAGGGAAGGGAGACGTTAGGAGCTGTCACCAGCGGGGAACTCCGGGGTTGCCTCTTCTCTGGTTCCCGGGCCCTGGCTGGAGCACTGAGGTTCAGGCGCTGCAGCTGGCTTTATAGTCTCGTACAGTCCCCTGCTTTGGTGACGTTGTGGGGGCCGCGGAGCTGACGAACCCCTTCGCAGGCTATGATTGCGCTCCTTTCCTCCGTCCTGCCCTTCGTATTTCATTCATTCGCTACTTGTAGCCACGCAGCTGGAGCGTGGCGGGTTGAGACACTCAGGAAGGGCTGCATTTTCTCAGTTGTAATTAAAATCTGTACATGATTGATTTTTCCTTTTTTAACTTCAAGATATTTTTGCTGAGGTCCCTGCTCTCAGACATTTCTTATGAGCTGTTCTTTTCTAAACCAATTAAACCATTCATCCCTAAAGCAGAGGCACTATCCCAGATTTGTCGTCAAGAGCGTGTGTGTGTGTGTGTGTGTAAACTGCTGCAGGCTGCGGGTACAGCTAGACGCTCACTTTGGTAGGTGTCGCTGGCCTTTGGAATTTCGCTCCACTTTCTGCTTGTGTGTGTGTTCTCACTTCTCAGATCCCTTTTCCTCACCCACTTCCGAAGTCTACCCATTTGTCCTATTCTAATCTCTGTCACCAGAAATCAGTTTCCTCTGCCTTCCTCCCGGGCAGAGACTGGTTTCTCCTGGAGGATTCTGCTCACGTTGGAATGCCATAACACACTGAGGGTAAATCAGAAACCCGAGATGCAGATTTTTTTGAAATACGATGACAAGACTTGAATCTCTTCATTTCTCTGGTGTGAACATATCTTGTAAGCAATCTAAACACATTCATTTGGTTATATGGCTTTGGACATTTGGCGCCTTAGTTTTCGGGCTGACCATGAGGACACTCTGATAAGGGTGAGTGACAGTAACCTGTTTCCTGTGCAGACCCGGAGGGCCTGACTTCTTGAACTTTGGCTGGGAGCAGGTGAGCAGCAGTGTTTATGGAGTGCAAGCTGGAGATGGATGTTATGGGCAATTTATCAGTATGTTCCAGAGAGGAAACTCTTTATTAGTTTCTTGGAGGCAGGAATAACAGGATTTGGGGTTAAACATATTTTAGCAACCTCCCCAAAACATTGACTTCTTTAAACCCAAGTTTCCTCATTTGAAAGTTAATATTTAAAAAAATCTAATTTACAGAATAATTAGGGGGCAAGTAGTTTTCAACAGACTTTCAACAACAGAAGGCAAGAGGGAGACCTCAATACATGTTAGCGTCCTTTGTTCTTGTTATCATTGTTTATTTCATCTAAACATTTTCAGGTAAAATAGACTGGCACAGAAAGTTTTATTAGCTTCAAGAAAAGGTAGCATGTGATTTGTGAACATTCTGTATTCTTTAGTTTCCTGGTGTAGAACATATTTCTCCAAAACTCTGCAGTGATTATTATACAAGTAGACCTGGATGTCTGGTAATGAATAATGTTTTCTTTCTTGTAGTTTTTATGACACACAAGGTAGTGTATAGAAATAACTTTGAGGCAACCTGATAATAAATATATTGATACAACCCTGCTTCAAAATAAATGCATGCTGAAAATTATCAAGTTATTATTTATGATTTCTTCTCAGAAAGACCTGTGAAAATATGTGATAAATCATAAAGGAATTTAATAGAGATTCCACATGTCCTGTTTACTAATTCTAAACTAAACCATTTTCTTTTGAAAGGCAGATTATTTCTTTCTGCCAGTTCACCACTTAGAAATTACTTGAGTTGCAAATGAAAATCTCTTTCTTCCATAAGGAAATCAAGGAAGAATTTAAAAAAAAAATTGTATGACATTCATCAGTCATCAAATAAGTCATGTGGTCGCTTGGTAATTTTGCATATTTTGATCAAATATTTAACATTGTAAAATTACCTAGTTGTGTAGAAATCCATTCAGTTTATTCTGTGCTTTACTTATCCCATACAGAGTATCAGGTCTGTAATTCCGCCTTCATTGGATTTTTCCCTGAGTGGAAATGATATGAAAAAAAAAAGTGATAATGATAGAATTAGAAGTACTTACAATGAAAGGGGTTTATTTAAAAAAAACGATTTTTTATTTGTTTATTTTTGAGAGAGAGAGAGAGACAGCAGGTCAGGGGTTGGGCAGAGGGAGAAGCAGACTCCTCGCTGAGCAGGGAGCCGGATGCCGGACTCCATCCCAGGACCCTGGGATCATGACCCGAGCCGAAGGCAGACGCTCCACCCACTGAGCCACCCAGGCCCCAGTGAAAAGGGTTTAATGAGTTAGTTCTTTCCTTTCAGAGAAAGAGAGGGATCCAGGTCATGGCTTTCCTTTTACATCTGTCTTCCACAGAGAGAATGTCTGTGTATCCCAGTAGAAGATTTATTGTTCATTCATTGCTTCAGTCATTCCTCCCATCAGTGCTGAGTGTACTTCCTTCCAGGAGCTGTGCCAGGTACTAGGATGGAGCAGGGAATCTATAGACATAAGCCAGATATGACTCCTGTCCTCGCTGAGCCTGCAGTCTAGCAATATTTTTGATCTTAGAGCAATTATTATGGATGGTGGAATAAGAAAGTACAGAGAAAAATGGGAGTGTTCAACTGAACAGGAGGATGTTGTGTTCACTGGATTCTGGATTCTGTCAACTTCACATAGTTTCTTTGTAAGGAAAAGATATATGCACCTCTCTGTTTATTGCAGCTTTATTTACAGTTGCCAAGATATGGAGGCAACCTAAGTGTCCACTGATAGAAGAATGGATAAAGAAGGTGTAGTGTGTGTGTATATATATGCACAATGGAATGTTATTCAGCCATAAAAAATGAGCTCTTGCCATTTGTGACAACATGGATGGGCCTAGAGCATATTATAATGAGTGAAATGAGTCAGAGAAAGACAAACACCATATGATTTTACTTATATGTGGAATCTAAAAAACAAAAGAAACCAACAACAAAAAAAGCAGAAACAGACACATAAATATAGGGAGCAAGCTGATGGTTGCCAGTGGGAAAAAGGAGGATGGGCAAAATGGGTGAAGGAGAGTGGTAGATACAGGCTTGCAGTTATGGAATAAGTAAGTCACAGGGATGAAAGGTACAGCATAGGGAATATATCAGTGGTATTGTGATAGTGAAGTAGGGTGACAGATCGTAGCCACACTTGTGGTGAGCATAGCATAACATATAGAGTTGTGGAATCACTATGTTGTACATCTGAAATTAACGTAACATTATGTTTGACTCTACTTCAATTAGCAAAAATTTATTTGTAAGGATGAAATGAAGTGCCAAAAAATAGACTTGTCAGAAGATTATGCCTTGAAAAATGGGAAGGTTTAGAAGATAATGGCTAAGAAAGAAGCTTCCTTAGACTTCTTCCTAAGAGAATTTGGTGAATAGTCTACTCATTGTAGCTCCAGAATCTGAATCCTGCCCTTATCTGAGTCCACTCTGCTGGTTTCCTAATTCCTCTTTCTATTACTATAAGAACTCCAAAGTCTTAGTCCTGGACTCCCGAGGGAAGGAGGACAGGCAGAGGAAATGGTAACATACTAGAAGGTGACTCTTGGAGAAGGATCCTCTCCTCTTACATTTAAAACTTGGGAGTGTGGCCTTTCTGCCCACTCCCTCCTGCCCGCCAGTGCTGCTCACGCTGTACCACTAGCTCAGAGCTCTTGGCTCTGGCTAAACTAAGTCCACAGTGGTCTCTCTCCAGCTGCCCTCATGATCATCTACCAGGACTTCCTCAGCCACGATGAGATGTCCTCTGACATCTATAAGATTTGGGAGATCGTAGATGGGCTGCGCCTAGAGGTGGAGGGGAAGGTGGTCAAGAAGACAGAAGGTACCATTGATGATTCACTAATGGTGGAAATGCCTCCACTGAAGTCCCTGAGGGCAAAGGTACTGGAAGCACGGTAATCACTGATGTTGCTATTGTCATGAACCATCACTTGCAGGAAACCAGCTTCACAAAAGAAGCCTACAAGAAGTACATCAAAGATTACATGAAATCAATCAAAGGCAAACTGAAAGAACAGAGGCCAGAAAGAGTAAAATCTTTTACGACAGGAGCTGAAGAACAAATGAAGCACATCCCAGCTAACTTCAAAAATTACCAGTTCTTTTTAGGGAAAACACAAATCCAGATGGCATGGTTGCTCTGCTGGACTACCGTGAGAATGGTGTGGCCCTATATATGATTTTCTTTAAGGATGGTTTAGAAATGGAAAAATGTTAAGGAATTTGGCCATCACTTTGGATGCATCATGTATTGTCGTAACTAGCTGCTGCTCTTCATCCACACAACACCAGGACTTAGACAAATGGGCCTGATGTCATCTTGAGCTCTTCATTTATTTTGACCTTGATTTATTTGGAGCAGAAGCATTGTTTTTAAGGCATATTTCTTTTTTTTTTTTTTTACATATCATGTAGGTTAGCTAAAGATAAAATGCATTTAAACTCATTTGAGAGAATGTCTCTTAGCTTAATACATATTTAAGTCGATCCTGTGTAGCACCCTGGAGAAGTTAGGGCCTGGTTGTGGACTACTGCTAGAAAGCATAAGACGGCCTACAGATAACTTCTACAGGGAAAACTTCTTCTGGGACTGGAATAGGAAAAAAAACAAGAACCAAAACTCTTAATTCTGAGTTCAAGTAAAGGGAAAGACCATGCTCATAGTGGTGCCAACATTTGAAGTGACTCCTTATACATTCCATCACGTACAAACGGAAGTAGTAGTTAACTCAATGACATTACCAAAAGAATAAGAAGAGACTAATATAGTAAGGAAAAAAACCCTGGGGAATGTGTTTGAGCACATTTAAAACCTATGCAAAAGCATGAGGCTGCTAGGAAATAAGCCAAGCATGGTATCATAGGAGATATTAATAGGTTTTACATAATAGTGATTAAATCTTGGTTTGACTGCATAAATATTAATACAAATTATGATCTTTTTTTAAAGATTTTATTCATCCACTTGAGAGAGAGAGAGAAAGTGAGACACAGAGCATGAGCATAGGGGGAGGGACAAAGGGAGAAGGGAGATGCAGACTCCCCGCTGAGCAGGGAACCTGATGCTGGGCTTGATCCCAGGACCCCGGGATCATGACCTGAGCTGAAGGTAGACACTTAACAGACTGAGCCACCCAGGCACCCCCAAATTATGATCTTTTATGTGAATGTTTGTTATTTATTCCTAATGAGAAAAGTTTATCTATTTTATTTATTTATTATGTATAATAGACTACATTTCTTTCAAGTTTTATTTGTTCTCCATATTTTTGTTTGGAATACATATTGGTAACGTGCCCCAGTAATTTGCTAACAATTTATAATAATAGAATGGATACTGATGACATGCTCTGCCCCCCCTCCTCTTTTTTTTTTTCCCCTTACAACTCAAGAAAACCATATGGCATATTTCCCACTTGTATTTTTATTTTAACAGTCCTCTTGAAAATAATAGGGTAGAATTTCAGGTGTTGGTGCTGGCTAGTGGAGGAGTTATTTTCAGAAAAATTTTGTCAAAATTCCAGATTTCTCTGACAACGAACTTCTCTTTGACAGTTTGTTTCGATATGTTCGGTGTTCCCACTGTGTTGAGATTTATTTTTCTTTCTTATGTATTTCAGATCTGATGGTCCACACTTTGACTCTTGCTTTACACTTTTTTCCTTTGTTATTTCATCATACTGCTTTGCAATTACATTGGGTCATTTCCACAAGATCAGGCTACTAAGTATTGCGGGCAATCAATCAATAATCAGCAATAGATACAACTCCACTCAATTGTGCAGACAAGTGCCTTGAAAATACTTGTTTTCTGCCAAACACCCTTTTCATGTGGCTCTATCAGTTTCCATTTCCCCAAATCCCAAATTTCCTTCAACTTTCTTCTTTCTCCATCATCCTTCTTCTGCTCAGCAAGTTATTTCCAATTTATCTGAAAAAGATTCAGAGCATCAGCCAAATTGGAGCACCTGGGTGGCTCGGTTGGTTAAGTGACGAACTCTTGATTTTGGTTCAGGTCATGATCTCAAGGTCATGAGATGGAGCCCTGCACTGGGGCTCAGCATGGAGTCTGCTTGAGATGCTGCTCTCTCCCCTTCTCCTGCCCTTCCCCCTGCTCTATAAATAAATAAATAAAATCTTAAAAAAACGAACATCGGCCATGAATTTCACATTTCTGTGCATTTCATCCATCTTTTCATTATTTGTTATCATCTTGATGAAAGTGGTTTATCTTCTCCTGAAACATTCTTTTATCTAAAGTGCTACCTGTTCTTTCAACAACTCCTCTTTTCTCTCTCTCTTCAGCATCTCTTTTTTTGTCTTTAGGATTGAAACACATCTAAGAATCTACATTAAAATAACTCTTCTGACCACATTCCCTTTTAGTTACCACTTTTCTCTCTCTCCTTCTATTCCCACATGAGCTTCTTTAACAAAATATTTAAACTCATTATTTTCACTTCCTCACTCACAATTATATTCTTAAATATTAAATATTTAATACTCTTCTGTCAATGCACTGTCCTATCAATTGTCTGCATAATAAACTAAACTCTCATTTTCTGTCCTTAACTTCCTTGACCTCTCTGTAGCATTAGCATTTGACATTTATATCAGTTTGCTAGGGTTGTCATAACAAAT
The DNA here is from genome assembly GCF_037043125.1 of Eumetopias jubatus. NCBI lineage: Eukaryota > Metazoa > Chordata > Mammalia > Carnivora > Otariidae > Eumetopias > Eumetopias jubatus. Next base: position 117,799,954 of record NW_028274808.1, on the reverse strand, counting down.
TACCACAAACTGAGTGGCTTAAAACAACAGAAATTTATTCTTTCACAGTTTGGGGGGCTAGAAGCCTAAAGTCAGGATGTGGGCAAGTTTGGTTCTTTCTGGAGATTCTGAGAGAGAATCTATTCCATGCCTCCTTCCTAGTTTCTGTTGGTTGCTGGCAATCTTTGGTGTTCCTGGGCTTCTAGATGGTGTCACTCTAATTCTGTCCCTCTCATCACATGACGTTCTTCCTGTGTATCTTTACATTACCTTCTCTGTGTTCAAATTAACCTCTTCTTATAATGAGATCAGTCATTGCATTAGGGTCAGCCCCAAACTAGTGTACCTCATCTTAACTTGATTACATCAACAAAGACTCTATTTCCAAATAAGTTCATATTCACAGGTACTGGGAGTTAAGAACTGAATTTATTTGGTGGGGGGGAGTAGAGGGACACAATATTGAGGGTCATATTTAAGGAAGGTTTTAAATTGGAGACTGACAGCTCAACTGTTGTATATAGATTTTGTGAATCAAGTGCTGGGTAGGAAGCAATAAAGAGAGACTGTGAGTAAAGACAACCATGAATTCCTCCCCCCCTTCAATACTAAGTGTTGTTAATAGCCCTCAATGCAGTGTATGAATTACTACGGCAGTGGAAAAATGATATAATACAAAGTAATATATATCAGGAATCTTGATAATAATCTCACTCTTCAAGTCCAATAATTTCAATCCTAGTGATTTGATCTAAGGAAGTAATCAGAAATTCAGACAAAAATTTATGTACAAGGATGTATTTTAGAGTTATATTTATGAGATCAAAGATGTAAAAGGCATAAACATAAAATAATTTTGGCATGTCCAAAAACTGTATCCTAGTATCTTCAAAGATGGGCTTTTATCCCATCATTTGAAGAGCATGTTTTAAATGTTCTAAAATTAGATAGAAGGGATGGTTGCACAACACTGTGAATGTACAAAAAGCTATTGAATTGTACACTTTAAAATGATTAAAATGGGGGCGCCTGGGTGGCTCAGTCGTTAAGCGTCTGCCTTCGGCTCAGGTCATGATCCCAGGGTCCTGGGATCGAGCTCCGCATCGGGCTCCCTGCTTGGCCGGAAGCCTGCTTCTCCCTCTCCCGCTCCCCCTGCTTGTGTTCCCTCTCTCGCTGTGTCTCTCTCTGTCAAATAAATAAATAAAATCTTTTAAAAAAATAACATGATTAAAATGGTGGAATTTGTGTTATGTAAATTTTACCTAAAACAGGAAACAGTTCCTAAAAAGACCAAAGAACTAAGAATTCAGAAGGATTCATCATGTCCCAATCAAGCTTTATACAAAAAAATCAAGTCAAGACATATTCAAGTGAAGTTACAAGACCCCTGGGCTCACAGATAAGGAGATAATATTATATGCAACAGGCAAAGATAGTCAAATCACCTGTAAGTTTAATAAATCAATTTGGTCTTGAAATTTTACATATTACCTGCTGGAAGAGTGTTAAGGAATTCTTAAAAATTCTTCGGGAAAGGAAAATGTGTTCCAAGAAATTTATCCCAGTAAGTAAGCTCTTTTTCAAATATACAGATAACAGAAAGACATTTTCAAACATGCAGGGACTCAGATATAACACTGATGAGTGTTTTGTAGAACACAAACGATACTCCAACAAACCAAACAACAAGCAAGCAACCAAACAAAAAGATAATCTCTTTGTAACTAAAACCCAGCCAACAAAAGTGGACTGGAGTAGCTATCAGTTAAGACTGGAGCCATGGACCAGAGTTGGGTCTGAGCCACAGTGATGACTTTGAGGTGATCAGTATCCTCACTACCAGTGTTTCTAAACATATGTGTGTACAACATAGTCACAGATTACATGAGGAGTAGTGACTACAGTTTGTATGCAAGAGAAAATCACATTATCAAAGTGGCCCTTGAGAATCCTCCATATCACCGATAAAGTATGATATGTGCATACACTGTGTTTCCTAAGGAACAAAATAGCTAGTCTTCAAACTGGAATCTCTTGCTGCTTCTTCAGTTTAGCGAAAAATAAAGATTAGATTGTATTCAGAGTCCAGATGGTACAAAATGCACATTTGAAACACTAGAATCATATTTATTTGTGCAGAACTTTTACACAATGAGAGGTGAGAATGACTGAGTTGAAGATTCATTTCTCCCATCTCCTCTTCTCACTGGGACTATGCTAAATCAAGAAAATGGGAAGAGCATTACCTGAAAATGTAAATTATTTCTCTCCTTCCTTGTTTTCTCCCTACCTCTTTCCTTCTTTATTTCCTAAGTATATTTATTGGAATTTTAGAATATGAAAGGCATGTATAATATAATTCTATAGAATTATAGAGTGATGATAATTTTGCCACCTGCATTTATACCCTCAAGTAATTTGGATACAATTTCCAAAGAAACAAAAACAAATTTATAAAAATTCATTAAAAGAATTCTAATAACATCAAGATTTGTTTATTTATTTTTTTGTCTAAGAGGAGAAAGTGTTCTACACAAATAAGTATGGGGTGGTAGGTCAGATATCTGTTCGTTATCTACAAACACTGGCATTTCCCATGTTGATTCAAAAGATACAGGTGACATAATTAAGAGAAGAATTAATCTTTCAAAACTCATTAAAGTATCTATTACTCTAAATTAAAAACTGCTAAATGTGTGTGTGAGTAGGGGTAGTTGGATAATTCAGCATTTTTTAGCTCTCAAATTAAGAGCTCCTTGGAGAACTCCTATCTGTTAATTAAATCAAAGTTAATCAGTAAAATTATAGGATTCCATGATTGGTATATAATTTCTGTGCTACACATTCATTTACTATCATTTAAAGGAGGAATCAGAAATTAGTGTGTACAGGAAAAGCTGATATCTTTATTTATGTATGCTTCATTTTGCTTAGTGTAATTTTTCATTTCAAATATGATCGCTGCATAAACTCAAGAATGGAAATATATTAAAGAGAAAATAGGTTAAATTTGTTCAAAATAGTGCACAAAATTGGGGCGCCTGGGTGGCTCAGTCGTTAAGCATCTTCCTTCAGCTCAGGTCATGATCTCAGGGTCCTGGGATTGAGCCTCACATCAGGCTCCCTGTTTGGCCGGAAGCCTGCTTCTCCCTCTCCCACTCCCCCTGCCTGTGTTCTCTCTTGTGCTGTGTCTCTCTCTGTCAAATAAATAAATAAAATCTTTAAAAAAATAGTGCACAAAATTTTCTGGATACACATTTATTCCAAAATGTTCTTAGAGTTCTAAGAAGATTTCTAAGGACATAATCTATAATCAAACCAGCATTTTATATGGTTTAATCTAAATCTGGTTAGATTAAAAAGTCAAATATAGCTAACACTCTGAGGTACAAATTACTTTCTAATCTTTGTACTATTATATACTGACTAGTGTAGTATTCAGCTGTTGATCAAGAGCTCAAAAGAAAGCATAAATATATATATATATATTTATGCACAAATTTTCTATATTGCATTATTGCATTAACGTATTTTATACATTTAAGATATTAATGATAAAGAAAGACGAAGCCATTGACATTAGTTTTTAAACATATAGGTAGGATCTCAGTATTTAATCTTCATTCACATAAGGTAGATTTGGTCATCGATATGAAAATTTTCCTTCTGTAATTATTTTGAAACGATATTAATAATGTTGCATAGGTACTTCCCTCACCCAACCTGTACAAACAAGTTGTTAGCAACCCCGCTAATTCCATGGCTGCATACACAGTTGGGAGTCAACAGGTGTGTCCAAAAATGGCTGTCCTAACTTTGATAGTATTGATATACTTCCTAATTGGTTGAAACACACATATTTTCCTTTTTTCCTCTTAGGAAGTTTTATCCTCTTTCCTCAGAACACTTGGAGTTCCTCGGTATCCCAACAATTAAAAATATAACACTCCATACTGAAGTACCTGTAGGTGCTAGTTTGCATGGGATTTACAAATGAGGGAATGATAACTCTATTATTGGTGCATTTTTTTTTTTTTTTGAGAGAGGGTTCAGGCACAGAGGGAGAGGGAGAGAGAGAATCCCAAGCAGGCTCCACGCCTAGCACAGAGCCCGATGTGGGGCTCAGTCTCACAACCCTGTGATCATGACCTTAGCTGAAATTAAGAGCCAGACATTTAGCTGACTGGCCACTCATGTGCCCCATGTTGGTACATTTTTAATATCTGCTGAGGCTGCCTCCAGTCATGTTGACCAGCCTGTTTCAATAGTACGAAGTCTCTCCCCCAGGTTTGATTGTATGTTTTGATAGTGCTTTTGTAACTAAATTGTATAAATTTTGAGAAGTGTTCCTGATCCTTTTTCCCCCATATACCCTGATTTTTTTTTAAATGTAACTATTTATTTTCCCTGAATAGAAGTCTTTCAGGTACATCTATAAGACATTATAGTACAGTTGACCCTTGAACAACAAGGGTTTGAACTGCATGGGTCTACTTATATGCAGATGTTTTTGGATAAATACAGTACAGTACTGTAAATGTGTTTTCTCTTCCTTATTATTTTCTTAACATTTTCTTTTCTCTTGCTGACTTTATTGTAGAAATACAGTACATGATATATGTAACATACAAAATATGTGCTAATTGACTGCTTTTGTTATTGGTAAGCCTTCTGGTAGACAGTAGGCTATTAAGTTTTGGGGGAGTCAAAAGCTTGGATTTTTGATTGTGTAGGGAGTCACTGCCCCTAAGCCATGCATTGTACAAGGGTCAACTATAGACATGTATATAGTCCAAAAATGTATATAGAAATGTAGTGCCATAATTGTTAACATCTCTATTTTATGAGTGAGGAAACTAACTGAGAAGTAATTTGAAACTTAACTGACAGGGCCAGCATTCAAATCCAGATGTTTCAAAAGCAAATCCCACAGCCTTAGTCAACCACTCTTTGGTCTCAGTTTAGTTGGAAAGTAATTGGAAGAGGCTAATGTGTTTTTTTATGTTAAATCATCACACAGAGTGTAACACTCAGGGTGAAATGAAAAAAAAAATACATCAGCATTCCTTAAAAGTCAACAAAACAAAGCGAAAGTAAAGGGGAACATATTTTATAATTATTTATATTTCAGGTTATATTTAATTTATATTACCATACTGGTTATATATTTTGAGTGGAAATTAGTTCTTATCAATTTCTCATAGAAACAAAGGACCTATGAGGACATTTTACTTGATAGTTTTTTTTTTTTGCCTGTTCTTACAATTTTATTTAAATTGAATTCAAGTTTCTCTTCACTATAGGGTTTTTCTTCTATTTGTTAATGTTATCCTTGCTTTAGAAGGAGAATTCATTCATGAGTCAAAATGCTCTACCTGACAGGTAGACAGACCTCTCCAGAGGTTTTTTGCAACAGAAACAGTGCAGAATAAATCAGAATCAATCCACTTGTGGAAAAAATTTGGAGAAATATCTAAAGATTTTGTGTTTGCAAAGTCAAGTTCAGATCATTGCAATTTCTTTTTTTCCCCCAAATTTTATTTAAATTCTAGTTAGTTAACAAATGGTGTAAGGAGTAGAATTTAGTGATTCATCACTTACATTTAACACCCAGTGTTCTTCACAAGAGCCCTCCTTAATACTCATCACCCACCCACCTCCCTTGATCTACCTTCAGTTTGTCCTCTGTCTAAAAAAGTCTCTTATGGTTTGTTTTCCTCCGTCTTTTTTTCTCCTTCCCAGATGTTCATCTGTTTTGTTTCTTAAATTCCACATGAGTGAAATCATATAGTATTTTTCTTTGACTGACTTATTTTGCTTAGCCTAATACCCTCTAGCTCCATCCATCTCCTTGCAAATGGCAAGATTTCATTCTTTCGATGGCTGGATAATATTCCAGTGTATGCATATACCACATCTTCTTTATCCATTCATTAGTTGATGGACATTTGGGCTCTCTCCATAGTTTGTTTATTATTGATAATGTTGCTATAAAAAAAAGACTTGAGTGTTGAAATGATTTCTTGATCCATGGATCAAGCTGCCATAGATAGTGATTCTTCCAATGGATTTTGGCAAAGTAAATTGAAAACCTTCAAGGACGGATTCACCATTCTACATACCATTAACAAAGTTCGTAATTCATGGGAAGAAGTCAAAATATCAACATGAACTGGAGTTTGGAAGAATTTAATCCCATTTCTCATGGATGACTTTGAAGGGTTCAAGACTTCAGTGGAGGAAGTAACTGACTATCTGATGAAAATAGCAAGAGAGCCAGAATTAGAAGTAGAGCCTGAAGATGTTACTGAATTACTGCGATTTTATGATGACACTTTAACAGATGAGTTGCTTCTTATGAATGAGCAAAGAAAGTAGTTTCTTGAGATGGAATCTGCTTCTGTGATACTGTGAAAATTGTTGAAATGACAACAAAGAATTTAGAATATTATATAAACTTAGTTGATAAAGCCGTGACAGAGTTTGAGAATATTGACTCCAATTTTGAAAGAAATTCTGTAGGTGAAATGCTATCAAACAGAATTGCATGCTACAGAGAATTTTTTTTTGTGAAAATAAGTCAGTTGGTGCAGCAAACTTTTTGTTGTCTTATTTTAGGAAATTGCCATAGCCATCCCAACCTTCAGCAGCCACGACCCTACCAGTCAGCAGCTATCAACACTGGAGAAAGACCTTCCACCAGCAAAAGTTTACAACTCATTGTTGTTGCACTTTTTAGCAATAAAATATTTTTAAAGTGTGTACACATTTTTTGAAATAATACTATTGCACACTTACTTAATATGTTACAGTATAGTGTAAACATAACTTTTATATACACGAGGAAACCAAACAATGTATTTGTCTCCCCTTATTGTGATACTCACTTTCTTGTGGTGGTATGGAACTGAACCCACAATATATTTCAGAAACAACCCTCATAATCTTATTATTTTTATTGTTTTCTATGGCAAAGCAAAATTTCCAAGGTAGTTTAATCTTTATTTTCTTTTTTTTAAAGATTTATTTATTTATTTTGAGAGACTGAGAATGAGAGAGAGAGAGAGAGAGAGAGAGCACATGAGAGGAGGGGAAGGGTCAGAGGGAAAAGCAGACTCCCCTCCAAGCAGGGATCCCGATGCGGGACTCGATCCCGGGACTCCAGGATCATGACCTGAGCCGAAGGCAGTCGCTTAACCGACTGAGCCAGCCACCCAGGTGCCCAGTTTAATCTTTATTTTCAAAATTTTTATAGGATTTTGAAAATGTATTAAGTTTATATAAAGTAGTGTGAAAATCTGAAAAGACAGAAAAGTAACATTTAAAATTCTCTAGAAATAACATTTATAAAACAATTAAAAGGGAGGCATTATGTCATCTAAATGAATATAAATGATTCTAACCCTAGCATCTCTTCCTTATACCATTGGTGTCCAAGTGAGGTGCATATATTGCATGTGGTGCTAGAGAAGATTCGTTAAGATGTGGGGGGATATATTAGAACTTTTATGATTTTTATTCTTTATCTTATCCTTTAACTGTTTTATGCTATTGGTATATATTTTAAAATTTATCTAATATATTAGTATAGTAGAACAAAGGTATAAATTATACAGTAATGATCATGTGTATGCATGCATGCCCTGTGTTCACTGATTTTTAATTGGTGAAAATCTGTTATAAAAGATCTTAATGCTATACTTCCCTTTCCTGTCTCTTCTCCCACTGCCACTGCATTCTCCAGCCACAGAGAAGATGCACTTCTTTTGGTCCCTGGAGGATTTCCCCCCATTGGCTTAGAGTAGGAGGACACAAAGATGCTGGCGTGACAGAGATCTACATTTTTTTCTCTTGTTTGTGCCACCTTCCTGAGTCCTAGTGGTAGTGTGAAAAGTAAGGTTACTGCAAGGATTTTTTTAACTTTAGGAAATTATTCTTATAATTTCCACTCTGTGGTAGACCTTTAATCCAATCCTGATGTTTTGCATTCTATTCAGCTGGTATTAATCCTTTATCCAAAGATTTAAAATTATTTCTCTAGAAATACTAAACTAATAGATTTATTGACTTTTTCCTGGTTTATTGCATTAGGGGAAATCAGGTGTAATAATTTTGGTAGGAAAAATGTCTGAATAAATCATTCTTAAAATGGGGAAACTCTGATCTTAGCCTTTGCAGCGATTATGACTGTTCTTTTTTGGTTGCTACAATTTGTTGATGATAAAAAGTATTGCCTACTGAGCTATAATTAAGACGGTGTTTCTGAAATCTTAGAGAGCAAACTTATGAAAAATGCAGTTTATTTATAGAACTGACTCTTCAGACAAAAGTTTACAGACCCAACTGTTCTCTCTGGGCTTAGAAGAAAGTGATTACTTCATCTGAAGAAATAATTTCCTTGGATGGCTGAAGAAATAAAATCAAAGGAGAGAAAAATTAAGTATTCAAAGGTCTCTTATGTTAGAGGGACTGTAGAGATCACTTAATTCAAATACCTTAGAGGTAGAGCAATTGAGTCACCAGGAGTTGAGAAGTCATTTGCTTTTGTATAGGTAAAATGGGTTGGGGTAGGAAGAAACTTTATTAGTATTGGTGGACACTGGTGCTCAGTGTACTGCCATACTCATTTAGCAATTGTTAAGTACTTCTTGGGTTTTAATTTAAGCTTCTATTGTTGAATGGCATGCAGTTATTTTGAGACCTGAAATACCTATTTTGGTCTGTGTTCTATCAGACCATCATCCCAGCAGGATGGGAATTGCACAGAGACATTCCTCAGCAAGTGTAAGTGGAAATATTCTTGGTTCTTGGAAATATTCAAGAAAATGCAATAGGAGAAACCGCTGAGGGTACCGACTACGTAAATGAACACACAGCTGCTATTCTTTGGGTCCCACATTAAATCTTCCTGAAGAATTACCTAACATTCTGGCTAAATGGGTCCCTTCCAATGATCAGTTATCTGAAGGTGCTAAAAATGCAACATGGTTTGCAGATGTCTCAAGAGAGGAAGGTTAACAATCTGGAAAGCATTTGCACTGGCTGATAATATGATATAGATTTTTAACATTTATGGGGAATAGCTAATGAACAAGCAATATATCTAGAAAATGAGACATAGATCATTGGAAGACAAAAGGAATCTCAGTGGGTGCTATGTTATGGAAAATGTTGTGGATTTAGGAGGGGGAAATGAAAGTGGGCCATATTGATACCCACCAGGAGAATGCCATTCAAATTCAGAAGGGGGCTGGAACCAACCAGTAGATACTCCTGATGGTTCTGGAAAGTGGTCTCTTGGACACATGAGATGAGTTGGCATGGGGGGATTTACCAAGAAATACACTGACTGGCATAGAAAAACTATGTGTCCTACTGTCTTAGAAGCTTACAGTATTTGCTTTTTTGTCAACAGGAACATTAGAGACTAAAAGAAGCCATGGTTGCATTTTGAGTAGATCTAGGCAGGCCCATAGTTTATAGATTACATTGATGAATTATTCATAAAGCTGGGTGGATACCAAAGGGCCTTGACCAGTGTAGACACTTGTTATTAATTTAGATTTACATATCCATCAACTGAAGAAAATACTTCTAACACTGTTTAATGCCTAGAGCTGAAAACATTTCAGTTTGGACCTTCTGCTTATATAGCATTTGATGAAGGAACTCATTTTGTTGCAGGTGCAGTGGAACAATGCACTGAGAAACATCACATCTTACCATCCACAAAATATTCAAAAATTAAAAACTTGAATGGGCAATTGAAACAGCTACTTACTACATTGGCAGGTTATAAGTAAGGCTTGCAAAATTGAATAAATGTGTGTTAAAACTTAATATATGTGAATATAAAGGGAATTCATGGTTGGATAAGTTGTTGAGACATTGTGCAGAAAATAGAGAAGAGGGAATGAGGGATAGTACAAGCACATAGCATTAATTTCTGTCCCACTTCTAATATTTTTTTCTTTCTGTCCTATATAGAATCTTTCTGATTCTATAGTGTGGAACTTGGATTGCATTTATGAATTCCAGGGGAAGAAATGATTTTTCAATATGATTCATAACAATATCTCTAAAGGAAAATGAAATTAAGAGTTAAAAATTAAAAAAAAACTCTTCAAGAGAAAATTAGACATGCAAAGATGATCCAACATACTATGATTAGCATCGCCAAAGTGAAAAGCAATGAAATGGACTAGAATAAATACTAATAATTATCATTAAGGAAACTATTTATGGAATACAATCATACTTAAACCTATGTACTGGAAGACTTCAATATTATATGTGACTTTCAATTGAGAATGATCAACACCAAGATATAACCTATTAAAATTACTGAATGTGAATTATCTTTAAGAAAAAGCATTTGGAAACCAGGAAAAAAATTAATTTACTTATAAGGGGAAAAAAACAAATAGGTACAAGACTTCTAGAACAAAATATTTCATAATAGAATACAGAGGAGCAATTTATTGAAGATATTCAAGGAAGCAAGGATTTTATATCCAGCCAAAATATAAAGGTCATGGACAATTACAAACATGAGAGTAATTGACTAATATTGTTCCCATCAACTATTTATGAATAATCTTCTAGATAATTACTTTAGGCATCTGAACAATCATAAAGAAGTTTTATTATTAGGTATGGTGATAAGCATAAAGTATATTTAACTGTGCAACCAAGCTAAGTGTTTAGGATGATGATGAGAAAATTATAAATGTATATGCTTTGACATCATAGATATAATAGAACTATCAAAAATTGGCAGAGAAGAGAGAGAGTATATGGAAGTAAAATAAGTTTACTAGTTGTATTTTATAGGCAATAAAAATTAAAATAATATGATTTTAAGCAGATACTGGAGAATAGGGAGAGAAGGGGAGGATTTTATTAGCCTAATTAATTATTGTGGATAGTAGGAATCATAAAATAGTATGCCAAAAGGAGAAGACCTAGAATATTATATATAATTATTATTAGCAGTATAAAGCCAATAATTAAAACAAAAAATATAAATTTATCTACATAATAAGAGATACGACAAAATAAAAAGAAATATACCATGTGATGTAGGCTTTAAATAAAATAAAACAATGTGACAGAATTGAGAACAAATATTTGGTCATATCAATAGGTATAAATGACTCTAACTCAGTGCATTAAAATGTAAAAGTTATTCAGATTGTCTAATAAGGCAAAAGCCATGAAATAAACAAGGCACATGCAAAATTAATGATAAAAAATATAAAAGTTCAGTATCATAATTTTGATGTTAGACAAAATAACAATCTAGACAGGAAAATATTTTTTAGTGCTAAAGTTCTAGAATATGGGTCTTTTTAAAGGATGTTTTTATTTTTTATTTTTTTAAGTTTTTATTTAAATTCCAGTTAGTTAACATACAGTGTAATATTAATTTCAGGTATGAAATTTAGAAATTCAGCACTTACATACGACACCCATTGCTCATCATGACAATGATTTAACCCATCCCCTACCCACCTCCTTCCATCAACCCTCAGTTTGTCCTGTCTTAAAGAGTCTCCTATGGTTTGCTTTCCTCAATCTCTTTTTTCCCCCTTTCCCATATGTTCATCTGTTTTGTTTCTTAAATTCCACATGACTGAAATCATATGGTATTTGTCTTTCTCTGACTGACTTATTTTTCTTAGCATAATACACTCTAACTCCATCCATGTACTGCAACTGGCAAGATTTCATTCTTTTGATGGCTGAGTAATATTTCGTTGTATATGTATAATACCTCTTCTTTATCCATTCATGAGTCAATGGACATGTGGGCTCTTTCCATATTTTGGCTGTTGTTCATAGTGCTGCCCTAAACATTGGGGTGCATACAACCCCTAGAATCAGTTTATTTGTATCCCTTGGGTAAATACCTAGTAGTGCAATTACTGGATCCTAGGGTAGTTCTATTTTTAACTTTTTGAGGAACCTCCATACTGTTTGCCAGAGTGGCTGCACCAGTTTGCATTCCTACTAACAGTGTGAGAGGTTTCTCCTTTCTCCACATCCTTGACAACACTTGTTTCTTGTGTTGTTGATTTTAGCCATTGTGACAGGTGCGAGGTGATATCTCATTATAGTTTTGATGTGTATTTCCCTGATGATGAGTGATGCTGAACATCTTTTCCTGTGTCTTTTGGTCATTTGAATTCTCCAACAATCAGGTGAATAAAAGAGGTGGTTGAGGGGAAGGAAATGAAATAACTAAGATAATAAGAGAAACTTCAGAAGCATAACAACCATGTGCAATGTGTGGACTTGTTTGAATCTTGAAATTGTCATGTTTGAGACAATTGGTGTGGATAAGGCCTGGATATTATTAATATTATCTAATTAAATAATTGTTAATTTTACTATGTGTGATGGTAGCATGGTTGTGGTATTTTTTAAAAGTCCATGCCAGAGATATATCTTGAAGAATCTACTGGATAAATGACATATGTTTGGGATTTTCTACATATGTAAATATTTAAAATCCATAATATTTATTCTGAATAATAGAAAAATGAATAGTCTCATTTTGTCAAGTTTAGGGAACATAAACTCATTCTTTACAAATACTACAATATCTCTCTTTTGAAATAAAAAATATACATTAAAAAAATAAATTTCCGAGGAACAGTCTGCTTATTCCCCCAAAATGGAATATTTTAAATATTTATTTAATTATCCTGTGCTAAAGGAAAAAAAAGAGGGAGATAATACTGATACTTTCTAAAAGATAGCTCCACTGTCATTACTGTTTCACACACAGGCCCTTATGATACAAGGGAAAAAGTGAACAAGCACTTGATTCCAAAAACATTAAAATCAGTTTGGTCTGTTAAGGGAATGGTTTATCACAATTACTCATTCTTTTGTAACTCTGGGTATATTTACACAATAGGTGAGAAAATGAGTTTTGCAGGAGAATTTTTATGTTCATATGTTCATTTTTTTTTTATTCACAAACATTTGTTCGGGACTGTTATTAGCCAGACACTATTTGGGATATTGAAATGTAATAATATTAAAAAAAAAGGGCTAGTATCCAAAATCTATAAAGAACTTATTAAACTCAGCACCCAAAGAATAAATGATTCAGTCAAGAAATGGGCAGAAGACATGAACAGACATTTTTCCAAAGAAGACATCCAAATGGCCAAGAGACACATGAAAAAGTGCTCAATATCGTTCGGCATCAGGGAAATCCAAATCAAAACCTCAATGAGATACCACCGCATACCTGTCAGAATGGCTAAAATTAACAAGTCAGGAAACGATAGATGTTGGCGGGGGTGCAGAGAAAGGGGAACCCTCCTACACTGTTGGTGGGAATGCAAGCTGGTGCAGCCACTCTGGAAAACAGTATGGAGGTTCCTCAAACAGTTGAAAATAGAGCTACCCTACAATCCAGCAATTGCACTACTGGGTATTTACCCCCAAAGATACAAATGTAGGGATCCGAAGGGGGTACGTGCACCCCGATGTTTACAGCAGCAATGTCCACAATAGCCAAACTGTGGATAGGGCCAAGATGTCCATGGACAGATGAATGGATAAAGAAGATATAACACACACACACACACACACACACACACACACACACACACACACACACACACACAATGTGGAATATTATGCAGCCATCAAAAGGAATGAGATCTTGCCATTCACAATGATGTGGATGGAACTGGAGGGTATTATGCTGAGCAAAATAAGTCAATCAGAGAAAGACATGTGTCGTATGACCTCACTGATATGAGGAATTCTTAATCTCAGGAAACAAACTGAGGGTTGCTGGAGTGGTGGGGGGTGGGAGGGATGGGGTGGCTGGGTGATAGACATTGGAGAGGGTATGTGCTATGGTGAGCGCTGTGAATTGTGTAAGACTGTTGAATCACAGACCTGTACCTCTGAAGCAAATAATACATTATATGTTAAAAAAAAAAAAAAGAAGATAGTAGGAAGAGGGGGAAATTGGAGGGGGAGATGAACCACGAGAGACTATGGACTCTTAGAAACAAACTGAGGGTTCTAGAGGAGAGGTGGGTAGGGGGATGGGTTAGCCTGGTGATGGGTATTGAAGAGGGCACATACTGCATGGAGCACTGGGTGTTATACGCAAACAATGAATCATGGAACACTACATCAAAAACTAATGATGTAATATATGGTGATTAACATAACATAATAAAAAAATTAATTGGATGCAAAGACAACCTGTGTTACTTGTATATAGAGATGACATAAACAACTTGAGACAAAGCAAACGTGTTTGATGCACAATGTCTAACATGAGGCTTATGCTTCTTTGGAATAAATCTGATATAGAAATAAACTGCTTTTATGACCCTAAAAATAAAACAAAAAAACAAGCTTATGATCCCATAATTATTAAATTTAATGGGGATACCCAAAAATGAATAAACACATGTATTCTATGGTATCTCTAATATTTGGTAATGACATTATTATAATGCCATCTAATATACAGAAATGAAGGATGTTAACTTTTTTTGAAAGATATTCTTTTTAAAGTAATCTCTTTTCTAATGAATGTATGTCATCACAGCAAAAGTTATATATACATATATATATATATATGCGTACGTGTGAGGTTTTTGGTAAACAACCTTTGTACACTTAAGAGTTTGAGACATTATATCTTTATATATACCTTCTCCTTATTCATGGACTCTAAATGTTGAATGCTTCAGGTTCTTTCCTGAACTTCACCATTATTTCTTTACCTTTCCTTTTCCTCTTTTTCCCCTTTTATCCTATCTCCTTCTCCCTTCCCTCATTTTATTTATCCTTCATCCATTCATCAAATGGAAATTTTAGATCTCTCCTATTTCCTTGTCTTTATATGTTGTAGGAGAATATTTATTACTGTGGAGAATTAAAATTTTGTTAAAGTCAGTGATCATCACTCTGAGTTTGGTACCAAAGGTGACAAACATTTAGAGAATGAAATACCTATTGTGCCTTGAATACCATAATAACAAAAAATGTTTGATTAATAATAGCCATTTTGACAGAAGGCATTAAATATGATATTATTTCACAGTTCAACAGATCACATCTTACATATGAGAAATTTTTGTTGTCTTGCAATTTCCAAAGATAACATTTATGGCATGACAACAGGGATAACTTGGCTTAAATTAATTTGGCTTTCATATCAGACTATGTCTTTGCAGACAGATATTCATTATTTAAGCATATCTATGATTGAATAAAATGATTTTTTCTCTTCTGTGAGGCAATTTCCTGTTTATAGTAAATACACATATACAAAACTATATATATGTATATTTTATATATAAAAATGTTTTATGGTTATATAAATATATAAGATAAACTACATGTGATATATAGTACTATATTTATGATATATATACTATATACATAGTATTTATTATGTTTCATAACATGTAGTAATATTATTTGTTCATATATCTGTCATCATTTGTCCACCATCTAGGAAGCTATGGAGAAGCTACATGGCTGTCAAACTGGGGCAGTAAGTGTGACTCAGTCTCTCTGTACCCTTTCTATACTCTCCGCTCTTCAGCATTGCTTCAACTTCTTTGATGAAATAGTTTAGTAATTTTGATCTTTAATTTTATTTTACTATCCCCTGATGTATATAGCTTTCTGTTTTCAGAAAACTAATTATCAATTTCAGTACATCTTATGTATCTTTGAATATTTATATCTGATATATATTTGTATATATTGCAAAATTCATTTATCATCACTATTTTTTCTTATTCTTCCCTTATCAGATCTCAAGGATTGTATTCCACTTTCACAGTAGTCTGTAGATACTAGTCTATTATTTTTCAATTGCTAGTATTATAAATGAAAATTCCAATATAAATTTGATTTGGGGGTTAATGTTTATAAATAAGCTTTCTATTTATATTTGTAAACTTGTATGATTTTTTATTCTTAAGTTTCGAAGTTTTTAAAATTCAGAAATGACATGACAAGTTGTGGGTTTTTTTCATGAATGAAGCCTGAGTCATTTCAATTTTCAAACCTATGTCTCTTTTCATCTTGAGGACATTTTCTTATATTCTTGGCTTAATTTCCATCCTTTTGCGTCTGTGATTTTTTAAAACTACTATTATTTGTACTTTAAGTGCCATTAATATATTCTCCAATTTCCTCACCTTTTTTTTCAGTTATGTTTATTTTTTTACAATCTTGCTCTGTGATTTAGATATTTTTAAACTTCATTTTCCAAGCCATTAACTTAAGTTACAACTGTTTCCATCACCTCATTCAATTCATCCACTGACTTGTTTAGCTGGCAAATTATGTTTTTTTATTTTGTGTTGGTTTTGGATTCAAAAAGACTTTTTCAAGCCCCAGGAAAATTTTCTCAGTTCCTGTTGTTGTCATCGTCATCCTCATCCTCATTTTTAAGTTAAAGTTTCTGCCTCCTCCATCAGCAATACTTTGCTGAATATTCTTCTGTCTCATCTCTCCCTTGGCAGCTGACTGAGGTACTAGGCAAAAGCCTATTTCCTTCTACCTTTCCATTGTAAGAAGCAGAAACAACATAGTAACTCCCACCAATTCTTAACTACCTTTTTAGAGTCAGAAAAACTAGGCATGGTTGAACCGCCTGATATTATTCTATTCCTAAGGGCACCTGCAGGTGTCTAGGAATAAATTCATGTCCAGACAGTGAATTGTGGCTTTGCAATACAGTGTCTCTCCCGGAGTGGTCTCCAAACACACCCCTCTCCCACAAGTAAATAGTGCACTTGTTCTCAATAGAGACTCCAACAGACCCCAGTACTCCTGAATCATTCACTCTGACAGCCTCAGAAGCCATTTGGTTCAAGAGAGAAATAGAGAGTGGAGAGGAAGCAGGGAGGGAGGAAGGCCTGCTTTTAGTTTTGTTCTCAGAATCCCTTTACATCTTCTTCAATAGTGCCACCCTATAAAAGTAAATATAAATTCAAGAATATGCTTATAATCTTCCTGAGGACAGAGAATAAACTTAATACCTTTTGTTGTTGTTGTTACCTCTTCCGTAGGAGATACACAGCATACAATGTTAAGAACTAAATAAATATTGATTGTGGAGGCCAGTATTTCAAAACAGTACTTATGAATATCATTCTATGTTTCATCATTAAAAAAAATTATTAAGCCTCTGCTACCTGGAACAGATTTTTTCCTCATTTAATATATATCCCTTTATTTTTTGCTTTTCTTTTTTATGAGAAGTTGACAATTTCAAAGAAACCTGTACATATAAACAACTATTTACACATAGTTTTTGTATTCTGATGTTTTGCTTCAAAGTACGATAGAAAAACACACGAAAAATTATATTTTAAGTGTATTTTTGTATGTTTAAATTCCTATAATAATGTAAATAAAAAGAAATAGTCTTTAATATTTTCCTAGAAACATGAACTGAATATATAAAAATGTTTTACTAATTTGAATTATTTTTTAAAAAGCTGACATTTCTTTAAAGATTTTTTTTTGATCCATGGAATTGAAACTAAATAGTACTTTGAACAAAATCATATTTCCACTAACTTACTAGGATAGCTCTACTGAAGGGAGTCATGTATCAAATAGTGAAGAACATTAATAGCAATAAATGCTCTCAAATTAGATTTTTTAATCTCAGACCACACGATATTATTGGCATTAGTGATAGCCAACTTTATTTCCCCACTTTGTACAGTACTTTTTATTTATTTTTAAAGATTTTATTTATTTATTTGAGAGAGAAAGAATGAGAGATAGAAAGCACGAGAGGGAAGAGGGTCAGAGGGAGAAGCAGACTCCCTGCTGAGCTGGGAGCCCGATGTGGGACTCGATCCTGGGACTCCAGGATCATGACCTGAGCCAAAGGCAGTCGCTTAACCAACTGAGCCACCCAGGCACCCTGCACAGTATTTTTTTTTTTTTAATTTGTGTGATGGCTCCTATTATAGTTAGTATCCACCAAAGGGTAGGTGAACATAGCTTGCTTATAGTGGAGAGGTATTTTCTCATTAGTTTTCAGAAGCACACCACAGAAAAGTTATATAGCACAAACTATATCACAAAAAGCAAGACAGAAAGAAGAACCTTGTGGTAATGCCGTGTGAATGTCCTCTATTTCTATAAGGACTCAGGGTTTTCAATATAATTTTTTTTGTGGAAACATAACATGATGAAACATAAGTATAGCTCTGCAGATTATATTTAACTGGATGGGATCTGGTTTTGGATATCATATGTAGTTACAACTGCTCTTGGGGGATTTGTAGTAAAATGGAGATTTTCTCTTTGTGTACATGAATTTCTAAGATTGAAGAAGAGAGAAACCTAATTCAAAATTTGAATGTGATTTTATTCTTAACTGCTCTAAACTATTTATTTTCTCACTGTATTTTGCATCACCACAGGGATGCCATAGAGAATTTCTCTGAAGCCTCAGAGGGAATTAATAAGAGAAAGAGAATTGAAGTCCTGTTTTCTCTCTTCAAAGATTAGATTTTATTTTTAAATATTTTATTTAAAAAAATTCTACTATTCTAAAGTTTAAAAACAGTATTTGAGAGGGTCTGTTAATCTCAAATGAGAGAGGTCATGATGACCAATTTCAGTAAGAGACTATTCAAATTGGGCTGAGTAAGTAACAAAACCTGCCGGTCAGAAGTACACATTAATTGTTCTAAATATTCTAGAAAGCTAAATTATTAATTTACATTTTGGAGAGTTGGATGAGCTCATATCAGATCAAATTTATTCTTCTTGGGAAGTGATTATAAGATAATGCCACTTTCTTCTAGGAGGATATTTAATAGTGTTATTTAGAAGTGCTTCATAGGATTATTACATAATTGGGTCATTCTTTTTTCCACTAAAAATTATTTAAATTATTTCTTTTTAAAGCATGTAGATAAAAAGCAATTGCCAAGAATACAACATCTACTGGAGTAGCACAGATATAAGACAGAGAAATCCAGCAGAACAAAAATGATTTCATGAACTGAATAGCAGTTAACCATTTTGAATTGGATAGTTTCCTAGTCTAAAGCAAAACTTCAGTAGATATCAATAGGGAGAACAAGGAAACAGACAAAAAACAGTATTCAAAGGCTTTATTTTGAGCAAGAACATAAACAAATGTTAAGACACTAAGTCTTCCATGTCCAACATAGTAGCCACTAGTTACTTGTGATGAGTGAGCCCTTGAAATATCGTCAGTCCAAATTAAGATGTGCAGTGGGTATAATATACACATTAGACTTCAAGCACTTACTATGAAAATAGTTAAAATATCTCAATAATTTTATATTGATTACATGTAGGAATGAAAAGGACATATTGGTAGTGGGTTATTATCTGTTTCTTTCTGAGACTAGAAAAAGGCTATATATTAGAACCCACTGATAATTTTATACGCACATATAAGAGATTGTATATAGCTCAAAAACTATAATTTGGCTCAGTAATTCTCAACAAATACTATACTTTTTTAATCCTTTCCATAAAAAGAGTCTATCAGATATCAAACTGGGTGAAACTTATCTGATTATCACAGTAAAAATTTTCAGGCCTAGAAGGGACTAAATAATGTAAGCAATTTACTCCCAGATTTTGGTTAAATGAGACCCTTTTCTATTTATATGGGATCAAAGTTTTATTTCACCAGAGTGATATATAGCAATTTTGTATCTCTATTAAGTTAAATTTAACAAGTATTATTGAAAATGATTATGCGTATTGCACAGAATTTGTCCTTATGGGAAGTAAAATTAAATACTATGTCAACAAATGTAAAATTAATTCATTTTAACATGTATTTTTGAAACATCTACACTGTGTCTAGCACTGTTGGGAAATAAAATATTAAAAGACCAAATATATTATATGTTAACACAAGTCACAATAGGAATCAGAGAAGTAGAAAGTTGTGCATTTGGGTTGCTTATAATCACCTTGTGACATTCATAAATGTGTCAGATAGTATTACACTTATTAACTTACTATCATCGTAACAACCTTATAAATTAAGTGCTTTTATTATCATCATTTTATAATGGTGAAATTCAGGCTGATGAAAAATTCAGGTTAAAAGAGGTTAAGGTGACATAACTTGCAGCTATTTAAGTGGATGAAGAAGGATCCAAACTCAGGAGTCTGGCTCCAGTAACCATACATTTAACTCTCTGGATATTGGGAGAAAAAAATTTATGATGGAAGGGATAATGTAAGTGAGCAGGACAACAAAAAACACGTATGTGGTTAGGGAATATTAACTAGTCCTGCTATGGGTACCTCATTTGTATTGAATCAGATTCTTTGGTTGCAACAAAACCAATTCTTTTTAACTCAGGCAAGATTTTTGGTTTGTTTGTTTTGGAAGGTTACTGGGTTCACACATTAATAGAAATGCTTGAGGTGAGATTCAGAGATGAGCAAAATGAGATCTGTTCTAAATGTTCCAGATTTTGCTGCCATAATAAATACACTCCATCAAATTTTTCCCTTTGTTTCATTCCAATAACTTGAATCAATATTAATAAAGATTCAAAGTATTGGACTCTGACCATAAACCATTAATGAGATAAACTATAAGGACAAAAAGAACTGCAAGGGAATTTTGAACTTTACATAGTAGACTTGCTCTTAGTAAGTGGTATTAGTTGTGTAATTATGAAACTATATTCTAAAGGCACTGTAAGATAGAGGAAAATCCACAAGTATTAAATATATTTCGAACTAGGGTTCTCATAATGGGAGATGGAAGACACAAATATTGAATGATAGAGAGATAGGGAGGACTCAGAATGTTGGATTTGAATTGGCGGTATCTTGACTTAGTGTGAACTCTTGACTTAACTTCCTTCTGCTCACAGAAGGAGCCTAGAAACAATGACATCCCACTATCAATATGCACAACTAGAGGTTAACTCTTGGTTTCTAAACACTGTTGTCCACTAAAAGAAACCACGAATTATTAGAGAATTAGCAGCTTTCAGAACTAGGGTAGGGAAAGTACAAGATAAAACCATTCAGTCTTATTATGCTGAAAGCAAGGAGGTACTAAAAAATTAATAGAGTCATAGTAAAAGGACAGAGAACCAGCTCGAAGGGGCATCTAATGGTCAAATTGGGCCAAATCAGCATAAAAAATATAATGCATAAACTGTATTGAATACAATGAAATCATAAATTTAATACTACAAGAAGTGGTGTGGGACAGAAGACTTTTCTTTACAGAAAAATGCCAACACATAAAAAAGGAATGACATGGTTAGAGAAGTCATCATTTTGTAGTCACAATATAATATTTAATTTTGGCAACCATGATCAATTGATGCTCAAATGCACACAAAAAGAAAAATATATGATTATTTAATTCTTCCATTCACATAGAGGTATTCTTTTAAAAACACATTGTTTAAAAAATGGTATTTCTTTTTTTAAAAAATATTTCTTATATTCAGACAATTTTCAATTTCCTTCATCATAAAATTGATTCCTTGGGAGCATGACTTGAGGTAGGCGTTATTTAATGACCACTCAGTTTTTGGAGAGATATGATAAAGCATGACAACAGCTATATTCAACCAAAAAAAAAAAAAACAATCCACCTCAGAATGGTTATTTCCGAATTGCCCAATGAAATCTGACAATAATATTCTCTTCTACTGCACTTATTTCTTTCAAAAGAAACAAGCTATAATTTATAAAAGAGAAAGACAATATTTAACCATTTTATAGAACAATGGTTATGTTCAGAGGTAATGTGGTCATTAGGCAGTTAGATTTGTGTCCCTTTTGTACCATATAAAATCATTAGTTTTTTAAATATGTGAGCCAGGAACCAAGCTCACTGAACATTAAATTATTAAAAGATGAAAAGCTATAGTTTATTCTTTAAATAAGTATTGTTGAAATGAATGAAATCTTGAGAGCCATTACATTTGGTAGATCAGAACTAAACATTTTTGGGACACCTGATGGTGCAGTCGTTTAAGCATCTGACTCTTGATTTCAGCTCAGGTCAAGATCTCAGGTTCACTAGATTGAGCCCAGCATCAGCCTTTGCACTCAGCATGGAGTCTGCTTGTCCCTCTCCCTCCCTGTCCTTGTGCACTCATCCTCTCTCTCTCAAATAAATACATAAATAAAATCTTTTTTTAAAGAACTAAACATTTTTATGCAAGTGTTTTTATCATATTTATAAACTGAATTTTTTATTTATTTTTTGAGGTTGCAATGAGTGAGGAGGGCTGATGACAGGTTACTGTAAATCTGAATGAGAAGCACTGGACACTGAACTCTGAAAATGGCTGTGGATGGAAAGTGTTGGAAACTGTGTAGGGAAGAGACTGAAAATCTATTGAGAAACCTGGGTGGCTCGGTTGGTTAACATCTGACTTCAGCTCAGGTCATGATCTTAGGTGGGGTATCCAGCCCCATACAGAACCCCATAAGAGCCCCATGGGAGCCCCACATCGGGCTCCCTGCTCAGTGGGGATTTTGCTTGTCCCTCTGCCCTTCCCCTCACTTGTTCTCTCCCCCTCTCTCTCTCTCAAATAAATAAATAAAATCTTAAAAAAAAAAAGAACCATTGATGGGGTGCCTGGATGGCTCAGTTGGTTAAGCGTCTGCCTTCCAGTCAGGCCATGATCCCAGAGTCCTGGGATTGAGCCCCAAGTTGGGCTCCCTGCTCAGCAGGGGGCCTGCTTCCACCTCTCCCTCTGCTGCTCCTCCTGCTCGTGCTCTTGCTCTTGCTGTCTCTCTTTCTCAAATAAATAAATAAAATATTTAAAAAAATTGAGAAAACAAATAACAACAGTAGCATTTTTTCTACAATAATTTAGAGGTGCAAGTCTTTGATATAATCTTATCAGTTATATTTTGATATTCATTTTAGAAGATTTTATTTATTTATTTATTTATTTATTTATTTATTTATTTATTTTAGAAAGAGAGAGAATGCCAGTGGGGGTTGGAGGGGAAGGAGCAGAGGGAGTGGGACAGGCAGACTATGCTGAGCGCAAAGCCAGTTTTAGGGCTTGATCTCACGACTCTGAGATCATGGCCTTGAGATCATGACCTGAGCCGAAAACAAGAATTAGGTGCTTAACCAACTGAGCCACCTAGGCACCCCTATTTTGATATTCGTATTTATTAGGTGTGTTGAACTAAAAAAAAAAAAATGGAGACCAGTCTTGAAAATTCCCTGAGTTGACAAAACCAGTTTAGACATACAAAGCTTAATTTAGTGTATTTTGCAAGGGTAACTTGACCTGGGTCATTTCTTGCTTATGCCTCTGGAAATCATAAGCAAACTTACACTATTTCCCAGGGTTGATATGAAGTAACCCTGACCAGTTCCTTATCATTTAGGAAAATTCTAATATATAACAAATCACTGTGAAGAACAGTCACTGTTGTCTCACTATATACCACAGTATACCCCCAGCTTCATCCAATGTTTGGGTTTGAGTGCTCCAAGTTTGTAAACTTTTTGGCATGTGCCCAATAAACTTTTACTAATTACTATTTCAGTAATTCATTGGTTTTACTTCTTTTATTTCTGAACTTTTCATAGCTGTATACCTCTGGGTAAATCATAATCTCTTTTTGTTTCAATTTCTTAATCTGTATAAAGGAGACATTACTTTTATCTGCCTTTTAAGATTATTGTTTTTGAGAAGATACTGTAATTATTTCACATAGATCTTCTGCTTGACACATATTTAGGACTCAGTGTTAGCTATATATATATATATATATATATATATATATATATGTGCGCTATACTCTAAGAACTACAGAACACTCATGAAAGTAATTGAAGAAGACACAAAAAGATGGAAAAATATTCCATGCTCATGGATCAGAAGAATAAACATTGTTAAAATGTCTATGCTATCCAGACCAATCTATACCTTCAATGTTATCCTGATAAAAATTCCAATGACATTTTTCAAAGTGCTGGAACAAACAATCCTAAAATTTGTATGGAATCAGAAAAGACCCCGAATCACCAAGGAAATGTTGAAAAAACAACAAAGCTGGGGCATCACGATACCTGATTTCAAGCTATATTACAAAGAAGTGATCACCAAGACAGCATGGTACTGGCACAAAAACAGACATATAGACCAATGGAACAGAATAGAGAGCCCAGATATGGACCCTCAACTCTATGGTCAAATAATCCTCAACAAAGCAGGAAAAAGTATGCAATGGAAAAAAGACAGTCTCTTCAATAAATGGTGCTGGGAAAATTGGACAGCTATATACAGAAGAATGAAACTCGACCATTCTCTTACACCATAAACAAAGATAAACTCAAAATAGATGAAAGACCTCAATGTAAGACAGGAGTCCATCAAAATCCTAGAGCAGACCATATGCAGTAACCTCTTCAACATTGGCCACAGCAACTTCTTTCAAGATACATCTCCAAAGGCTAGTGAAGGAAAAGCAAAAATTAACTTTTGGGACTTCATCAAGATAAAAGCTTCTGCACAGCAAAGGAAACAGTCAACAAAACAAAGAGGCAACCCACAGAATGGGAGAAGATATTTGCAAATGACACTACAGACAAAGCGCTGATTTCCAAGATCTATACAGAACTTATCAAACTCAACACCCAAAAAACAAATAATCAAGTCAAAACATGAGCAGAAGACATGAACAGACACTTCTCCAAAGGAGACATACAAATGGCTAACAGACACATGAAAAAAATGTTCATCATCATTAGCCATCAGGGAAATTCAAATTAAAACCACATTGAGATACCACCTTACACCAGTTAGAATGGCCAAAATTGACAGGGCAAGAAACCACAAATGTTGGAGAGGCTGTGGAGAAAGGGGAACCCTCTTACACTGTTGGTGGGAATGCAAGTTGGTACAGCCATTTTGGGAAACAGTGTGGAGGTACCTCAAAAAATTAAAAAATAGAGCCAGCGATTGCACTACTGGGTATTTACCCCAAAGGCACAGATGTAAATGAAAAGAAGGGCCATATGCACCCCAATGTTCATAGTAGCCAATAGTAGTCCTCAATAGCCAAACTGTGGAATGGCCTTCAACAGATGAATGGAAAAAGAAGATGTGGTCCATATATAGAACGGAATATTACTCAGCCATCAGAAAGGATGAATACCCAACTTTTACATCAACGTGGATGGGACTGGAGGAGATTATGCTAAGTGAAATAAGTCAAGCAGAGAAAGTCAATTATTATATGCTTTCATTTATTTGTGGAACATAAGGAATAGTATGGAGGACATTAGGAGAAGGAAGGGAAAAATGAAGGGGGGGAAATCGGAGGAGGAGGAGAAACATGAGAGACTTGGACTCTGAGAAACAAACTGAGGGTTTTAGAGGGGAGGGGGTGAGGGGATGGATTAGCCTAGTGATGGGTATTAAGGAGGACATGTACTGCATGGAGCACTGGGTGTTATACGAAAACAGTGAATCATGGATCACTACATCAAAAACTAATGATGTATTGTATGGTGACTAACATAGCATAATAAAATAAAATTAAAGAAAAGAAAATATATTCAAAAAAGAATGGTGGAAACTATAGGCTACTCACTGAAAGACTATTGATAAATGAATTTTCCATTTTCATGTTAAACATCTTTTGAACACTTCTTTATTACCTTTAAGTACCTTAAAACCTAAGAAATGAAAAATCCTGTCAGCCTATCTAATTCAAAAAAATGACTCACTTTATAAAAAAATATTTTCAGATATCAGTTGCTAGATATAGCATTCTTTCTCTGAAAAACTAGAAAAGATTAATTTAGTTTCAAAAAAACCAGTTTATAATAAAGAAAACTGTTATCTGAACAGCAATTCTGAATATACTGTCTAGTGTCCAAGCATATTATGAATTGGTAATGGGTAGATTAAGTAGATTAGTAATAGTAAGTTTCAAATATAAAAATAAAACAACTAAAGTTATTTCAATTCTTAAAAATACCTTACATCATAAATTGCTATTTCTTATATTGAATGGTTATGTCTGTTTGCTGAATACATTCTAAGGATGATGAAGCACACTGAATCACAGATAAGATGCCTTAGCCAATAGGCTATTTTTGAAATACTGGTTCTTCAACAGCTGGGTTTAATCCACCAATATTTGATGTAATTTTTTTCTTGACCATTATAATCTTTGTTTATATGATCAGTCCTGCTTTGCAATTAACCCTGTTGCTCTTTGTGCAACTACATCTTACATTCTTCCACCTGATGTAGTCCTGTCATCATGCTATCCAAATAATAGAACTCCATTTGCTCCCCCAGACTACCTACATCTGCAAACTGTATTTCTCACTAAGCAACCATGCCTCATTCCCTTCCTTGACTGGCAAAAACAACACAACAAAGTGTTAAAACACACTGTGCCTTTTCTATTTTTGTTTCAACTTTCTAGAAGATCTGCCTTGATTTTTAATGATCCTTATGAAATGTAGTCTATTCTAATTTCACTTAATCATTTTAACATGGCAATTAAAACAAATGGGACAAAGTGAAAATTGGTGCCTTCATTTGGATCCATCAGAGAATTGAGGTCATAGGGCAAATGTCATCCCAAAATCTGGAAAAAGAGGAGTATCCAGAAAGTATGGCAACCAAGATTTGCTTACCTGGAGCACAAGCATATAGAGCCGTTAAGTTGAAGAAAGATGGTAATTTTGAGACTGAGACTAGACTAGCATGAGAACTGTAGTCTTACAGAACTCATGCTTTCATAGGCTTCCACTCCAAGAATCCTACCAGGTGCTCACTCTAACGAGCCTGGAAACTTCCCCTTGTGGCTCTGGCAGGGTGAGGGGAAGAGTAGCCATTGTGAGACACTCCCAAAGCCTACTTTCCAGGGGGAAAAAACTTTGCCTGAGCAAAATTTTGAAACCCTATCTCAGCTGGGTGAAAGGAATTCCTGTCGAATGCAGCCCCTCTTACTTTCTTGTCTCACCTATGGGGAAAAAACTATAATCAACAGGGGACAGGGCTTTAAGGATATAAATTAGGAATGCCACAGACAGGGAAGAGAAACATCAAAAAAAAAAGAAACCTATAAAATGGAGGAGGGTCTGAAGGAATACTTGTGAAGGACACAGTCCAAGTCAAAGTCCCACTAAAAGATTAAGGTTTAATCAAAAGATTATAGAAAGTTTCCCCACCCTCACACCTTACCACCACAGCAAAAGGGCTCTCCTATAATAATAATGACTACAACTGAAAGAGCTCAGACTCTGGGGAATTATTAGGAAGCCTCTATGATAAGACAGAAGACAAAAATAAGGTCATTAGGAGAATTTGAAGCCTCTGGCACCTATAACTACAACATATGTTAAACACAGTCCAGCTCCAAGATAGATGAATATAAATCCTTACACTGAAGGCCAATTTACTTCATTTCCTATTACCCAAGATAACATGTACCGCTCTCAACAAAATATTATAAGGCATGCAAAAAGGGAAGAACACACAGTGGGAAAAGACAACATAGTCATCTGAACTAGACTCAGATATGGCACACATATTGGAGTTATCAGAAAGGAAATACAAAATAACTATGATTAATATATTAAAGGCATGTAATAGAGTTTCCATGACAACCCTCAGGCTCACTGATTTACTAGAAAGACTCCCAGGACATAGAAAAAGATGTTATATACATGATTAAGTTTATTACAGTGAAAGGGTCCACAGAATAAAATTAGCAAAGGAAATGATACCTGGGGCAAAGTCCAGTTGAAAACAGACATATGCTTCTTGGTATCCTTACCCAGGGAGTGACACAGGAATACAATTAGTTTCCCAGAAATGATATGTGAGAACACATGATAAGTGTTGTCAATCAGGGAATCCCATGTGAGCCTTGATGTTTTGGTTTTTATTGGAGTTCACTCACACAAGCATGCAGTACCTACATGATTTATCTCAGCTACTCAGATTCTAGATCCCATCCTCCCCAAATAAACTACTACATATATATCTTATATATATATATAAGAACAGCTACATTACAAAGAACTAACAATACAAATTGCTGAAAAGAATGCAAAATGATAAAAACTTTTATTCATTGCTGGTAGGAATGTAAAATGGTACAGCCATTTTGACAGAGTTTGGCAATTTCTTCCAAAGCTAAACATTGTCTTACCATGATCCAGCAGTGGCACTCGTAGGTAGCTGCACAACTGATTTGAAACTCATGCCAACATAAAAACCAGCACATAAATGTTTATAGCAGCTTTATTCATAATCACCAAATACTGGAAGTAACCAAGATGTCCTTCCATAGGAAAATGGATAAACTGTGAGACAGCCACACAATGGACTCATATTCAGTGATAAAAAGGAATAAGCTATCAAGCCCCATAAAAAAACATAGATGAATTTAAATATTGCTAAATGAAAGAAGTCAGTCTCAAAGTGCCATAAGTTCCATTTTTATGACATTCTAGAAAAGGTAAAACATGAAGTTGGTAAACAGATCAGTAGTTCCAGGGTCTTGTGGAAAGGGATATTTTTAAAGTGGTTAAATTATGATATATATGATACTGTAATGCTGGATACATGATATTCTACAGTTGTCTAAACCTGTGATAATTTACAACCATAGAGTGAATCTTAATGTATGCAAATTTAAATTTAAAAATCATTTAGGGATGCCTGGGTGTCAGGCATTGATTTTGTATCCTGCCACATTACTGAATTGCTGTATGAATTCTAGTAATTTGGGGGTGGAGTCTTTTGGGTTTTTCACATAAAGTATCATGTCATCTGCGAAGAGAGAGAATTTGACTATTTCTTTGCCAATTTGAATACATTTTTATTTCTTTTTGTTGTCTGATTGCTGTTGCTAGGACCTCTAGCACTATGTTGAACAATAGTGGCGAGAGTGGGCATCCTTGACGTGTTTCTGATCTTAAGGGAAAGGCTCTCATCTTTTCGCCATTGAGGCTGATATTCACTGTGGGTTTTTCATAGATGGATTTTATGAACTTGAGGAATGTTCCCTCTATCCCTATACTCTGAAGAGTTTTAATCAGGAAAGGATGCTGTATTTTGTCAAATGCTTTTTCTGTATCAATTCAGAGGACCATATAGTTCTTCTCCCTCCTCTTATTAATGTGCTCTATCACACTGATTGATTTGCAAGTGTTGAACCACACTTGCCTTCCGGATATAAATCCCACTTGGTCATGGTGGATGATCCTTTTAATGTATTGTTGGATTCTATTAGCTAGGATTTTGTTGAGAATTTTGGAATCCATATTCGTCAGGGATATTGGTCTGAAATTCTCCTTTTTGATGGGGTCTTTGCCTGGTTTGAGGATTAAGGTAGTGCTGGCCTCATAGAATGAGTCTGGAAGCTTTCTTTCTGTTTTTATTTTTTGAAACAGCCTCAGGAGAATAGGTATTATTTCTTCTTTAAGTGTTTGGTAGAATTCCCGAGGGAATCCATCAGGCCCTGGACTCTTGTTTTTTGGGAGGTTTTTGCTCACTGCTTCAATCTCATTACTGGTCATAGGCCTATTCAAGTTGTCAATTTCTTCCTGTTTCAGTCTTGGCAGTTTATAGGTCTCCTGGAAGACATCCATTTCTTCTAGTTGCTTAATTTATTGGCATATAGTTGTTGATAATAATTTCTAATAATTGCTTCTATTTCCTTGGTGTTAGTCGTGATCTCTCCCCTTTCATTCATAATTTTATTAATTTGGGTCCTTTCTCTTTTCTTTTGGATAAGTCTGGCCAGTGGTTTATCAATCTTATTAATTCTTTCAGAGAACCAGCTTCTAGTTTCATTGATCTGATCTACTGTGTTTCTGGTTTCTAATTCATTGATCTCTGCTCTAATCTTAATTATTTCTCTTCTAATGTGTGGCTTAGGCAACATTTGTTGTTTTTTCTCCAGTTCTTTAAGGTATAAAATTAGTTGGTGAATTTGGGATTTTTCTATTTTTTTGAGTGAGACTTGGATGGCTATGTATTTTCCCCTTAGGACCACCTTTGCAGTATCCCATAGGTTTTGGACTGATGTGTTTTCATTCTCATTGGTTTCCATGAATTGTTTAAGTTCTTCTTTGATTTCCTGGTTGACCCAAACATTCTTAAGCAGAGTGGTCTTTAGCTTCCTAGTGTTTGAATTTCTTCCAAGTTTTTTCTTGTGATTGAGTTCTAGTTTTAAAGCATTATGGTCTGAGAATATGCAGAGAATAATCTCAATCTTTTGGTATCAGTTGAGACCTGATCTGTGACCCAGTATGAGGTCTATTATGGAAAAAGTTCAGTGTACGCTTGAGAAGAATGAGCATTCTGTTGTTTTAGGGTAGAATGTTCTGTATATACCTATGAGGTCCATCTGGTCCAGTGTATCATTCAAAGCTCTTGTTTCGTTGTTGATTTTTCTGCTTAGATAATCTGTCAATTGCTGAGAGTGGAGAATTGAGGTCTCCTACAATTAACATATTGTTATCAATATGACTCTTTGTTTTGGTTAACAGCTGGCTTATGTAGATGGCTGCTCCCATGTTGGGGGCGTAGATATTTACAATTGTTAGATCTTCTTGTTGGATAGTCCCTTTAAGAATGATATAGTGTCCTTCTGTGTCTCTAACTACAGTCTTTAGCTTAAACTCTAATTAGTCTGATATAAGAATTGCTACCCCAGCTTTCTTTTGAGGTCCATTGGCGCAGAAGCTCGATCTCCATCCCTTCACTTTCAGTCTGAATGTATCTTTAGGTTCAAAGTCTCTTGTAGACAGCATATGGGTGGGTCCTGCCTTTTTATCCATTCTGCAACCCTGTGCCGTTTTATGGGAGCATTTAGGCCGTTTATATTGAGAGTGATTATTGAAGGATATTAATTTATTGTCATCATGTTGCCTTTGAAGTCCTTGTTTCTATAGATTGTCTCTGTAAATTTCTGTTCTATAACACTCTTGGGGGTCTTTATCCTTTTATAGAACTCCCCTTAATATTTCTTGCAGGGCCAGCTGAGTGGTCACATATTCTTTCAGTTTCTGCTGGTCTTGGAAGCTCTGCATCTCTCCATCCATTCTAAATGACAGCCTTGCTGGATAAAGTATTCTTGGCTGCATGTTCTTCTCATTTAGTACCCTGAATATATCTTGCCAGACCTTTCTGGCTTGCCAGGTCTCTGTGGCTAGGTCTGACGTTATTCTGATGTTCCTCCTTCTGTACATAAAGAATCTCTTCCCACTAACTGCCCTTAAGATGGTTTCCTTGGTGCTAAGATTTGCAAGTTTTACTATTACATGCTGCGGCATTGGCCTGTTTTCCTTGATCTTGGGAGGGGTCCTCTCTGCTTCTAAGAGTTGAATGTTTGCTTCATTCCCCAGATTAGGGAAATTCTCAGCTACGATTTGCTCAGATATATCTTCTAGTCCTCTCTCTCTCTCTCTATTCCCTCAGAGATCCCAATAATTCTGATATTGGAACGTTTCATGGTGTCACTTATTTCTCTGATTTTGTTTTCATGGATTTTGAGTTGTTTCTCCCTGGCCTCCTCTTTATCTTTCTTTTCTATCAATTGGTCTTCTAGATCACTAATTCATTCTTCTGCCTCGCTTACTGTAGCTGTTAGATTATCTAGATTAGATTGGATCTCATTGATAGCATTTTAAAGTTCTACCAATTCAGCTTTCATTTCTGCTCTTAGAGACTCTATGTTGCCATTAATTGATTTCTCCATTCTAGCTATTGTCTTCGCAACTACTACCTTGAATTCCGTTTCCGACATCTTGGTTATATCTGTATCCATTTGTAAATCTGTGGCAGAAGTCACAGTCTGTGAGTCTTTCCTATTTTGATGGTTCCTTCTCTTAGTCTTTCTGTTGAGGCATGGTTGAGGGAATGTACAGAGTCCAAATTATTGACCACAACCCAAGTAAGATGCACCTGTTTTATAGGGATCTTAGTGTTGCTGGCCTCTTGTTCTCCCAGCCTGTCTTCTGGGCGAGGGGCCTGCCGTGCTGTTACTCAGGCAACCCTGTTTGGGCAGAGTTGTCCTGCCCTCTGTGGGGGTGGGGGAATGGGCTCAGTGAAAATCCATTTTGGGGGGCTTTTGTTCTCTGGTGGCTTTCCCTGGCAGCTTTCTGCGTCTCTTCTGAGAGTCAGAGCAGAAGAGATTGTTTCCAACCCTCTGCGTCAGAGCAGAGAGATTGCAGTCTGTTCTTCAGTGAGTTCTCCAGGCCACACTATCTCCATTTCTGTCTGTGCTGCTAGAAACTGCAACATCCTGGGTTGTGCGCCCCTCAGCAGTGCTCCCAGCCCTCACCTCCAGGTCAGGGCACAGGGGCATGTCTCTGCCCTTTGTGCTTCTAAAACCTCTAGCCGCCCCCAGTCTGCGCAGGCAGCCCTGACGTTCCAGGTTTCAGTCGGAGGGCTGCCCTAAAGTCCTTTCCCCACAGCTACTGGTCTGCAAGTCTGTGCCCTGTCCCCAGTGTGGGGGACTATCGCTCACCGGTGGTGTAGGATCTTCACAGCTCCCTCCCCCTTCCATTTATCTTCTGATATGTGCCCATGGAATCACGGCTCCCCGCTTCATACCTCGAAACCAACCGCCCGTGGTATTGTTTGTAGAGATCCAGATATATCTTCTTACATCTCAGGCTGATATCATGGGTATTCAGAGTGGTCTGGTAGATATCCAGCTCAATTCCAGGGACTAGTTGGAATAGGGTCCCCTACTCCTCAGCCATCTTTTCCTCTCCTTCCACCATTCTTTCTTTAACCTGAGATTTTGTGACTACTTATAATTTTGTTCCTTTTCATTAAAAGTTATAATTGTTAAGCAAAATTGTGTGCTAACTATATTAGGAAAAAGTTATTATTTTAATGTTTTCTAGCCTATTTTAGAAGATATTACTCTTATATTTATCATTGTGAATGATATCAAAGTTTCCTTCTTCTTTTAAATACTAATTCTAACAAGAAATTGGCAAACCATAATTGGTTCTAAATGGAAAATGGAGACCAGCTGGACATTAATATGTTTTTTTTTCTGAAGTATAGAGGGATTGTTAAAATATATTACCTATCTTTCAAGGCCCAATTCAGGGCCAGTCTCTTCCATAAGGTTATTTGCTGCTAGAGTTGCTTTCACTGATATCTGCACTTCCTGAAATTCATTGATGCTTATAGTATATTCTCCAAAACTTGACAATTAATTTGTTTTTAATATGATTTTATTAGTCTTTCATTGTAATGCTATATCTTTGTGCAGATTATGTTTTACAGAGATGACTACACTAATATTTCCCACCCTTTATGTTCTTTGCCAATGTGACCTTGACACTTGTCCTCTTACCTTGAATTCTGGGTAGGCTTGTGAGTCAATTGCATCATGACTACAAATGCTATGTTAGGAAATGTGATGAACTGGTCAATGTGATATTTGTTTTTGGAGCTCTGGAATGCTAATTAAGAAGTTTGATGACTCTGATGAAGTCATATTGTGAGGAACTACAGCCCTCATGAAAATGTTATGTGGAAGTCTCAGATGAGGACCCAGTGAACAGCCATTATCAATTATTAGACATATGTGTAAATAAACCTATAGTTGATTCCAGTCCTAGGCAGTGCAACAATGATCAACGTCAGTCATCTAGTCTTTTCAGCAAAAACAAACTATTTGCTGTGCCCTGTCCAAATTCCCCATCCACAGAATCCATAAGAACAAAAAATAATTATTCTAAGCAACTAAATCTTGAGGTATTTTGTTAGGTAGAAATAGTAATTTGAACAATCTTAATATGATAAACATTGAAAGAATGTAGCTGTGTATTGCAATTAGTTTGTTCCTATGTAGTTCTCTGGAGCAAATAAGGGAGGAAATTTGCTCCATCTATGTCACAAACCCTTTTTTCACCAAAGAAGAATTGTTACAGATTGTCCAGCTTTGAAAGCTCTGACTGGACCATGGTTGTGGAGGAGGTCGTGCACACAGGTATGGAGTTGTCTTTCTCACTTTTGTGGGGAAGGGCCCACACTGCTTCCACATAGGAAAACATCTAGCCTACTTACTTATCATCTACTCTCTTCTTCAAAGTTGCTCACCAGATTCTGGTAAATTTCAAAGATTTATGTCAAGACCTAGAAGGGAGAGAAGTTCCTCAAACTCTCTACTTAAGCCATTACTCTAGCTCATCTCTACATTATTCATAAAATTAGGATTATTCATAGCTGCTCAAATCCAGCTATACTATATTGTACTTTGTTTTCCTTTGTCACTTATTCTGTGCTTTGAGGCCTTCCCTCTCTTGACAGAAGAGGTATGAGTGCCAGAGCCTACCTGGTCTTCACTGGTCCATTAGTCAAATAGTACTTGCTAATTTAATTTCCAAGAGTAGACAGAGATGATCCATTAACTTCTAATTGGAGAACTCACCAAATACTGGTTAATTGGTTGATCATCAACAACTGAAGTTTATTTATTTTAATTTTTTTAGAACTTTTTTTTAAAGATTTTATTTATTTATTTGACAGAGAGAGACACAGTGAGAGAAGGAACACAAGCAGGGGGAGTGGGAGAGGGACAAGGAGGCTTCCCGTGGAGCAGGGAGCCTGATGCGGGGCTCGATCCCAGGACCCTGGGATCATGACCTGAGCCAAAGGCAGACGCTTAATGACTGAGCCACCCAGGCACAGCAACTGAAGTTTATTACTTGAAAAATATTTGGTAATAATAATAACAAAAACAATAGCACCTAGAATTTATTGAGAACTTTTTATGTGCCAATCTTTTTCTAAACTCTTTTCATGTGTTCTGTATTTTAGTAGCTCTATCAGACTTGTGGGGTAAATATTAGATAATATCATAGATGGCATATTTTTATTTTGGACATGAGGAAACTAAGGAAAAATGATTTTTTTCCTACATCACACAGCTAGTGAGCAGTAGCACCAGAATAAACCCAGGTTATCTGACTGGAAGGGATTGCTTCTTCAACCTAACATTTTTTTTTCTTTTTCTTTTTAATTAATATATAATGTATTATTTGTTTCAGGGGTACAAGTCTGTGATTCATAAGTCTTACACAATTCACAGTGCTCACCATAGTACCTACTCTCCCCAGTACGTTCATTTGTCCATCACCGGGCACCCCATCCCTCCCACCGCCCTCCACTCCAGCAACCCTCAGTTTGTTTCCTGAGATTAAGAGACTCTTATGGTTTATCTCCCTCTCTGGTTTCATCTTATTTTATTTCCCCCCTTCCCCTATGATCCTCTGTCTTGTTTCTCAAATTCCTCATATCAGTGAGATCATATGATACTTGTCTTTCTCTGATTGACTTATTTCACTTAGCATAATACCCTCCAGTTCCATCCACGTCATTGCAAAGGGCAAGATTTCATTTTTGATGGCTACATAATATTCCATTGTATATATACACTACTTCTTCATAATCCATTCATCTGTTGATGGACATCTAGGCTCTTTCCATTGTTTGGCTATTGTGGACATTGCTCCTATAAACATTGGGGTGCACATGCCCCTTCAGATCACTACATTTGTATCTTTGGGGTAAATACCTAGTAGTGCAATTGGTGGGTGGTAGGGTAGCTCCATTTTCAACTTTTTGAGGAACCTCCATACTGTTTTCCAGAGTAGCTACACCAGCTCGCATTCCCACCAACAGTGTAAGAGGGTTCCCCTTTCTCCGCATCCTCACCAACATCTGTCATTTCCTGACTTGTTAATTTTAGCCATTCTGACTGGTGTGAGGTGGTATCTCATTGAGGTTTTGATATGTATTTACCTGATGCCGAGTGATGTTGAGCACTTTTTCATGTGTCTGTGGGCCATTTGGATGTCTTCTTTGCAGAAATGTCTGTTCATGTCTTCTGCCCATTTTTTGATTGGATTCTTTGTTCTTTGGGTGTTGAGTTTGATAAGTTCTTTATAGATTTTGGATACTAGGCCTTTATCTGATATGTCATTTGCAAATATCTTCTCCCATTCTGTCAGTTGTCTTTTGGTTTTGTTGACTGTTTCCTTTACTGGGCAAAAGCTTTTTATCTTGTTGAGGTCCCAATAGTTCATTTTTGCCCTTGTTTCCCTTGCCTTTGAGCTGTTTCTAGGAAGAAGTTGCTGTGGCTGAGATCGAAGAGGTTGCTGCCTGTGTTCTCTAGGATTTTGATGGACTACTGTTTAACATTTAGGTCTTTCATCCATTTTGAGTCTGTTTTTATGTGTGGTGTAAGGAAATGGTCCAGTTTCATTCTTCTGCATGTGGCTGTCCAATTTTCCCAACACCATTTGTTGAACAGACTGTCTTTTGTCACTGGACATTCTTTCCTGCTTTGTCGAAGATTAGTTGACCATAGAGTTGAGTGTCCATTTCTGGGCTCTCTATTCTCTTCCATTGATCTATGTGTCTGTTTTTGTGCCAGTACCATACTGTCTTGATGATGACAGCTTTGTAATAGAGCTGGAAGTCCAGAATTGTGATACCACCAGCTTTGCTTTTCTTTTTCAACATTCCTCTGGCTATTCGGGGTCTTTTCTGGTTCCATACAAATTTGAGGATTATTTGTTCCATTTCTTTGAAAAAACTTGATGGTATTTTGATAGGGATTGCATTAAATGTGTAGATTTAATCTACAATTAAATCTTGATCTACAATTAGATCAAGGTAATGGTGTCCTCATAAGACGAATGGAAGGTTTCCTTCCATTTCTATTTTTTGGAACAGTTTCAGCAGAATAGGTATTAATTCTTTAAATGTTTGGTAAAATTCCCCTCAGAAGCCATCTGGCCCTGGATTCTTGTTTGTTGGGATATTTTTAATGACTGCTTCAATTTCCTTAGTGGTTATTGGTCTGTTCAGGTTTTCTGTTTCTTCCTGGTTCAGTGTGGTGGTTGATACGTCTCTAGGATTGCATCCAGTTCTTCCAGATTATCTAATTTGCTGGTATATAGTTGTTCATAATATGTTCTTATAATTGTTTGTATTTCTTTGGTGTTGGTTGTGATCTCTCCTCTTTCATTCATGATTTTATTTATTTGGGTCATTTCTCTTTTCTTTTTGATAAGTCTGGCTAGGGTTTTATTGAGTTCTAGTTTCAAAGCATTGTGGTCTGAAAATATGCAGGGAATGATCCCAGTCTTTTGGTACCAGTTGAGACCCGATTTATGACCCAGGATGTGATCTATTCTGGAGAATGTTCCATGGGCACTAGAGAAGAATGTGTATTCTGTTGCTTTGGGATGGAATGTTCTGAATATATCTGTGAAGTCTATCTTGTCCATCGTGTAATTTAAGCCTTTATTTCCTTGTTGATCTTTTGCTTAGATGATCTGTCCATTTGAGTGAAGGGCGTGTTAAAGTCCCCTAGTATTATTGTATTGTTGTCAATGTGTTTCTTTGATTTTGTTATTAACTGGCTTATATAATAGGCTGCTCCCATGTTAAGGGCATAGATATTTAAAACTGTTAGACCTCCTTGTTGGATAGACCATATTTAAGTATGATATAGTGTCCTTCCTCATCTCTTATTACAGTCTTTGTCTTAAAATCTAATTTGTCTGATATAAGGATTGCCACCCCAGCTTTCTTTTGGTGTCCATTAGCATGGTAGATGGTTTTCCACCCCTTCACTTTCAACGTGTGGGTGTCTTTGGGTCTAAAGTGAGTCTCTTGCAGACAGCATATTGATGGGTCTTGTTTTTTTATCCAATCAGATACCCTGTGTCTTTTGTTAGGGCATTTAGCCCATTTACATCCATGGTAACTATTGAAAGATATGAACTTAGTGCCATTGTACTGCCTGTAAGGTGACTGTTACTGTATATTGTCTGTATTCTTTTCTGGTCTATGTTACTTTTAGTCTCTTTCTTTCCTTAGAGGACCCCTTTTAATATTTCTTGTAGGGTCCGTTTGTGGTTCTCAAATTCTTTTAGTTTTTGTTTGTCCTGGAAGCTTTTTATCTCTCCTTCTATTTTCAATGATAGCCTAGCTGGATATAGTATTCTGGCTGCATATTTTTCTCATTTAGTGCTCTGAATATATCATGACAGTTCTTTCTGGCCTGCCAGGTCTCTGTGGTTAGGTCTGTTGCCAATCTAATGTTTCTACCTTTGTAGTCAACCTACATTTTTCTGAATCTGGAAGTACAGTGCTTCAGAAATTTTCTTTTTGTTGTTGTTGTTATTGTTCAAAGATTATATACTTCTTCAAGCACATTCATTGTGAGTAGAGTCTTATTCTATTGGAAGACTAAATCTGAGAGTAAGAAAATATTTTCTTTTATGAAATACTTTCATTATTGAAAGCTCACATTTAAAATTTTCAGTACAAAGCATATGTAGAGTTTCACTGCATAAAGGAGTTTATGTAGACTGGACTCAATGGAAAACCAATTTGCTTAGCTCAATTTTTTGATCCTTTAGTTGATTACATCACACAGTTTGGGAGCTGCTGTATCACTTCACAGGTGTTAGTACCTTTGATTGACCTATCGAAAGATTTTATGTCAACCTAACATCAATATGAAGATAATATTTATTCATATATTCCAACCATAGAATTAAGAGAATTTAGACACAAAACATAGAGTGAAGTGACTTACTTGGAGGCAAGAGATAACTGTATCAAATGCATAGTCATGCACTGTAATATTGCAGTTAGACTTGATAAAATATTTGATAGATTAAGTTGAGTTGCCCAAAAAAAGATACTTGTGGTTATATATATTTGTTCTTTTTTCAACATAAATATTGCTGTATGCCACAATATGTTGACTGCTGATTACAGAGGCTGCTTTATGTCATGTAGTTACTCTATTTGCCTCACAAACTAATTTAAAATTGTCACTGAGCGTTAAGTAATGTTGTATCAGGGACTTTGAAAGACTTCAGCATTTTTTCTCTACTACATGGAAATGCTTACAAGTTTTCTCTATATTTTTTGACTATATGTATTCCTAATAGACTTATGTGTTAATGCATAATATGTGTTCTAGGGAAATTTGAGAAATGATTACTGCATATACAATTAAAGGGAGGACTATTATTAGTGAAATGTTTTGGTTGTAAATAATATCCATTCAAGGACTTAAGATACACCTAAAGAGACAAAACAATTTGATATTACATATGAAAACTCTCAAAGGCAAAACAATGATGATATATAATTTCATAATAAAACCCAAGTGCATGATTACATATTTTTAATACAGTGATAATTTGCCTTGCATTAACTTCAATTTAATGGCTCCCAATATATGAGATTTAAAAATCCATAAATTAAAATATGTTACTAAATATGCAAGAGATGCAATAAATGAAAATATTAGTTATCAATAGTTATGAAGATTCAACAGGCACATTGGCTTAAATAACCAATTTTAAGTTGGTTTCTCTGTTATTATTTTCTCTAGAGTTATTTTCTCTAGGGTTAATATTTGGACTTTCAGTTCAGGGTACGGGGTGATAGAGAATTAATTGCACCCCTTGGTACACAAGTGAATATTTTCTTACTTTTAAGTGGGAAATTTACTCCAGCCTCTATTTGGAAAATTAAAACTGGCAACTCATTCCCATCAGTCTTCCCCAGCCTCTTTCCACTTCAATGCAACTTTACTTTATTACCTCAATGTTCTCTAAATTAACATTTTCTCTCCACTTGCATTATTCTCTCTCTTCTCTGTTTTCTCACCCCACTTGTACTCTTCATGCACACCTTTATTTATCTTTTAAAATAATTCGTTATAATAAAACAATTCAAGTACTGTTTTATATATACTACTATAGAAGGGAGAAAATAATTATTCTTAATATTGAATATGGACTAATAGCATAACACAAAGGACTATTATTACTCATTAGAGATAGCTGATGAAAGCACAAAGAGCTCAGGGTAATGAAAAGATTCTGAATTGTAAATTAGGTGCTGTGTCTTTGGCTTTCTGGTGTAACACAATATTGGTCTGTTGATAATAGTGAATAAGCAATATAATAATTTAGTGTAATAATTATAATAAATCATAATTTAAAGAACTTAAAATTTAATGAAGCTCTAGCTAATGTTTATTAGGTAATGCTAAATTAGGAACTTTATCATTACTTCCAGTTAATATGAAGTTATTGGCATAATAACTCTCTTTTTTACAGATATTGAATACAATTTAAATAACTACCATGTTCTGACAGTGGCAGTTGTCCAAATCTCAGACTTTTTGATTGTCAAAACAAACAAAAGTTTTTATTGTTCCCAGAAGAGTCAACATTTTCAAAAGGTAATGATGAAGAAATCAGTTGTGTTCAACTGTATCAATCCAGTGTGAATCTCACAATGCATTTGTTCATGAAAGCATTGTGTTCATTCAGTTGGTATTCATTACATGTCTCCTGTTGGTATGGTGGAGATAGAGTGGTAAACACGGCATGGTAGTGTCTGCTCTTTTGAAACAAGGAAGACAACTGGTAGATAATTGCACGTGGGAGGATGATCCCCGTGTGCATGTAAGGTTGAGTGGGGGAATAGTCTATGACTTTCAAAGATCAGGTAAAACAAATCCCATGATATCACACCTCTTGGTAAATTTTTTTCTAAAAATTTTAAGGATTCTAAAAAAAGTTTTTTCTAAAATTTTAAAATAAAAAACAAGATTTTAAGCTTTAGGTTATTTAAATACTACAACACAGTGTCAGAAATACACATAAAATGTGAATTGACATTACCATATATACTTAGCGTAGCATTATAATGCATAAAGGCAGAAATTATTTCTAAAAAATACTTCATAATGTTCATAAACCATTTTCAACTGCTTTCATAATCATTTTGTTCCTA
Organism: Eumetopias jubatus; assembly: GCF_037043125.1. Classification (NCBI taxonomy): domain Eukaryota; kingdom Metazoa; phylum Chordata; class Mammalia; order Carnivora; family Otariidae; genus Eumetopias; species Eumetopias jubatus. Next base: position 117,759,098 of record NW_028274808.1, on the reverse strand, counting down.
TTACAAAGGATTTTTTTTCAAAAAGGAGAGTTTTAATTTATATTTCATTCCAAGAATTTTACTTTGATTTAATATGATGAAATTCATAAATTATAGTTCATAATATTTTATATTTGATAGTTTGGGAGGGAGGGTTGTGCAGAAGAAGATAGGTACATAGATTTAGTTACTAATTTGTTTTTAAAGCTACCACTGTTCTAAAAATTGCTTCATGATCTATTAATGTTCCTTGACATTTGTGGATAAAAATGGCTTTATGATAATGGAAGTCATTGATAACTGCTTGTCGAATGCCTACATTCTTTACTAAGAGAAGCTCAATTTTTATTGCAACAATATGACCAGCCAAAAGTCATTACTTCAACCTCCCTTAAGCTAGGATAAGTTGTCAGTTCTGGTCAATGAAAGTTCAGTGGGAACCTTTTGGTGTTTTCTGAAAAAGTTTTGGCATTTCTTTTTTCCTGCCCAGCATTCAGATGACAGGCTGAGAGCTGACTGGCCATCTTTGTAATATGAGGGGATTATAAGAGTGGTAGAGCAGAACTTAGAACAAATTTAGGGCAATGATGCTTTATGGACCTACTGAAGCCACTGTATATGGGACTTCTGGTTTGCAAAAAATATTGGTTAAAATCACCATGTTGAGTCTCTTAAATGCAGCTGAACTCATGCAATGACCAAGTAAGCAAAGAGTTTTGTTACTACAAAATCTGTATGTTAAGTTCTAGTAGTTCTCAAAGAGATTTTTGGCCAAAGAATCCTTTTATTCATGGAATTATTATTAGTATATCAGTAAACAACAGTGAAACTAACTTGAAAAATTATGACATTGTTATGATTTTGTTTGATCTGAATTCCCATGTTCTTCCTACCATACAATATGCTTCCAGAAAAATCATTATATAATAATACACAGCATTTTCATTACTGTTGTACTATGTGTGCTTAAAACATGTTACTAAAGGTCAACTAAGTGAAAAATCTAACTTCAAATACGATGGGTTTAAAAAATAAGCCACTGAGACTATAGAGTTTTAGTATATAGTTCTAAAAAAAAAACTTCATGGCATTTTTTCAAAGATTTTATTTATTTATTTGTTTATTTATTTATTTTTATTTTTTTAATTTTTTGATTATTTGTTAAAGACTTTATTTATTTATTTGACAGAGAGAGACACAGTGAGAGAGGGAACGCAAGCGGGTGGGTGGGAGAGGGAGAAGCAGGCTTCCCGCCGAGCAGGGAGCCCGATGTGGGGCTCGATCCCAGGACCCCAAGATCATGACCTGAGCTGAAAGCAGACGCTCAACAACTGAGCCACGCAGGCGCCCCTGGATTTGATTTTAAAACAAGTTTTCCAAACATTTTTACCTGCAGAGTGTTTATCATCTTCATTCTTTTTTTTAAATTTTTTTATTGTTATGTTAATCACTTTCTAATCATTCCTAGAAATATATCAACTACCAAAATTGAACCAGGAAGAAATAGAAAACCTGAACAGACCTATAACCACTAAGGAAATTGAAGCAGTCATCAAAAATCTCCCAAGAAACAAAAGCCCGAGGCCAGATGGCTTCCCAGGGGAATTCTACCAAACATTTAAAGACGAATTAATACCTATTCTCCTGAAACTGTTCCAAAAAATAGAAATGGAAGGAAAACTTCCAAACTCATTTTATGAGGCCACCATTATCTTGATCCTAAAACCAGACAAAGACCCCATCAAAAAGAAGAATTACAGACCGATATCCTTGATGAACATGGATGCAAAAATTCTCACCAAAATACTAGCCAATAGGATCCAACAGTACATTTAAAAAAATGACATTTTTCCAAAGAAGACATCCAAATGGCCAACAGACACATGAAAAAGTGCTCAACATCACTCGGCATCAGGGAAATTCAAATCAAAACCTCAATGAGATACCACCTCACACCAGTCAGAATGGCTAAAATTAACAAGTCAGGAGACAACAGATGTTGGCGGGGATGCGGAGAAAGGGGAACCCTCCTACACTGTTGGTGGGAATGCAAGCTGGTGCAGCCACTCTGGAAGACAATATGGAAGTTCCTCAAACAGTTGAAAATAGAGCTACCATACAATCCAGCAATTGCACTACTGGGTATTTACCCCAAAGATACAAATGTAGGGATCCGAAGGGGTATGTGCACCCCAATGTTTATAGCAGCAATGTCCACAATAGCCAAACTGTGGAAAGAGTCAAGATGTCCATCGACAGATGAATGGATAAAGAAGAAGTGGTATATATACACAATGGAATATTATGCAGCCATCAAAAGGAATGAGATCTTGCCATTTGCAACGATGTGGATGGAACTAGAGGGTATTATGCTGAGCGAAATAAGTCAATCAGAGAAAGACATGTATCATATGACCTCACTGATATGAGGAATTCTTAATCTCAGGAAACAAACTGAGGGTTGCTGGAGTGGTGGGGGGTGGAAGGGAGGGGGTGGTGGGTGATAGACATTGGGGAGGGTATGTGCTATGTTGAGTGCTGGGAATTGTGCAAGACTGTTGAATCACAGATCTGTACCTCTGAAACAAATAATGCAATATATGTTAAGAAAAGAAAAAAAAAAAGAAGATAGCAGGAGGGGAAGAATGAAGGGGAGTAAGTCGGAGGCGGAGATGAACCATGAGAGATGATGGACTCTGAAAAACAAACTGAGGGTTCTAGAGGGGTAGGGGGGGTTGGGGGATGGGTTAGCCTGGTGATGGGTATTAAAGAGGGCACATTCTGCGTGGAGCACTGGGTGTTATGCACAAACAATGAATCATGGAACACTACATCAAAAACTAATGATGTAATGTATGGTGATTAACATAACAATAAAAAATTATTAAAATAAAATAAAATAAAACAAAAAACAATAAAGTGGGTTTCTTGTATACAACATAAAAAAAATAAAATCTAATTTGTCTGATATAAGGATGGTCACTCCAGCTTTCTTTTGGTGTCCATTATCATGGTAAATGGTTTTCCACCCCCTCACTTTCAATCTGGGGGTGTCTTTGGGTCTAAAATGAGTCTCTTGCAGACAACATATTGATGGGTCTTGTTTTTTAATCCAATCTGATAGCCTATGTCTTTTGATTGGGGCATTTAGCCCATTTACATTCAGGGTAACTATTGAAAGATAGGAATTTAGCGCCATTGTATTGCCTGTAAGGTGACTGTTACTGTATATTATCTGTGTTCCTTTCTGATCTATGCTGCTTTTAAGCTCTCTCTTTGCTTAGAGGACCCCTTCCAATATTTCTTGTAGGGCTGCTTTCGTGTTTGCAAATTCCTTTAGTTTTTGTTTGTCCTGGAAGCTTTTTATCTCTCCTTTTATTTTCAGTGACAGCCTAGCTGGATATAGTATTCTTGGCTGCATATTTTTCTCGTTTAGTGCTCTGAATATATCATGCCAGTCCTTTCTGGCCTGTCAGGTGTCTGTGGATAGGTCTGTAGCCAATCTAATGTTTCTACCATTGTAGGTTACATATCTCTTCTCCTGAGCTGCTTTCAGGATTTTCTCTTTGTCTCTGAGACTCGTAAGTTTTACTACTAGATGTCGGGGTGTTGACCTATTTTTATTGATTTTGAGAGGGGTTCTCTGTGCCCCCTGGATTTTGATGCCCGTTTCCTTCCCCACATTAGGGAAGTTCTCTGCTATAATTTGCTCCAATATACCTTCTGCCCCTCTCTCTCTTTCTTCTTCTTCTGGGATCCCAATTATTCTAATGTTTCATCTTATCATATCACTTATCTCTCGAATTCTGCCCTCATGATCCTGTAGTTGTTTCTCTCTCTTTTTCTCAGCCTCTTTATTTTCCATCATTTGGTCTTCTATATCACTGATTCTCTCTTCTGCCTCATTTATCCTAGCAGTTAGTGCCCCCATTTTTGATTGCACCTCATTAATAGCCTTTTTGATTTCGACTTGGTTAGATTTTAGTTCTTTTATTTCTCTAGAAAGGGTTTCTCTAAAACTTCCACGATTTTTTTCAAGCCCAGCTAGTATCTTTAAAGTCATGATTCTGAACTCTAGGTCCGACGTCGTACTAATGTCCGTATTGATTATGTCCCTGGCAGACGGTACTACCTCTTGTTCTTTTTGCTGAGGTGATTTTTTTCATCTTGTCATTTTGTCCAGAGGAGAATAGATGAATGAGAGAACAAAATGCTAACAGGTTAACAACGTTCCCAGCAAATATACTCTATCTAAATCAGAAAAGACCTGAAACCAGGGGAAAAGAAAGGGAAAGAAAGAAAAAAGAAAGAGGAAAAAAAAAAGAAAAAGATAAAAACAAACAAAAACAGAACAAAACCAAAAAAACAGAATATGATCAAATGTGATCAGGGTAGTGCATAGATCAGTGCCACACACTAGATTTTGGGCATATTTTGTTCTGTTAGAAGAAAGTGCCTCCTAAAATTTTAAAGGAAGAAAGACTTATATATGTACGAAATAAGGGTTGATACAATCAAGGGATGGAAGATGACTGTAAAGATGAAAATTATAAAAGATTTTATAAAAGGTATTGATAAGATAAGAAGTTGTTTGAAAAAAGAAAGAAGATTTAAAAAAAAGGAAAGAAAAAAAAGGGAGAGAATGTGATCAGGCAGGAGACCAGAACAAAGCCATACACTAGTGATTTAGGGTATATTTTGATCTGTTAGAAGAAAGTGTACCTCAAAATTTTAAAGAGAGAACAACTTATATATATATATGCCAAAAATAAGGGGAACTACTATGAAGGGATAAAATATGACTCTAAAAATGAAAAATAAAAAATGTTCTTTTAAAAAAGGGATTGATAAGAAGTTGGTTGAAAAAAGGAAAAAGAAAAATTCAAAAAAAACCATAACAGTTAAAAAAATTAACTTTGAAAAACTAATGAATCATGGTAAAAAAGCCATGAATTCTATGTGCAGTATTCCCCTAGCACTGGAGTTCTCCCATTCTCCTTGATCGGTAAACTTGGTCTTGGCTTGCTGGCTGTTTGTGCTGATCTTCTGGGGGAGGGGCCTGTTGCCATGTTTCCCAAATGTCTTTGCCGGAGGTGGAATTGCCCTGCCCTTGTCGGTCCAGGCTAAGCAAGCTGCTCGGGTTTGCTCTCAGGAGCTTTTGTTCCCTGCAAGCTCTCGGTACAGCTTTGGAGGATGAGAGTGAAAATGGTGGCCTCCCAATCTCCGCCCGGAGGAGCCAAGAACTCAGGGCCCCGCTCCTCAGTGCGCCCCCAGAGAAAAGCAGTCACTCCCGTCTCCCCGGTCTCCGGCCGCACTGCGTGCTCACCCGGCCTGTGACCGAGCGTTTGTATCTCTGGCACCCGACACGGTGTGGAGTCTCCAAACCCAGCAGATCCCTGCGGTGCGCTCCCATGCAGCTCCTCCCGGGGAAGGAAGAGGTGTCTCCCCGGCTCTGCCGCTTGTTGGGTCCCTGCTGGAGGCGCAGTGGCCCGAGTGGGCCACGAATCATAGTTTATGGCAACCCTGAGCTGAGAGCCTGTGCCTGGGCTCCGTCTCTGCTGCCGGCTTCCCCGCTCCGATACCTGGGAACTCTGCCACACTCAGGCACCCCTGGTCTTTCTTGACCCCGAGGGTCCTGAGACCACACTGTCCCGCGAGGGTTCCACCCCTAGCTTAGCCACTGGAGCAACGTCCCTCAGTGGAGCCGACTTCTAAAATTTCTGATTTTGTGCTCCGTGGCTCTAGCACTTGCCAGAAGCGGCCAATAGAGGCCCCCTCCCCCGCCGTCTATCCTCCTGAAAAGCGCCTCGGATTCACTTCTCTGCACGTCCTACCTTCCAGTAAGTGGTCGCTTCTCTGTTCAGAGAGTTGTTGCTACTCTCTTCTTCGGTCTCCTGTTGAGTTCGTAGGTGTTCAGAATGGTTTGATCCCTATTCAGCTGAATTCCTGAGACCAGACTCTTTCCAGGTCTCCTACTCCTCTGCCATCTTGCTCTGCCGCTATTTATTTAGTTTTAGAAAGAGAGTGTGAGAGCATAAACAGGAGGAGGGACAGAGGGAGAGAGAATTACAAGCAGACTCTACATTGAGCACAGAGCCTGACACAGGGCTTGATCTCCCGACCTTGAGATCATGACCTGAGCTGAAACCAGGAGTTGGATGGTTAACTGACTAAGCCACCCAGGCACCCCACAACTTTACTGCTATTAAACTGAAGGAAGAATCAGACAAAGGAGATATTTTTCTTTTTACCAATACGAAATGTGTTGAGTAATTAATTCAAAATATATTAACTGGTGCTTATTACACACATAGACACCCCTGGGTGTTGTACGTAGATTATGGAGACCAAAATACCTGTTTTAGATGCAGAGGAGAAAAGAAGAAAGGAGGTGTAAGTGTTGTTGGAGAATAGATTTATTGTGTGTTGGAAACTAGTTTGCTCTTGAGACTGATTGTGTAGATTAGGGTTGGATCCATGAAGCGCTTTGTGTCTCATGCTAGGAATTTAGACCTTTATCCTAAAAGCATTGAGGAACCATTGGGAGGAACTTTAGAGGTGGAGTGATACTGCTAGATATATGTTTTTAACAATTTTGGGAAGCTAATATTTATAGTAGAGGTAAGTTGGATGGTAGGGAGGAGAAGAAGGAAGTCAGAAGGAGAAAGATTGGTTAAGGTATTTCCTTTAATCATTTAGTTAACATACACAAGTAAATTTATCAGTTAATTTGAATTCTACAAACCCTACTGAACAAACAAACAGTGATACCACAAGGAGAAAAAGATAAGAAAAAAAATATTTTTATAGTCCATATAAAATGTTAATGGAACATTTAAATGGAAGCTCTCGAATTCTTTAAAACTGATAAAGTAAGATGGTCTGTGATCTGCGTCTGTGGTTTCATCAACTGAAGATTTTATGTTTTTCTTCCTCAAGTATCCTTGCAATGAAGAGGGGGCGTTAAAATATTTACCTCCACTATATGTCTCTATATCTATGATATGATTGTGCTGTCTTTGAAGTCTGTGATAGAGCACATGGTGATTGACTTATTAGTATTCACTTGCTTTTCCCCTCAAAGTTGTAAAGGGTTTCCACTAGCTTAATATGACTACCTCTCTGCCATCATTTCAATACTTTTATTTATATGAGCAGTTTTCAAGTGAGCAGTGAGACATCATTAATTCTATGTTCTCAGGGCTTATTTACATGAGTAAATATTAGTTAAAAATTAAAAACAAGCTGCATTAGTTTACATTAAACATTAAATAATAGAACTTACTTTCCTATATATTACAAGATAATAATGTTTTTCTATGAGCAGATTATCAATTCAGAGACCTCGTATAATATTGATGTAAGTAAAATGGAACACAGCAGGGAAAATAATTATATAGAATACTCAACCTGAATTCTATAGAGTTGTGCCAATGCTTCCTGCAATAGGGAAGTGACATTTATTTTGATAAACTTAATGTCACCATGTATAGGTGCTTTTGGAATAAACTACTTGGAAGATAAGAATCAAACAGAAGTGGGGCACCTGGGTGGCTCAGATGGTTAAGCATCTGCCTTCGACTCAGGTTGTGATCTCTGGGTCCTGGGATCAAGCCCCGCATAGAGCCCCGTGTTGGACTCCTGGCTCAGAGGGGAGTCTGCTTCTCCTTCCCTCTGTTTCTCCCCCTGCTCATGCTCTTTCTCTCTCTCTCTCTGTATCTCTCTGTCTCAAATGAATAAATAAAATCTTTTTAAAAAAAGAATCATGTTGTCAATAGAAAGAATTAAGGACATATTATCAGTTTTTCTGGCTTCTGCAATATCGTATTTATTACATTATAGCCAAGTGCTAGCTAACCAAGTACATTATGGTCAAGTGCTAGGATCATCATTGTTAAAGCATTGGTTCAGATTGCTTCTGACTGGGAACATATTCATATGAGGCAAGGCCATTAGATATGAGTGAAAAATTGCTGTAATGTGTTTTCTAGCCTCTCGAAATCTTCACAGATCACCTTGGTAAACAAAGCTCTCTTCACCTTCAGAATTCTTATTAAATATATCGTTCACAATAAATTTACTCATTTATTTGCCAAAAGTTATCGAGGTCATTTTATGTACCTGAAAGTAATTGTGATATATATTATACAGTCTCATTCCTCAAGAAGCTCAGAGTATAATGGACAAAAATAGCAAATTGACATTAGATTTTGTTGGGTGAGAGGTGCGATGTTTGGGATATACAGAAGATTGGCGACTTTAAAAAGGGGAATTTTATGCAGGCTTGGAAGAGGAAATCCTTCCTAAAGAATTTGACATTGGGAAGATGAATTGTACTAATTTGGAGATGAGTTAGTGGTGAAGGCCTTCAGGAAGAGAAAATACCATATAGGAAGTCACAGCCCCATGAAATGGGTTGGTTTCTCTTAGAGAGAAGACTTCAAGGGAAGGGTTGAAGTTAAAGAAATGTAGGAACGAATCAGACGACCGTATGTCCTGTGTGTTAAACTAAGGGGTTCAGAGCAGTAGAATATCATCGGAGGCTTTTAAGAAACAGTGTAAGGATAAAACCCCAGTGGCTAAGGGGAGAATGGCTGGGAAAAAATGGACCTGAAGAAAGGGCCCTGCTTAACAGACTTGTCCAGTGACTCACACTGGGCAGCCTTACAGAACTGGATTAAAGCCCTTAGCTCTTAACTTTCTTGGGTCATGAGCTCCTTCAAGAGTCTGATGAATACTGTGAATTCTGGCATTGCATGCTCGCATTTATTTGCGATAAGAGAGAAAAGACTATTCCACAGATTGTAGCGGTTGCTCTTATGAGAAGAAATAAAAAGTCAGGAATGAGGCCACACTGCACATCTCTGGAGATTTCAGCCTTCCGAGTGAATAGTGCAGTGTAGGAAGCTTTTGGGTACCAAGCAGCAAGAAAATGGCAAAAAGACATGGCAAAAAGGGACTATGTTTAGAATGGAATTACTTCTCTCAAAATACATTTAAGAACTGAATTCAATAAAGGAAATATCAGAGGATTTTATATTGCTGAACCTTATCCCAGAAAACAAAATAAATAAATGGATCAATTTCCAACGATTTTAGAAAATTTTACATGTATAGAAAATTGTTGGGGCACCTGAGTGGCTCAGTTGGTTAAACTTGTGACTCTCGATTTTGGTTCAGGTCATGATCTCAGGGTCATCAGAGGAGACCCATGGTGGGTTCCTCCCCCCTGCCCCTCCCCTTACTCCTGTTTGTTGGTCTGCCCCCCCAACCCCCGCCATGCATGCTCTCTCTCTCTCTCAAATAAATAAAATCTTAAAAAAAAGGAAAATTGTCAAATAAGTATCCATCCTTCTCTTCCCCTCCCAAAATAAGCATGCCCAGAAATCTTCACAGGGGAGTTCTTTGAAACTGTTAAAAATTGATAACTATAATGTGAATGAAATAGAATATTGAAAAAGAAAATCTTCCACATTATTTTCACATAGGAAGCATTATATTTATAAAAAAGACTGACAAAAATAGTTAAAAAAAGAAAATTTTAGATCAGTCTCAATATGAATATTGATACAAAAATCCTAAAAGTATATATCTTGGCAACATAATCCAATGAAATAGAACTTGAACAAGTGGGATTTATTTCAGAAATGGAAACAGTTCTATAATTCATAATATAAAAATACCTAAAGAGAAAAACCATATAATCTCACACAATCATGTCTACCTATACCAAAAGGACATTTTATTGAACGTCAATTTTTGATAAATTCTTAGTAAAATGTTTCTTTTAATATATGAACCTTTATGTATATATGTCATCCTAAATGTCAATGTTACGCTTAATGTGCAAAATATAGGTCATATTAAAGTCAGAAAAAGACAAAGGTGTTTGTGATTACACTATTTATCATGTTTTTCTGGATTTTAGTTATCATTTTAATTCCCAACATTTCTAATATTGGAACAGCTCTTAACACTGTTGATACATAAAGAAAATCCAGTTATACAGGAATTAATATTCCCTGAGGAATGATGTATATATATATATTTTTTTTTAAAGATTTTATTTATTTATTTATTTGACAGGGAGAGACACAGCGAGAGAGGGAACACAAGCAGGGGGAGTGGGAGAGGGAGAAGCAGGCTTCCCGCCAAGCAGGGAGCCTGATGCGGGGCTCGATCCCAGGACCCCGGGACCATGACCTGAGCCGAAGGCAGACACTTAATGACTGAGCCACCCAGGCGCCCCGATGTATATTTTTTTTGTTTATTTTTATTCATTCAGTCAGTCACTTTATTTATTCAGGGGATATAACCTCCCCAGCAATGCAGCTTGTAAAAATTAAAAGGGCAAGCGTTCACATAGTGCATCCTATGTGTCAAGCATTTCTCCAAACACTTTCCATGTATTAAGTCATTTAATCTTCACAGTGATCTTGAAACACCTCAGATACAGAAGAGTGGAGTAATTTTCCCAAGGTCACATATGTAGCATGTTGCAGAAGAACAATTCAGCATGGTCTGCACCACTGAACATCTGGCCTTAGTATAGGAATAGATTTATCTTTCCTTCTGGTCAGATTAGTCAGTCACTTGATCTTAAAATTAAGATGTTCATCCTATTAGCTTTTCTCTCCAGTCGATACAGCTTTCTCTGGAACTCCCTTTAAAACTGTATTTTCATTTTGTGCTTATCTCCAGCTGCTGGCTTTTAAAAACACTTTCAAGATGAGCTAATCCTGATATGTACAAAATGAGATGTTATTTTTTTCTAAATTGGAAAAAACAGCTTTCCTCCTTGGTTAAGTTCTTAGATGTCCTATTTTCTTTCCCAGTTGAAAATATGCTTTAAATAGAAATTTAACAGGTGTATAAACAAGATTATTATGAATTTAAAATGAGTTAATCTATATAATATCATATATATAGCTTTATATATGACATATGACATTGCATATGTACTATTACATATGTAAAATGTAATGCTACACATATGTACCATCATTACATATATGTACACATGATATAGAAATTCATATTATTACATATATGTCAATATAGTGACACATTCATATTTTATATAAATATATATACAGCAATTTTCTTTCTGAAAGCATGTGGTTTTGATATATGCACCAATTATTGCAATGAATTAGGTACATTAGAGTAATAGTGAAATTATTTTGGAAGAACAACTTACTAAGCATGATCTGTCTATACCATATTTTTATTATTCTAATAAAAATACGACCTTGGTTGCATACCAAATTCATCTGTGGAGCCTCAATCCAGATCTACTAAATCATTTCTTGGATGAAGCTCAGATATGTATATTTTATAAAGACCCACAGATGGTTCAGGTCTATAAAGAGGAATGAGTTCATCCAATGCAGTGGTAAAGAGCATCCTTTTTGGAGTGACATAGCTGTGGGTTCTGAGACGGGGCTTCTCCACTTTACCAGGTAAAAGCTTCTCTGGGCTCTGCCCTTAACTATATAGTTAGTATGATACCTTTAGAATCATATTCTAGTAGGGATGAAATTCATTTTTTGATTTAACACAATTCTTATTACGTGTAAGGCACTATTCTAGAAACCTTGGGTATGGTGGTTTAAAAGAAACAAAGTCTCTGCCTCAGTAGGAGAAAAAAGATTAATCAAATAATATTAAAGTCTAGTTATAACATACTCAATAAAGAAAAGGAAGGCAGGTTAAAGTGATAGAGGCTTATCTTTCTGAGAAGATGATATTTGGCAAAAATCAAAGAAAGTGAGTCAATGAATCGTGGAGATACGTGGAGGAAGAACATTCTAGATTGAAGGAACCGGCAAAGGCCCCTGAGTCAGGGACGTAGGTGAGAATTTCTAAAGCATCTCAAGTTGTCCAGTCTGGTTGAAGTAGAGTGACGAATATGGTAAGAGTGGCTATTGATGTTGGAGCTGTAGTCAGATGCCAGATAACAAAGACTCTCTAGGTCTTTTATTTTATTCTAAGGTAATTTTAAGTCATTGTGTGGTTTTCAGCAGGTAAGTGATTGATCTGAACTTAATGTGACTTGCATTTTATCAGGATTATAGCAGTCACAGTGAAAAGAAAGAGCCGGTAAGTATGACCATAGTCTAGGCAAGAATTCTTGGTGGCTTAGCCTATGAGTAGTGGAGGTACAGATGCTGAAAAGTCATTAGATTTCAGATATATCTAAAAGAAATAGTGTCAGCAGGACAAAATAGATGTGAAAGCTCATTGTACTATTTCTGACCCAGTTTCTTTTTGCATTTCCTTTCTACTATTATTTTAATATTTTTCTATACTTCAAAGAAAAAAAATCTTGAGACCTCCCATGCTAACCCTACCCTCAAAGAGTTTAGGATACAGAAAATTTTGTTGAGTATTTAATAGACTTTTCAAATTTCAAGTTAAATAAATAACAGAGCTTTAATACAACCTATTAAAATTCAGAACGTTAATTATTTCAACAGAAACATCAATATATTTAGCAATAAATATACATTAGTTAAACACTGACAACTTTTGTGCACCAGACCATGAAACCTTAGTAGTTCTAGCTTCCTGTTTTCTTTGTTCATCATGATGAAATCACCATTCCTGTTAAGTTGTTGACACACGGGGAGAATTTTTAGCCTACCGCCTCCAGCCTCCATCCTGAGCAATAGGAAACAAAACCAACAACAGTAGTTTTACTGGAAGAAAAACAAATTCTAATAACATTATAAATGTAAAGCTATTATATTTTATAATGTACTATAATTTTAAGTTTTGTTACAAAAAATTCCTAGAGTCTTTGTTCTAAAATTCTCCCCTGCAGATTTACTTGGGCTGTTCTGTGTCAAGAATTTGTTAACATTGTAAATTACAACAGTTTTGTTACACGTCTTCACAGGTGTACACATATTTTGTGTGTTCCTATCCAGCTTCATCCCCTTGCCTTGTATTCTCATAATTTATTTTGCTAAAATTGAATACTTGTTTTGCAGCCATTTCATACTTATTTTCAGCTATTACAGATCGTATGAAGATGGACATATTTGTACCTAAATCTTAATCTTTTTCTGTGTTTTCACCTTTGTTTAAGTTATTTTTCACAGAATTCTGAGTCAAAGTTCTGAACAGTTTTGTGGATCTTAATATATGTTTTTAAATTGCTTTCCAGAGAATTTACATGTATCTACCAGCCATGTCTGAAAATGCCTGCTTCACCTTATTGTCAACTATAGAACTCATTAAATGTAGGTCAGTATTCTATCTCCAAGACCTCATGAGAATATTAGGTTACATAAAGTATTAAATGTTTTTATAAGAGCTATGCAAATATATCAGGGACATGGTGGGAAGCAGTACAAATTCATATAAATTGCATATAGACACTCCCACTGTTCCCTTAATAAATAATAAATAATAAATTTGGAGTCAGTGTTAATGTGATTGAGTAAATCAAATTTATAATGCTTCTGAGGTGTCTGGATGACTAAGTCAGTTCAGCGTCCAACTCTTGGTTTTGGCTCAGGTTATGATCTCAGGGTGGAGACCCACAGTGGACTCCGCATTCAGGGGGGAATCTGCTTGAGTATTCTCTCTCTCCCTCTCCCTCTGCCCCTCCCCTACTCGCTCACTTGCTCTTGCTGTCTCTCTAAAATAAAATAAATGAATCTTTTAAAAATGTATAATGCTTCTAACTTATAATGAATTAAACTGGTATTTAGTGTTTAAAATAATTCATTTAAGAATCAGTAGTTACAAAATAGAGCTGTCGGTTTATTATTTCTAAGCTACTACCAGGTAAAAATCTTGACAGTGATTTGTAATAAATAAGCTGAAAAAAATAAGTAGAATGTGGAAAATGTTTAATGATAAATTAACATGTGATGGCAGTTAGCAGTTAATAATAAGCACTTAATGTAGGTTTGTTTAAACGTCGCTGTGGTTTGGGGTGCCTGGGTGGCTCGCTCGGTTTAGCATCTGCCTTCGGCTCCCGTCATGATTTCTGGGTCCTGCATGATGGAGTCCCGCATCGGGCTCCCCGCTCAGCGGGGAGTCTGCTTCTCCCTCTCCCTCTGTCCCTCCCTCTGCTCCCTTGGCCTCTCTCTCGGTCTCACTCTCTCTCTTAAAAAAATAAAATCTTAAAAAAAATGTATAGTAAATGTCTCTGTGGTTTTGTAGTAGAAAATAAACTAGCTCCCTGGATTGAGCCAAGTTACCAGTTCTCATCTCAGTTTAGGCACAATTCTGAGATTTTAAGAAAAAGAAGTCTTCTAAGGCCTCAATCTTCTCTTCTTGGAAGATTTCTGGATTCATGTCAGCTCGAAAGTACTGTGATCACACAATTCTTACAGATGAAAACAACTTGTACAGTCAGACTCCATCGAAAATGTGGAGTCATTCTAACCACTTTTTTTTTGCTAGATACTTAAATTGTTTTCAATTCTTCACAATTACAAATAATATTAAAATAAGCTCCCTTAGGGCGCCTGGGTGGCTCAGTCAGTTAAGCCTCTGACTCGGTTTCTGCTTAGGTTCTGATCTCAGGGTCATGAGATTGAGCCTCAAGTCAGGCTCCAAGCTCAGCATGCAGCTTGCTTGAGACTCTCTTCCTCTGCCCCTCCACCGCCCCTCTAAAATAAATAAGTTTTAAAAAATTAAAAATAAAATAAAATAAGCACCCTTGTATGTTGAACTATATAGAGCTATGTTAGTATTCTTTGGAAGATACAGATGATGTGGATTTGCTAGGTCAAACTGAAAGACTGCTTTCTTATATTCACAACAATAGTGTATTGGAGGACCTATTGTTCCTGTCAAACATTGGATATGATTAAATTTTTACTGGTGACTAATATTATCTTTGTTGTTTTTAATTTGTATCTTCCTGATAAATAGTAAAGTTGAACTTCCTATTTTTTATTGGCTGTTTATATTTCTTCTACTATTAATTACCTGGCTCACAACCTTTATGCATTCATCTATTTGGACATTTATCATTTTTTTTATATTTATAGGAGTTTTTCATAGATTATAAATATTAATTTATGTTGCAAGTATTTCCCCATACTCCTTTGTCCATTAACTTTTTGCTGGCTTCATAATAAATTTGTCATCTGTTAAAAAAGTGAAATAAAAATATACACCTTCACATGATTTTTTAATGATTGAGATGATATATGAAAAGAAATTTACCTACAAGAAGAATTAGGTAAATATAAAGTAACATTACTGTGAGAGTTTGAAAGATAAAGACTAGGCCTATTGAAATGTTTTGTACTTAATAGTATATATGTTAATATATACTGTATATAAATTTATACTATATATAAATATAGTGTATATATAATTTTAATTTTGATTAAATTTAATTTGAGTCAAATTTAATATTTCACTATTAACTATTTCTCTCTTCATTTCCCATATTAATAATATCTGGGTAATAATGCCCCATGAGTCTAAACATGGTAAATATTATGTTAACCCTGAAAATAAATAGTATTAACTTACACTATCTGCTTATCAGGAAAGCCAACATTATCAGATTAGGAATATGACTTCAACTAACATGAAGCCCCAAATAATAGTTCCTGTTATATTTTCTCACATGAAAGAAATTTAGAAGATCACCTGCCCCATAATTCTATAAAAAGACCTACGTCATCTCCATCTTTATGTTCTGCCATTATTGTGTGATCTCTATTCAATGTCAAGGTGACTGCTACAGCTCAGCTTTCTTGTTCTCATTCAAGGCAAAAAAGTGACACCCCACCCCCTAATGAAGGACACTTCCAGCAATATCCATATACTTTTATTGGGAAAGTAATAGCGTTCGTTACCCTGGAATCCCTCCTGTGCAAAGCCAGGTCACATAGACTACCCTAGATTTGAAAGAAGACCCGGAAATGGATTTTACTTTTGCTAGCCTTTGGTAGAGATAGCTAAGGATACGGAGGTTTGAGGGGTTTCAAAATACATTTTGGATCAAGCACTCTACATTTCCAGCCTAATAAATTTGAGAGGAAATGAGCGAAAAAAATATGTTCATTGACTTACAATTTATTATCACAAATGACATTTATTTTCATTATTTTAAATGTACCCGTGTTCTTAGTAGGTCAAATGACTATACACAGAGAGCTTTATGACATTTTTCAAGGAATCACAGATCAATAAAAACTTTTTTTAAATATAGCAACAACATGGGCCATCATGAATCACGTATTAGTACACAATTTCCACAACTTGTTCTTCTCTGGTCTGATTCATCATTGAAGCTGGGAAATATTTCTATCTATTAAGAGTAAACTGAATTATATGAAAGATGAAATAAAAAGCACATACATAAATAGATTTTAATGGATAATTATGAGACTATTTTAATACTGAGTAATAACCAAAGTAAGGGAAACTGCAACAAACATTCAATGTCTACTATTGGACAGGAAATATCTTAGGCACAGTGGGGGTAAAATCTTTAGCAGTAGAGATACAATCCCTGCCCTCCAATAGCTTACTATTCAGTAGAACCAAGAGAGGAGTAGCTCTGTTTTAGAAATTTATGTGCATAATATATAATCAAGGCCAAATTATAATAGAGGCATTATTAATCCCTACCTTTTTAAGGGGGAAAAAATGAGGTTTGGGAGAAAAAGTGACTTAGACAATGACTTAGAGTTCAGAATAGATCAATTATTAGTCAAATAAGCCAAATAAGTGAAGTCTCCTATACTCCCCTACACCACCATCCAGTGCTAAGTTTCTATTACACTGAAGTTTAAGATTTATAATCCTTTTTATATGTTGCTTGATTTGGTTTCCTGGTATTTTGTTGAGGATTTTTTGTGTCTGTATACACAAGAGATACTGTTTTTAGTTTTCTAACATATTTTTTGTCTAGTTTTTTTTTTATTATGTTCAGTTAGCCAACATAGAGTACATCATCAGTTTTTGATGGAGTGTTCAACGATTCGTTAGTTGTGTATAACACCCAGTGCTCATCACCACACGTGCACTCCTTAATACCCATCACCCTCTAGTTTGATTTCAGGGTAATACTGGCCTCTTAGAATGAGTTGGTAAGTGTATCCTGTTCCTATATTTTCTGAAAGACTTTGTCAATAATTGACATTAATTCTTAATAAAAAATTTGGTAGAATTTAACCATGAAGCCATTTGGGTCTGGACTCAACTTTATGAGATGGTTTTTAAATTAGCAATTCAATCTCTTTATTTGTATAGTTCTATTCAGATCTTTTAGTTCTTTTTGAGTCAGTGTCAGTAATTCATTTCTTTTTGGGAAGTTGCTGATTTCATCTACATTATCTAATTTCATTGGTACACAGTTGTTCAGTCTTCCTTTATAATCTTTCCTATTTCTGTAAGGTGGTAGTGATGTCACTTCTTTTATTTTTTATTGTATTTGAGTCTTCTCTCTTCTTGGTCAGTCTAGTAAAGTATTGTCAATTTTGTTGATCCTTTCAAATAACTGAATTTTGGGTTCATTGATTTTCTTTATTGTTTTTCTATTCCCTCTTTCATTAATTTCTTCTTTTATCTGTAAGATTATATTTAAGTTGATTTGTTCTGGACTGTATTATGCCTTTTAATTTATTGGGTTATACTTTTTAATTAATTCTGACAATCTCAGATTTTCAATTAGAGTGTTTAGTTACTTTTTGAAGTGAACATTGATATGGTTTTAAATCTACCATCTTGCTATTTCTTTCCTATTTTTCCCACATGGTTTTGAATTATTAGCTATATTTTTTTTTGTTATTTTGTTTGCTGTAGAGTTCAGTATACATATTTATAGTTTACTAGTTTAGAGTTTATAATATACATTTCTAATTTATTATATTAATCATCAAGTAATATACCACTTCATATTTATTATCGGAAACTTAAAGCATTATGTGTTACGAGTATATACTCCAGACCTTTGTGCTGTTTGTTTTCATACATTTTACTTCAGTATATACTAGAAACAACCTTCTGCTTTGTTTTGGTTTAATCAGTCAATATTTTTATATGTACTTATTCTGTTGCTATTCCCATACTATTTATTCCATTTTGTAGATCCAGATTTCCACATGATATCATATTATTTATGCCTATAGGACTCTCTTCAGTATTTCTGGCAGGGTGAGCCTCCTGATGATAAATTCTTTCAGCCTTTGCATATCTAAAAATGTCTTTATTTTGCCTTTCTTTTGGAAATAAATTTTTGCTAGATGTATTCTTCTAGGTTGACAGATTTTTTTCCAGTGCTTTAAATATATTTTGCTGTATATTCTTGCTTGACTCCTATTTTATGAGAGTTCTACCTTATGTTTATTCCTCCTTACAAGATGTTTGTTTTTCCCAGGGCTATTTTAAATAGTTTTTTTTTCTTTTTTATCCCTGATGGAAACCTTGGAGTTTCCATTAAATTTCTTATAATACAAGTTCATTAAAATTCTTGGATCTATAGGATTATAGTTTCATTGAAGTTGGTAATTTTGGTCATGATTTTCTCAAATATTTTTTCTGTGTCCTCTTTTCTCTTCTCTCTTTTAGGGATTACAAGTACGTTAGACCTCTGAAAGTTGTTCATTTTTTAGGAGTTTTGTTTGTGTCATATTGGATATTTTTTATTGCTCTGTCTTTATGGTTTTCACCTCCACTAATTTGATTTGGGGTTTAAAAAATTTTTTCCAAGCATTTATTTAAAATGTTCAATATTTTCTCTGGCCTTTTAAATGTATAAAGTACAATTATAATAACTTTTTAAATGTTCTTGTCTGCTAATCCTAAAATCACTGTTAATAATGAGTTTGTTGGATTGATTGATATTTTTCATTTTAGGTCATATTTTTCTACTATTTGAAATGTCTGGTAATTTTTGATTGGATATTAACATTGTGAATTTTATCTTTTTGGGTGGTGGATAATTTTGCATTCCTACAGTTTTTGAAATTTGTTTAGGAAGAAATTGGAAATAGTTTGTTCTTTTTAGTAATGATTTAATTACTTGGTATAATGGACCAATGCTATTTTTAATCTGGGATGAATTATTCCCCACTACTGAGGCAAAACACTTCCTCTAAGTATTCTGCCCAATGCCAAGGGTGGCTTGTGGGAGGAGACACTATTCCTAACTCTTTATGAGTGCTTGGTGCACTCCTCTCTCATGATTTGGGTGTTTCCCCCCCTGGTCATTAGTCTCTTGCATGCATATTCTGATCAGAATTCTGCTGAATACTTCCATATTGGTGCATATTGGTGGTTCCCTCTCAGTGAAACTCCCTTTCATTGATCTTTCCAGACCCTCAGCTCTGTCTCCTTTAGTCAGGGAGAACTCTTGGTTCCACCTCCTCTCTCACTTCTGCCAGCAAACTCTCTCAAGGCAGGAACCTGGGACATTTAATTGTAGGGCTCGCCTTGTTTATTTCTTATGTTTCTGGGATTTTTTTCCCTGATGCCCAGTATCTTGAAAACCATTGTTTTACCTATTTTTTGGTTTGTTTGTTTCAAATGGGAATCTATAACCAGCCTCTTACTCTTTCATTGATGGCATGGATATTTCCTTATCCACTATAATTTTCATCTAAGACTGTAATTTTTATCTCTAAAAGTTTGATTAATGTCTTGTTTTATTTGTTTTAGGTCTCTACTTAATATATTAAAATTTTCTTCTAGGTTCTGAATATATGGAATCCATTCCCAACTGTTTTATTGTCCTTGCATGGCAATTCTATTACCTGAGTAATCTCTAAGTCAGATTTCCTCATTATGGGGTTGTATTTTCCTTTTTTGCATGCCTGGTAATTTCTTATTGGATGCTACACATTCTGAACTTTATTTTGTTGGGTGCTGGATATTTTTGATTTCTTTCAGTGTTGTTGAGCTTTGCCCTGGGACATAGCATATTACCTGGAAACATTTTGATATTTTGAATCTTCCTTTTAAGTTTTGTTAGGCAGTACTAATGGTGTATTTATTCTAGAGGTAATTTTTTTCACTACTTAAGGAAGATCTTTTTAGTACTCTAAACCATGTCTCAGAAATTATGAATTATTTTCCACTCTGCTTGTTTGGAATAGGGACTGTTCCAGGTCCTATATGATCTTCAGGCACTGTTCCTTCTAATCCTTTCTAATATTCTGCACCCACTCCCACTGCCCACCTCTGCTTCCTGGTTCTGGGTTGTTTCCTCACATGTGCCAATGTGCCAAAGCATGTGCCAGTCAGTACTCAACTGAATACTTCAGGGTGACCCTCTGCAGATTCCTGGAATTTTATCCCTGTGTATTCTGTTCTTTAGTTTTACCTGTTGGCCTTTGATGGATTTATAACAGAAGAGAAACTAAAGTATCTAAGTATAAATACTGGCAGGGGTAGATGTAGGGGTGGGACCTACAGTTCTCCTCTGATCATTTCAATTTTCTTACTGAAGTTACAAGCCAACTATGGGTTAAGAGAGAAGACTGGAGTAGATGTTGTAGTTGTAAGGATACAAAAAATGAAACATCATTTCAGAAAAGTGGTAGAGTCAGTCGACTTGGGAAATATATTATCATTATTAGGCAACATTAAAAGCTTTCTTGAGATTCAAGTTCATGAATTGAAAATGAGAATAGTCAGCATAATTGTGTTGCCCTCTATTTATGTTCTATTGCTCAAGGGGAAACATATGTAAGGCCTGGGATCTACCAAATAGGTTTGTAGGAAAAAAAATAATGATTCTTATTATGGGATATAGGTGAATTTAAATAAGGCAGCATACTTTTGGTAGAAACATGTTGTTTTATTATTTTTAATAATAAAAATATAATGTTTTATATATAAAATTTTATGAAATATAGAAGCATATGCCAATAGAAATGCAAGAGGCTTTGGATTTGAATACATCTTTATTTGAATTTAAATTACACCATTTGCCTTTGTGACTTTGAGAAATATACATATACTTCTCTTAGGAATAAAAACACAACTTTGAAGGAAAAGTAGCCTTAAATGAATGAGATAATCTTTGGTCTTGTATCTATAAAAAAAATCAATACCCATTTTACTTTCCCATATAAAATGGAGAATTTAATGAAAATGTATTACCAAGTGGATTAAGTATATATTAACATAATAAAACTTGGAGGGAGGACATAATATCTTTCATCATGGGCTGAGTTTACTTTAATATGTTTCAATCAGACTTTAGAATTTCTGTCAAATGAATTTCTGATTTCATAGGAAATTATACTTTATCTTAATATGTGCATTTCAAGTTTATAATAGATATTAAATATGATGTGAGAGAACTTAAGGAAAGGAACCATGTCAAAATGGTAATCAAAACTTTGCCTCAAGAAGGTGGAAATTTATGTTTTTGTGAATATATCTATGCAGCCAATAACATTTTTTTTTAAATGAAACACATCCCTAATGGATACCACTTTGCCTTTTTGTTCTCCCCTGAAAAAGGAATTTCAATGAACTGACTGAATCAAAATATATATTTTTATGTTAATATGGACTATTCTTTCTGCAATTCAGAGATAATATTTCTCCAACTGTGGAAGGAAGACTTTATCAGAAAAATGAAAAAAAAAAACAATAAATGGCAAAGAATTCAAGAGCTTCTAATTATATGTCCCAAGGAAAAGGAGATTCTGCAGAAACTGACATTTAATTGGGAGCCTTCAGCAGAGGATAAAACTTGCATGCCGGGAAAAGTGCCAGCAAAGTCAAGTAAGCACTTCTTAGTATTGTGAGAAACATATATACTACCTTTCCATCAAAAAAATTACTACATGAGAAAAGGGTATTAAACATTGGCTGATACCAAAACCGTGCAATTGTGTGATCCTGTTAAAGGTAAGTGTAATTGTGTTATGGATGTTATTTCTCTTTTTCCAGCATTTTGCTAGAAAATAAAGGATTTTCACAATTGTCTACACCTGTTCTCCACAAAAATACATATAAAGAAATAAAATTAATGTTAGCAATAGCATAAAGACTGGAGGAGACAAAGAGAAATACACTATTTTAAGGTCCTTAAATTTTCCCGTGTAAAGTGATATGTACGATAATTTTTTAAAGATTCATATATTTATTTTAGAGGGGGGAGAGGGACAGAAGGAGAGGGAGAGAAAATCCCAAGTAGACTCCCTCCTGAACACAGAGCCCTACCCGAGTTTCCATCCCAGGACCCCAAGGTGAGTGAATACATTCCAATATCCTCTGAGACCTGATTCCAAAACCACACCACAACACTACAAGAAAATAAACTACAGACCAATAACCTCCCAGAAAGTAGATAAAATATTTTGTAGCAAAATTTGAACAAGTGGAACTCAACAATATATCAAAAGGTTATAAACATCAGTAACTAAAAGGGAATTATTACAGGAGTTCACATTTTGTTCAAGATTCATAAATCAATATATGTAACTAACCATGTTAACCAACTAAAGAAGAAAAACCATATGATCATCTTAATAGTTGCATGGAACAGGCATTTGATAACATCCTACATAATGAAAATATCTCAGCTACAACCCCAACTTGATAAAGTGAATTTATAAAGAGAATACAGATTATAGTATACTTAATGATGAAAACATGAATGCTCTTCTCTTAAGATCAGAATCAAGGCACATATAGTTCGCTCATCACTTCTACTCAGCATTGTCCTGGAGGTCTGGTCTGCATACTAATACAAGGAAAAGAAATAAAAGGCATTGAAATTGGAAAGCAAAATGACATAATAGCTTATACAGGAAATTTAGTATAAAATACTTTTTAAAACTGCTAGAATTAAGCCTGTTTTACAAGAAAACAGTACACAAGATCAATATATAAACAATTACATGTCTATATACTAGTCATGAAAAATCAGAAATTGAGATTTTAAAAATATTAAAATAGCATCGAGTATAGAAGCACTTCCAGGATATCAGACCAAGGACTTCTAAAAATCTGCTCTTGGATAAAAGCAATGTTAACGTGGCTTTGTTAAAGTCTGTTAAACTTTTTTAGAACTCTAGAAATTAGCCAAAGGCCTGCAAAAATGCAAGGATCATTTATTCAAGGAAAATGGCTGAATTTCATAAAAAAAACCTTCCTATCTTTAGAATGGCAAAGAGAGATCAGGAAATGTTAGGACATTTTGCTAAGGACTCGGGTTGCAGAATAAATAACAGGAACATTGACAAATTGGTGGAACTGTGCCTTTCAATAAATGAACAGTATGATAGAAAGCCTTTTGAAAAGGTAATTTCAGATTTTAGCTTTATCTTTTATAGAGTATAACTACACAAGTTCCAATGTAAGGTAGTTTTAGAAAACCTAAATTATATTTAGACACCAAAACAATTGTTTATGATTCTTAAATTATCTGCATCAATTATTTTGTCTACGTAAAGCTGTGAGTCATTCTATTTGTGGATATAATAATTGTTTTAGGTAGCTAAGATACTTAAATATCAATTTATAAACTCACTTATATTAACCACATACATAACTATTTTGTCCTCAAGCAAGATAGTAAAATATTTACTGAAAAATATCTTTTATAGAAAAGATGGGAGTTTATTGGATATATTGCTGTTTTGCCATTTTTTAAATTTTATTTTTATCCAGTGGTTAGTCTAGCTTAGAAGCTAAAAATTAAGCCTAATTGTTGCCGTAAGAAGCAGCCTGATTTGGAGCTCATGGACCTAATTATTATTATTTTTATTTTAAAATAGCTTCCTACAGGTTTGTAATTTAGATCAATTACTTAAACTTCTGAAGGACATAGACAGGATAGAGTCTTGGTTATGCTTGCTCTCTGAAGTCCTTATTGCTAAAAATCTAAAAAGCTGGAGAAGGGTGGTCTCGATATATCGAATTTGTAACACATTACACTCTAGGAGAAACGGACTTGGAATTAAAACTCAACTTGACATTTCTAAACTTTATTAAATTGACCATCAGTCAGCACATCCTTTAGAACAGAACATTTTTATTGAGTATGGCAAACTATTTTCATTTGGCATTTAGAACTCAATTACTATGGAAGGACATTTATCCATAGTTTACTGATTCATTCGTATTTTGTACCCAAAGATATCATAGCTTAAAAAAATGAACTCCACTCCTACTCTGTGTCATTTATTAAATGCTTTTCATCATTGAACTTACATTTCTGAAACAATAACTTTTTTTAGATTAGCTTTACTTAGAAATATAGTAAAGTACTAATGTACTTAATTCAGAAATTAAATTAGTGACACCATGAGAACTCTCTTTTAGTGCCCACTCACATTTAGGTAGTATTCAAGTAGTATTCAAGTGTTCAAGTAGTATTCATCCTTAGTAAAATAATTAGTCACTTAGTTCTATTGCTCTGTCAATAATTAGTTATGTTGTTATTTCCATAGCAAGAAGAACTAATAAAATCAAGGATTTTGTTGAATGCCCAGGGAATATATGGTTATGAACATTTTCTTCATCTCAGATCTTTTAAACAAGTTGGCCTTCTGAGCATTATAACATTTTAATTTTGATTCTCTCTGAAAGCGTCCAAAATTTTTATGGTGACTCTTCTTCAAAAGTAAATAACACCATCACATAAACTAAGAGGAAATAAAGTTGATGTCTAAACTGAAAAATAAACCAAAATAGACATTTTCCTTTTCCTGTGATGTTTGTCAAATCCTGTTTCTCACAAACCTCCATAGATCACTTTACCTCCCGGTTCCATCCAATATCCCACCTGTTAAAATGGTCTCTTATCTTTGTCACTGTATTACAGAAAAATTCTACACTGGCTCCTTGGGGTCCTGCAAGTCAGATTTGCCTTTTCTCTTTAGGTTTCTAACTCCTTGGAAATAGTTTATATTTTCATTACTCTTTACATTATTGCTTATGGAATTAAGTTTTTTAATATCTTATCATGAAAATCACCTTTTTGTCACATTTACATATTCTATATCAAAGATTTTTAAACTTTTCTTGTGCTATGGACTTCTTTGGCTTTCTCTCTGAGAAAGCCTATATCCTTCCTGAGAATAATTTCTTTCTAATTAAGACTCACTTTTTAGGGCAGTTTCAGGTTCACAGCGGAATTGAGAAGGTACAAAGATTTCCCATATGCCCCCCTACTCCCACACTTGTATAGTCTCCTCCACTATCAACATCCCCCACCAGAGGGGTACGTTTGTTACAACTAATGAACCCAAATGACACATCCTAATCACCCAAAATCCATCGTTCACCTTAGAGTTCACTCTTGGAGTTGTAAATTCCATGGTTTGGGACACATGTATAATGACATGTATCCACCATTATAGCATTCCTACAGAATATTTTCACTGCCTGAAAAATCCTCTGTGCCCTGCCTATTCATCCTTTTCCCACAACTCACCCTCACCCACTGATCTTTTTCATGTCTCCATAGTTTTGCCATTTCCAGAATGTTATATAGTTGGAATCAGATAGTACGTAGACTTTCCACATTGGTTTCTTTCACCTAATAATATGCATTTAAGATTCCTCCTTGTCTTTTTATGACTTGATAGCTCATTACCTTTTAGCACTGAATAATATTCCATTTTCTGGATGTACCACAGTTTATTTATCCATTCACCTACTAAAAGACATCTTGGTTGTTTCCAAGTTTTGGCAATTATGAATAAAACTGTTATAAACATCCATGTGCAGATTTTTGTGTGGACATAAACTCCTTTTGTGTGGACAACAACTCCTTTGGGTAAATACTAAGGAGTGCAATTACCAGTGTGCAGTAAAAGGATGTTTAGTCTTCTTTGAAATAGTCAAACTGTCTTCCAAAATAGCTGTATCATTTTACATTCTCACCAACAAGGAGAGTTTCTGTTGTTCCACATCCTCACCAGCATTTGATGTTGTCAATGTTCTGGATTTTGGCCATACTAATAGTTGTGTTGTGGTATGTTCACTGTTTGTTTTAATTTGCATTTCCCTGAAAACATATGATGTGGAACACCATTTCATATACTTCTTTGCCATTTGAATGTCTTCTTTGGTGAGGGGTCTGTTAATGATTGTCTCATTATTTAATTGGGTTGTTTCCTGTTACTGAATTTTAATTTTCTTTGTATATTTTGGATAATAGTCTTTTATCAGACTTCTGCAAATATTTTCTCACATCTGTGGATTGTCTTCTCATTCTTTTGATATTGTCTATATGTGTTATGCTGTTGGATAAAGTAGTCTATAGATGTCGGTTATAGGCAGTTTACTGATGATGTTGTTGAATTCAACTATCTCTTTACTGATTTTCTGCCTGCTGGTTTTGTCCATTTCAAAGAGAGAGGTGTTGAAGTCTCCTACTATGATATGGATATACCTATTTACTTTGTATTTTCTTTTTTTTAAGGATTTTATTTATGTATTTGAGAGAAAGAGTGAGAGAGAGAGAGAGAGAGAGCATGAGCTGGGGGAGAGAGGGGGGCAGAGGGAGAGGAACAAGCAGACTCCCCACTGAGTAGAGAGCCCAACGCGGGGCTCAATCCAAGGACCCTGAAATCATGACCTGAGCCAAAGGCAGATGCTTAACCAACTGAGTCACCCAGGTGCCCCATCCTTTGTATTTTCATTCATTTTTGCTTCACATAGTTTGACACTGTTGTTAGGTGCATGCATATTAAGATTGTTGTGTCTTCTTGGAGAGTTGATCCTTCTATCATTACCTAATGCCCTTCTTTATCCCTGGTACCTTTCCTTGCTTTGAAGTCTGCTCTATTTGAAATTAATATAGCTACTCCCACTTTTTTTTTTTAACAGATTTTATTTATTTGAGAGAGAGAGCATGAGCGGGGGAAGGGACAGAGGGAGAGAGGAACAAGCAGACTCCCTGTTGAGCAGGGATCCCAATGCAAGGCTTAATCTCAGGACCTGAGATCATGACCTGAGCCAAAGTCAGACTCTTATCCAACTGAGCCACCTAAGTGCCCCACTCCCACTTTTTTTTTTTTAATTAGTGTTAGCATGGTATATCTGTCTCCATCCATTTGCTTTTACTCACAGCTCTGGTAAGCAGTGACTCCTTGTATTCACCTGTTGTCTCTCTAGCCTTCGTTTGAGACAAGGGTTTGCTTTGTATCCTCCTCTGTCTTACAGATTTGAGAAGAGTTGCTGTTTTTCAGTCTATTCCACTTTTTACTTGTTATTAGGACAGAGTGATGACATCCAAGCTCGTTTCCATGTGGAACCAGAAAACGTAGCTCTATTTAAATACATAGAATAAAATACTTTGGATTACAAAAGAAACAAATCGTATTAAAATCCATTCAATAAAATAGTAAAGAATGACTTTATGATATAGTAACATAAGCTTCCTTATAAATTATTAATAAGTTATAGAGATAGGTTCAATAATTATTATAGTTTTGAGATAGTGATGAGATTAAACAAAATTTTTGTTATCTCTACAATAACTAAAGCGTGCTCTGAAAATTTGAGTCCAACTGAAATATTGAAATATTGGTGACAAAGTCACTTGCGCTAGTAATACTATGGATTGTTGCCTACATTCATAATGGGACCTGTGGACTCCATTATGCTTTTTATCATCTTGTCTGCTGAACTAGATAGCTAGAACAATATTCTCCTTCTGCACTTAAACCATTTCTACAATAATCCTCAAACATGAAGTCTCAAGAGCTGCAGAACAGAATGAGAACGTTTTCTTTGAATAAGCTTATCTTTTAGTACTTAATTGGTCTTTAAATTTGCTATGGAAACTTTAAAAAACAAATCAGAATCTCTTGTACACCTTAAATTTGGTTAAATTGGCTTAATCCTATCTGATGTGACTTTTTTTTCTATAGGCCGTCGTGTTGATAAAGTAAAATGCATTTTAAAAATTATTTTTATTTATCCATATAATAGGAAAGGTATTTTGATAGCTTTAATTTATTTCATATTTGTCTTTTCCAGTATGAGCTTCTTGCTCTTGCCCTGATGGAGGGAGAAGTCCATATATATGCCTGGTTAGGGGGATAATTTAAGTTAGGGCTGGAATTTTTGCAAAAGGTATGCAAAGAGAAATACAAAGGTTATTTTAATAACCAAAATAACTTTGCAATAGAGCAATAGCTGTAGGGGCGCCTGGGGGGCTCAGTCAGTTAAGCATCTGCCTTCGGCTCAGATCATGATCTCAGGGTCCTGGGATGGAGCCCCACGTTGGCCTCCGTGCTCAGGACCGGCTCTGTTTCTCCCTCTTCCTCTGCCCCTCCCCCTGCTTGTGCTCTCTCTCTCTC
Organism: Eumetopias jubatus; assembly: GCF_037043125.1. NCBI lineage: Eukaryota > Metazoa > Chordata > Mammalia > Carnivora > Otariidae > Eumetopias > Eumetopias jubatus. Next base: position 117,730,857 of record NW_028274808.1, on the reverse strand, counting down.
TCAAACAAATACATAAAATCTTGAAAAAAAAAGAACAATAGGTGTAAGGGCATTTTTAACAAACTTACTGAGATAAAATTTACATTCCACAAAATTCAATCACATTATATGTACAATTAGATGATCAGAACAATCAATTTTAGAACTTTTCTCTCACCCCCAAATGATCAGATCTCTCCAATTCCTACCCTTAGCTCTAGGAAACTACTAATCTATTTTCTGTTATCATTTTGTCTTTTCTGGATATGTCATATAAATGAAATCATACAATATGTGGCCGTTTGTGTCTTGCTTTTTTCATTTAGCATTATGTTTTGGAAGTTCATTAATCTGTCAGGCATGTATCAGTACTTTGTACTCTGTATTACTAAGTAGTATTCCGTTTTATGGATGTACCTTTGAATAATGCTGCCATGAACATTTGTGTACAAGTCTTCATCTGGCTTTACATTTTCTTTTCTCTTGGGTAGGTACCTAGGAGTAGAATTGCTCATACAGTAAATTTACATAACTTTTCAAGAAACTGCCAAACTATTCTCCAAAATGACTGCACAATTTTACATTCCCACTATAAATATATGAGAGTTCCAGTTTCATATACGTGTAATTTATAAACACTTGTAATTGTCTCTTTTTGATCCTAGTCATTCTGTATGTGTAAAGTGGTATCTCACTGTGGTTTTACTTTGCATTTTCCTAATGACTAATGATGCTTGCATCTTTTCATGTGCTTATTGACCATTTGTATATCTTCTTTGGTAAAATATCTATTCAGATATTTTGCCCAGTTTTAATTTGGGTTATTTGTCTTATATTAAATTGAATGAGTTTTTTTATGTACACTTGATAAAAGTCCTTTATCACATACATTGTTTGCAAATATTTTCTCCTAGCCCCCTGTGACCCTTGCCCCCCTCTTTTTACTTTTCTAAGGGTGTTTTTTGAAGCGCAGAAGTTTTAAACTGGGAAGTCTAATTTATCAATATTTTCTTTATCACTTGTGCTTTTGATGTCATATCTGAAAAAAAAAATTTTTTTGCCTAAACCAAAGTCACGAGAATTTACTCCTATGTTTTTTTCTAAGAGTATTAGAGTTTTAGTTCTTATGTTAGGTTTAACTTCCTTTTGGGTCCTATATTAACTCTAATTAGGACCCAAGATATAGGGTCAATTTGAGTGCAGTATGAGGTATGAGTCTAGTCCAGTCTTTTTTTTTTTTTTTAAGAGAGAGGGAAAGTGGGGTGGGGGGCAGAGAGAGACGGAGAGAGAGAAGCTTTAATAGGCTCCACACCCAAAGCCAAGCCCGATGCGGGGCTCCATCTCACAACCCTGAGATCACCATCTGAGCCAAAATCAAGAGTCAGATGCTTAATCAACTGAGCCACCCCGGTGCCTCCAGTCTTTCTTTTTTTTTTTCTTTTAATTTTTTATTGTTATGTTAATCACCATACATTACATCATTAGTTTTTGATCAGTCTTTCTTTCTTAATTAAAAGATTGTTTAAATTCTTTTTTCTCTTAATTTTTCAAAATTAAAAGTGGTTCGAGTAAAATGATATATAGAGAAATCCAGAGAGAAGGACAAATGAAGAAATTATTTTTTTTCAATTCCCAAAGAAAATGTGAGAAATGAAAACAAAGAAGGAGAGAAACAGTTTCATACTTCCGTTCTGTTTCTCCCCAGTCTGGGTCTTGCCTTAATTGAGGAGTACATAATATAAGTGATAGTAATGGAGGGAAGGAGCAGACCCATTTTGGCCATTTTAGTCCCTGTTTGGGCCTGTTGATGAGGCTCCTCACTGGTTGCCCCGCACCACCAGGCACACAGCTACCTCAGAGTAAATTTGGTAGAGCAGCACGAGTTGAGCGGCTAGAGGGAGATGGCAAGGTTGAGTCCAAGATTTCATTTCCTTTCACTTTGGAAATCCACGTACCCATCTTTTGCTCTTCCCTGGTCAGATTTTCTATGACTAATTCTAGTATTTTAGACCTCTACTGGTAATTACAAGTGATGGTTTACCTCACAGTAAATGACCTATTCCCAGCAGACTGTGTCTCTTTATGTCACAAATCCTTTCCATAGAAAGCTCTAGCTGGAAGTCCAAAGCCACCAGTGGACTCCCACTTAACAGCCCTCTTGTGCTATCTCCCCATCTTCCTGCTGTAATTAGCCACTACTGGTTGCCATAACTGTGAGGTCTTTCATTCTCCTCGCCTTATCAGCTATGACAGAAGTAAAAAATACATATATAAGGACTGATCTTACGTGCTTAGCTATCTCGCAAGGTACATTATTGTGCCTAAGTCAGTAAACACTTGTATAAAAAAACTGACTGAACCTTTTGACCTCCTTTAGAGGGTCACCTAAAACTGAGAGACCCACAAAATCCTTCAAAAATAGCATCTCTTTACTATCAAGTTATTTTCTTCTTTTTGTCTTTCTCCCAAACATAAGTTATCTGTTAAAATAGATTCTTTATATAACTAACATTTTATTGAACACTTTTTGTGTTAAACACTATACCAAATCCCTTGAATGGATTACCGGATTTAATCTTCACAAACATTTTATGAGATGTGGTGTCTTGTTTTAGACATGATTTCTATTTGAAATATACGAATCTTTTTTCTTGAGGGAAGTGTATGTGAGATTTTTGACTTAAGCTATTATTTATGTACTCATTTTAGCTCTCATTCCTGCCAGTATATACCTATGTAGATAAAAAATTACCCTACTATTCTTCAAGGAAAGGGATTTGTTGACTTTCCCGTGAACCTCCACCAGTTGCTTCCTGCTTGCCTCATGGTTGATGAAGCGACTTAAATCTTGCTAAAAGCAAAGAAGAATGGTTGAAATATTTTCATAAAGAAGTTTATATTTTTTAAAAGACAGAAGGAGATAATAACACTTTATAAATGGGGGAAAATAACTGAGTTGCCTACCTCAATTGGAGGAAGATTCGTATGATGCAGTACATTTTGCCTGTGGAAAGTTGAGTTTTATAATAGTTCAGTTTGAAATTTCCATTATCAAATATACCATTTCAGATGGTTTAAAATATGACTTGTCAAAAATTTAGTACGTAGTTTTTTTAGGTTTACTGAAATAAGTATTTTTTATATATAAATATATATATTATATATATACATAATATATATATCTGAATTGACATGGAATCCAGGAAGATATGGTTAGCAATTACTTGGATAATTTATATCTCAGCGATGGATGACTTTATGCTCTATATATTCTTAGAGACTAGTGTATAATATTATACAGATATTTTCTTAAACCAAAGGACACTTTTTTTTCCAAAGGACACTTTTTATACTCCACAGACTTTATATGAATATTTTCCAGAGGGGCAGATGGATGTTGGCAAATACGCATGGGCTTTGATCAATCATACACATTGGTAAAGGTGATGCTATTACATTTCCCAAGATTTTAGGCCTTAGAAACTGATATAATTTTCATTTTGTCTTTTTTTCCTTTCCTTTTTTTTTGGGTAATATAATAGTTTCAGCCATTAAATTACAATAAGATTAAGCAGAGACAAGAATATTATATGAACTATTTTAGGCACATCTAAATGTACATGAAAGTAATAAGTACAAACATTGAACAAAGAAGTTGCATGTAATAATGGGGTTTTAGTTCTCACATAGCTAAAAAGTTTTGAACTTGATAAAATTAATTATCCTGTGCTTTTTAGACATTATCTATTTACAATTCATTCATATACTTCCTTCCTTCCTTCCTTCTTCCCTATGAGCAGTAGTTAGTAAAAGTCCTTGTAAACGTGTAAGATCTTGAACTCAACTGCCTGAGGTTTTTATTGTATCTCTACCACTTGTTAGTTTTGTGGCCTTTGGCAAGACAGACCACCTTGATATGTCTCAGTTTTCTACTGCAAAATGTAGAAAATAATACCTCCTCATAAATCTGTAAATTTTACTACTTGTGAAGTATTAGAAAAATAATGTAAAAAGTACCCCATATATTTCTGATGTTCCAGATTTCACAATACCTAATAATCTCCATCATTTTAGAAATTGAGTTAAATTTATGAGGCCAATTGCTTTTAAAATAATTTTTCAGTTGAAGTAAAACACATTCAAGGAAGTGCCCAAAGCATATAATATGCTCAGTTCAATGAATCATTACTAACCAGATATCCATGTTCCTTATGGGGGCTCTATGTCTGCCCCCCACCATTATCTCAACTTTCTTCCCCAAAATTAAACCCTATCCTGACTTACAGCACTGTATACTTATTGAGATATTTTATCACTTTATATAAACTCTAACAGTGAACTTGAATTTTATAAGGGAGCTTCAGTTCCCACATATCTTCTGTGCATGTGTATGCGTGTGTGTATTTAAATGTTTTATTTTGAGAAATTTCAAACAAACAAACAAAAAGTGGAAAGAATGTTTCAGTGAATTTCTACGTACCATTACCCTACTGCAAAAATCATTCACTCATGGCCAATTTTATTTTAAATATATCCCAACTTCTCTGCTTGCACAAATTATTTTGAATCAAATCCAATACAACATATTTCATCTTTAAATATTTAGAATGAATCTTTAACAAATAGAGAATCTTTTTTGCAAGCTCAACCAAATACTAATCATGTCTAAAATATTAATATTTCCTTAATATCACAAATATCTAATCATGCATCAAATTTTTCTGCTTTGTCTGTGTGTGTGTATGTATAATGTTGTTTTTTTTTTTTTGGAGTAAGTTTTAGAAACAAGGCTTACATAATACATTTGGTTGACAGGTTTTCTTAGTCCTTTTTATTCTCTATATTCTTTCTGTTTTATTTTTCCCCTGCAATCTATTTGTTTAAGTAAATGCTTCATTTATCCTATAGTTTTCCACATTCTGGTTTTTATTGATTGCATTCCAGCAGTGAGGACCATGCTTCTATTAACACATGTACGACATCCTCGTTGTAAAGCAAGAAGAAAATAATGCCAGAACATTTCCAACTAATTGCACAGAGCCCTCTATATCAAGAAATGAGCTCCACTGTGTAATAGTTCAAAAGGATCACATTCTCCTGAGGATACATGGAAGTTTTGTGTGCACACATATATGAAAGTGTAGGTAGTTTGAAAATTCATAAGACCACTTTCAGTGTATTTCCAAAGTGCTTTTTTCTCTTCTGAAAAAGAGTTTATTTGAAATACTGTTTTGTTTATAAAATGTAGCTAGTCTCTTTTCTGACATCAACTGTTCTGAGAAAAGGCAATTTAGTTTCTGCTTTAGAGAACGTTGGTGTTAAGAGTTTAAATGACTGGTGGATGGCCATTCAGATTCCACACTCACTGACATCATTTAGGCCAAACTTACAACAGTATTTTAATTTGCTCTTTTTAAATCCTGAGAAGATTGACTTTCCTTTCACTCTTTATATTTGAGGAAAGGGGTAAATTTTCTCAGAGACATGGAGCACAATTTTAGTGATTAAGTGTGTGGGGGCCAGAGGTCAATGATCTGGGTTTAGACTGAGGCTTTACCACTTACAAGCTATGTGACTTTGGATGAATTACTAACACCTCAAATTTCAGTTTCCTTTTCTACAAAATGGAATTAAAAGTCTACTTTACTTATAGGGTTGATGTGACTATTAGTTGAGATAGGCTTATTGTAAAGTGCTCAACACAAACTGGGCTCAGAGAAAAGTTCTTACTGTCAACTAACAGCATACTATATTAACAACGATTACAATGATGCAAGTAGTATGAAAATCTCCTTCCAATTCCTCCACCATGCCCCTTGTAGACCAGTTTTCCAGAGGTACATGTCTTGTTACCCATTCACTAATTCACAAACGTGTTATTCTCACAAGCTCTTCATGTGAGTCATGGCCCTAGATGCTGGGAGCACAGAGATGAATAAGATAACGTTCTATTGATTGGCTTACAATCTATCCCTCATTTTAAGAAAGTCACTAATTCCTAATTGCCTTTGGACTGATTCTAAAGCCCTCATGTTTGAGACTATACACAATATGCCTGTTAACCGGCAATGTGACCTCATTTTACCACGACTCCTCTGAGATGATCAAACTGAGTTACTTATAGTAACTCAAATACTCTTACAGCTTTCCCATCCTTATGTGTAGGTACATGCTTTTTACATGTGCCTTCATCTCTGCCTTAAGATCTACGACCCATTCTTCAAGTAAATTTTATTAAATTCTATAACTGAATGCTGTAGGGACAGAAAAAAAAAAATCTCCCTTCTTCCCTCCTAGGTTCTTTGGTTGGTCTAAAAACCAAATTGACTTAGACAGATTAACGGAAGAAAAAACAAATTTAATTTTGTACACACAGGAGACTCCAGGGCGAGTCAGGCAGTTGAGGCTTATGCACCATCTTGAGTTAAGGAATGGGACGGGGCCTGGGGCTTCAAAGAGGAGGAGGGCAATTCATAGTATGTAAGAAGAGCAGATGTTTGCTAATTAGAGGTTTGCCCTGCCATGCACATAGGACTTTCAGAGAAAAAAAGTTACCTCTCATAAAAGCTCTTTTTCTGGTATGGGCCCCCTTCCCAAATTCTTATAGTTAAGGGAGAGGTAAAAGTTTTTCCTGAGTCTTCCAGGTCTTGACTGCTTTCAGCTCAAAATAATCTACATGCCAAAGCAGCATATTTCAGGGTGGCATCTTCTACTCCCTTTCAATGCAAAGTTTGATTTTTCTGAACCCCGGTCCCCTAGCATCACTGCATATTTCTAATGGCATTTATCTAATTCAGCCTTCTAACTTAATTATGTAAATATTTGTATTTGTTTGTTGCCTTCCAACCCACATTAGCTGTTATTATAAACTCCTTGAGAGTTGTAACTGTATCTTATATATCTTTGTGAGATTTTAGCACCTAGAAAAATGGTTGTACATATAATAGGATTGTACTCTTTCATTTAAATAAAAGCAAATATATTCAGTGTCTGTATTAGCATCATATTAAAAGCAAATATTTCTCTTTTTTGACATGAACCTGAAGAAGAGGTTTCATTTTCCTCCCAACATAGTTGCAGTATCCTCTTCTTGATGAATGGTAAAGGTCACTACTTGCCCTCTAATAGTCATTCTTCCCTTTTCCCTTAATAACAGAATTTCTAACAGAGGACATGATTGCCTGACCAAAGTCTCTTTGCTGCTAGGTGTGCTGAAATAACTGTATCCGGGCCAGTGAGTTATGCAGAAAGGTGATCTGTATAACTAATTCCTAAAAAGGATTTAAGGGAAAAAGTTGATTGATTCAATCCATCACCAATTATTTTAATAAAAAGACAGTGATAATTGTGTTTTTCCCACAAATATACCTTAAATAATTTGCAAATCATGTTATTAAACTGGTGGTTTTAGGGGTAAAAATATTCGTACAGCAGCAGCACATTTAAAAAGTGGGAATTTTTTGTATTATTCATATTTTTTTAAAGATTTTATTTATTTATTTTATAGAGACAGACACAGTGAGAAAGGGAACACAAGCAGGGGGAATGAGAGAGGGAGAAGCAGGCTTCCTGCAGAGCAGGGAGTCCAACGCGGGGCTCGATCCCAGGACCCTGGCATCATGACCTGAGCTGAAGGCAGATGCTTAACGACTGAGCTACCCAGGCGCCCCTGTGTCATTCGCATTTTTTACACAGCTGCATAACTGATATCTATGCTGACATTGTTTCATTAAAATATGATGAATAGGTTATACCTGATTGTTAAGAATAGCCATAGGATAATTAAAGAGCAGGTAGGCACTCTGCTCTCTGCTCCTTTTTGACTGGCTGCAGTGTGGTTGTAGTAAGGAGCCTCCCAGGAGCATGCAGATGGGAGCAACAAGGGTTGATGGGAACAAGATAGAAAGAGCCTGGTGTCTGATTTCGGGGAGTTGGTAAACCAGCTTGGAATTCTTATGCCCAAACTTTATGTGAAAGAAAATTAACTCCTACCTTGAAAAATTTTCTGTTGTAATTGTCAGCAGCCCAACCTCTATCATAAATAAACTTATTTATAAACTTATCTCACATAAATTCACAAACTTGCTGTATATTACTTTAAAGAATAGAGCTAGCTCTAAATATATATGCTAGAATCCTAATGTAGAAATTTGAGCATAAACAAGCAGGGTATTTTCACTTCTACATATTAAAAGAGAAAATGCTTTCACTATAGAAAAAAAATCATGACAAAAAGAAGAAATTTTTATGAGAAAAACTATTTTTTCAAGCTTAAATAAAAATACATTAACATATTCATGATATCCAAGATAGATGTTACCACATTTTTAAAGCTCTGTCTTCGTAAGGTAGAATGGTACAGAAGATTATTATTAATGACCTGAAAGTTAAGGTCATTACTAGTGAAAATGCATAGGTTAAAACCAAGTCAGATTATGTCAATTCACACATAGCAAATATTAAGGTATTCTGCTTAATATGAAAATGACAAGGCATCACAGTTTGTGGTCCTGTATTTCTAAGTTTGACCATCAGATTCATGTGAAGAAGTATGGCATCTTCCTGTGATCCCCTGCAGGCTGCTATATTCAACATCTCTGAGGATATTTCTGGGCTCCTGAGTCTCATTTGTATTTAAAAAATTCCCAGAAGATTGTGATGATCAACAATTTGAGCACAACTACTGTGAAGTATAGTTCCAGAATAGAAGTTAAAAATAAAAGTCAAAGACAATCTTGAGGAACTTGTAATTTAATGTGAAGAGATAGAACAAAGACTAGAAAGTAATTGAAAACACTAAAACATTCCCAAACTTCAGAATAGAGTTGTGTACAGGAATTTCAACACTAAAACTTTTCTCTAGCTGTAAGGTTTTATAGAGTTCTTTGGAATTGCTCTTGTTTGATTTCTCAGTGCATAGTTTTTGTGTGTTTGTTTGTTTGTTTTTGGCTTCAATTACTACTAACCTCTTTGAGCAAAATCTTCTTTGAAGTTTCAGGTCAAAAAAATTTGCATAACAGATGTATACAATACCTTTTAGGTAAAAGAACACAAGTATTAATTGTCCTATGACTGTTCTTAACAATCAGGTATAATCTATTTATCATATTTTAATGAAACAATGTCAGCATAGATATCAGTTATGCAGCTTTGTAAAAAATATGAATGATACAAAAAAATCCCTTTTTAAATGTGGTGTTGGAGGAATAATTTTACCCCTAAAACCACTGATTCAACAGCATGGATTTGCTGATTACTTGGGTATATTTGTAAGAAAACACAACTATCACTATATTTTATTTAAAATAATTGGTGATGGATTGAGTCAATCAACTTTTCCCCTTAAATCCTTTTTGGGAATTAGAAAATTACAAATTAAAAAAATTAAAAGAATCAGTTATTTTCTTAGAGTAGAGCACATAGTGGGTGTTTAATATTTGTTTCAAATATATTTTAATTGAATCAAATCAGATCAAATGCTAAACTTCCAAAGGAAAGATATTAAACTATCAAAAGTGTTTATTCCATTAGATTTTGTCAACCAAGGAAAGACAAAATAAAATGCGTACATTTATTTGGCATCATAAGGATTGCATTTCAGGAGACATAGATGGAAATTAAAAGCATGCTCTGGAGAGACAAAGGAGTTAGAGTTTTTAAAGAGGAAAGAGGGAATCTACATAAGTTGTTTTGAACAAAATGTGATTGGTGTTGGTACAGCTACAGTTATGCAAATCTATATGTAACTGGTTGCTAGGGCTAGTGTTAGGTGGAAAGTCCACTTATGTCCATTTTACCATGCAGCAGGTGTTCTAACAGTGATTTAATTAGCTATCAACAAGGGACTTCTTTGCTCCTCCTACACTCACTGTTAAGGCCAAGATAGAAGCATGACAAAACTAAACACATTCTTCTTTACTAAGTAGCAACTTTGAGTGAAATTTCTTTGTATTCTCCTAATGAAATTTTGAACTCAGTACAAAGGGGTTTACAACTTTAGCACACTCTCTCACAGTACTTGCAATTTTTCCCTACTCAGGAGTCATTTGAATTACAAATATATCTGGGAAGAAACTCTTAAAATATTAGGATTTGTGACTTATTCAGTGAATTTTTATGTATAAGCAAATATATTCTTACCTTTAGCACATACTATGGCTAATCAACTACTTGGCAGTATTAATTTCAACAAATTATTTTTATGGAAAACATATTGTGAAACCAGGAGTACACTGGGACATGTTAACATTTTTCACTTCCTGTTGTAGGGGATGAAATTAATTTTCCTTTTACCCTTCTAAGTTCTTGGCTCAGGACCTCCCTGTCCATAATCAGATTAATAGGAGAAAAACAAACAGAAGTTTAATCACATGTATACTCTATACATGGAAGATACCCAGCAATGTTGTATGGGAAGGGAGCCAGTTATGGGAGGTTATCAGATAAAGCAAGTAAACAAGGGTTGTCATTTAAGTCAGTTACTTTTTCTATTGATATGAGTTTCTATAGATTTAGTCCTCTTCATGGTATAGAGAAGACACCTTTATAAATGTCCCTTACAAAAGAGTGGTTTCTACTGGGTTTTCAGAGATTCTCCTGTCTCTTGTTTCTTAAAAAATAGCCAGCTGAAGAAGCATATTTTGGGAAGGCAAATTCTGTTCCCCTTCAGTGTGTCAACTTTTTGAAAATAAAGATCCACAGTGAGAGGCAAACAAGTGTCTATTTGGGAACAAGGAATTGCAGTTTGAGGAGCACAGATTCAGATAAATACCCAAATACTGTTCCTGCTTCTAGGGTGAGAGCAAAGGGTTTTTATGAGGAAAAGGAAGGGGGCAATTACATGAGTTGAAGAAAAGGGAAAAAAAAGTTTTTTTATGGGTGTTAACAAACCAAACTACTCTGGGTTATATACTGATTAACTGTTGATTTTATCTTCAGAAAGTCCATAACTATCAGTCTTGTGGTCAGGATGTGATCAAAGTAATTAGAATTAATTAAAACAATTGTGGTTTTGCCCAGCCCAAAGGTTTTGGTTCAGTTCAAACAAGATGAGTAGTGTGGTTTCTGTAAAATGGTCATTCTGACTCCATTTTATTTTATTTTATTTTATTTATTTTATTTTGTAAGATTTTAATTTCATTTATTTGAGAGCAAGAGAGAGAGCATGAGCAGGGGAGAGGGGCTGAGGGAGAGAGAGAAGCAGAATCCCCAGTGAGCAGGGAGCCCCACTCGGGGCTCCATCCCAGGACTGTGGGATCATGAACTGAGCTGAAGGCAGACCCTTAGCCGACTGAGCCACCCAAGTGCGCCCCGCCCCCTTTTAAAGACTTTATTTCTGACTCCATTTTAAAATGACTCTAGTCCTGTCAATTTTTCATATTTCCCCATTTCGATCTAGATCTTTCTCTGAAAATATCAACCCCTGGAAAACTGTGCTGATGAGCCATCATGCATCACGGATCCCTCCTTGCCAGGAAAGCTCATTCTCAGTGTATCAAATTCCATGTGGAGGCAAAGTGGTTCCTTGGGAGCCTTAGGCCACATTTGAGCAAGAGTGCCACTGCCAAAAATGGCTTTATCATCCAATTTCTTAAGGCCAGATATCTTCTGCAGTTTCTGGAACTGCCCTATGTCATGTCTTATAAGCCTTAGAACTCATTTCTAAATGCTGAGCGACCGTTATCTAGGTGGTGTCCATTGAACTATACAGAGGATACAAAGTTTTGCAATGACAAAAATCCCAAAAATAATAAATAAAATGCTGAGTACACATTGGCGGAGTAATCTGAACTAGGAAGCAATTCCTGAGGGCGGCTAGCTAAAAAGATCAAAGAACTATGGGGCACTGCATTTAACCACTTGGTTTGTGTCCAGATTTTACCTAGTTTCTATTTCTACTTCACCAGAGGTGTTCACCCAAGTATAAGATGTGTTTATTGCAAAACAAACCCTACCTTGTTCCACTAGGAAGTAATCAAGAGCAATTCTATTATTTAGTACAACTTGTGCAAAGGAGTCCAAAGCCTTTTGGGCAGCTATTGCTTTAGTGACAGATTGGCAATATCCCTCAAGGTTTTAGATAGATTTCTGATCATGTATTCATTTACCTAGCAAACTATGTTATACCTATAGAGAATCAGAGAATTGCTTGTTTCAAAGCCTGTTTAATCTTTAGTGCTAGAAATAGATAATTTTTTGATCATTTTTTTTTCAGAGCCATTTGCAAATGTGTTCTACTATTTTTTTTTCCTGAAGAGGTATTCTGACCTTCAACTAACATTTAAATTATACATGATTACCATAACTTAAATTATTGTAAAGATCAGAAAACACAGGCCAGCAGAAAAGGATCTATCCAATACATTAATGTATGCCACATCTAAGACAGTTGAAAAAAAGAATATATAAACAAACACTGAACTTCATATTGAAGTGAATTATTGGGTAGAGGTGGAGGACTGATTGTTGTTAAAGGTATGAAAGTAGAGGAAAACTTATTTAAAATGAGTTGGAAGCACTGAAGGGAGAGCTCTCACATACCACTTTGAGCCTGCAAAACCAGTGAGAAGGAAAGTAATTGTCAACAAGGGAGGGCATTTTCATAGAAGAATTTATCTCTTGACTTTAAGAAAAGGAAGGAAGATCCCTCCCCGCCCCAGCAACAACCACCTGCAGTCAATGAGAAACCATCAAAGACTCAAACCCTTCTTCTCCAATAAATTTACCTGACTACAAGTTGGAATAGGGAGGAGTAATTGAGTGTGGCTGAACCAATACCAGGAGCAAGAGGAAGAAGCCATAGTTGACGAGTTGAATGCTATCCCAGGATTCACTGAATGTCTTATTTTCTTAAAGTCCTTCCTTCTGGTTTAAATTATCATCGTTCCTCTGACTGAATGAGAAATTCAAAAGTGGAGCAAAGCAAGTGTCTTTCTAATGCTCGTGAGGATGATGCAAAGATTTTGTTCTAACATTATTGAAAACCTGCTATTTGCCAGGTACTAGGTTGGCCTTGGAAATTTTTAAATAAATTCACCACAGTCCCTATCCTCAAGGAGATTGAAATTTAATTTGAGAAACAGAGGAATAATCATTTTATAGTGATGAAGATTTCATAGGTTATAAACTTAACACAAACTTAGTGATCAGAAAATCCTCTGTGATGAGGAAGCATAAAGGCTTATCAAGAAGATTGGAAGCAATAGGGATAGGAGTGGGGCATGAGAAGGGAAGAATGAGAGGGAGAATGGAAATATTTTGGGATCTCATGTTACAGATAAATATTCTTATGCTAGTGTTGTTTTCACTCATTGTAAATAGTGATTTTTTTAAAAAATGTAATAATAATAAACTTCATTTTTTTATTTTTTGGAGTTGACAAATTTTATCTGGGTGTGTTCTTTGTTTAATATCTTGATTAATATCCATGATTTTAATTTATGTAATTTTAATCTCTTTGCACTGTATTCTCTAGAATCGTTTTCTTCATTATTCAAATTACAAACTAAATTTTCAGCTCTCTTCATTCTTCTAGTTAGCACTTTTAAAAAAATTCTGCAACCATCATGAATTCACATTTCTTCATAAATGCAGTCTGTTTGTGAGGCTTGGCTAACATATCTCAGTCAACAGAACAACTGTATTTTTTCATGAATTTTGTATCCCAAAATTTCTATATTTTTTGTAGATTTATATCCCAACATTCTTATGAATTGTATCTTAATGAAAGCATTATTTCCTATTCCCCAGAGTCAATCAGCATAAATAACTAGTGCAAGGTGTTGAAGAGCTGACAAGCTCAAGTTCCTTGAATACTAAATGAAGACACAAAATAGAAGACTTAAAATCTTGCTGATGCATAGTAGTAAAGGTGCTGTTGCATACTCTTGCCCTTGCCAATTGAAAATACATGTTTTCTATATCTCATTAAATAAAGACAAATCGCTATCATTTTAATAGCTACGTACTGTTTGCTAGGAGATGTTTCAATTTGTTTTGGTAGGAAAACCACATGTGGCACAACTGTTAAAATTGGAGATACTATTTACTTGAATGAACCATGATCTGCTCTTATTTTCTATATTCCATAAATATAGAGAGGACCAATGAAAGGTGAATATAAACAAATTGAAAAACATCTACTCTGATGTTTCATCAATCTCTCTGAATCTTCATAGATGAAGTGGGGTTTTATAATTACTGATATGTTTTTGGTTGAGAGAAGGGGACCAGATGGCTTACAAATAGACCTCCTTACCATTATATTTTCTTTTCCCTAACTGAAGAAGTCAATACAATTTTTTTGCAGTTACAGAAGATAACTATTCTAAGTTTATCCTGTGTAACTTGGGAAGTAACATCTGTAGTGTTCAGGATTCCATAATCAATTATTACAGGGTCATACCTCTGTTTATCATCTGGTACCCACCATTCCCTACTCAGACTTGTGGAGCCGAGTTGCCTTGTAGATCCAAAGAATTATAGCTTTTATCAAGGAAGCCCTGAATTTTTTGTGTAGTTCTTTTTTCCCTCCTTATGTTGTTGTCTGAATAAATGGCATAGGTAACTTTGAGGAAAATTAGAGGCTAAGATCAAAGTGTGCATTTGTATACCATAGCAAGAGACTTCCTTGGGGTATTAGTCATACCTTCACAAAATAATGTAACAACCTGTGATTGCATTTAGTGTGGGGAATAAATTAGGAGTAGTAACTCTAGTTTTACGGCTAGTTTTGTTTTTTGTTCAATAGTCCTGAGTGTTTTGTTTGTTTTAGTTTAGTTTAGTTTTGCTTTTTGCTCTGATTTGACCTTGGTATACTTCGTGGTAGACTCAATAGGATTGTAAACACTACACAATGTCATTTCCCAAGTTTACTTCACTTGACATTTATTTTATTTGTAGGGACTGATCAATTATTAACCACAGGTAGAAATCCATATGATTTCATTTTGTTTTATCATTCCAGTATAAACTTAATGGGCTGACTTTCAATTTTATTTCTGGAAACATCATGATTTATTAACTATAGCCTGAGGGTCCATATTTATGTCATATCATTATTGAAGTGCTAAGTGCAATATATGTCCAGCTGACTATTGTGGTAACTATCCCATTATATGTCTGGAGGTTATATACATGTACTTGGTATATTTCCACTGCAATAAGTAATCTAACAAGTATTTGTACTCACTCTCACCAATATTCCGGTCTATGATAAAACAATGAATGGGTTGTTTTTAAAATATTTAGCTACTATTCTCTCCAGTCTATTCTTCAAAATCTGTCATTGGGGCCCTCTTGGGAATTATTGGGTGAGAAAGAGCAAAGCTAGCATTTCGTCCTGTAATACCATTGAATTTATTCCTTTATATATCTCATGATACTATTGAATACCTTATTTTATATTTGATGGCCATAATCTTCAGTATAATATAAAATGAGTCCTTGTTATAACTATTATTGAATTATCTAACTTATAAAATTGCTACAAATCAGAAATTTCTACCTGAGTTAGGCCATCAAATGAGTTGTCTCTGGTAAATGCTCTTATATCCATAAATTCTTTGTGACCAAAATTTATGATCTTTTATTGATAGAGCACCTTTTAAAATCCATTCCTAATTTGTTTCCTGGCCTTCTATATGATATAAATTAGAAAATTTCTGTATTTCTTTCTCCATGTGAGCTTTTCCTTTATACATTAAATCTTTAAGTCTATACCCAAGGTATAATGCTAAAAGATTCATGTTATAAGCCTAGTTGCAATCAGAAGTGAAAAATGAGAAGGTGTGAGTTTTAAATTTTTCTGCAAGGAAGAAACAATTTCATCTGACAAGCTCTTCCAGTGAAGGAGTAGGAACCACTCAGTTGGTCAAGTATGTAAGATAAGTTGTGTTTTCAAAATATTTGAGTAAATGGATACCATGATTTTTCTAAATCCATCTAGATAGCCCCTGGTAGATATTTAGATTCTCCTATTTTATATAGGAAACATGACAAACTGATGCTGTAATCCAGCAATTCTGCAGGATCCAACTCTGATTAGTAGTGTGGTCTGAGCTTTATGACAAAGTGAATAAGATATAACTACTTGAAAGATGTCACACAAATTTTTTTACTTTTATTCTGTAGCTTGAAGTGAGAATTTACTGATCTGACATTTGTTGTTTCATTCTTGATATTAAACACAGTCAGATGCAGCAAAATATTTATTTGTTGCCTTGTTTGCTTGCTTATTTATTTGTTTGTTTATATATTCATTTATTTATATTCTATGGCAATAGTTACCTAGTTATCCAGAGCCTTTCCCTAACTATAGCAACAATTTAATTTACTCTTTTCATTTTGTTTACTATAAGCTTTTGGGCTCTTAATGTAAAATATAGCTTCTCACTGTTCAATATTCTCTCTATCCAGGCACCAGTTCAAACACAACAATTTGTTCCAAGATACTTCCTAAAACTATATCTTTTGAATCAGTTTCTTACTATTGAAGCCTTTGATGGCAAAAAATTAAAACCACTTTGAGTATTTTAAAGAAATGAGAAATAATTGGGAGAATATGGATTAGCCTACATAATCCAATAAACAAATAAAGAACCAGGCTCAGAAACAATAGTAGTTCTGGGTTTTCAAGTAGTGGGAGCTAACTTCATCTTTTTGGACGGTTTGGCATCAATCTATTTTCTGCCCTTTTATCATTTCTTTAGAGTCAAAATCTTGAGAGGGAGAGTAATTATCCTAGCTTGCCTCATCCGTCTTCACCTTCCTTGATTTTATACTGGAGCTTGGATCCTAAGCATAATTTTATTAAATACAGAGTTCGAAATTTCCACTAAGATGATAAACAATGAGGAAGAAATAATTTATCTGAAGAGAATCTGATGCTATCATCAAAAGAATGGGAAATAATAAAAAAAAGAATGGGAAATTGATACAAAATGTCTCAAACTATAAATATCCTTTGTAATTATTAATAGCCAAATGTTTTATTTCCCATGTGATAGTATGATAATGGTGGATCTTTCTTCCATCATTTCCTTCTATTTATTGGAGATAATTATTATAGAGTAAATGATAATTTTTTGTTATTTTTGAGAATAAAATAACCTAGCTTTATGAAAACTAGATATAAACAATTGTATTAAAATGGCATTTTAAATTAATTTAATTATGGTGCAAACTATCATTTTTCCTCTTTTTAAAATTTATTTTTTACTATGAGAAGAGAATGTCCAGAAACATTGAGTACTAAAAATCTGCTCATGACATTGTTTTACCAAAATTTCTAATGGAGGGTATTTTATTTTCTGATATATCCTTCATTTATTAATGATGAGGTGGATGAACCAAAGCAATTAAAAAAAAAATCCTGGACAAAAACATCCATTCTCATTTTGAATTCATTTTTTTTAAAGATTTTATTTATTTATTTGACAGAGAGAGACACTGCGAGAGAGGGAACACAAGCAGGGGGAGTGGGAGAGGGAGAAGCAGGCTTCCCACTGAGCAGGGAGCCCGATGTGGGGCTCAATCCCAGGACCCTGAGATCATGACCTGAGCTGAAGGCAGACACTTAACGACTGAGCCACCCAGGCGCCCCTCATTCTGAATTCATTGATTGGAGTGAATTCAGTGGTTACAATAGCACCACTGGCTAAGAATCAACCTCCCACAGTAAGATGCTGTTCAGGTCTTCTCATTAGGTCACATAGGTCTCTTAGATATCTGCGCCATGTTTAAAGTCTCACACAAAATATCTGTGTTACTTAAGTTACACAATTTAGCAGTGTTTGTTCTATGGAAACATAATCTTGAAAGAAGGGGCAAAGTAGAAAACGATCTGTTTGTATATGTGAGTACATTATTGGACTGTGCATGAGTTTGAGGGCATTGTAGCTCTTGTTAAAGAGTAATTCCTCCAGCGAAGGATCTGTCAATTCCCAGGTGCTCCTGGTGCTGAGGGTTTCTACTCATTTCACCATGTGTTGTGAGGTCAGGGTATATTCATCTACTGGTTGGCTCAGGTGGTTTGAACTGAATTTGGTTGTTCTTCTCTTCCATCTAAGCTTTATTTCTCAGCCTCAGGATATGTGGAGTACTTGACCATTTCTATTTTCTTTCGGACTCTGTTCCTAGAATTAAATTAAGTATTGATTTGAATTAGAATAATCAATAGTCATGCTTCCTCCCATTAGTCTGATAAATTTTACATTTAGTAATAAGCATAGGCCTATAGAGGATGCACAATGTTTGTGTGAATTCTCTCCAAGCTTTAATAACTTGCCTTTATTTTTAATACTATTAAATTTTAAAAAATTATAGGTAAGAAATATGTGCTTACTGAGCATCCCTTAAAGTTGATTCAAATAGAAAGAAAAAAAAATGCTGTTTTAGAATAAGAGACCCCAACCTGGAAATTAGATGAAATAAGGGATACAGAGTACCCAGTACAGGACAGAGTACTTAGTAGGCACTCAAAACATTTGTTCTCTTATAACCACTTAGGGTATATATTCCAAGGGTTAATAAATAAAGTGAATTCACTGATGTATTTATTAATTGTTGTCTTACAATATTATCACAAATTTAGCTGTTTCAAACAACACATATTTATTACCTAACATTTTCTGTGAATCATGAATCTAAGCACAGCTTTGTTGGATCCTTCTTGTAGGGACTCAAAAGGCTACAGTTGAGATATTGGCCAGGCATATGGTCTTATCTAAGGTTCAGCAGAGGAAAAATTCACTTCCAAACTCATATGGTTACTGGCAGCATTCAGTTCCTTGAAGTTGTATAATTGAAGACATCAAAGGAATGTTTCTCTATACCAAGGAATGTCAAAGACAGCCACCACCTCCAGAAGCTAGGGGAGAGGTATGGAACAGATTTTCCTTCACAGCCCTCAGAAAGACCCATACCTGCCAACACCTTGATCTTAGACTTCTAGGTTCCAGAACCATAACACGATATATTTCTGTAGCTTAAGGCACCCAGTTTTTGGTACCTTATTACATCAACCCTAGTAAACTAATACAGGGTATGATTTTGTAACTTGCCCAATAACCAAAGTGATTTCTAGATAGAGAAAGACTATATGGCAGGTTTCCTGAGGACAAGTTTAGCGGGGGTTTTCCAGTATGTAGTGCCCAGAGAATGCCACAGTTTCTAACAGCATCCTTGTAACATCTTTAATTTTCTATTAGAGAACCAAAGAAAATAGGTTGTTTAATGAAATTGTTTCTGTACTTTATGGGTTTCTCCTAAGTATTATATTATAAAAAGAAACCATTATTTTATTGATTAGTAGCCCATGACTTAAAGGAGTGTGTTTATAATGTTTAGTTCTCATTGTAAGTTGTACTAATGCTCTTATTCTCAGAGAGGACATAAATTTACTTCTAAATAAACCATGTTATAATGTAGTTAAAGTTCTAGTTGACAATGAAGTCATTTTAGCTCAACATAATGGTTTGAGTGGAATTTAGAATATACCAGTGTCACCTAATCAGAGTTTCCTATGCAGGGTTTTTTTCCCGTGTTCTATTACAACATTTTTCTCTTTAAATTTTTTATTGTTATGTTAATCACCATACATTGCATCATTAGATTTTGATGTAGTGTTCCATGATTCATTGTTTGTGCATGGTACCCAGTGCTCCACGCAGAACGTGCCCTCTTTAATACCCATCACCAGGCTAACCCATCCCCCCACCCCCCTCCCCTCTAGAATCCTCAGTTTGTTTTTCAGAGTCCATCATCTCTCATGGTTCGACTCCCCCTCCGTTTCCCCCCCTTCATTCTTCCCCTCCTGCTATGTTCTTTTTTTTTTCTTAACTTATATTGCATTATTTGTTTCAGAGGTACACATCTGTGATTCAATAGTATTGCACAATTCACAGTGCTCACCATAGCACATAACCTCCCCAGTGTCTATCACACACCCACCGCCTCCCTCCCACCCCCCACCACTCCAGGAACTCTCTGTTTGTTTCCTGAGATTAAGAATTCCTCATATCAGTGAGGTCATATGATACATGTCTTTCTCTGATTGACTTATTTCGCTCAGCATAACCCCCTCCAGTTTCATCCACGTTGTTGCAAATGGCAAGATCGCATTTCTTTTGATGGCTGCATAATATTCCATTGTGTATATATACCACTTCTTCTTTATCCATTCATCTGTCGATGGACACCTTGGCTCTTTCCACAGTTTGGCTATTGTGGACATTGCTATTATAAACATTGGGGTGCACGTACCCCTTCGGGTCCCTACATTTGTATCTTTGGGGTAAATACCCAGTAGTGCAATTGCTGGATCGTATGGTAGCTCTAATTTCAACTGTTTGAGGAACCTCCACACTGTTTTCCAGAGTGGTTGCACCAGCTTGCATTCCCACCAACAGTGTAGGAGGGTTCCCCTTTCTCCACATCCCAGCCAACATCTGTCATTCCCTGACTTGTTAATTTTAGCCATTCTAACTGGTGTGAGGTGGTATCTCATTGAGGTTTTGATTTGGATTTCCCTGATGCCGAGCGATGTTGGACAATTTTTCATGTGCCTGTTGGCCATTTGGATGTCTTCTTTGGGAAAAATGTCTGCTCATGTCTTCTGCTCATTTCTTGATTGGATTATTCTTCTGGTGTTGAGTTTGATAAATTCTTTATAGATTTTGGATACTAGCCCTTTATCTGATGTGCCATTTGCAAATATTTTCTCCCATTATGTTGGTTGTCTTTGTTTTTGTTGACTGTTACTTTTGCTGTGCAAAAGCTTTTTATCTTGATGAAATCCCAATAGTTCATTTTTGCCCTTGCTTCCCTTGCCTTTGGTGATGTTTCTAGGAAGAAGTTGCTGCGGCTGAGGTCGAAGAGGTTGCTACCTGTGTTCTCCTTTAGGATATTCATGGACTCCTGTCTCACATCTAGGTCTTTCAGCCATTTGGAGTCTATTTTTGTGTGTGGTGTAAGGAAATGGTCAGTTTCATTCTTCTGCATGTGGCTGTCCAATTTTCCCAACACCATTTGTTGAAGAGACTGGCTTTTTCCATTGGACATTCTTTCCTGCTTTGTCAAAGATGAGTTGACCATAGAGTTGAGGGTCCATTTCTGGGCTCTCTATTCTGTTCCATTGATCTATTGTCTGTTTTTGTGCCAGTACCATACTGTCTTGATGATGACAGCTTTGGAATAAAGCTGGAAGTCTGGAATTGTGATGCCGCCAGCTTTGCTTTTCTTTTTCAACATTCCTCTGGCTATTCGGGGTCTCTTCCAGTTCCATACAAATTTAAGGATTATTTGTTCCATTTCTTTGAAAAAAGTGCATGGTATTTTGATGGGGAGTGCATTGAATGTGTAGATTGCTCTAGGTAGCATTGACATCTTCACAATGTTTTTCTTCCAATCCATGAGCATGGGACGTTTTTCCATTTCTTTGTGTCTTCCTCAATTTCTTTCATGAGTATTTTATAGTTTTCTCAGGACAGATCCTTTGCCTCTGGTTAGCTTTATTCCTTGGTATCTTATGGTTTGGGGTGCCATTGTCAATGGGATCGACTCCTTAATTTGTCTCTCTTCGGTCTTGTTGTTGGTGTATAGGAATGCCACTGATTTCTGTGCATTGATTTTATATCCTGCCCCTTTACTGAATTCCTGTATGAGTTCTAGCAGTTTTGGGTGGAGTCTTTTGGGTTTTCCATATAAAGTATCATCTCATCTGCAAAGAGTGAGAGTTTGACTTCTTCTTTGCCAATTTGGATGCCTTTTATTTCTTTTTGTTTCTGATTGCTGTGGCTAGGACTTCTAATACTATGTTGAATGCAGTGGTGAGAGTGGACATTCCTGACTTTAGGGGGAAAGCTCTCAGTTTTTCCCCATTGAGAATGATATTCGCTGTAGGTTTTTCACAGATGGCTTTTATGATATTGAGGTAGGTACCCTCTATATCTGTACTCTGAAGAGTTTTGATCAAGAAAGGATGCTGTACTTTGTCAAATGCTTTCTCTGCATCTATTGAGAGGATCATATGATTCTTGTTCTTTCTTTTGTTAATATATTGTATCCAGTTGATTGATTTGCAGATGTTGAACCAACCTTGCAGCCTAGGAATAAATCCCACTTGGTCGTGGTGAATAATACTTTTAATGTACTGTTGGATCCTATTGGCTAGTATTTTGGTGAGAATTTTTGCATCCATGTTCATCAAGGATATTGGTCTGTAATTCTCCTTTTTGATGGGGTCTTTGTCTGGTTTTGGGATCAAGGTAATGGTGGCCTCATAAAATGAGTTTGGAAGTTTTCCTTCCATTTCTATTTTTTGGAACAGTTTCAGGAGAATAGGTGTTAATTCGTCTTTAAATGTTTGGTAGAATTCCTCTGGGAACCCATCTGGCCCTGGGCTTTTGTTTGTTGGGAGATTTTTGATGACTGCTTCAATTTCCTTAGTGGTTATAGGTCTGTTCAGGTCTTCTATTTCTTCCTGGTTCAGTTTTGGTAGTTGATACATCTCTAGGAATGCACCCATTTCTTCCAGGTTATCTAATTTGCTGGCATAGAGTTGCTCATAATATGTTCTTAGAATTGTTTGTATTTCTTTGGTGTTGGTTGTGATCTCTCCTCTTTCATTCATGATTTTGTTGATTTGGGTCATTTCTCTTTTCTTTTTGATCAGTCTGGCCAGGGGTTTATCAATCTTGTTAATTCTTTCAGAGAACCAGCTCCTAGTTTCGTTGATCTGTTCTACTGTTCTTTTGGTTTCTATTTCATTGATTTCTGCTCTGATCTTCGATCTTTCTCTTCTCCTGCTGGGTTTAGGCTCTATTTGCTGTTTTTTCTCTAGCTCCTTTAGGTGTAGGGTTAGGTTGTGTATTTGAGACCTTTCTTGTTTCTTGAGAAAGGCTTGTATTGCTATATACTTTCCTCAAAGGACTGCCTTTTCTGTATCCCAAAGATTTTGAACAGTCGTGTTTTCCTTTTCATTGGTTTCCATGAATTTTTTTAATTCTTCTTTAATTTCCTGTTTGACCCGTTCATTCTTTAGTAGGATGCTCTTTAGCCTCTATGTATTTGAGTTCTTTCCAACTTTCCTCTTGTGACTGAGTTCTAGTTTCAAAGCATTGTGGTCTGAAAATATGCAGGGAATAATCCCAATCTTTGGTATCGGTTGAGACCTGATTTGTGACCTAGGATGTGATCTATTCTGGAGAATGTTCCATGGGCACTAGAGAAGAATGTGTATTCCGTTGCTTTGGGATGGGATGTTCTGAATCTGTCTGTGAAGTCCATTTGGTCCCTTGTGTCATTTAAAGTCTTTATTTCCTTGTTGATCTTTTTCTTAGATGATCTGTCCATTTCAGTCAGGGGGGTGTTAAAGTCCCCCACTATTATTGTATTGTTGTCAATGTGTTTCTTTGCTTTTGTTATTAATTGCCTTGTATAATTGGCTGCTCCCATGTTGGGGGCATAGATATTTACATTGTTAGATCTTCTTGTTGGATAGACCCTTTAAGTAGGATATAGTGTCCTTCCTCATCTCTTATTACAGTCTTTGTTTTAAAATCTAGTTTGTCTGATATAAGGATTGCCACCCCAGCTTTCTTTTGGTGTCCATTAGCATGGTAAATTGTTTTCCACCCCTTCACTTTCAATGTGTGGGTGTCTTTGGGTCTAAAATGAGTCTCTTGCAGACAGCATATCGATGGGTCTTGTTTTTTAATCCAGTCTGATAGTCTGTGTCTTTTGATTGGGGCCTTTAGCTCATTTACATTCAGGGTAACTATTGAAAGATATGAATTTAGTGCCATTGTATTGCCTGTAAGGTGACTGTTACTGTATATTGTCTGTTTTCCTTTCTGGTCTATGCTGCTTTTAGGCTCTCTCTTTGCTTAGAGGACCCCTTTCAATATTTCTTGTAGGGCTGCTTTCGTGTTTGCAAATTCCTTTAGTTTTTGTTTGTCCTGGAAGCTTTTTATCTCTCTTTGAATTTTCAAAGACAGCCTAGCTGGATATATTATTCTTGGCTGCATATTTTTCTCATTTAGTGCTCTGAATATATCATGCCAGTCCTTTCTGGCCTGTCAGGTCTTGGTGGATAGGTCTTTTGCCAATCTAATGTTTCTACCATTATAGGTTACATATGTCTTCTCCCGAGCTGCTTTCAGGATTTTCTCTTTGTCTCTGAGACTCGTAAGTTTTACTATTAGATGTCAGGGTGTTGACCTATTTTTATTGATTTGGAGAGGGGTTCTCTGTGCCTCCTGGATTTTGATGCCTGTTTCCTTCCCCACATTAGGGAATTTCTCTGCTATAATTTGCTCCAATATACCTTCTGCTCCTCTCTCTCTTTCTTCTTCTTCTGGGACCCCAATTATTCTAATGTTGTTTCATCTTATCGTATTGCTTATCTCTCGAATTCTGCCCTCGTGATCCAGTAGTTGTTTATTTCTCTTTTTCTCAGCTTCTTTATTTTCCATCATTTGTTCTTCTATATCACTGATTCTCTCTTCTGCCTCATTTATCCTAGCAGTTAGTGCCCCCATTTTTGACTGCACTTCATTAATAGCCTTTTTGATTTTGACTTGGTTAGATTTTAGTTCTTTTATTTCTCAAGAAAGGGTTTCTCTAATAACTTCCATGCTTTTTTCAAGCCCAGCTAGTATCTTTAAAGTCATGATTCTGAACTCTAGGTCCGACATCGCACTAATGTCCGTATTGAGTAGGTCCCTGGCAAACGGTACTACCTCTTTTTCTTTTTGTTGAGGTGATTTTTTCGTCTTGTCATTTTGTCTAGAGGAGAATAGATGAATGAGATAACAAATTGCTAACAGGTTAACAACATCCCCAGAAAATATACTCTAATCAAATCAGAAAAGACCTGAAACCAGGGGAAAAGAAAGGGAAAGAAAGAAAAAAGAAAGAAAAGAAAAAAGAAAGAAGGAAAGAAAGAAAGAAAGAAAGAAAGAAAGAAAGAAAGAAAGAAAGAAAGAAAGAAAGAAAGAAAGAAAGAAAAAGGTAAAAACAAACAAAAAAAACACAGAATATAATCAAATATGATCAGGGTGTTGCATATATCAGTGACACACACTAGATATTGGGTGTAGTTTGGCCAGTTAGAAGATAGTGCCTCCTAAAATTTTAAAGAAAGAAAGACTTATATATGTAGAAAATAAGAGTTGATACGTTGAAGGGATGGAATTTGACTGTAAAGGTGAAAATTATAAAAAATTTTAAGAAAGGAATTGATAAGAAGATGTTTGAAAGAAGAGGATTAAAAAAAGGAAAGAAAGAAAGAAAAAAGAAAAAGGGGAGAGAATATGATCAGGCAGGAGACTAGAACAAAGCCACACACTAGAGATTTAGGGTATATTTTGATATGTTAGAAGAAACTGTATCTCTAATTTTTTTTAAAATTTTTTATTGTTATGTTAATCACCATATATTACATAATTTGTTTTGGTGTACTGTTCCATGATTCATTGTTCGTTCATAACACCCAGTGCTCCATGCAGAATGTGCCCTCCTCAATACCCATCACCAGGCTAACCCATCCCCCCAGCCCCTCCCCTCTAGAACCCTCAGTTTGTTTTTCAGAGTCCATCATCTCTCCTGGTTCGTCTCCCCCTCTGACTTACTCCCCTTCATTCTTCCTCTCCTGCTATCTTCTTCTTTTCCTTTTTTCTTAAAATATGTTGCGTTATTTGTTTCAGAAGTACAGATCTGTGATTCAGCAGTCTTACACAATTCACAGCGCTCACCGTAGCACATATCTTCCCCAATGTCCATCACCCAGCCACCCCATCCCACCCACCCCCGACCACTCCAGCAACCCTCAGTTTGTTCCTGAGATTAAGAATTCCTCATATCAGTGAGGTCATATGATACATGTCTTTCTCTGATTGACTTATTTCACTCAGCATAACACCCTCCAGTTCCATCCACGTCGTTGCAAATGGCAAGATCTCATTCCTTTTGATGGCTGCATAATATTCCATTGTGTATATATACCACTTCTTCTTTATCCATTCATCTGTCGATGGACATCTTGGCTCTTTCCACAGTTTGGCTATTGTGGACATTGCTATTATAAACATTGGGGTGCACGTACCCCTTCGGGTCCCTACATTTGTATCTTTGGGGTAAATACCCAGTAGTGCAATTGCTGGATCGAATGGTAGCTCTAATTTCAACTGTTTGAGGAACCTCCATACTGTTTTCCAGAGGGGTTGCACCAGCTTGCATTCCCACCAACAGTGTAGGAGGGTTCCCCTTTCTCCACATCCCCGCCAACATCTGTCGTTCCCTGACTTGTTAATTTTAGCCATTCTGACGGGTGTGAGGTGGTATCTCATTGAGGTTTTGATTTGGATTTCCCTGATGCCGAGCGATGTTGAGCACTTTTTCATGTGCCTGTTGGCCATTTGGATGTCTTCTTTGGAAAAATGTCTGTTCATGTCTTCTGCCCATTTCTTGATTGGATTATTTGTTCTTCTGGTGTTGAGTTTGATAAGTTCTTTATAGATTTTGGATACTAGCCCTTTCTTTTGGATACTAGCAAATCTTTTCTCCCATTCTGTCGGTTGTCTTTTGGTTTTGTGGACTGTTTCTTTTGCTGTGCAAAAGCTTTTTATCTTGATGAAATCCCAATAGTTCATTTTTGCCTTGGCTTCCTGTGCCTTTGGTGATGTTTCTAGGAAGAAGTTGCTGCGGCTGAGGTCGAAGAGGTTGCTACCTGTATTCTCCTTTAGGATTTGGATGGACTCCTGTCTCACGTTTAGGTCTTTCAACCATTTGGAGTCTATTTTTGTGTGTGGTGTAAGGAAATGGTCCAGTTTCATTCTTCTGCATGTGGCTGTCCAATTTTCCCAACACCATTTGTTGAAGAGACTGTCTTTTTTCCACTGGACATTCTTTCCTGCTTTGTCAAAGATAAGTTGACCATAGAGTTGAGGGTCCATTTCTGGGCTCTTGATTCTGTTCCATTGATCTATGTGTCTGTTTTTGTGCCAGTACCATACTGTCTTGATGATGACAGCTTTGTAATAGAGCTGGAAGTCCGGAATTGTGATGCCGCCAGCTTTGCTTTTCTTTTTCAATATTCCTCTGGCTATTCGGGGTCTCTTCTGGTTCCATACAAATTTTAGGATTATTTGTTCCATTTCTTTGAAAAAAGTGGGTGGTATTTTGATGGGGATTGCATTGAATGTGTAGATTGCTCTAGGTAGCATTGACATCTTCACAATGTTGGTTCTTCCAATCCATGAGCATGGGACGTTTTTCCATTTCTTTGTGTCTTCTTCAATTTCTTTCATGAGTATTTTATAGTTTTCTGAGTACAGATCCTTTGCGTCTTTGGTTAAATTTATTCCTAGGTATCTTATGGTTTTGGGTGCAATTGTGAATGGGATCGACTCCTTGATTTGTCCCTCTTCTGTCTTGTTGTTGGTGTATAGGAATGCCACTGATTTCTGTGCATTGATTTTATAGCCTGCTACTTGACTGAATTCCTGTATGAGTTCTA
The DNA here is from genome assembly GCF_037043125.1 of Eumetopias jubatus. Lineage (NCBI taxonomy): Eukaryota > Metazoa > Chordata > Mammalia > Carnivora > Otariidae > Eumetopias > Eumetopias jubatus. The sequence continues at coordinate 117,703,361 of NW_028274808.1, read as the reverse complement.
GCAGTTTTGGGGTGGAGTCTTTTGGGTTTTCCACATAAAGTATCATATCATCTGCAAAGAGTGAGAGTTTGACTTCCTCTTTGCTGATTTGGATGCCTTTGATTTCTTTTTGTTGTCTGATTGCTGTGGCTAGGACCTCTAATACTATGTTGAATAGCAGTGGTGAGAGTGGACATCCCTGCCGCGTTCCTGACCTTAGGGGAAAAGCTCTCAGCTTTTCCCCATTGAGAATGATATTCGCTGTAGGTTTTTCACAGATGGCTTTTATGATATTGAGGTATGTACCCTCTATCCCTATACTCTGAAGAGTTTTGATCAAGAAAGGATGCTGTACTTTGTCAAATGCTTTTTCTGCATCTATTGAGAGGATCATATGATTCTTGTTCTTTCTTTTGTTAATGTATTGTATCACGTTGATTGATTTGCGGATGGTGAACGAGGCTTGCAGCCCAGGGATAAATCCCACTTGGTCGTGGTGAATAATCCTTTTAATGTACTGTTGGATCCTATTGGCTAGTATTTTGGTGAGAATTTTTGCATCCATGTTTATCAAGGATATTGGTCTGTAATTCTCCTTTTTGATGGGATCTTTGTCTGGTTTTGGGATCAAGGTAATGGTGGCCTCATAAAATGAATGTGGAAGTTTTCCTTCCATTTCTATTTTTTGGAACAGTTTCAGGAGAATAGGTATTAATTCTTCTTTAAATGTCGGATAGAATTCCCCTGGGAAGCCATCTGGCCCTGGGCTTTTGTTTGTTGGGAGATTTTTGATGACTGCTTCAATTTCCTTAGTGGTTATAGGTCTGTTCAGGTCTTCTATTTCTTCCTGGTTCAGTTTTGGTAGTTGATACATCTCTAGGAATGAACCCATTTCTTCCAGGTTGTCTAATTTGCTGGCATAGAGTTGCTCATAATATGTTCTTAGAATTGTTTGTATTTCTTTGGTGTTGGTTGTGATCTCTCCTCTTTCATTCATGATTTTGTTGATTTGGGTCATTTCTCTTTTCTTTTCGATCAGTCTGGCCAGGGGTTTATCAATCTTGTTAATTCTTTCAAAGAACCAGCTCCTAGTTTCATTGATCTGTTCTACTGTTCTTTTGGTTTCTATTTCATTGATTTCTGCTCTGATCTTTAGTATTTCTCTTCTCCTGCTGGGTTTAGGCTCTATTTGCTGTTCTTTCTCCAGCTCCTTTAGGTGTAGGGTTAGGCTGTGTATTTGAGACCTTTCTTGTTTCTTGAGAAAGGCTTGTATTGCTATATACTTTCCTCTCAGGACTGCCTTTGCTGTATCCCAAAGATTTTGGACAGTTGTGTTTTCATTTTCATTGGTTTCCATGAATTTTTTTTAATTCTTCTTTAATTTCCTGGTTGACCCATTCATTCTTTAGTAGGATGCTCTTTAGCCTCCATGTATTTGAGTTCTTTCCGATTTTCCTCTTGTGATTGAGTTCTAGTTTCAAATCATTGTGGTCTGAAAATATGCAGGGAATGATCCCAATCTTTTGGTACCGGTTGAGACCTGATTTGTGACCTAGGATGTGATCTATTCTGGAGAATGTTCCATGGGCACTAGAGAAGAATGTGTATTCCGTTGCTTTGGGATGGAATGTTCTGAATATGTCTGTGAAGTCCATTTGGTCCAGTGTGTCATTTAAAGTCTTTATTTCCTTGTTGATCTTTTTCTTAGATGATCTGTCCATTTCAGTCAGGGGGGTGTTAAAGTCCCCCACTATTATTGTATTGTTGTCAATGTGTTTCTTTGCTTTTGTTATTAATTGCCTTGTATAATTGGCTGCTCCCATGTTGGGGGCATAGATATTTACAATTGTTAGATCTTCTTGTTGGATAGACCCTTTAAGTAGGATATAGTGTCCTTCCTCATCTCTTATTACAGTCTTTGTTTTAAAATCTAGTTTGTCTATATAAAAAAACTATTAAAATCTAGTTTGTGATATAAGGATTGCCACCCCAGCTTTCTTTTGGTGTCCATTAGCATGGTAAATGGTTTTCCACCCCCTCACTTTCAATCTGGGGGTGTCTTTGGGTCTAAAATGAGTCTCTTGCACACAGCATATGGTTGGGTCTTGTTTTTTAATCCAATCTGATAGCCTCTGTCTTTTGATTGGGGCATTGAGCCAATTTACATTCAGGGTAACTATCGAAAGGTATGAATTTAGTGCCATTGTATTGCCTGTAAGGTGACTGTTAGTATATGTTGTCTGTGTTCCTTTCTGATCTTTGCTGCTTTTAGGCTCTCTCTTTGCTTAGAGGACCCCTTTCAATATTTCTTGGAGGGCTGGTTTTGTGTTTGCAAATTCCTTTAGTTTTTGTTTGTTCTAGAAGCTTTTTATCTCTCCTTCTATTTTCAATGACAGCCTAGCTCGATATAGTATTCTTGGCTGCATATTTTTCTCGTTTAGTGCTCTGAAGATATCTTGCCAGTCCTTTCTGGCCTGCCAGGTCTCTGTGGATAGGTCTGTTGCCAATCTAATATTTTTACCATTGTAGGTTACATATCTCTTCTCCCGAGCTGCTTTCAGGATTTTCTCTTTGTCTCTGAGACTTGTAAGTTTTACTATTAGATGTCGGGGTGTTGACCTATTATTATTGATTTTGAGAGGGGTTCTCTGTGCCTCCTGGATTTTGATGCCTGTTTCCTTCCTCACATTAGGGAAGTTCTCTGCTATTATTTGCTCCAATATACCTTCTGCCCCTCTCTCTCTTTCTTCTTCTTCTGGGATCCCAATTATTCTAATGTTGTTTCATCTTATCGAATCACTTATCTCTCGAATTCTGCCCTCGTGATCCTGTAGTTGTTTCTCCCTCTTTTTCTCAGCCTCTTTACTTTCCATCATTTGTTCTTCTATATCACTGATTCTCTCTTCTGCCTCATTTATCCTAGCAGTTAGTGCCCCCATTTTTGATTGCACCTCATCGATAGCCTTTTTGATTTCGACTTGGTTAGATTTTAGTTCTTTTATTTCTCCAGAAAGTGTTTCTCTAATAACTTCCACGCTTTTATCAAGCCCAGCTAGTATCTTTAAAGTCATGATTCTGAACTCTAGGTCCGACATCGTACTAATGTCCGTATTGAGTAGGTCCCTGGCTGACGGTACTACCTCTTGTTCTTTTTGCTGAGGTGATTTTTTTCGTCTTGTCATTTTGTCCAGAGGAGAATAGATGAATGAGAGAACAAAATGCTAACAGGTTTACTACGTCCCCAGCAAATATACTGTATACAAATCAGAAGAGACCTGAAACCAGGGGAAAAGAAAGGGAAAGAAAGAAAAAAGAAAGAGAAAAAAAAGAAAAAAAAGATAAAAACAAAAACAGAACAATACAAAAAAAGCAGAATGTGATCAAATATGATCAGGCTAGTGCATAGATCAGTGCCACACACTAGATTTTGGGCATATTTTGGTCTGTTAGAAAAAAGTGCCTCCTAAAATTTTAAAGGAAGAAAGACATATATGTACAAAATAAGGGTTGATACAATGAAGGGATAGAAGATGACTGTAAAGATGAAAATTAGAAAAGATTTTATAAAAGGACTTGATAAGATAAGAAGTTGTTTGAAAAAAGAAAGAAGATTTAAAAAAAAAGAAAAAAGGGAGAGAATGTGATCAGGCAGGAGACTAGAACAGAACCATACACTAGTGATTTAGGGTATATTTTTATCTGTTAGAAGAAACTATCTCAAAATTTTAAAGAGAGAACAACTTATATATATATGGCAAAAATAAGGGTAACTACTATGAAGGGATAAAATATGACTCTAAAAATGAAAAATAAAAAATGTTTTTTTTTTTAAAGAGATTGATAAGATGTTGGTTGAAAAAGGGAAAAAGAAAAAAAAACAGTTAACAAAAATTAACTTTGATGAACTAATGAATCATGGTAAAAAAAAAGCCATGAAATTCTATGTGCAGTATTCCCCTAGCGCTGGAGTTCTCCCGTTCTCCTTGATCGGTAAACTTGGTCTTGGCTTGCTGGCTGTTCGTGCTCATCTTCTGGGGGAGGGGCCTGTTGCTGTGGTTTCCAAATGTCTTTGCCGGAGGCTGAATTGCCCCACCCTTGTTGGTCCGGGCTAAGCAAGCTGCTCAGGTTTGATCTCAGGAGCTTTTGTTCCCTGCAAGCTCTCCGTACAGCCTTGGAGGACCAGGGCAAAAATGGTGGCCTCCCAATCTCCACCTGGAGGAGCTGAGAACTCGGGGCCCCGCTCCTCAGTGCCCCCCCAGAGAAAAGCAGTCACTCCCTTGTCCCTGGTCTCCAGCCGCTCTCCGTGCTCACCCGGCCTGTGACCGAGCGTTTGTATCTCTGGCACCCGACCCCGTGTGGAGTCTCCAAACCCAGCAGATCCCTGCGGTGCGTTCCCGCGCCGCTCCTCCCGGGGGGGGAAGGGGAGTCTCCCCGGATCTGCCGCCTGTTGGGTCCCTGCTGCAGGAGCAGTGGCCCAACTGGGCCGCGGATCACAGTTTATGGCAACCCCAAGCTGAGAGCCCGCGTCTCAGCTCCGTCTCTGCAGCCGGCTTCCCCGCTCCAATACCTGGGAGCTCTGGTGCACTCAGGCTCCCCCAGTCTTTCTGTGACCCCAAGGGTCCTGAGACCCCACTGTCCCGCGAGGGTTCCACCCCCCGCTTAGCCACTGGAGCCACATCCCTCAGTGCAGCCGGCTTCTAAAAGGTCCGATTTTGTGCTCCGCGGCTCTAGCACTTGCCAGAAGCGGCCGACGGAGGCCCCTCCCCCGCCGTCTATCCTCCCGAATATCGCCTCGGATTCACTTCTCCGCACGTCCTACCTTCCAGTAAGTGGTCGCTTCTCTGTTCAGAGAGTTGTTGTTACTCTCCTCTTTGATCTCCTGTTGAGTTCGTAGGTGTTCAGAATGGTTTGATCCCTATTCAGCTGAATTCCTGAGACCAGATGAAATCTAGGTCTCCTACTCCTCCGCCATCTTGCTCCGCTGTATCTCTAATTTTTAAAGAGAGAACAACTATGCCAAAAATAAGGGTAACTACTATGAAGGGATAGAATATGACTCTAAAAATGAAAAATAAAAAATTTTTTTTGAAGAAAAGGGATTGATAAGATGTTGGTTGAAAAAGGGAAAAAGAAAAATTCAAAAAAAAACAGTTAAAAAATTAATTTTGAAAGACTAATGTATCATGGTAAAAAAGCCATGAATTCTATGTGCAGTATTCCCCTAGTGCTGGAGTTCTGCCATTCTCGTTGATCGGTAAACTTGGTCTTGGCTGGCTGTTTGTGCTGATCTCCTGGGGGAGGCGCCTATCACCGTGGTTCCCAAATGTCTTTGCCAGAGGCAGAATTGCCCCACCCTTGCCGGTCCAGGCTAAGTAATCTGCTCCGGTTTGCTCTCGGGAGCTTTTGTTCCCTACAAGCTTTCTGTACAGCGTTGGAGGACGACAGTGAAAATGGCCGCCTCCCAATCTCCGCCCCGGAGGAGCCGAGAACTCGGGGCCCCACTCCTCAGTGTGCCCCCAGAGAAAAGCAGTCAGTTACTCCTGTGTCCCCGGTCTCCGGCCGCACTCCGTGCTCACCCGGCCTGTGACCGAGCGTTTCTATCTCTGGCACCCGACGCGGTGTGGAGTCTCCAAACCCAGCAGATCCCTGCAGTGCGCTCCCGCGCCACTCCTCCTGGGGGAGGAAGGGGAGTCTCCCCGGATCTGCCGCTTGTTAGGTCCCTGCTGGAGGAGCAGTGGCCCGACTGTGTTGCCGATCACAGTTTATGGCAACCCCAAGCTGAGAGCCCGCGCCTCGGCTCCGTCTCTGCAGCCAGCTTCCCCGCTCTGATACCTGGGAGCTCTGCCGCACTCAGGCACCCCGGTCTTTCTGTGACCCCGAGGGTCCTGAGACCACACTGTCTGGCGAGGGTTCCACCCCCAGCTTAGCCACTAGAGCGAAGTCCCTCAGTGGAGCCAACTTCTAAAAGTTCCGATTTTGTGCTCTGCTGTTCTATCACTTGCCAGAAGTGGCTGGCAGAGGCCCCCTCCCCTGCCGTCTATCCTCCCGAATATCGCCTTGGATTCACTTCTCTGCATGTCCTACCTTCCAGAAAGTGGTCACTTTTCTGTTCAAAGAGTTGTTGCTATTCTTTTCTTCGATCTCCTGTTGAGTTCCTAGGTGTTCTGAATGGTTTGATCCCTAACCAGCTGAATTCTTGAGACAAGACAAAATCCAGGTCTCCTATTCCTCTGCCATCTTGCTCCGCTCTATTACAACATTTTTAATGCCACATGAAAGAAAGAAAGAAAAGAATAGAATAGAAAAGAAAAGAAAAAAGAAGAGAAGAGGAGCAAGGCAGGCAATTTCTAATTTATTTAGAGTCTTTTGAGTTTTAGAATGTGTCTTCTTAAGTATTCAGTGCACAATCAATGATTAAGTACCAAGATCCCCTGCAAAATCTATGTAACCCACCTGAAATAAAGCTAAATAAATAATATAATTTGAAGCCATCCACCTTGGTTCCTTGGCTTCAAATGTGGATTTGAAGTTCGGAGAAGGAATAATAGATGTGGAAAGGATAGAAGTATAAGATAAGGGGTTCAGAGCCATCTTTTGGTATAACCCAAGATTACATTCATTTTGCTTTCTTCCATGGGTTTCAGGGATTCTTACACCTCCACTGACACTGTTCACTTCTTAGCAGAGTTTGCCTTTCTACTTGGCCCACTGGGCAAAATTAAAACTTTTCCCTTCAGCCAGCTTTTGAAGCAAGTAAAGATCCACTTAAAAATTTTCTGCATTTTTCCTTCTGGAAACAATATAAAAGAAGAACATATTACAAGGATAATCCCTTTGCTTCTCATATACTTCTCTTTCTCTGAGATGATATAAAGAAACAAAAATGTGGAGATAGAAAAAAACTGACAGGTTATTAAGTGTTTCAAGTAATGAGTAAGATTATTTGCCTTCCAGAAGAAACTAGGGTTGAATAAATCTTTTGGGTAAATAATTCATGTGTGGATGTTCTCTCATTTTTGCCATAATTTCTAAAAAACAGATATTTATATTTTAACTCTTCCTAACAAGCAAATGAACAAGCACATAAAACTCTACAAGGCACATGTGAAGAAAAAGCTACTGAACACTGTACAAGGGAGACTAAGAAGGGATTGATTCTGCCCACCATAACGAAAAACTCTTGAATGATCTTTCTTACACACAGTATTCAACTCTCTTTTCCGGGCCACTGGAACCTCTACCTCATTTTCACTCTTTCCTCATGCAGTGAAGCCACTTATGCACAATAAAATAGCCCTATCCATGTCGTCTATCCTCGGTGCCAGCTGACTGGACTCTGAAGCCTCACCTCAAAAGACAGCTAAAGAAGTCATTCACGTAGACATGGTGGGTCTTTCTCTGGTGGCCAGAGATGAGAGGCATTCTTTTATCATGTGCTAATTAAAATACAATATTTTCAATGTCATTATAGATATTTTATGTTGAGTTTGATCATGATCACGAACGTAAAAAAAAAAGAAGAAGAAATTGAACGGTCTTGTGGGCTATTGGCCATAGGACTGAGAAGGTTAGTGAGGAGAATCCCCTAGAGTCGAAGAGCAGTACTGCCGGGTCCTTTTCCCTTCTTCAATATGCTTCATTGCCAGGGAAGCCACTGCTCTACGGTGAAGACTTGGGAGACTAGGAGAAGGGAGACCTGTGTCAACAGACAGTTCTACATGGTGAGGAGAATGTAGGGAAAGAGAAGAAAGAATGCCCAAGTTGAAGTATCTGAGAAAGAAGAGCAATTTCTGTAATCAATGGACAGTGACCTCTTTTTACCATACACACGTACATGTGAGGAACACAAATACATGCATAGTAAGTTGGAGACTCCTAGCGTGTAGCATTTTCTAATAGGACTTTCTCTGATGCTAGAAGTGTTCTATCTCTGTGCTGTCCAGTATAGTAGGCGCTAGTCACATGTCTATTTTAGCATTTGAAATGCACCTAATATGACTGAAGGGGTGAATTTTAAATTTTGTCTCTTTTAATTAAATTTAAATAGGCAACATGGCTAGTAACTACTATAATGTGTAGTGTAGGTAGCATTGCTTTCAGTCACCTTCTTTCTCATTTTTTTAAGATTTTTTATTTATTCATTTGACAGAAGGAGAGAGAGAAAGGATCAATTGTCAGGGGGAAGGTGAGAGGCAGAGGGAGACGCAGGCTCCCCACTAGTTGTGGAGCCCAAGGCAGGGTTCGATCCCAGGACCCTGGGATGATAACCTGAGCCAAAGGCAGACATTTAACTGACTGGACTGAGCCACCCAGGCACCCCACCTTTTTTTTTTTTTTTTAACCAAATGCAATCTATGCCTAATGCAGTGCAAATGATTGTGAATCATGAAAGAAGAAAAATCATTCCTGATTAAGTGCTTTCCTGGCACCAAAGACCCTGCTCTTTAGTGAAGGAATGGGAGACTGTGAGAGAGGGTCCTGTATCAGCAGAAAGTTCTACAGTGGTGAATCAGTGCACAGGACATATATTTATGATGGATATTTGGTAAAAATATAATAAATGAATAATGAAAAAGAACATTTTGATTTTTATTAAAACAGAGAAGAGACTCTGTTGTTCAGAAATTCGAGAGTGGCTTGACTGAGAAATAATAAATATATCTGTTTTTTTTTAAACTTCTAGGTTTGGAAGTTGTTACCCAGCAATAAGTAACTAGTACAGTTAGCCCTTGAACAGTGTGAGGGTTAGGGACCCTAATTCTTGTGAGTCAAAAATCCACATATGACTGTGACTTCCCAAAAACTTAACTACTAATAGCGTACTGTTGACCGGAAGCCTTACCGATAACATAAACAATTGATTACCACATATTTTGTATGTTATATATATTATATACTGTATTCTTACGATAAAGTAAGCTAAAGAAAAAAGTATTAACAAGGAAATCATAAGGAAGAGAAAATACACTTATAGTACTGTATTGTACGTATTGAAAAAAATCTGCGTATAAGTGGTCCTACACAGTTCAAACCTGCGTTGTTCAAGGGTCAGCTGTGCTTCTATGTTCAAATATTTCATCAGCTGTTTGGCTAACTCTGTCTCCATTCTCCCCTCTAACAGAGAGCTCAGCACAGCATGGCCTGGAGAATGCAGAATAGCCAGTTCACTTTGGAGGTATCATGGGAATTGTGAGAAATGAGAACAAAGAAGATGACATTCAGAACTGGTTTTCTTCTGCTTGGAAGTTGAGCAGTGAAGTAAAGCAAAAAAAAAAAAAAAAAAAGTTTTATTTTTTTATCTGTTCATGGTAGGGTATGCTCCTACAAGGATATAAATAATAATTCTGACTTTTTATCTACTTCAGAAACATTTGAATAATTTTATTTCATATGATTTGTTTACCACTTTGTCAATAGGAGCTGTAGTTTTATAAGTTCAAAGACTTTTGAGAACAATTGTAGGTAAAGTTTTAAAAGTGGATTTTGATATTAAGATTCTTGGAACCCTGAAGATATGGCAAAACTGTAGGTAAAATTTTTGCCATCCATCTAAAGTTAGTGAAAAGGTAGTAGAAAATCAAATCTACCAGGAGTTAAGCACTGGGTGGTTGTAGGTTCACCTTTGTACCTAACTATCTCTGTGGCCTTAGACAAATACCATAAACTTTTATCTAATATAAGGAGCTAACTAGAAGATATCTAAAATATCACCTTATTTTAAAGTTTTGATAGTTTCTTATTTGACATGTTTTGGTGAAAACTGTCTGGATTAACATTTTGGTTCTGTTGGCCGCATTTTAAAAAAGAATATAAAAAACACTGGATTGGGGCCCCTGGGTGACTCAGTCTGTTAAGCATCGGACTCTTGATTCAGCTCAGGTCATGACTTCTACGCTGGGCACGGAATCTGCTTGGGATTCTCTCCTTCTGCCCCTCCCCACATCTCTGCTCTCTCTCCCTCTCTCTTTTCCCCTCCCCCCCCAAAAAACACAAACAAACAAAAACAAAAAACAAAACACTGGATTAAAGCTGATGGAGAATTACCTTTCAATTTATTATTACAGTGAATTTCAAAGATATTAAATGCTTCTTAAAAATTATCATTCTAGGACTGTGAATGGTGTCAGACGAGGGAATTTTTGTCGGAAGTCTTTCTTAAAAAGCCACAACAAGATCATGAATAAGAGTTAAAGGTCAGGCACGAGATTAAGCTGGCCTGACTTAGAAGCCAGCTATTAAAATAAAGTCATGGATCAATTGTCAAAAGAACATTACAAGGAAAACCTCTATGAGGTACAATAGGACAATTTCTATAAAGCTTTTAAATATGTATTACCTATGACCCAGAACATTGCTTGTTAGAATTATCCTACAGACATAACCATTACTGTAAATGTGGTATAAGAACTAATTTGACATCTATTTAAATTCCCAGGATTTCAGGCTAAAAGCAACACTTAGCAGAGCCCTTCTGCAGCTAGAGTTCTAGATAGAAATTATATCACTAATTTAGGCTGTTATCAGTGGCAAATAGGACCACAGAGACATGGGCTTCTCCAGCAACAGTGTTTCAGTATCCAGGCAGTAGTTTTGGGGGTGTGGTGGGACAGAGGCAATGGCAGAATCACTCATAATTGTAGTATTTAGTCACCACCTGTATAGGTTGTTGCAGGAGATATTTTGGTGATGGTTATGACATCTTCCTGATCTTAATTTTTTGATACCTAGTTTTCAGCTATGATGGTGAAGTTTTTAATTCAAAATGCTCTAGTGGTGTTGTTATTTGTTTTTCCTCATTCCCACTTGTGTCCGAAGTGGTCTTTTCTCTGGAAGGGCAGTTCTGTGCCATGTTTCCAGTGGTTTTATAAGCATGTACATCCTTGTATTAAAATTGTTTCTGGGGACACCTGGGTGGCTCAGTCAGATAAGCATCTGACTATTTAGGCTCAGGTCATGATCTCAGGGTCATGAGATTGAGTGCCACGATGGGCTCCACTCTCGGTGGGGAGTCTGCTTCTCTTCCTCTCCTTCTGCCCCTCCCCCACGTGATCTCTCTCTCAGATAAATAAATAAAATCTTTAAAAAAATGTTTCTGGTCTTAGATTGTGGTTTTCAAAAAGCAGACCCTGAGATAAGTATTCACACCCAAATTACTTCTTAAGAAAATGCTACCAGAGAAAAAGTGAATGAGGAAACAAGACAGGGAAGGGGAGGTATCAAAAAAAGGGAACTATCTCAGGCAAAATCCTGCAGAGGATAGCTTTAGCCTGTTTCCTGAGGAAACTATACAATAAGTTACTCTCATCACTTTCACCCATCTAGAGCATAAGATGTGGGCTTTCAGAAAAATAAAATAAGATGTGGGCTTTCACACTTCTCAACACCTGTCAATAATTGATTAATTGTTTTACCTGACAGGAAGGTTTTGGTCCTCTGGTAGCGGGCAAAGAGGATTCCACTATCCTATAGCAGTGCTCAGAGGAAACTACAGTTACTTGTCTTCAAGGGTATAATATACAAAATCAGGAACTAAGAGTACAAAAATGGAAAAAAGCAATGTGAAGGGATCTGAGATAATCTGCTACAGTCTACTCTTTATCCTCTAACACCTACTCAATCTTGTGATACTTAGGTTCACTCTATCCAGTCATACATTATTGAAGATAGTCAATGGTCACAGTTTGTGAAGAAAATGTGCAAAAAGAGGATCGCTAGGATAACCTACAGGTTTTTCTGCTGCACAAGGTCCCACGGTCTTCCCCTTCCTTTTAGATTTCCCTCACCTGTTGTTAACCATTTGCACCGGTCTAGGTTGCTTGATGATCGGGGTGATCAATATCTATGTCAGAGAGAGTTCTAAGATGCTGGTTACCATATCCATGATTATAATAGCCTGTTTATAGGTAGCACGTGATATAAAAGCACCAAGAAATGCCCCAGTGATTAGAGAGTTCCTAAGGTACCCTCCTGTCTACACTATGAAGAAGCAAATCTACCTCTTTGTAGAGGTGAAATGCCTTGGCCAGCTTGGTAACTCTTTTCCTTGGCAAATCTTCTACTGGACAAAAAGTCTAAAATGACCAAGTAACATCCATGGCTTATGATTAACGGAGCTCTTGCTATCTCTTGGTGGAAGTATTTCTTCTCTGGGAAACAGAACCTCTAAATCTACAGAAAATAAACAGGTAGGACAGATTTCCCAAGTGGGTCATGTCAAGGGACTGGGGGTGAAGCCTCTCTTTTGTTTGCAGACCCAGATATTCCACCGAATACATGAAAATATAATGCTGCTTCATCATGGCATATGTCTTGTGGTGACTTTTTGAACAGGGTCATTTCTAAAATAGCATCTTATAAAATTACTGAGGAACAAAATAGCTTTGGCTTATGTTGCTTGTATAGAAACTATAAGTGAGAAGCATTTAAAAGATTTGCTTATTAATTTATTTTAAAATGGCTGTAGTAAATCCATTACATGTAAACATAAATAACATATTTTTATGGCATATAACCATGTTTCTCCAAAAAATAATTCTCTGAGAGTGTCTTGGTGACTCCCAGAAAGATCTTCCATGGGTCTGTGGGTGAGGTTTTAAGAACTCCTGTTCTAGGGTCATTTTTCAAGAGTCCTTAACCATGAAGACTTCTATCAGACAGACTTTTTGAAACCAACACCCACTCGAAAGTGGGGTGTTTTCCTTTTAATTTTACTAATTTATTTCTTTGGTTTATAATATTATACCACTATGAAGGCATTCTGTTGATAAGGGGTTTCATAGCTTTAAAAAAGTGGGGGGGCACCTGGGTGGTTCAGTCTGTTAAGCGACCAACTCTTGGTTTCTGTTCAGGTTATGAGCTCATGGGTCTGTGGGATGGAGCCTGGCCTTGGACTCCACACTCAGCGGGGAGTCTGCTTAAAGATTCCTCCCCCCCCCACTGCCCTTCTCCCCACTCGTGCTCTCTCTGTCTCTCTCTCTCAAAAATAAATAAATCTTTAAAAAAGTAAAAATTAAAAAGTGTGAAAAACTTTGGTATTGGCTAAACAATTCATTTATAATAACCCTTAGATTAATAAAGAATTATAGAAATGTTGATCAAAATACAATAGTAGTACTATAAATATGCTTGCAAAAATTTTGTTTACTTTTTAAGGGTATTAGTAAACTAAAAAATTAGTAAAAGTATGATAATGGAACATATACACTGCAAAATGTTTAGAATTTAAATGTTCAATTAACTGAAATCTTTAGTAATGATGTTGCCAGTTGATTCTTTCAAATTTTTAAAGCATATACACCAGAGTTTAAGACAACAAATAATTTGTTTTAAGGTATAATTTGAAGCAAAATATAATCCTTCTGATGAGTAATCATTTAACTGTCTTTTCATCTCCATAATAGAGGGGGATTTTCTCAATGGAAAAACCGAGAGCCAAAGACAACGAAAACCAAGAACATTATTTGAGAGACAGAGAGCTGTAGCTTCTACATTTAGTTTCTTGTTACTTCCAAAAATTCTCCCATAAAGACACCAAAAAAAGGTTAAACCACACAAAAACAGTATTTTATTCATTCACCAAATATTTACTGGTTACTTCTAATGCAGCACAGAGCATTCATTTTTGTGAGATAATTTAATAATAAATTATTAAAATTTGCAACTAAAAACAAGTCCATTTTAATATTTGAAGAAATTATGATTACCATAATCATGCTACTTAGCCGAAAATTGCCACTGGGGTTCAACAGCATGTTTTTATTCTTGAGTTAACAAAACTGCCCAGGGGAAAGAAGGCAGTTGAAGAGTGTCATCTTCCACCATGTCTTCCCTCAGGCTTGGACACTGAGAAACCATCACTCTTGTGCAAAAATACTGTTTTTCGATTAACCAGAATTCTGTCAAGCCACTCAGAGGATGGCTTATCATCTTGCCTTCATCGTAATTTCAAAGGATGTAACAGGTCACAAAACAGGGGCCAGACTGGCAGTGGATGTCACACCCTTGTTATAAGAATGAACTAGCCACGCTTAGCAGATAAAGTAGAGTCCAGGACAAAATATTTTGTAAAACAGGATCTGCTGTATGGTGCTAATATACACTCTTGAAAATGATATGGAACAAGAATTAGAAAAAAAATTTAATTAATTGCCACTCTCAGTATGATTCAAAAGGCTGTTTCCTCCTTCTAATTTATTGTATATAGATAACATAAAATATATATTCTCATTAAATCAAGGTGGTCAATAACATGGGATTAGGAGTAGAGAAAACCTAAATGTTGAGCACTGTCTCAGGCATACAAGCACTACAGTTTTGACAAACTAATCTCTCTAAGCCTCAAAGTTCTTATGTCACCTACCCCATGGAAGTGGTAAAGTGATTGAAAGAGAGAATGCATGCAAAGCTCATAAGAGATCATGGCACATTTTATACAATAAATGGTGGTTGCTATTGCTGTCAGTTGTGATGACATAACAATAAAAAAATTAAAAAAAAGAACGAATTTACATTTACTCTCAATGCATTCATTTTTATCTTTATAAATCCCCAAGATATTATTGCATATAAACATACTCACGCCACACATATACCGTGCAGATTGTATTTGAGTATTACAGTGAATACTAGACATGTTTTCCTTTATACACACTATCTTTCTCTGCTATCTTAAGATTTATTTCTTCCTGCATGCAACCTGTATTTAATGTATACATGTATGATTCACCAAAGAACAGTGAGACATCAGTGACATGTTTACATTCTTCTACTCTTGCTTTCATTTCTCAGCAATTAATCTTAACAGCTCTGGCATTGAGGTTACTTCTTACTTCTGCACACCCTTTATTTCTCTGCTATGCATTTTTACTTAGAAGAAAATAAAATTAACCGGTAATATGAAAGTTACATTGAGAAAAGAGAGTTTGAATGAAAGAAATATTTAAGATTTAGCAACAGAGCTAGATGCATCTACCCTCTTGGGAAACTTCTTCCAAAAAGTAGAAATATTCTATATTTTTTAAAATATTGATCAGAGAAATTGTAGTATTATAATAGTAAACTAAAAAAATAGTAAACAATCAGAAAGATTATTACATTTCCCCTATACTTGCCTTAAATTATAAAATACATCATATCTTCAGATGAATGTTATAACCATCAGAAGCCATCAGTCAGATTAATGAAGGGAATAAACAGACAAAACTCAAAGTCAGGTTAATAGTAAGAAAGCAATTAAGCTTTAAAATAATTTATTGGGAGCATTCTATGTTACAACAACTGTTCTATGATTTCTGTCTCTGTGTCTCTATATGTATGTATATGTGTATTTGTACATATATGTATAGCTACATATTTGCATATAATCCTTAGTACAACACCATAAGGTAGGTACTCCTTTACCTTTAGAGAAACAGAAGTACATAGAGTTTAAATAGTACACCTGGACCAAACGGTTTGTAAGTGTTATAGGATGGATTTAAACCAGTTTCTGACCCCAGGACCTAGGTCTGAAGCACTGCTTGAATAACAGTGTATTTTGGAGTACAGTCTATTATGTGAAAATATCCATTATGAATGAACATGATAAAATTCACATGAAAGATTACTAAGTAGGAATGCACTGATATGAGAGCATTAGTGGAAGTGAAAAATAGGAAACCTGGTAAAATTTCTCTCGTACTTGGCAATGTACCTTAGCTAAAACATAAAATACACTAGATTCTAATCCCAGGAATGGTGTTATTAGTATCTAAAACTATTCAACCACGTTTTATGAAAAGACGCTTTAGAATATTTTAACTGGTATTGTTATTGACCATGAATATTAAAACATATAATTGCTAGATAAAATGTTTTGATCTAATTGACTGGCTAGTTAACAAGCTAAATAATCTGTTTAATGAATACACTAAATTGAGTATCTGAATGTCAAATCTATAAAAAAATTTATTATATGAATCTTTTAAAAGAAAACATATCTTTTGTGAATGTAAATGCACGATCTCAGTTTTGGTTTGACATGTTTTATGAATTTGGGGACTATTCTCATTTGTATAAAACTGATAAGTTTATTCTCAATAATTAATTCTAAAATAATTTCTGTTTTGTGTATGTTCTGTTCTGCAATTTGCCCATAATTTCCTTACAAAGTACTATCAGAAAAGAAGTAATACCAGAAACATTAGTACCTAGATTAAATAAAATTTAGGGTTTACTGTTTAATGATCAAATGGATTAAAGAATACTGATTACTATGCAATTGATTAAAATCAATATGTAGATCTTTTTCAGCAAAATTTTCCCCTTGCTAATGTTTTCAAAAATCAACCAAATCTATATGTGCTTTAGATAGTTTTCAACATATGTGATTTCCCCTCCATCTTTTTTGTTATCTTCTGAACCAGTTTGTCCATTTTTTTCAGTCTCTGAAAAAAAATAGTATGAATAAACCTAGATCTTTAGGCAAAATTAAATTTTAATGACAGTGATACTGGAATTTTTCCAATTTGCTTTTATCTTTCAATGGGATTTTCACAAATCAACCCATTGTTAATCTCTTGAAAACAGGCCATTTCTTAAATTTATAGACTAAAATGGACATTTCTATCATGATAAGGAGATCTAGGAGCTTTGAAGACCCCCTAGTCTCTAGGATGAAGGCGTTGAAGCAAAAGATTAAACACTGGAGACTGAATTTTCTTTCCTTACAAATACATGCAGTTTCTGTATTTTCAGCATGCATTTGGTGGCACAAAAATAACATTGTTTAATGTCATAATATTACTTTCTTTATACTTATTTATGTTGATTTGTAAACACAGTCAAGTGTGTTTCATACTTTGTGGCAAATTTATTTTCTAAAAATGTGCATGGTATTGTTCATCCCATGTGCTCCTTTCGCATTTTTACTTTGGCATCCCTTCCATGGAGAGGTTGGGTCAAAGCCCCCTCTCCTTGGATCTGGGTGGGCTTGTGACTATATTGATGTGAGACTGTGTGACTTTTGGTATTAGGTCATAAAAAGTAATACAACTTCCACCAACTTCCTTAGGACTCATTGTTAGAGCCCAACCATCATGCTTTAGGGAAGTCTAAGTAGCTACATGGAGAGGTCATGAGTAGGGGTCCAGCAGTGAGCCTCAATCATAAGATATGTGGATGAGGAAGACTTCAGATCCAACAGCTCCCACCTGTTGTCACTTCCAGTCTTTTCAGCTGAAGCCCCGGATATGGACCAGATGGTGCTCCACTCAAATTGCTGACCCATATTATCTTTGAGGATTTTGTTTTGTTTTATTTTTTAAGAAGGCTCCACACCCAGCGTGGAGGCCAATGCAGTGTTTGAACTCACAACCCTGAGATCAAGACTTGAGCTAAGATCAAGAGTCAGATGCTTAACTGACTGAGCTACCCAGGCACCCCATCTTTGAGCATTTTAAATGGTTATTTTTATGCCATTAAGATTAAGATGGTTTGTTTCATAGAAATAGTTTGTTTCATAGAAACACCTCAAATAATTGAATTATTTCTTTAGAATTATTCATCTTCCATGTACGTCTTAAAATATTTAAGGAAAACATTTACATCAAACCAGACCTTGTAACACAGATTGAATCTTCCTCTTTATCACGGTCTTGGAAGAATTCTTTCCAATCAATTTTTCAAAGGATAATCATCATGGCTAAATATATTGGAGGGAGAAATTAAAGTTTGCAAGAAATTACATAAGTCAACATTATGTAATAAATTTATATAACCAAATTTGGGCCAAGGTTAAGTCAAATATTTTTTTCTTATTTGTGATATCATAATATTTAAAGATCTAATAAGGGCATTTCAAATTTGCTTAGACTTTTATACAAAAATAACTGTATATTTTTCTTCACCTCTTGATAGTTATGTGTAGAAGAATTATTATATATAGATTCTTTTTTATTTGATTATACATACAAGCAAGCCACTTTAATCCTAAGAAATTTTGTAACCAGAACACTAAAATCAATAAAAATAATCCTAAGAAAAATGTTTGCTTTGTTAAAAACAAACAAACAAACAAACTAAAAATACCTTTCAAATTTTCAACAAGTAAAAACTATGAAGATGTTTGCCATTTTTAAAAGATAATGGCAGGCTATGTAAAAAAGAGTTATGGCTTTCCCTTAACAGTTTCAATACAGGGCCTATGGCCAACCAGAATGACAAAGATGGATATGCCATGCTGCGTTCTTCCAGGCCTACTTCATTCAGCTGAGTTAATGGACTTATGTTGAGCTATAATCAGTTTGTGGTACAAAACCTGACATGGAGAAAACCAATGTTACTTCCATGTTACACTGGTATCATTTCCCTGTGTATCAGTGAACTCTGCGCTACTTTATATTACAGAAACATCCTTCACCATAATAGACTACATTCAAATTTACCACATTTTCCCAGATTACCACATTTACCAAGAAAGTCACTGTAATTTAACTTTATGAGTCCCTTTCTTTTTCTCTTGTCCAAGAATTCCAGGGCTTACACATTTGCCAATAACAAAAGACATTCATAGACAATTTATGATGGTTTGGCTATTGTGCATTTTTTTCTCAGTTGGTGGCGTTCTTTTGGGTGCACAGCTCAGCCTACAGCTCCATTTTTCCCATGCCATGGGCATTGAAAACCACCTACTAGACTGTCAAGACCAAGATGGTTAGTGTCCATCATTAGTAGGCACCCAAATCAAGTCCACCACTGAGATCCTTCCATCACAGAGCTACTGAGGAACTTAGTGCTCAGCCCTAATTGGTATCTAAATCCACTTCACTTGGAGATAAGTTTTCATAGGCTCAGTCCTCAATATAATGAATGTCATTATTTCTTATTCTTCCTTCCCTGGTTGAAAAGACCAAAATTATCTAGGGTCAAAACTCTCCTTCAAATCTTTTCTGGCCCTGCTCCTCTATCATAACTCCTTCTTTGAATGCTTAGATTTTTAAAAATAGAGTCCAGCTTAGTATTTGTAGTCAGGACTATCTACTTTTACTTGCTAGTATCTCTTTGGGGCTTTATAATGAAAAAATAAAGTGGACTTGAGGAAGGCAGGAAGTTTTACATAAAAAGAATATGGAATAGATGATTCAGGCATGATCATAAACTCCTAGTTATAGGATGACAGGAATCTGGCAAAAGGACAAGGTTGAAATGTTGACATGAAGGACCAGCAGCAATTCATGACACAGAGGAAGGACAAATAAATATGGACAATCTGATACATTGTAATGTAACATTTAACCATTAAGTAAACGTCATTTATTTTAACTTTGGATCTAATTCTTAGATTCAGAAAGCTATGACTTTGAACATAATAATTTAAATTCCAGGACTCAGTTTCATCTGTTCGTTTCTGTTTTTGTTTTTATTAAGACACATTTTTAGAGTAGTTTTAGATTCATAGCAAAATTGAGGGAAGGTATAGAGATTTTCCATATGCCCCTACAAAACTTTGCTCATTACTGACATCCTCCACCACAATGGAACATTTGTTACAATTGATGAACCTACATCAACACATGATGATTGTCCAAAGTCCATAGTTTATATCACAGTTCACTTGTGGTGTTGTAGACACATGTATCGGCTTAGACACACGTATAATGACATGTATCCTTCATTATGGTACCTCACAGAGTATTTTCACTGCCCTATAAACCCCCTGTGCTCTGCCTATTCGTACTTTCCCCTCTAAACTCGCAACCATTGATTTTTGCTGTCTCCATGGTTTTGCCTTTTCCAGACTGTCGTATAGTTTCAATCTTAGAGTATGTAGCCTTTTCAGATTGGCTTCCTTCACTTAGTAACATACATTTAAGATTCCCTCATGTCTTTTCCCTCAATAATTCATTTCCTTTAGCACTAAATAATATTCCATTGTCTAGATGTACCACAGCTTATTTATCCATGCACCTACTAAAGGACATCTTAGTTGCTTCCAAGTTTTGTCAATCGTGAATAAAACTGCCATAAACATCCATGTGCAGACTTTTGTGTGGACAGAAGTTTTTAACTCTCTTGGGTAAATACCAAGGAGCACAATTTCTAGGTTATATAGTAGGAGCATGTTTAGTTTTATAAGAAACCACCAAATAACTGTGGATAACAGTGAATAAGCAGTGAATAAGAGTACCTGTTGCTCCATATCCTACCCAGCATTTGGTGTTATTGTTGTTCTGGATTTTGGCCATTTTAATAGTGGTGTGGTTGTATCTCATTGTTGTATTAATTTCATTTCCCTGCTAACAAATGATGTAGAACAAGCTTAAGTTTACAAACCTAAAATAACAAGAAAAACTGAGTATCATCTATATGGTATTTTTATTATATCAGAGTTAATTGATCTAAGAATATTTAAATTAAAAAGTTTTTATCAAAAGATGATAAAAAATATTTCCTGTATTTGTTTGTTAGGGCTTTTTTATCATCTTTTTAGCTTAAATAGCATACACTTTGCTGAAGGAAGATTTCTGTTCTTGCAAATAGTATTCTCTGATGTAACTGAAATTCCCTAAATGATTTAACATGAAGATACTAATTTATATGTTCACAGTATGAACTGCATTAAGAGTCATGAATACCATGTTGAAAAAATGAGCCCATTTCTTAGTATGCAATGATTTTGTTCAAGTTTTTATTTGGTAAATGTAATAATTAAGTGAGATAATTCATATGAAGTATCATAATGTGTTCAATACATAATTTCATTAAATATTATCTAGTGATGTTTTGATTAGATATGAGTTCTCTGTAGTTTTAAAGGAAGAAACTAAACTTTGGTTAACATAAGCTTAACTACTAGTATCTTGAATTACTTAGATATAAAAACTATTACCAAGAATAATGAATATATGTTAAACTAAACGCAGAGGCTGAGAGAGAAGGTGGTCAAGTAATCTCCAGGGTCAAGTGCCATGGATGATAAATTCTATCAGATATTTCAGAAAGAAACTATGCAAAGTCCTTCAGAGAAGAAGAAAAAACATTTTCTCATTCATTTTATAAAGCCAACATTAATTCATATACCCAAACCAGATAAACATTAAAAAAAAGTGATAAAAATCCCTACTCCTCATGAACATAGACACAAAAACTCAACAAAAGTTTGTCCTTGAATGCAAGGATAAAATGATAATGATCAATTTGATAATGCATTTTGGTAATGGCATTTACCCCAGGAATGCAAGGTCACTCAACATTTGCAAAGCAATCAATATAGTTCACCATATCAAAAGAAGGAAAAAGAAAAAGTATGATTATTTTAATAGAAAAGAAGCATTTGACAAAGTTCAATATAACATTTATGAAAAAACTTTCAGCAAAGTAGGAATAAAATAGATAGATCTTCCTCAGTCTGATAAAGAACATATAATGAAAAATCTGCAACTGAGATCATACTTAAGAATGAATGCTTTCTGGGGCGCCTGAGTGGCTCAGTCGTTGAGCGTCTGCCTTCGGCTCAGGTCATGATCCCAGGGTCCTGGGATTGAGCCCCGCATAGGGCTCCCTGCTCAGTGGGAAGCCTGCTTCTCCCTCTCCCACTCCCCCTGCTTGTGTTTCCTCTCTCGCTGTGTCTCTCTCTGTCAAATAAATAAAATCTTAAAAAAAAAAAAAAGAATGAATGCTTTCTTCTCCTTGAATTTGTGATGAGGTTTTTAATTCCTAGTGAAGCAGTAGCATATGGATCTTAAGAAAATGGTTGTGGAGTCAGTTTACCTGGGTTTGAAATCACATTCTATACTTACTACTTTTTGTTAATCTTTTCACTGGATCTTATGCAGATTTGGGAAAACCTGACAGAAAAAAATTAATGTATAAGAATCAAGCGAGTATTGAGTTTTTGTTTTTGTCTCTCAAAGAGTTATATTTGTCAATTTGCTATCATCTTGATAATCTGAAAAAGCCCAAGTTGCAATTTCTAAATAAGGTGAGCAGCCTCAATGAGTCAGATGTATCTCAGCAAGCAAGCCATTTACTACCCCTCATCAGCCATTTGGATGTACTTATATGGGGAAGCTCTGAGAATGAACAGTAACAGTATAACAGGGAGCATTAACACGAGTGAGCCCACTTCCTCAGATGGGTGTACATCCTGTGAAATAGTTATCCATGAATAGTCACACTCCCATCCAAGTGACAGCTCAAATGAATGAGATCACTATTTATTTATTTATTTATTTATTTATTTATTTATTTATTGTGTCTGAATATAATTATAGATAAGAAAACTTTAAAGTAAAAATTACTTACCTGAATGTTTTAATCTTATAGTTTACATTATGGGCTGAATTGTGTCCCCTTAAAACTGATATGCTAAAGTCCTAAACTACAATACCTCAGGATGTGACTGTGTTTGGCGATAGGATCTTTAAGGAGGTATCTAGTTAGAATGGGGCCATTAGGGTGGGCCCTCATCCAATGTGCCTGGTGTCCTTATATGAAGAGGAAATTTGTACCCAAAGACAGAGCAAAGACCATGTGAAGACACAGGGAGAAGATAGCTATCTATAAGCTGAGGAGAGAAGACTGACTGACACCTAAATCTAGAACATTTATCCTCCAGAAATGTGAGAAAATAAATTTATGTTGTTTAAACCATCCAGTCTGTAGTACTTTATTATGGCAGCCCTAACAAACAAATACAGGAAATATTTTCTTGAACTTTTTTATTGGATAGTACATTACCTGTCATAGCATTTCAGAATCTTAAATGAAATTCAGGTGAGGGCGGCAAACTGTTTTTTTTTTTTAAATGCCTCAAAGACACATCTTATAGTATTAGAAATGTAGTTTATTAACCTGCTTTAATGAGAATAAACATCGGTATTCTTTGATACTAGGTGTTTAATTGAATTTTATCCAGTGCTAGAAATTCACTTAGAGTCTGAGGAATCAATACTGTATCTGAGTAGGAATTTCTCTGAATTCTAGTCTAATTCATTCTCTCACCATAAAAAAAGGTTGAGGAGGGTCAATGTCAAGTTTGTTTATGCAAGGTGGATACTATGATAGAAAATGAAATAACATTTTAAAGATCACTGCAATTCTTAGTGTTGCTAGCTGGCTTCTTTCTTTTTCACTAAAAGAAGTAAACTAGTTGAGACAATAAGAAGAAAACTCATATTTCTAATCATTGACCTCTAGGATGAGTAAATAAAATACCTTCTCATGCAAGGTAATATTCTTAGAAGAGTTGATGAGCAAAAAAGGCATCTGTTTCCAGTGAAAAGATAAAGAGTAGGCTGGGGAAAAGAGAAACATAAAAAGACAACACTTGGGGGTCAGAATACTGTTGTTCATACACTGTGAATGATGATTTGAAACCAGACCTAATCCCTTAGCTTTCCTGTTAGAACAAGCAACTAAAGACTGAGGACCAGAAATAGTCAAGCTATGTTCCAAGAGGTGCTAATATCATATCCATCACCATCCACAGCCATCTTAATAGTTAACACCACATGACAATGAGCATATCTTGTTGTCTTGGTATCAAAAATAAGAAAATAGAGATAAAGTTTATGTATATTAATTCCTTATTAAAATGTTTAATAAATTTGGTCAGTGCATGAAGTTGGGTTAGAATACACTGGAGTGATTTCTTTCTTTTGCCCTTAATACTTCTTGCTAATTCAGAGGTCAAGCGGAACAGTATCCATTATAAATGACACGGTTTTATAAACAGGCATTTCAAATGCCATAGACATTTGAATGAACATTTTCTTCCATCCATAATTACTTAATTATTATCAATTATGAGTGTGGCATGAGCATATGGTAGCCACCCATCTGCTCATTTTTCCCTCTCAATTGTCATTAATTTTGTTGATGGTGACAGTGCTTAACCAAATTAAACTAATTAATAACAGTCCAGTGGATCAAGGCCTTTCTCTTTGCATCACATGCTCATTCATCAATAGCCAACTACTATAATATTATCCAATTTGAGTAGAATAAAACATTTTGGGGACTTACAAACATTTTGATGAAAATTATTTGAAGATTCTTAAATTTATGTCATTTTTCATTCCTAAAAGTCACATTATTTTATTTCGAATATGCTAAGTGTTCTAAACATTCTTTCCCTCTAGATTTTTCAGGTTTTATTTTATGCAAATAAAATTTATAAATTCCTCTGTGTGATACATATTTTCTTGTCTTAGAAACTCATAAATATTCCTTATAGGGCAGTATACAGCTAGGAAGAAACATCAGTCTTAAGTACTAGTTCTTTCCCCGTGAGAACTATTGCTATGTTTTTATCTGATAATATGCTACTTCCTCTTCTGGTAAAAAAAAGCTGCTGGACTACCTAGTGTGCGTCAGTTATCAGATGAAGTGTCAGGTGGAGGTATGTGGGTGTATTTACTGGAAAAATAGATGAAATATTTTTTATATCTTATAAATTTTGTGAAAGTCTTAATAAAATATCATGAAAAGTAAAGTACTCACAATAGCTCCATTTATACACTAATTCCTTATTTAAGAACAAAACCTTGAAATCAGAAAACTAAACTTGAACTGGGCAGATGAAAAGCTGGACTACGCAGCCCCAAGCATGTCCCCCAAGTTTTTTTTTACAAGGTTCTCTCATTCCAAATACCACTTCCAAATTCTCACCACAAGCATGACCTTCAAAAGCTCTGGCTTTGTCATAGACAATATACTTCCCATGGAACTCATTCACACAGCTAAAGCTTTTAACTAGTCTTATAAAAGTGTAAGACTAGCAAAATAAATGCAAATACAAGAGTGAAGCAGTCTGTTTTATTAAAGGCAGAACCTAGCTAGGATCCATGGACCTCATTTCAAAATCTTGGGCTACATATATACTGGTCCAGTACTTTTCAAAGTTTTTGGTCTCCAGATTCTTTCACCTTTTTTTTAAGATTTTATTTATTTATTTGACAGAGAGAGAGAGAGCACAAGCAGGGGAGAGGCAGATGGAGAGGGAGAAGCAGGCTCCCCACTGAACAAGGAGCCCGATGTGGGACTTGATCCCAGGGCCCTGGGATCATCATGACCTGAGCCTAAGGCAGACGCTTAACCAGCTGACACCCAGGCATCCCGACTCTTTCACCTTCTTAAAAATTACTGAGTGCACCACAATCTTTTGCTTATGTAAACTAAATCACCAATGATTACTCTATTTTAAATTAGATATTTTGAAAATATGGAAGTGGCTGTGTTTTAATGTGTTCCACCCCATGTTGACGTAAATAACACATTTTTATGAAAAGTAATTGTATTTTCTAAAATAAAAATAAATGCAGTAAGAAAAGTGACATTGTTTTACATTTTTTCAAACACTTCAACATCTGGCTTAATGAAATAGATTTGGATTCTTATCTCTGTTTCTACATTCTAATCTCTTGCAATATATTGTCTTGGTTATATAAGAAGGAAATATAAGAAGGATACATGAAGGAAACCTGACCTCATACAGTTATGTAGATGGAAAGCATAGGCGATATTAGCATTTTGATATCCTTTTCAGATAATTCTAAACATTATTCTTTGATTCTATACAAAAATTTACAACTGGTAATATCTGAAATGTTGGTTAAAATGTGTAATCTGAAAAAACATAAATTAACTTTTTATATGTACTCCATTACATTAAAACCTATTGCTCTAGTTTACACACTGAGTGGAAGTTTCACTTTTATCATGAATGATAATAAAATGCTATACATTGATTATTTGTAAAGTATTTGGTTCACAGAGTTTATGTCAAACTTAATGGGCAGGTGCAAATTTTCCACATTATATTTCACCCTGTTTCCTTTCCTTAGAGAATGTTACTAGAAACCAATATCTATGTTTGTTGCTACTGGAATATTGTTTCTAGGCCTTCTCAGTTGACAGAGGAAGGAACTATATGTGTTTATACAAATCTTTGTGTGTGTGTGTAACCATTTATCTACATTAAGGTAACCATGAGCTCATACTGATGCCCTTAATTCTAATCTATTACCACATAGATTATTCTAGCCTCCTAACCCTGCTTATCTTGTACGCCCACTCTTTACCGGTGAGAAAGCTCCTTTCAAACACCACTTGACATTTATTTACTTAATTGCTCAATTCCAGTATCCATAAGTAGAGTCACCATAACTGTTAACCTGGATCCTCTTGGGAAATAACTTCATAAACTAGAGTACAGTGCTTTGTATCATTTCCTTTGCATTTAGTCTTTACCAAATCTATTTATTTCCAAAATTACTTAGATTAGCAAATTTTTACCCCACCCCTTTCAGTGAAGTTAATTCATACATTAATAAAACAGTTGGATTCTCTTGTCAACAAAGAATGCATTCCATCCTGAAATCTAACATTCTAAATGATACTTTTAAAACTTTCACGCATTAAGATTTACTCTTTGTGCTATAAGTTTCTATGGGTTTTGACAAAAGTGTAACTTTATCTAGCCAAAATTATATAACACAGAACTGTTTCATCACCCTAGAAAACAAACAAACAGACAGACAGACAAAAAACACCAACTGTGCTTCATCTATTCAATTTTCTTCCCTTTCTCCCAAGCCCCTGGCAAACACTGGTCTTTTTTATTTTCACTACACTTTTGCCTTTTCCGGAATGTCATGTAATTGGAATCATACAATATATATAGCCTTTTCAAACTGACTTCTCTCATTTAGCAATATGCATTTAAGATCCTTCATGTCTGTTCATGGTTTGATAGTTCATTTCTCTTTGTCACTGACTAAATATTCTTTTGTGTGGTTGTACTACAGTTTGCTTGTCCATTCACTTATTGAAGGACGTCTCCTTTGCTTCTAATTTTGTAGCTTTATGAATAAAGCTGTTATAAATGGTCATGTGCACGTTTTTGTGTGGATATAAGTTTTCAACACTTGGGTGCTAGGGTCTGAATGTTTTGTGTTTTCCCCAAATTCACATGTTGGAATCTTAAAGGTTAATGTGATGGTATTAGAAAATGGAACTTTTGGGAGGTGATTGGATCATGAGAGCATGAATGGGTTTAGCGCTCTTATAAAAGTGATCCCACCGAGCTCCTTAACCTCTCTCATCACGTGAGAACACATTGAGAAGTTGGCAGTCTGTAACACAGAAAAAAGACCTTCATCAGAACCCAATCATGCTGGCACCATCAACTTCCAGTCTCCTGAATTATAAGAAATAAATGTTTGTTGCTTATAAGTGGGACAGTCTATAGCAGCCCAGATGGATTAAGACACTGGGTAAACACCTAAGAGTGTGATGGCTGGATTGTATGGTAAACCTACGTTTAGTTTTATAAGAAACTGCCAGTCTGTCTTCCACATTCTGATTAACTACAGGTTTAATGGTTTTTATTTTATTTTATTTTATTTTATTTTATTTTATTTTATTTTTTAAGCTTCCTTTCTTAAAGTTTTATTTAAATTGCATTTAGTTAACATATAGTGTTATATTAGTTTCAGGTGTAGAATATAGTGATTCAACACTTCCATACACCAGTGCTCATCACAAAAAGTGCCCTCCTTAATCCCCATCCCCCTGCCCACCTCCCTTCTGGTAACCATCAGTTTGTTCTTTATAGTTAAGAGTTGTTTTCTTGGTTTGCCTCTCTCTCTTTTTTTCCTTTGCTTATTTGTTTTGTTTCCTACATTCCACATGTGAATGAAATAATATGGTATTTGTCTTTCTCTGACTTATTTTGCTTAGCATAATACTCTCTAGTTCCATCCATGTCATTGCAAATGGCAAGATTTCATTCTTTTTCATGGCTGAGTAATATATATATTAAATATATATCCCACCAGCAGTGTAAGAGGGTTCTCTTTTCTCCACATCCTTGCTGACATCCATTGTTTACTGTGTTGTTAATTTTAGCCGTTCTGACTGGTGTGAGGTGGTATCTTATCATGGTTTTGTATTGTATTTCCTTGATGATGAGTGATGTTGAACATTTTTTCATGTGTCTGTTAGCCATTTGTATGTCTTCTTTGAAGAAATGTCTGTTCATGTCTTTTGCCCATTTCTTAACTAGATTTTTTATTTTTTGGGTGTTGAGTTTGGTAAGTTTTGGATACAAGCCCTTTATCTGATTGTCACTTGCAAATATCTTCTCCCATTCCGTAGGTTGCCTTTTAGTTTTATTGTCTCTTTCACTGTGCAGAAGCTTTTTATCTTGATGAAGTCCCAATACTTTATTTTTGTTTTTGGAGATATGTCTAATAAGAAGTTGCTGTGGCCAAGGTCAAAGAGGTTGCTGCCTGTATTCTCCTGTAGGATTTTGATGGATTCCTGTCTTACATTCAGTTCTTTCATTCATTTTGAATTTATTTTTTATGTATGGTGTAAGAAAGTGGTCTAGTTTCATTCTTCTTCACGTTGCTTTCCAATTTTCACAACACCATTTGCTGAAGAGACTATCTTTTTTCCATTGAATATTCTTTCCTTCTTTGTCAAAGATTAATTAACCATGTAGCTGAGGGTCCATTTCTGGGTTCTATTCTGTTCCATTGATCTGTGTGTCTATTTTTGTGCCAGTGTCACACTGTCTTGATGATTCCAGCATTGTAATACAGCTTGAAGTCTGGAATTGTGATGCCTCTGGCTTTGCTTTGCCTTTTCAGGATTGCATTTGCTATTTGGGGTCTTTTGGGGTTCCACAGAAATTTTAGAATTGTTTGTTGTAGTTCTGTGAAAAATGCTGGTGTTATTTTGATGGGATTGCATTGAATGTGTAGGTTGCTTTGGGTAGTACAGACATTTTAACAATATTTGTTCTTCTAATCCATGAGCATGGAATGTTTTTCCATTTCTTTATGTCTTCCTCAATTTCTTTCATAAGTGTTCTATGGTTTTCAGAGTAGATGTCTTTTACCTCTCTGGCTAGGTTTATTCCTAGTTATCTTATGGTTTTTGGTATAGTTGTAAATGGGATAGGTTCCTTGATTTCTCTTTCTGCTGCTTAATTATTGGTGTATAGAAATGCAACAGACTTCTGTGCATTGATTTTATATCCTGCGATTTTGCTGAGTTCCTGTATCTGTTCTAGCAATTTTTTGGTAGAGTCTTTCAGGTTTTCTGCATACAATAGCATATCGTCTGCAAAGAGTGAAGGTTTGAGTTCTTCCTTGCTGATTTGGATGCCTTATTAAAAAAGATTTTATTTATTTATTTGACAGAGAGAGAGAGAACACAAGCAAGGGGAGAGGCAGGCAGAGGGAGAGGGAGAAGTAGGCTCCCCGCTGAGCAGGGAGCTGGATGCTGGGTTTGATCCCAGGACTCCGGGATCATGATCCGAGCCAAGGGCAGATGCTTAACCAACTGAGCCACCCAGGCATCCCATTTTGGATGCCTTTTATTTCTTTTTGTTGTCTGATTGCTGGGGTGACAATTGCACATCTGTTCAGTCTATGTTATCTGTCTAGTTATGATAAATACACAAATTATTCCTTTAAAAATATAGTTCATTTATTTTGATCACAGACTTTCTTAAGTTAAATAAATTTGGGGTTTCTTTACACAAAGGAATTATTTAAAGTTGCCATTACCAAATTGTGTCTGGTTCAAGTCCAATTAAGGAAACTACTTTCTCTGTAAAAAAAATAAAGCCTTCATTTTCAGAGCAGTTTTGTCTTAACAACAGCACTGAGTGGAAAGCACAGTATTCCTATATACCTCCTTGCCCTACACACTCAACCTACCCCACCACCAACACCCCACACCAGAGAGCTACATTTGGTTACAAGCAATAAACCAAAATTAACATGTCATTATCACTCAAACCCCATTGTTTACATTAGGGTTTACTCTTGGTGTTATATGTTTTATGGGTTTTGACAAATGTATAATGACATGTATCAAGCATTATAATAATATAAAGAATAGTTTCATTGCCCTAAATCCTCTGTTCCATGTATTTATCCTTTCCTCCCCCTATACTCTGGCTCCCACTGATATTTTTACTGTCTCCATAGTTTTGCCTTTTCCAGAATGCCATAGCCTTTTCAGATTGTCTTCTTTCACTTAGTAAAGGGTTCTTCCGTGTCTTTTCATTGTTTGACAGCTCATTTCTTTTTAGCACTGAATAATATTCCATTGTCTGGATGGGCCACAGTTTATTTACCCATTTACTTACTGAAGGCTATCTTGGTTGCTTCCAAGTTTTGGAAATTATAAATAGAGCTATTATAAACATCCATGTGTGGGTTTTTGTGTGGACATAAGTTCTCTACTCATTTTGGGTAAATACCAATTAGTGTGATTGTTGGATCATATGGTAGGAATATATTTATTTTTGTTAAAACCTGCTGAACAGTCTTCCAAAGTGGTTGTACCATTTTGCATTTCCACCATTTTGAATGTTATGTTTTCTCTGTTACTCCACATCCATGCCAACATTTGATGTTGTCAATGTTTTGGATTTTAGTCATTCTAATGTATGTGTAGTTGAAACAATCTTACTGTTACTTTAATTTGCAATTCTTTAATGAGGTATGATGTTGAACATCTTTTCATATGCTTGTTTGAAATATATAGAATGTGTCACAAACTTACATGTCCTCCTTGCAGAGAGGACATGCTAATCTTCTCTGTACTATTCCAATTTTAGTATATGTGCTTCCAAAGTGAGCACTGTGTTTTCTTTTGATTCCCAAGGTAAAGGATGTAACAGGTAAAAAAAACATATAATGATGAAATGAATTGGAGTATGCCATTCATGGAAGAGTCATGTCTATTTCTGTAAAATATAAATAAGATCAGGGCTATGCATGCAGAGAAGGAGCAAGAGGCATCTGGGAAGATGGAAGAGAAAAAATAGTAGAAAAGAGAAACTGAGGGTTCTAGAGGGGAAGGGGGGTGGGAGGATGGGTTAGCCTGGTGATGGGTATTAAGGAGGGCATGTAATGCATGGAGCACTGGGTGTTATATGCAAACAATGAATCATGGAACACTACATCAAAAACTAATGATGTGGGGCCCCTGGGTGGCTCAGATGGTTAAGTGTCTGCGTTCGGCTCAGGTCATGATCCCAGGGTCCTGGGATCGAACCCCACATCAGGCTCCTGGCTCA
Source organism: Eumetopias jubatus (assembly GCF_037043125.1). Taxonomy (NCBI): domain Eukaryota; kingdom Metazoa; phylum Chordata; class Mammalia; order Carnivora; family Otariidae; genus Eumetopias; species Eumetopias jubatus. Next base: position 117,672,301 of record NW_028274808.1, on the reverse strand, counting down.
GCTAGGAGCCTGCTTCTCCCTCTGCCTCTCTCCCTGCTCATGCTTTCTCTCTCTCTTATCTCTCTCATATCTGTATCTCTGTGTCTCAAATGAATAAATACAATCTTTAAACAAAAAAAAAAACCACTAATGATGTAATGTATGGTGACTAACATAACAATAATAATTAAAAAAAGAGGTGTACTTTCAGAGAGAACCACAAAGGCACCACAGATTCAACGTATGCAGACAAAAATAGGGCAGATTTTAAGGAGGAAGTAAAAAAAAAAGTGGCAGAGGAGTTACTGGAACTTAGTTTTAGAAACATTTAGCAAGTGTTCTCCCAATATCTTATTCTTTCACATTTTCCTCCAGCCTCAGGCCTTGTTTACACAGAATTAAGAAAATTCAATTTTAAAGCATGGGAAAACAGTGTGACTCCACACTTATAAATGATATCAAATTGCTTAGGGAAGAAATATTATTTTAATTCATAACTGGATACCTATATTTTAAGATGTCTGAGATTCCATACAGTGTACTAGACTCTGTTTTGATATTGGAAATTTAAAAAAAAATGGAACAGAACAGTTTTCCTGTCACAACAGAATTTATATTCTAGTGGCTGGAGACAAAAACAAACAAAAATATAGTATATAAAACATAGAGCAAAAAAGCAGGGCAAATTGAAAAGTTAATACTAATGTGGCTCACTATTTTATATAGATTTACTTTGAAATATTTTTCTCTTCGTATTATATTAAGAAGAGTTCTGATGCAGATGAAGGATTTGGCCTTGCTCTGAGAAAGAACATTTTTTTTAAAGATTTGTTTATTTATTTTTGGGGGGAGGGGCAGAGAGAGAGAGGGAGAAAGATTCTTAAGCAGACTGCATGCTTAGCATGGAGTCTGATGCAGAGCACAATCTCAAGACCCTGAGATCACCACTGGAGCTGAAACCAAGAGTCAGTCGCTTAACCGACTGCCACCCAGGTGCCCCTAGAACATTTTAGATAAGGAAATAACAAATGCAAAGGCCCAAGTGCAGAACTTTTTGGTATGTTTAGGGAATAGCAAGGAGGTTTCTATGACTGAACTAATAGTAAAGATGGCTTTTACTTTGAGTTTAAATTGGCAAGTAGAAGAGTAATGGAAGTTGAGGTGAGAAAGTAACAGAGGAAATCACAGAAGGCTCTATAAGACTGTATAAAATAAAGTTTTCCTAAGGGTAAGATATGAAAATGAAGTCAACCAACTTGTCCTAATTGCCATTTACAACACACTCTATCCAAAAGAACAGAATGTATTTCTATGCACATGCACATAAACCATTACCAAGATTAACCATATTGGACAATAAATAAGTATCATTAATTTAAAAGTGTTTGAATGAACATGGAGACATAAGATATCAGATTACATGGAATGTCACTTAAATGATACTAAGGGAAAATTTATACCACAAAAAGCTTACAATAGAAATGATTAAGAGCTCAAACCAATTATCTAAGCTTTAACCTTAAGAAACTGGAAACAGAAGAGCAAAATTTGTGAAGACTTCTTAGGTTCATTAATATTGTTTAGATTTTAGTTTTTAAAAGTATATGTTACTCCTTCAACAGATTATTATGGTACTTTATATTTATATTGTTGGCTATAAAGGTAATATGTATTTATTTCAGAAACTGGAGAAAACATTATAAAGAAGCAGGGAAAAGAAGTCACTCACAATCCCAGCAAACTGAAGTAAACATTCAACATTTTGTTGTATGATGACAATTTCTAGAAAAAGGTTGAAAATATGCATAGTTCTATTGTTTATAAAATTGTGATTTCACAGGGAAGAATTGAAGGTATTCATCAGAAATGAGCAACTGAAGGGGTGCCTCGGTGGCTCAGTTGGTTGAGTGTCCAACTCTTGGTTTCAGCTCCGGTCATGGTCTCAGTGTTGTGGGATGGAGTCCCGTGTCGGTCTCCATGCTCAGTGGGGAGTCTGCTTGGGATTCTCTCTCTCCTTCTCCCTCTGCACCTCCCCAACCCTCTCTCTCTAAAACAAACAAAACAAACAAACAAATGACCAATTGAAGGGAATACTAGTAAAGGGGAGAGATTGAATTGGTTAAAAATGCCTGAATGGAGGATAATTTTGTCACTATGGCCTTCTGTCATGAGCTGTGATTTTAGAAATTTAAGAAATTAGATAAGCAAGGAGGAAAGAGATACAGAAAAAGACAAATGTGTATACACACACACACACACACACACACACACACACACACACATATATGTGGAGAGAGACTGATTTGTATATGAAGTTGAATGATGGTCCCCAAAAAGATATGCCCAAGTCTTAACCTTCAGAACCTGTGAATTTGACTTTATGTGGAAAAAGGGTCCTTGGATATAAAACTAAATTAAAGATCTCCAAATGAGATCATCATGGATTATCAGGGTTGGGTCCTAAATCCAGTGACAAGTGTCTTTCTAAGAGATGCACAGAAGAGACACATGAAGAGAAGACAAATATGTGAATATGTGAATATCTGTGAATATGGACACTGATAGGGGTAATGTAGCCACAAACCAAGGAATGCCTGAAGCCACCAGAAGCAGGGAACACATGAAAGGATTTTCCTCTAGAGCCTTCTGAGGGACCATAGTCCTTCTGACACCTTGATTTCACACTTCTAGTTTCTGAAAGTGTGGGAGAATAAATTTCTGTTGGTGTAAGTCACCATTTGTGGTCATTTGTTATGGCAGCCTTAGGAAACTAATACAGTGGGAATTATCCCTAATTTTTATACACTGGTGTAGATGCTTTACATATATCATATCACAATATATGATATTGTGGGCCTTCTTCTTTTTGCTCAAAGCAATTCAATTGTACCTGGCAGCATTATAAGTACTTCAATGAGTATTCAGTGTATTCCCATGAACTCTTTTGCTTTGAGATCAAAGAAGAGAAAGTTCAATGCCTAGACGTCTGGTGTGGGGAGAGAATAGAGAGGAAAGCCATGGAAATAAGACAGTGACCTCTAGCTGGCCCTGTCAAAGGACCTCAGTGGGGAACGAGACTGCAATCAGAAGCATCAGGGTTGTATTAGGTAAGAGCTGAAGTAGTCTTTAAGGGTTTTTAGTGATATAGTATGTCATGCAGTATGGAGATTTGCATTCTTATCATTTGCTAAAGTTCTGATGACATTATGAAATCTGGTACATCAGTTACAGTGCCTAGTTGAGACATAGCAGATCATTGGTAAGAATCATGAATCCCAGTGGGAAATGTGGAAAATTACTCTAGAAATGGTGTATTGACACTCCTTGCAGAAACAAACTGTTCAGAAACACACATGAATAGCCTCTGGGATCTCAGAAATACTTGCAAGTGTATAAAGGATAGGGGGAAGAAGGCAATAAAAAGAGCAAAATTTGACTGACTGTTGTGACAGTATCCAAACCCTAAAAAGCTTGCGGAATTTAGTTACAATTCTCTTATGTAAGTCTTATAACATCTCTTCTGGGAGAGATGTGAACATGGCAAACCAGTCTCTGAATACTAATTGCAATTTGTTGAGAATATGGTTGTGGGCTTAATCATCAATTACTGGACCCTTTATTTAAATAGCATAAGATAAAGCATTTGAAATTCCATTATGATATTGCATATTATTATGATAATAAAATTATATAAAAAGCAACATAATAACAACACTAGTTGAAGAAATAATTATACCAGATGTAGATACTTGATATCCCTATATACAATCAGAAAGTTTGTGGAAACCTTATAGATGAACTTTATTTTTTTAAGATTTTATTTATTTGACAGAGAGAGACACAGTGAGAGAGGGAACACAAGCAGGAGGAGTGGGAGAGGGAGAAGCAGGCTTCCCGCTGAGCAGGGAGCCCAATATGGGACTTGATCCCAGGACCCTGGGACCATGACCTGAGTGGAAGGCAGATGCTTAACAACTGAACCACCCAGGCACCCTATAGATGAACTTTAAAACAATAAACTTTATGAATCTTCTAGATATCTGAAGATTATATGATCTCCTGAAATTACATGATCTCCCTGAGTATCTCATTTTTTATTAGACAGTGGAAGAGTATGTTTAAGACACATCACATTTTCAAAAAATACCAAAATATACCTCCTCCCTTCTCTGATTCATTGCTCCTGAAAGGCTGTTTTCATCAGGAGTTAGTCCCTATGACAATATGATTCCCAGAGAACTAAGGATTTAGGAAAAACAGTTTCAAAGTGATTGTTTTTGAGTTTATTTTTAGCCTTTAAAATGTGATGCCTAATGGTACTTGCTTTTACAACACTGACCATTGTTAATAAGAGAGAGTTTCCAATGGCTAATGAAGGTGACAATGAATAGAAACATAGGTACAATAAAATTCAATTGATTGGCATTCACAAAGACCTTAGAAGAAAGCTACAAGACTTGAAGAATTAATTATATGTCTTCTAGTGTATTTAATCTTTAATGAAAAAAAATGTTCTTATTTGTTCATAAGCCAACATTTTTTGTTTGGGAAAATACTACCTTAGATTATTTCCACTACAAGTACAAGAATCTTGCCTTTTAAGCAACAACAGCTTCCAAAATATTTGGGAGTATTTCCTACACTTTTCCACACATATGTAATAAATTTTTCCCTCTATGAGTTGTGTTAACACCAACAAATTATTCAAATGTACACTATTTTGAGGCATGATGGAATCTTAGTAAATGTACATTTAGAGGCTTATATTTGAAACTACCTCTTCCTGGTAGCTATAAGGCCAGCCCTAGGATGTCAGATACTAATTTCCAAGTGAGATTTTTTTTCTTGAAAATATTAACAGATTTAATTTTCAGTTGTTTATAAGCAGCAACGAATTCACCAAATTGCCTTTAAAATTTGTCTTGCTACTAATTGATAAAAGTGCTATTTATAATATTGGTGAAATTGGAATCACATTAAGGATGAATTTCGAGTTTTATATAATCAACTCCCTCAGTTTGATTCCTCTGGAAATAAGATGCCAATATACATATTGCCAAATATGATGCCAATATATGTGTGTGTGTGTGTGTGTATTGCAGGAATTGTTTGTTAATGGTAAAAGAAGGAGGAAAAGAACAGGTGTGGGTCACATGAATTGGACACCTGTGAAATGAGAGAGAGAGGGAAGTTGATTGAGTTAGAATTTCAGACTTAGTGTAGCTTAGAAGAAAGTATTGGCTAAGTCTCTAGGAAGCCCCAAACCAAAGGCTGTTTATTATAAGAATCTCGTATCAGGCAGAAATGCCCCTGTACTTCAGCCATGCTCAGAATGATAATCAATAGCCACACAAACATGAACCAAAATCTATACAAAATATAGATAATCAAGAAAAAACAAGGCACAATGCTAGACAAAGATACCAATGGAACAGAAGAGAGTGTAAAGAAATAGACACATATACCTTCATCTGATTTAAGACTGTGGGATTCAATAAATGAAGCTGGGTAAATTGGATGGTCACATGGAAAAAATAATTTCTAGTAAATTGTACATATAAATCTGATAGGTAAAATCATTAATGCCTTTAGAGAAAAAATTGGTGATCATGATGTTGAGGTAGGTAAAAATTTCTTAAACTTTGTACCCAAATCTCCATTAATAAAGGTAAAACTGCAAAACTGGATGCATTGTTAATAACTTCTTTTTTTATATTATTATGTTCAGTTAGCCAGCATTTACTACATCATAAGTTTTTGATGTAGTGTTTAACAAATCATTATTGTGTATAACACCCAGTGCTCATCACAACATGTGCCCTCCCTAATACCTATCACCCGGTTACCCCATACCTCTACCCGCCCTCCCTTCTGTAACCCTCAGTTTGATTCCTGGAGTCCATAGTCTCTCATGGTTTGTCTCCCTCTCTGATTTCTTCCCATTTAGTTTTCCCTCCCTTTCCCCGTGGTCCTCTGCTCTATTCCATATGTTCCAGATATGAGTGAAACCATATGGTAATTGTCTTTCTCTGCTTGATTTATTTCACTTAGCATAATCCCCTCCAGTTCCATCCATTTCAATGTAAATGGTGGGTATTCATCCTTTCTGATGGCTGAGTAATATTCCATTGTATATATGTACCACATCTTCTTTATCCATTCATTTGTTGAAGGGCATCTTGGCTCCTTCCACAGTTTGGTTATTGTGGACATTGCTACTATGAACATTGGGGTACATGTGCCCCTTCTTTTTACTACATCTGTATCTTTGGGGTAAATACCTAGTAGTGCAATTGCTGGGTCATAGGGTAGCTCTATTTTTAACATCTGGAGGAACCTCCATACTGTTTTCCAGAGTGGCTGTACCAGCTTGCATTCCCACCAACAGTGTAAGAGGGTTTCCCTTTCTCCATGAGCTCACCAACACTTATTTCCTGTCTTGTTACATCTGATAAGAAAAAGTGAAAAAAATCCCAAAGAGTAGGAGATATACATCTGACAAAGGAATTTTATTCAGAATGTATAAAAGTTCTACACACTGAGATGTAAATTTCCCCTGTTGTTAAAATTCTTCACCAGACACTTCACACAAAATAACATACAAATGATAAATTAGCATATAAAAAGGTGCTCTACTTTGTTAGTTATCATAGAAATATAAGTTAAAACACAAACCACTACACACCCATCAGAATAGTTACCATAAGAAAGACAATATCAAGTGTTAGTTAAATATGAAGGAACTGAGACTCTTAAAATGTGTCTTTTGGTTATGGAATTATAAAAATAATCATCAGAATGATTATATAATGATACAATTAATACAAAGCAGATGGGAGAGACAGTGAAAGATTATTGTTTATACAGATAAAATAAATGAAAAATTATTTAATTTATATTGGTACTATCACAATGAGACATATTGTGGCAAGATGCCCAGACAATGTTAAGGAAGAAAATCAGCACTTTTTGAATTAAATTTCATTGTAAGCCAAGATTTTGCTATATATTAAACACTGTACCCATGCAAAATATTTTTTTATATCTATTACTATCTTTACAAATATTTCTCTAAAGAGACAATAATGTATTCCATGAAGGGTGCCTGGGTGGCTCAGTTGGTTAAGCGACTGTCTTCTGCCCAGGTCATGATCCCGGAATCCTGGGATCGATTCCCACATTGGGCTCCTGGCATAGCAGGGAGCCTGCTTCTCCCTCTGGCCCTCTCCCCTCTCATGCTGTTTCCCTCTCTCTCAAATAAATAAATAAGTAAATAAATAAATAAATAAATAAAATCTTTTAAAAAAATAATGTATTCCACAGATATAAGTTTCTGTAAGTGATAAGAATGCATTCAGAAGCAGTAAAAGTTTCTGTCTGGAAATTTTCAAATTTAATTATTTCTCTCTACTATATCTGGGGTCTTCCAAGTTAGTTCCCACCTTAATACAATCCAAATTTCTGATTATGTTTGCAGGATAATAAGCAAATTGTATTGCACTGGGAAAGTGCAGTTAGCCCAACTCACCTGGCAGCATTTCAGCATCAGCCTATAATGATGATCAAGATAACTAGGCTGAAAAAAAAAAAAAAAGATAACTGAGCTGAGTTTCCATGAGTCCAAGCAGCGTATCCTCACATGATCAAAGTCAACGAGTCTACTATTATTGTCATTATTTATGATAAGGAAAAGAAATTACAATTAATATTTGAAAAGAAATCCGCATTTTGCAAAATATTTTCAAATGCAACCCGTACCACAATGAGCCGTGGTGTGAGGCATTATTATATATTTATATAAATTAAATATTGATGGAAACATTTGGATTTGAAATTCAGATTTAAATAATTTTATATATCAATCAAATTTATTGAACTGGAGTTAGCAAAAATTATATTCTGTTTTAATATTATGGAGTCACACTCATATTTACTAAATTTGGCATTTTATAAACAGAAAGACAATACATATTTGCAAGTTAAGGAGTGTGTGTATATATATATATATTGTTAAATTTCTTTTCTATAAGTGAACAAAGATCCCTTGTTCCAAATCCTAAAATAAGAGCAAGAGTCTTTGTCAAAGTCTGGGATAGAATTTCAATTGCTTATTACTAAGCTGTGTTGATCTAAATGATCTCAATATTTTCTTGTTGACAACATATAGATTTTTTTTTAATGAAAATATTTCTTTTGGATAAAGGGTGGGACAAAAATATGTAAAATAAAGTCATTTAGATGAACGAATCATAAGCTTGAGAACTGCAATAATGAAATCCAAGCATAACATCTACAGCAAAACTGAAAGGAAAAGCTAGTACAACAAAAGACTAATTAGAAAGGATTCCAATATAAAGCCAATGTATTAAAGTGGAATAAGGAATAAAACTTAAGAATGACTAGAATCTTCTATCTACTGCTTACTCAAGATATCATCCTTTTAGATGGTTTTTTAATCAGTCAGAAAGAATGAGTGGGACTTGCCCTTTGGAATTAGCATTTGGATTGTGATGGAACTTAAATAATTTATTCTAGCTTCACTCTATATTATTACTGGTACTGAGATACTTCTTTGCCATTACAAGATCATGTTTGCCAGAATAACTTTGCTTTTCACTCATCACACACATGCATACATATATGTACTCACAGAGCTGGATATAAGTATCACATATTCTCATTGATGGACGTCAGAAAAATAATGATATCTAGGGACACAATCTCTGCTAATCTATGCCATGGATAATTTCTTTCTAAGTGACTTGTCTTTGAGATTCTTTGGAGTGTATTGCTTCTTGGAAAAACAAACATTTTTTAATGGATGAGAAAAAGAAGAGGGGCATATGAATTGTGAAAGTGACTGGGTAGACCATTTTCTGTGATTTGTCCCAAATTTGAAAGTATAAATCACAATGTGTAAAGTCATAAGCAAGAATATTCTTTCTATAAAATTTTAATATTATAAGTCCATCAAATTACACCTTGTTCTTGAAGGTATAAACTTTTAGCTCTTTGTCTTTTGTGGAACTATGAATACACACTTCTACACTATATATACTTCTACATAACAAAATCAATAAATATTTAATTCCTCAGCAGTGCAAAGTGTTATAAGGCTAAGTTCAATCATTTACATTGTTCTTTACTTTTTGGGTTTTTTTAAATGAATTAATTCTTTGGAGGCTAGAGCGAAATTCCATAATGAGACATGTCAGAAATCTTGAGAAATGATTGCAAAAATCTCACAATTGGAGCAGACTTACAAGAAAAAGTTATCCCAATTATGGTGATACTGTGTCCTTCTGCAGCCCACTGGTGAGGGGTTAAACCCCAGCCAGGAGAGGGCTGTTAACAGCAGTAAGGAAAGACGGTGATGTAGAGAGCCAAGAAACCTTGTTTCCTTCTCCACTTTCCTCTCCAATAACATACAGTACCTACAAGCTGAGAACTGTCTGCCATTTCCACTTTGGAGTGGCCTAGCTGAGTAGAGCAGAATTACCATGATGCCGATGCCCTCACCCACTTTTCTACCAGAGGAGAGCAACTCTTAAGTACCATACTCACTTTTCTTAAGGGTTAAGGCCAAGGGTACTCAATCATTTACCTCCTTCTAACCAAAGATAAATTGACCCATAAACAAACCAGAGAAAATGCATAAATAAGATTTACCAAGCCCTCTTTTTTTATGCCTTTTTTCCCTTTAAATTTTTTATTGTTATGTTAATCACCATACATTACATCATTAGTTTTTGATGTAGTGTTCCATGATTCATTGTTTGTGCCTAACACCCAGTGCTCTACGCAGAACGTGCCCTCTTTAATACCGTGCCCTCTTTAATACCGAGCCCTCTTAATTCTAGCTTTATTTCCATCTTTTTCTCAAGTCTCCCTTTGATCTCCATTCCCATGCTCATCCTATTTATGTTTTTTTTTTTTTAAGATTTTTTATTTATTTGTCAGAGAGAGAGCGAGAGAGAGCAAGCACAAGCAGGGGGACTTGCAGGCAGAGGAAGAAGCAGGCTCCCTGCTGAGCAGGGAGTCCAACACGGGGCTCGATCCCAAGAAGCTGGGATCAGGACCTAAGCTGAAGGCAGTTGCTTAACGACTGAGACACCCAGGCGTCCCTCATCCTATTTATGTTTTTAAATTATTTTTAGAATATAACGGTAATGTCCATAAATCCTATCATTCCTGGTAAAATAAAAGTTACAACATGTTGCCTGTTTTCTTTTGACCCCTCCCACACACAGAAAAGAGAAAATGGCATCATATGAATAAATATAGAAATATTGCCAGCATATTTTTAATGCCAATATTACTAATTTTACAAATCAGGTAGAAGCATTACTAGAAAATAGAATGGATAGAGTGATACTTGATCTTCATGCAAGTCTCAGCTGATTGTCTCTGTCCATTAGCACATTCTTCCTAATCAACAGCAATGATTCCCAGAGTTCATAGTCTCTCATGGTTCATGCCCGGTGATGGGTATTAAGGAGGGCTCGTACTGCATGGAGCTCTGGGTATTATACACAAACAATGAATCATGGAGCACCACATCAAAAACAAATGATGTACTATATGGTGAGTAACATAATAAAATAATAAAAAAAAAAACCCCAGCAATGACTGTTAGCTGCAGTTCAGAGTCAAGGAAATCAATTTTTCTAACAAGAAGGGCCCTGAATGATTTAAAAATACAGTCAACTCGTTTAACATTTTCTTTCACTTAGCTGAAAAAGCAGCTGGAGAACCACTTGGCTGTTCCTCAAAGCACCAAGTAAGTCAATATGTTCTGTGGAGAACAGAAGTAAATATCCTGATTCAAACAAATTTAGATTTGCATCTACATTTTCTCATCCATTAAAAGTAGCTGAGGATTGATTGTTGTATTCGTTTTCTACGGCAGTCTTAACAAATTACCACAAACCAGGTACTATTCTAGCACATGTCTGGAGGCTAGAATTTGAAATCAAAGAGCCATCAGGCTGATCCTCCCCTTGAAGGCTCTCAGGAATAAGTCTCCCTTACTTCTTCCTAGCTTCTGGTTGTATCTGGCAAATCTTGGTGTTACTTAGCTTGTAGATGCACCACTTTACTCCGCCTCCATCTTTCCAAGGTCTTCTCCTGTGTGACTCTGTGTATTTGTCTTCTCTTCTTGTAAGGACACCAGTCATTGGAGTTAGGGTCCACATTAATTCACTATGACCTGACCTTAACTTATATAATTACATTGGCAAAAACCCTATTTTCAAATCAGGTCACATTCTGAGGTTCTGGGTGTACATAAATTTTGGAGGGACTCTATTTAACCAACTACAATTCTCAAGGTAAATCCAAGAAAAGGTAAGTCTGGTTGCCAAGGAATTAAGAATAATAAGCAAACTTCTTGTCTTCCATGTGGGAAAAAGTGCCCACCTTTTGAGAGTAATTTTAGCTTAAAGGGAAAATAAGCTTCACCATAAAAGCCATGGAAAGTGTTTACTTGTGCCTGAAAACATAACAGAATAACTGTTCTGTTAGCATTTTACAAAGGTTTTATATTAAAATATATTGAATTAACTTACTAATGTGGTAAAAAATGCTTCAGTATCTATCTACATATACCTTTTCTTCTCTGGAAAGCATAATAATTTGGATGCACATTATCTGTATTCAGATTTCATTTTAATCCTTCTGTTTCTCTAATCATTTTAGGCATAGCCCCATTGCTAATAATTTTGTGGTCATTCCAGTCTCTACAAAGGAATTCAAAGGAAAACACACATTAAATAGAAACCCTTACTCTTTCTAGAATGTAAAAATATCCAACTTAGAATCATCAAAAGTGAGAAAGCAAATCCTGGCTCCCAAAATTCTCTAGCTATTTTGTCAAAGTGATGTGGGCTATTTACTTCACATAATGTAAAGGAAATTTGATTCTTGAAATGATGTAAATCTAAAACTTTCTTTCTACAGTCTATCAGCAAGAAAAATTTTGTGACATCTACTGGCAGGTGTGAATTTTACTCATGTTTCTGGAAGGTAATAGCCATTTCAACAGCGACAACAAAATACTAGCTTGCTTTATTTTTCTAAAATCAATTAGAATCAGGTTTTTAGTTCTTATCATTTCACATGTGTTGAAAAATCCAGTGTTTCTCTCCTTACTTCCCTCCCCACCCAAAATGTGTGCGTTGGACCTGGGATCTTCACACAGTCCAGAAGATACTTGGCATTTCTTTTGCTTGTTGGCACCAGCAGAACTTGTTAACATGCTACCGTTCGTTGTCCGATCAAGCACAGTCCTTGGGAAGCTTTTGGTGGTTCTTCTCTGTTCCCTACTTAATCCCAGTGCCTAAATTGAGCTTCCACATGGGCATCTGGACACTGTTTCTGTCTGAAGTCCTGTCTCCTCCATTGAGGGAAGGGTCGTCAAGTCTGGAAACTTCTGTTATCTTAATAATACATCCCCTTCCTCATTTGCAATAATCCTCTCTTCTGCTCTCCAAGAACACCTCCTTCTATACCCTCTCCTTCAATTCTTGTCTTCCTCTTTCCTTCTCTGAGCTACTCCATGTTATTTTCTACATAATGTGAATGACTCTTGCCCAAGGGAGAGGTTCTGGTAAGAAATACCCAGACCAGTAGTTATGTCTTAATTTTTAATTAAACTTTTCATTTTCAGATAATTGTAGATTTGCATGCACTCATAAGAAATGATACAGAGAGATCCCACATATACTTTACCAGTTTGTCCCAATGGCAACATCTTGCAGAACCATGGTACTGTATCACAACTATGATATTAGCATGGGTGTAGTTGACATACAGAACATTGTTATCACGACAAATATCTCTTATGTTGCCCCTTTATACACATCTGTCTCTCCCACCTCCATCTCCTTGTTAATCCCTGGCAACCAGTACCCTGATCCCCATGACTATAACTTGTTATTGTAAGAATGTTATATAAATGTAATAATATCATATGTAATCTTTTGTTATTGGCTTTTTTCCACTGAGCATAACTCCTTGGAGATTCATCCAGGTCCTTGCCTGTATCAACATTCTGGGTTTGGTTTTGTTTGTTTGTTTGTTTGTTTGTTTTGGTTGCTTTTATTGTCGCTAATTACTATTCTGTGGTATTGAAGATCCACAATCTTTTTAACCATTTACCTACTGAAGGATATCTGGGTTGTTTCCATGTTTTAGCTATTATCAATAAAGCTTCTATAGGCATTTGTGTGCAGGTTTTTGCATGTATATGTGTTCAATCCTTTGTGATAAATACCTGGGAGTGCAATTGCTGGGTCATATGGTAGTTGCATGTTTGGTTTTTAAGAAACTGCCAAACTGACTTTCAGAAGGGCTGTACCATTTTACATTCCCACCAGCAATGTATGTGTGATCTACTTGCTCCACATCCTTGCCGATATTTGATATTGTAACTATATATATGTGTATATATTTTTAATTAACATACAATGTATTATTTGTTTCAAGGGTACAGGTCTGTGATTCATCAGTCTTACACAATTCACAGTGCTCACCATAGCACATACCCTCCCCAATGTCCATCACCATTTTTATTTTAGTCATTTTAGTAGGTACACAGTGATTTCACATTGTGGTTTTAATTTTTATCTCTGTAATGACTAATGATATTGAATGTCTTTTCTTGGGCATGTTTTTCATCTGTATATCTTTTTTGAAGAAATATCCACTAATATATTTTGCCTATTTTCTAATCAGATTTTTAATTTATTTACTGTTAGTGGCCAAGGAGAGTTATTCTCAAGCCTAAAATCCAATGAAATTTGCCCTGCTAGGTTTCAGACTTGCGTGGGACCTGGGACCCCTTTCTTCCTTCTATCTTCTCCCTTTTAGAATGTGAATTCTCTCCTATGCTTATCCCATTATTGTATTTTTGAAGTAGGTAAATTGTCTGGTTTCACAGGTTCACGGTTAGGGAAGAACTTTGCCTTGGGAGGAATCACTCATGAGTATCATTCATGTCTAATTTAGATGATAGTAGATGAGATGTTGGACTAAAGGTTGATGCTGGAATGGGTTAAGACATTTGGGATCTTGGGATAGTTCTGTTACCCTCCCTTCTAGCTCACTAATCTTTTCTTCTGCAGCAGTATATCTGTCTTTAATAATTTTTTTCTTACATTGTTGTGTATTTTATAATCCCCGTATGTCTCCTGAACATGCTGAATCTTTCTTCTGGCTCTTAAACATATGGAGTATAGTTATTATGACTTTTAAAATATCATTGTTTATAATACTGTCATCTGTGCCATTTCTAGGCCTTTTCCTATTGATTGATTTTCCTTGTAATGGATTTATTTTCTTACTTCTTTGAATGTTTGGTTACATCTGATTGGATAATAGACTTTGTGGCTGGTTATATTTTGTGTTCTCATAAATATTCTTGAATTTTGTTTTCGGATGTAATCACATCATATAAAAACCACTTACAATTCTTGATTTGGAGAAATTTGTAAAAATAAATCCTTTGGTTTTTTTCTATATTTGCAACAAAGGTCCTCTCATAAGGGGTTATAAGGGCTGCTGTTTCAGGTTGGAAGGGACACGGATCCTGACATCTGGAGATCACATTTTGCATTCAACACTAAGCCCATATTCTAATGCTTAGAAGTAAACCTATGGATGGATGGATGGTTCACACGATCTACTCTGCAAGTTGTCCTCTGATGAATCCATGACTACTGAGTGAATTTTCCAGTGTGGAATTCAGGCTCCCTCCTGTGGTTTTTTGATGGTACTTCATTGCAAAAGAACCTCTTAAGATCCCATTTTCTAGAGATTCCTCCTACATCCTGTCCTGTTGAACTGAGGCAACTTGCCGAGATAAGAGAACACATACTTTCAGAAAAACAAGCCAAATATTGTCTAAACATTAAAACAATATATTTGAATCTAAATCCTCGGTTTTCTGGTTGTGCTATGTATCTGTATTACTGTTGTGGTGATAGTAACATGAGTGTATACATATATTTCAACTCACCAAATTTATACACTAATTATGTGCAGTTTTGGTATACCAATTATACCTCAATAGAGCTGGAAAATAATCCTAATTTTCTGATGAGAAAAGTGATAAAAGTTGAAAATAATTGAATTGTATAATTTTCATTGCTGATGCCAAAGAAATATACAAATTCACTTTAAATGAAATATCAACAAAATTAATGACCACAGTCTACTTCTTTCTTAGCTGGAGCTGAATGAATTATCATTCACATTAAAACTGAATCTCTGTTCTAAGTCTCAACTTCCTGATATCAATAATTAAAACAAAGTGTTACTTTTCAATTCACCAGACATTAAGTGAGAATTGCTTATTTCATTTCATTTTTCATGGGACATGAAAAGTACATCTCAAACAAATAAGAAAACAAGCAAAAAAAATTACTTAAAAATAACTTAAGTGGCTCCTGGGTTAAGCACTGACTCTTGATTTCGGCCCAGTTCATGATCTCAGGGTTGTGAGATGGAACCTCAAGTCAGGATCCACGCAGGTGTGGAGCTTGCTTAAGATTCTCTCTTTCCCTCTCCCTCTGCCTCCCCCCCCAACACTCTCACTCTCTTTCTCTCTCTCAAAAATAAATAAAATAAAATAAAATAAAATAAAATAAAATAAAATAAAATAAAAAATATCTTAAAACCATATTTGAAGTTGACGGTTTATCTCTGTGTAGGAAAAGCCTGATCATGTCTCCAGATTTGACTTCATCAGCAGCTCATTAAAATTATTTTCTGGCTTTGAAGAAACATTCAGGAGTCAGTAGCAAGGCATATATGAGGATAGGTGGTTCAGAAGGTAGACTTTCTGCCTCTTCCAAATTTCTTTTCCAGTCTAGAATCCCCAGAATCTTCTGTGATCACCTGCTATGGAGACCTAAAAGTATCAGGTCTTTCTGGGTGACTCATAAGGCTAGTCTGGATTCCGAGCAGTGAAGTTGCTTGTAATCCAAACTCCCCAACCTATAGGGATGTGGTCTAATGGATGCCACTGGCTCTCTTACGTCATCTTCACGCTGTCCTCTCTGCAAACTAGGAAACATGGTCAGGCTGAGTTGTGTCTCCAGTCTGATTCTTGCAGGAAAGTCCAAGATGTCAGTCTGGTTGCAAACATGCTCTAGACTGCAAGATACCCTGTGGTAACAGGGCATGGTAACTGCTCATGTCCATGGCTAAGACTAGTTATAGAGCTATCATTCCCTTTTTGTCATCAAAAGCAAACGACTGTTTTGCATGAATTTTGAACCACTAGCTAGAAGCCAGCATGTTTGTGTTCAGGAAAACTTCCGCCTTCTAAATCAGTAGTTGTGTACAGAAGATATTGATGCATGGAATTGTCATTTGTTTTATCTCTAGTTAAGATTATCACACACACAAAAAGACAATCTCTACGTTGTTTTCACGTGTCATTAACACTTCTTGAGGAGTCAAGTCTTATTTATTTTTATGCTTCCTACCAGTATGTTACAAATTTGATAAATTAATGAATTGATTTAGTGAGCATGAGAGTATAAAGATAGGGCTTTACATTTATTTATTTATTTATTTTTATTACTTTTTTATTGATGTATAATTAACATACAATGTTATATTGGCTTCAGGTGTACAAAATATTGATTCAACAATTCTATACATTGCTCAGTGCTCACCATGATAAGTGTAGTTACAATTGGTCACCATATAACATTATTAAAATAATATTGACTATATTCCCCATGTTGTATTTTTATCTCCATATAAAGAGAAGTTTGTACCTTTTATCCCCCTTTATCTATTTTACCCAACTCCACCCATTTTTCTTCTGGAAACCACCAGTTGTTTTCTGTATTTAAGAGTCTGTTTTTGGTTTGTTTGTTCATTTGTTTTTTATTTTTATTTTTTAAATATTTATTTAATTTGGGGGGTGGGGAGGGACAGAGAGGATAGGAGAGAAAGAATCTCAAGCAGACTCCCCACTGAGTGCAGAGCCTGATGCAGGACTTGATCTCATTACCCTGAGATCATGACATGAGCCAAAACCTAGAGTTGTGTGCTTAATGGACTGAGCCACCCAGGTGCCCCTCATTTGTTTTTCAGATTCCACATATAAGTGAAACCATATTATATTTGTCTTTATCTGCCTGATTCTTTGCACTTAGCATAATGCCCCCTAGGTCTAGCTATGTTATCACAAATGGCAAGATTGCATTCTTTTTTATGGCTGAGTAATATTCCATCATGTATATATATTACATCTTCTTTATCCATTCCATTCATCCATTGATGGGTACATGGACAGTTTCCATATCTTGGCTATTGTAAATAATACTTCAGTAGACATAGGGGTGCATATATCTTTTTTGATTAGTGCTTTTTTTGGGGGGGGGTTAAATACCCAGAAGTGGGATAGCTAGATCATATAGTAATTCTGTTTTTAATTTTTGAGGAACCTCAATACTATTTTTCATAGTAGTTTCACCAATTTACATTTTCACCACCAGTGTATATCCCCTTGTTTCTATACCTCTCCAACACACATTTCTTGTTGTTTTTTTTTTTTTTATAATAGCCAGGAATTGCACTACTTAATCTCAGGAAACAAACTGAAGGTGGCTGGAGTAGAGGGGGTGGGAGGCATGGGGTGGCTGGGTGATGGACATTGTGGAGGGTTGTACTATGGTGAGCGCTGTGAATTGTGTAAGACGGATGAATCACAGACCTGTACCCTTGAAACAAATAATACATTAAATGTTAATAAAAAGGAAAAAAATTAAAAAATTAAAAAATTGTTACCTAAATTTTTTTTAAAAAATGGGCTGAGGGTCTGAACAGACATTTTTCTTTTTTTTTTAAGATTTTTATTTATTTATTGAGAGAGAGAGAGAGAATGGTAGAGAGAGAGCATGAGATGGAGGAAGGTCAGAGGGAGAAGCAGACTCCCTGCTGAGCAGGGAGCCTCATGCGGGACTGGATCCCGGGACCCCAGGATCATGACCTGAGCCGAAGGCAGTCGCTTAACCAACTGAGCCACCCAGGCACCCCAGACATTTTTCTAAAGAAGACATACAGATGGCCAATAGGCACATGAAAAGAAGCTCAACATCACAAAACATAAGGAAATGCCAATCGAAACCACAATGAGATACTATATCACACCTGTCAGAATGGCTGTTATCAAAAAGGGCTTTACATTTAAATATTAATAAATCTAGTAATATCTGCCTAGCACTTCAGAGATCACAAAGGACTCTGTAGATTTTTTTTTTCCTTTGAGAGAGAGAGAGAGAGAGAGAGAATCTCAAGCAGGCTCCACACCCAAGGCAGAACCTGATGCAGGGCTCTATTTCAAAACCCTGAGATCATGACCTGAGCCAAAATCCAAAGTCTGATGCTTAATCAACTGAGCCACCCAGGCACCCCTCTAATGTAGATTTCTTAAGTTGGTATTTACGGAAAACCTGAGAGGTAGTTATTATCAACTCTAGAGTTATGAAAATTAGTTCTACCACTTACTTGCACAATAATCTCAAATAAGCCACAGCCTAGATCCTCACATTTCTTATCTGTCTAAATAGTTAGAAATATACTCTTGGGCCCAATTTCAGCTGTAAATTGGAAATAATGGTAGTATCTATATCATAGGATGAAATTCAGAATTACTTTACACTTACAGTGACAACCACATGAAAACAATTATAAATATTAGTTAATGAGAAATGGTAAAATGAAATACAAATGCAAATTATTAAAAATATATTATTATCAGTCATCTCCAGAAATGAATTCTAACATGAAAAATGCATGTTAAGAAGAATCAGATGTTACATCATTTTCATATTAGCCCTAATTGTTAAATTTATATGTAAGAATACCAATTCCCTAGCAATAAGTATAAACTCTGAAAAAAAAACGTTTCAGGCAGAAAAAATGGACAATAGCAGGACCAAGGCAAGATCTGTAGGACCATCACAGGAAGTCCCAAGGAGAGACACACGGTTACATAAACTGTAGTGAAGGACTGTATTTATCCCATTCCTATGAATACAAAGAAACCTCAAAGTGTAGGGCTCATAGCAATAATTTGAGTCATTATTTCTTGATTGAACTTAACTGAATGTCAAAGGCAAGGAGTGCCTTTCTCTTTCAGAGAAAACAGCAGAATTCAAGAATGGGAATAAGGCTACCTAAACAAACGTGCTTTATAATCTCACAGGAATTTGACTAGGACCATATCTTTGGATCATTGAATGTTATGGGCATCAAACAAAATTTTGAAAGACAAAGAAAAAATTAAGTAAGATCAGAGGTGAAGCTCAAGTTGTTTACTGACTAGATACCTGCATGTGTACTGTGGATAAAACATCTGTTTCCTGCCTGTAAGGTAGTAGTATATGGTCACTTTTCTTTGATTTCTAGTCAAACCCTTCTCTCTAGTGGCAACACCACTCTTTAGTATTGCAAATAATTATGAAATTGGTCATAACTGATCCCACCTTCCACCCTTATCCCCAACCCCCTACCATAACCCCACAAGATGTATTTTGATTCTTCCTGAGGTGGAAAAATCCATGTAGATTTTGCAGGTACTTGTGAATTTGCATGTGTGTATGCATGTGTACTTGTCTATCAGGCATAAGATATTTTATTCCACCTCCGTAATATCTGGGGAAAATATTGAGAATGAAGACTGACACATATCAGAAAGTATAATTAAGGATTTCTACTAATTTTCAAGGACTTTGATAGCAAATATATTTTTTATTAAAAAAATTTTAATTTAGCTCATCTTAGGAGGTTTATGGTAGTTTAGTTATTCCTCCCAATACAGACTTGATCAAAGACAGATTTATATTTATTATTTTTCTTATTTTATTTTAAGATTTTATTTATCAGGGAGAGAGAGATTGAGAATGTGAGCAGGGGGAGGATGGAGAAGCAGACTCCGCGGTGAGCACAGAGCAGATGTGGGGCTTCATCCCACCCTGACATCATGCCTGGAGCCGAAATCAAGAGTCAGACACTCAACAGACTGAGCCATCCAGGCTCCCCCCCCTTCTTATTTTAATCATCATTTAAAAAATCTCTTTAGCATGAGGAGTAAAAAGAATTGAAAATTTTCTGTTCTCTTCACAAGGATATGAGATCTTTAGGCAGCTCTCGAGAAAAGAGCTTGAGTTGATCAAGTTTCCTGGTGGTAGAACCAGCTCTTGAAAAAGCTCCCAACTAGCAGATAGCCCCGGGGAAATGGTTTTTCTAGTTCCGTCATTCAACAACCTCCAGGCACAAACAAGAGTGTCCCTGTTAACAGCATACTGTCTAGTCAGTCTTATTTCAAATTAATATTTTTCTTGTTGTTAGAGAATTGACACAGGGGAGTTACCCCAAATGTCTGAAAGTTAAATTATAACATACAATGAAAGAATGAGAGGAGAGGGAAAGAGAAGGAGAAAGTGCTGACAAGCAAGGGAGGATACAACACTTGAGAGAAAAATAACTTCCATTCCAAAAACTCAAAGAAATTGTTATTATCATGTTTAAAAAAATGTACTTATATGTAAAGAGGTCCATTAAGGTAAAATATATTCAAACCAAACCAAAGAAAACACAAAGAAACCAGGGTTGGGTAGGTAGGAAGTTGGTGGTGATGGCGGTGATGATATTTTCTCAAAATTTCTCCTAGTATTTCCCAGGAGTAAGAATATATTGAAATGTTGATACAAATCTTCGGTCTCATTATATATTTAATAACAGATTTCTCCAATGCATGTAGAGGAATTAGACTGTCAGAACCTAAGGTCAATAGGCATTAATAGCGCATTACTTATTAGGCCAATTCTCTTGGAGGCCAATTTCTGGCTTATCAAATAATCTAATTTTTTGGTTTCTTATAGTTTTTCTTAAATCAGAAACTGAAAATGGCTCTATTGATATGAATATCTGACACATTTGAAACATATTTTTTCTACAAATTAATAAATTCAGATTCTGATTAATATATGTCTCTTTTAAATTTAACTAGACCCATTTAGTATCCCTGAGGCTGACCAAGCCAATACATCTGTCTTCTAAGATTGAGAACCCAAACACAGGCCAGGGAAATGCACCTTATGAAAACAGTCAGTGGGAAGTTAGCAATCTCCTTCATGGTGACTGGGCACCACCCCCATCATCCTTTCCCTCCAAAAAAACTCGGTTATAATTACTTAAAGCTTAGTGCCTACATCTTATATTTATATCTACTCTATACAAAACTAGATCACTGCATTCATTTCTGATTAAAATTAGATAAATGCATTCAGTTCTGATTCAGGAAAATTCTACTCAGAAGCTTAAAGAATTAGATAGAACAAAGTGATGTTTCTGAATGCTAAATAAAATAAGACCCAAAAGAAGTAACCAGTGAGCTTGTAAGAAGAACAATTTCTCCTCTTCCTCCTCTTTCTTCTTATACAACTGACTGGGGAGTATGCTATGAAATAAGGGCAACTTTATTGTAAAGAGTTATTTTGTCTTTTTATAAGAAGAGAACTGGTAGAGAGGGAGGTGTTATTGGCAAATGATATACCAAGCTCATTAAAAAGTTTTCAGTGGGAATCTTAATGTTCCAAAATACTTGCCAAAACTTAGCAAAGCAGCATCTAGTGAATCATTCAGTCCAGAAACTTATCAACTCTGTGATGAAGGAAACTTTGAGTTCATAAAATTGTTTGAACGTGACATTAAAAAAGTATTTAATCAGATACATCGATAGCTATAAACATGAAGAAAACACCAGTTCTTCCAATAATAAGACTATTTTAGTTTTCCATATTGGATTGAGCTTAATACATCATTTTGTTATATAAAATTCAGCAGGTAGAGGGGTGCTTCGATGGTGCAGTAGGTTTAGTGTCCAGCTCTTGGTTTCAGCTCAGGTCATGATCTCAGGGTCATGGGATCGAGCCCCATGTGGGCTCCATGCTTTGCACAGAGACTCCTTGAGTTTCTGCCTCCCTTTTCCTCTGCCCCTCTCTTCTGTGCCCCCCCACTCTCAAATAAATAAATCTTTAAAAAAAATTCAGCGTGTAAATATGTTTAAAAAATTATGTGGCATCCACAAAAAATGCACATTTATTAAGAAACCTTTTAAAATGTAAGGTTTTAATATTTTCAAACTAGAGGGATTATAAAGTTGATTTAAAAATATATATATTATATTTATATGTAAAATATTTTATTTATCAGATATAAAATATTTAATATATATCATTATATATTTTAAAGTTTTCATTCTAAATTCCAATATTTTTGTTGTATACACAATTTTAGTTACATGTAAATAATATTTGCTCAGGTATCCCATGTGGATCCCAAATGAGAAAACCTGTGGTTACTTCAGCTCAATTAATATCTACATGATGTATATTCATTATTTTTGAGATATTCTAAAATTTCTGGTGGAATCGTTATTTAGGAATAAAAATCTATTAAAAAGAATGGGTTGGAAAATGCAGTAAGAAACTCTGAAAACTGGAAGGAAAAGAAGTGAGGCAGATTTGGGGAGTGGAACACAGAGAAACAGTCTCGTTGCACAGCAAGAAGGGTTCAGAGAGTCCAGAGGAAGAAAAGAAAAAAAAAAAAAAGAGTACTGTTCTAAGATGCTTTATTATAAATAGAAAATAAAGAAGAAAGTTGGTGAACAAAACAGAGAAAAAATAATTAAAAGTTTTAAAAAATTGGTATGACTTCACCGAGTGAGGATTTCAAAAATCCAAAGACAGTCTCTTAGTTTCGTTTCAGATTGGATTAGTTCATTGGGAAGATTTAAAACTTCAGAACTCTAGAACTGTAATCAAGTGGGGACGGACACACAAAAACGAGTGACAATTAAGAAAAAAGATAAAAAGCAAATGTAATAGGCAGGAGATGAGCAATAAATCCTGTACGTGCCAGTTTGCGAGTCCCAGGCTGAGAGAAACGAGCTTGTTAGGTTGCCACAGGCAGCGAGCCGTGACTCAAGAGAGTGTAACAAAAACAAAATAGGGTAGATTATTAACCCGATTATGGAGAAAGAAGAGGAAGAATATTTGAAGGGGCTAGTGGATATTTTGAGGTTGAGGTGCCCAGGATGTATTTAAGTATCCAGTTTGCAGCTTCATTTATAGGAGGTATTTGGGGAGAAGGAATACAATGTAGATAAAGACTTGCAAGAAAGCTGGTGAGTTGTGCAGCTGGGTCTGTGGATGGGGGACAACCATGGGCCTTCTGAGTTTTATTTTCAATTTGTTTATAGCTTCCTCAGCAAACCTTTTCCTGTATCTCTACATAACATCACCTAATTTAATCTTTCTGTTCTACCTTCTAAACATCTATCAAATTAATCCCATTATGTCTGGGGCTCTACTACCACAGCCCTAGTTCAGATTTTTTTTTTCTTTTTTAAGATTTTATTTATTTATTTGAGTGAGAGAAAGGGAGAGCACGAGCTGGGGGAGAGGCAGAGGGAGAAGAACAAGCAGACTCCCCCCCCACTGAGCATCCAGCAGCCTTGATCCCAGGACCCTGAGGCCATGACCTGAGCTGAAGTCAGATGCTTAACGGACTGAGCCACTCAGGCACCCTGCACTTGTTTAGATTCTTAAGGCATCTAGTTTTAACTTTTATAATTACCTGATTACAGTAGTTCCTCCACCTTAAGGTTTCATGCCCCAATTTATTGCCCATAGTATCTACGGATCACAGGATCTGTTTAAAGTGCAAATAAAATAACATTCACAGCTTTAATATCTTCTCTGTCATACACACGGCTCAAAGGTCTAGAGCCACCTAAAAGACCAGCCTCCCTACACTTCACACTTGCTATCAGAATGCTTGGACTCCTCCTACACCTTACTGTTTTGTGTTGTCATGCCTTTGCACCTCCTGTGTGTTCTGCCTCAGAAACCTTCCACACTCTCCATGTCACTCTTAAAAGATTTGGCTCAGATGTTATCTTCTCCAAAGACTATTTTAACGCTTCCACTACCCACAGACAAAGTACCACTACTTTTAAAAACACCCTCCACATACTTCTATCATAATGCTCAATTGCCTACCTCCCTTAAAAGACCTTAGCTCTTTATTCCGTGGGGTCATACCTTATAATTTACTAGAATGCTAGTACCAGTAAATGTTTGCTGAACTGATTTCCTGTAGACAGGAATATTTATGAGACAGGCTGGGCAGCAAAGAAGTAGAGAATTAGACAAAGAAGACTGAGAATAAGTTAGAACTGTGTGAAACTGACCCAAAACATGACAAAGTGAGAGTAACGGTAACTGTCCTACATGCATCATGAAGATTAGAATTAGAAAATGCATGCATTTTATGAGGGCATAAAATACACTGCATGAAAAAGTCATTATTGTCATACTTGCAAACTGAATAGCATTAACTATTAACTCTTCTGGGCATGGAAGTTAGTCTGACTTCCCACCTTGATTCTGAAGCCCTCTTCAGTTGGGATTTCACATCACCAGAGGGCTAATGGCGCAGACCTGTCATCTAGAGGGCTGGAGGTCTGTCCTGGAGGAATCTGTGTTAGTCCTCAGCCCCTACGGCACTGCCCAGAGCACCAGCTTTATCGACTTCAGTCCTCGTGGAGCAAAGCGACTTTAACTGGGTTAAGATTTAGCACATCAAAATGCACATAAATTGCATTTTGTATGTTTACATATACACAAGGGCATACTTATTTAATAATACCCACATCAGCAGTTTTTAGTACCCTATAGGGCAACAAAGGCACCGTGGCCATGATCCTGTAGCCAATCACTATACTGTCTACGGAACAAGGGAAAAAAAAGCATTTTCAAATTCAACAGGCAAATTGCAAATTAAGCCTGTTGTATTTTATTAGGTTAAAACTCTACAGTAGAAATATTGATATTTTAATCCAGATTGTCAATGATTTTCTCAAAACAGCTTTATATTTTTGTTCGTTTGGCTAAAGAAAGCAAAGGTCATTTCACTCTCAAAGTTTCAATAAAGTTCAAAACTTTCATGTTAATAACATGATATTCTCCAAAAGTAATTATCCTGCAAAGCAATATTGAAATTGTAAGATTGTATCTCAACAAGATAATCAACCCTGTCTTTGAAAGTTCATTACATTGAAATATAAATAAAAATATGGACAAAGCACGTATATGAATGTAATTATACATAATGTTAAACCATCTGTCTTATTTCTAACTTACTCTGAGGAGAAAGATCCCAATGTTTAAAAATATTTCTTATTGTGGATTATATTTATTCTTATCATAGTAAAATATAGAAACAATTGAAATGTTCATCATTGGGAATTAACAACCTGATTATTTCACATAATGGAATACTAATAGTCATTCAAAGTGATGAATCAAATCTATTCCTACTGTGATGAAAGATGTTTGTAACTCTCCCACCCAGATCCCCCTGACCTGGGGTGCAACCAATCACACAACGGTCACTTGAAAACATGAGAAAAATGGTATTTGCAAAGACAATCTAGAATTCCCTGATAGAGCAGATAAGAGAGGTTCTACTTACATTTGTTCTTACATATTTATCTTCAGATATACACATATCTCTGAGTCTCTGGGTAGGATAAGGATGACTTATTCATCCCAGCCCCTCTTATTTTTGACTTGTTGGTAGTCATTCTAGCTCAGACTCCTCAGAGATTCAGGCATTTATAGTATCTGATGAGGATGGGGAGGCCCAGGCCATCTGGTCATCTATTCACATGAGTACATTCACTGGAGAGCTGGAGCTTGCTGAAGACACACATGCATTCAGTACCTGGCATCTATAAAAACAAAAAACAGAACAAACTGATAAGCACATGGCATTTATCTTCTACCCAATTCCAGTGACTAACATTGAGCCCTGAAGAGAAAAGAGCTATGCCAGTTTTCACAGTTGGAGATGAAAGTGGCAAGGAGGGAAGCCCAGACTTCAAGTGACAAGTTTTGTTTCAGGGTATAGGTGACTGTAGGGTACAGAGTTAAGGAAAAGAGAATTCTCCTTATTTCCATGCAATGATGAATACCATTTCACTGGGCACCTCACAGACCTGCAGCTTTAGGAACCACTTGGAAACAACACCTGGGCAAACAATTTATACTCTCACTCGGGACATTGGTACCAGATGGCTGAAGCAGAACATGGGATGAGTGGTGGAAAAGTCATGTGGCACACTGAATTTCCTGAAAGAATCTGAGAGAAGCTTAGAAGTCTGACAGAGCACAAAAAAAGAATGAACTAGAGGGATTGATATATTGCAGTCAATGTGACTCTACCTGCACCATAGATAGAGGCTTAGGGAATGTCACTTAATGTTTATCTATCTTCTTTTATTTTATTGAGAAATATCTCAGGCCTCTTTTTAAAGCCCCAAGATGTAGCACCATTTCAACCATGTGGTTGAACATTTGTATGTGCTACAAATGTTCATTGAATTAGATTGTGAGTTTGGCACATTGAAGGTCAAGATTGCATGGAACTCCAAAAATAAAAGGGCCTTTTTTCCTCCATGGTTATTCATTATCTTTTTTTATCCTTCCTGTTAACTTTTATTCTCTTCTTCCTTCTTTCTTTTCTTTTTCTCCAGCTGTAAACTATTTACTTTCTCTAGACTTTCTAGCTATTGACTACATTATCTTCTCTTTTTTTATTGAATGAAGACTTGTCCCTGACTAGATTAGGAGGTGTCTGGTAAAATGAAAGACCCAGAGAATCAGAGGAGAGTTGAGGTCATGACTTCAATTGAAACAACAAACTTTTGGTTTGTGTAATATTTGCCA
Source organism: Eumetopias jubatus (assembly GCF_037043125.1). Lineage (NCBI taxonomy): Eukaryota > Metazoa > Chordata > Mammalia > Carnivora > Otariidae > Eumetopias > Eumetopias jubatus. The sequence continues at coordinate 117,645,506 of NW_028274808.1, read as the reverse complement.
ATTCTGGGTCACCTGTGCTCGTCAGGTTGGCCAGTAGGTGAAGAACATTCTAAGACTTGCTTTTAGGACAACAGGATTTTTTTTCTTAGGTGTCTCCCAAAGTTTGATCAAAGGAAAGTTGTTCCAAAGTTTGATCAAAGGAAATTTCAGTGCTGTTGTGACTCAAATTTAAAATAAAACTATTGTTGACTAAAATATTCAGGAGAGAAGGAACTTATCAATATTCAAAATCTTGAATCGCTCATACCCAAATCCTTAATGCTTAAAATTTTTAGGTTTTCTTTTTACACAGATGTAACAAAGGATCTTGTTGAGAACTGTCTTGGTATCAGCAAGGGAAGAGAGGCCCGTGGCGCACAGGTAGGTGAGAGGAGACTTCACGACACTTCATGGGGCCAGGGGCCCTCTTGAGAGATGTGAGCTGGCAACCTTCAGAAGGCTGTTTGTAAAGGGTAACAGTAATAGATATTTGAAAAAGATCAAAGATCAGAGCTATTAATGTGCTGCACCTTTCACTTCCTCAAATTATGAGATGTGGTTCTGTTTTATTGTGGAAAGATGGATTTATTCGTCAGTACTCAAATAAGTTTTACTTAAATAAAGTTGTACTTAAATAAAGCTTTTTAACTGCAGGTTCTCCTATGGGTCCTTAGTATCTTTGCTCACTTAGAAAGGTCTAGAATATACAGGGTTTATTGATTTTATGATAACATTGAATGCTTTTATGAAAAATATCTACAAACATATTCTAGGACTAACTAGTTTTGCAGAACATGGTTAGGGAAATGTACATTGAGGTAGATTTTAATTATAACACTTTATTTTCCTTGAATGTATGCTAATGGAAATAATTTTCCAGACTTTTATAAATCATTGATATGTGAAATCTGGGTTGAGGTTAGATTGCAATGAGGGTTGGCAAAGAAATTATATAAGTCTAGATTGAACACATAACACTGGTAGCAAACACCTCCCAACTGTGACTCGGTTAGCATAATAAGCGTTTATTTGTTTCTCCCCATAGCATGTGCATCTCAGGTCAAGAGGGCTCTGGTCATCATAGCCAGTTAGAGGCCCAGGCTGAGGGAGCTGCTATGAACTGAAATGCAGTTGCTAACTATGCCAGAAGGAAATGAGGTAGCTCTTGAAGGTCTCAACTTGCTAATAAATGTTCAGGCCAGAAGTACCAGCATCCCTTCCACTCTCAATTTGTAGATTAGATTTAGAACTTCACTCAACTGCTAGGAACCAGGAAGTGCAATCATTTTATTGTGTCCAGGGAATAAGTAAGAATATTTGTTCTGTCAGAACTAATGATCATTGCAGTCAGTGGTAGTTAATTCTAATGAAATGGAAATGTAAAGGCCCTAAAGGAGGGAAAGCAATCTTGAAATAGAGCAAATTTGGAGAATTTGCACTATCAGTACTCAGTGTTTGCCATAATACTACAATAATCAAACCAGTATAGTATTGGCATAAGGATAGACATTTAGTGGCCAGAAATAGACCCAAATCTAAATGGACAATTGATTTTTAACAAAGATATCCTAGAGATTCAATGGGGTTTTGAAAGTCTTTCGAACAAATGATGCTAAAGTAACTGTACAAATGAAGAGAAGAAATATTAACCTCATAATCCATCACATACTATACATGAAATCAAATCAAGATGTGTCCTACCCTTACACATAAGAGTAGAAACTGTAATGCTTCTAAAAGAAAAAAAAATAGGATAATATCTTGGTGACCATGGGGGTAAGCAAGGAATTTACAATTAATCCATAAAAGACATACGCATAAAAAAGGACAAAGTGGAATTTAGAACTAAATTCAGAACTAAAACAAAACCTTCTCATTAAATATACTGCTAAAAAATCTGAAAGGGAGAAATATTTCCATTAACTACATCTGACAAAGGCCTCATATTCAGAATATGCATAGAACTTCCACAAATCAATATTACAGAGATAATCAATTCCGTTAAGAAGGGGGAAAAGCTTGAGTGACACTTGAATGAAAATGAGTGGCTAAAAAATGTGAAAAGATGATGAACATTATTAATCATCAGGGAAAGCAAGTTAATACCATGATGGCATGTATTTTCATACCTACAAAAATGACTAAAATCAAAAAGAGTGACAAAACCAAATACAGGTGTCCCTCGCTTTTTGAAAATTTAGTTTATGCCACATTGCTTTTAGGAAAGACCTACATTAGTACCTTTATTTCCCTAAGCAAAAGAAATCCAAAGAGGATTTTTGCTCCCATGAGAAAGGTGAAAAGCAAAAATAGGGTTCAGAGTTTGTTTTGCAGTGATACGTTGTAGAGGCCACACGCATCTGGATAGGAACTGGCCCTGCCAAGTCCCTTCTCCTGGAACCATACTCAGCATCTCAGCTCTTGAGCTGCCATAGCTTTGAACTGCTCTGTGAGCATCTGGGCTTTATCTTGATTCATTTGTGCATCTTTTAGCAAGATGGGTCCTAATGTATCAGAAAAGAAAGAAAGAGGTTATATTCTGGATCAGGGAATGCCCCCAAATTTTTCCATATATGTTGATGGTAATTACTTCTTTGCGCCATTATGCCATTTAGGTTTTTTTTTTTTTATGGTATGTTAATCACCATACATTACATCATTAGTTTTTGATGTAGTGTTCCATGACTCATTGTTTGCATATAACACCCAGTGCTCCATTCAGTACATGCCCTCCTTAATACCCATCATCAGACTAACCCATCCCCCCACCCCCTCCCTTCTAGAACCCTCAGTTTATTTCTCAGAGTCCATAGTCTCTAATGGTTTGTCTCCCCCTCCGATCCCCCCTCTTCATTTCTCCCTTCCTACTATCTTCTTTTTTTTTTTTTTTAACATATAATGTACTGTTTGTCTCAGAGGTACAGGTCTATGATTCAACAGTCTTACACAATTCACAGCGCTTACCATAGCACATACCCTCCCCAATGTCTATCACCCAGCCACCCCATCCCTCCCACCCCCCACCACTCCAGCAACCCTCAGTTTGTTTCCTGAGATTAAGAATTCCTCATATCAGTGAGGTCATATGATACTTGTCTTTCTCTGACTTATTTTGCTCAGCATAATACCCTCCAGTTCCATCCACGTCATTGCAAATGGCAAGATCTCATTCCTTTTGATGGCTGCATAATATTCATCTTCTTTATCCATTCCTCTGTTGTGGACATCTTGGCTCTGTCCACAGTTTGGCTAATGTGGACATTGCTGCTATAAACATTGGGGTGCATGTACCCCTTCGGATCCCTACATTTGTATCTTTGGGGTAAATATCCAGTAGTGCAATTGCTGGGTCGTAGGGCAGCTCTATTTTCAACTTTTTGAGGAACCGCCATACTGTTTTCCAGAGTGGCTGCACCAGCTTGCATTCCCACCAACAGTGTAGGAGGGTTCCCCTTTCTCTGCACCCCCTGCCAATATCTGTCGCTTCCTGACTTGTTAATTTTAGCCATTCTGATTGGTGTGAGGTGGTATTGCATTGAGGTTTTGATTTGGATTTCCCTGATGCCGAGCGATGTTGAGCACTTTTTCATGTGTCTGTTGGCCATTTGGATGTCTTCTTTGCAGAAATGTCTGTTCATGTCTTCTGCCCATTTCTTGATTGGATCATTTGTTCCTTGGGTATTGAGTTTGATCAGTTCTTTATAGATTTTGGATATTAGCCCTTTATCTGATATGTCATTTGCAAATATCTTCTCCCATTCTGTCTGTTGTCTTTTGGTTTTGTGGACTGTTTCTTTTGCTGTGCAAAAGCTTTTTATCTTGATAAAGTCCCAATAGTTCATTTTTGCCCTTGCTTCCTTTGCCTTTGGTGATGTTTCTAGGAAGAAGTTGCTGTGGTTGAGGTCGAAGAGATTGCTGCCTGTGTTCTCCTTTAGGATTTTGATGGACTTCTGTCTCACATTTAGGTCTTTCATTCATTTTGAGTCTATTTTTGTGTGTGGTGTAATGAAATGGTCCAGTTTCATCCTTCTGCATGTGGCTGTCCAATTTTCCCAACACCATTTGTTGAAGAGACTGTCTTTTTTCCATTGGACATTCTTTCCTGCTTTGTCAAAGATGAGTTGACCATAGAGTTGAGGGTCCATTTCTGGGCTCTCTATTCTGTTCCATTGATTGACGTGTCTGTTTTTGTGCTAGTACCATACTGTCTTGATGATGACAGCTTTGCAATAGAGCTTAAAGTCCGGAATTGTGATGCCACCAGCTTGGCTTTTCTTTTTCAACATTCCTCTGACTATTCGGGGTCTTTTCTGGTTCCATACAAATTTGAGGATTATTTGTTCCATTTCTTTGAAAAAACTTGATGGTATTTTGATAGGGATTGCATTAAATGTGTAGATTGCTCTAGGTAGCATTGACATCTTCACAATATTTATTCTTTCAATCCATGAGCATGGAACTCTCCATTTCTTTGTGTCTTCCTCAATTTCTTTCATGAGTATTTTATAGTTTTCTGAGTACAGATTCTTTACCTCTTTGGTTAGATTTATTCCTAGGTATCTTATGGTTTTGGGTGCAATCGTAAATGGGATCGACTCCTTGATTTCCCTTTCTTCTATCTTCTTGTTGGTGTATAGAGATGCCATTGATTTCTGTGCATTGATTTTATATCCTGCCACTTTACTGAATTCCTGTATGAGTTCTAACAGTTTTGGGGTGGAGTCTTTTGGGTTTTCCACATAAAGTATCATCTCATCTGCAAAGAGTGAGAGTTTGACTTATTCTTTGCCAATTTGGAAGCCTTTTATTTCTTTTTGTTGTCTGATTGCTGTGGCAAGGACTTCTAATACTATGTTGAGTAGCAGTGGTGATAGTGGACATCCCTGCCATGTTCCTGACCTTAGGGGGAAAGCTCTCAGTTTTTCCCCATTGAGAATGATATTCTCTTTGGGTTCTTCATAGATGGCTTTTATGAGATTGAGGTAGGTACCCTCTATCCCTATAGTCTGAAGAGTTTTGATCAAGAAAGGATGCTGTACTTTGTCAAGTGTGCTTTCTGCATCTACTGAGAGGATCATATGGTTCTTGTTCTTTCTTTTATTAATGTATTGTATCACATTGATTGAATTGCAGATGTTGAACCACCTTGCAGCCCAGGGATAAATCCCACTTGGTCATGGTGAATAATCCTTTTAATGTACTGTTGGATCCTATTGGCTAGTATGTTGGTGAGAATTTTTGCATCCATGTTCATCAAGGATATTGGTCTGTAATTCTCCTTTTTGATGGGGGTCTTTGTCTGGTTTAGGGATCAAGAAATGGTGGCCTCATAAAATGAGTTTGGAAGTTTTCCTTCCATTTCTATTTTTGGACCAGTTTCAGAAGAATAGGTATTAATTCTTCTTGAGGTGTTTGGTCGAATTCCCCTGGGAAGCCATCTGGCCCTGGGCTTTTGATTGTTGGGAGATATTTCATTACTGCTTCAATTTCCTTAGTCGTCATAGGTCTGTTCAGGTTTTCTATTTCTTCCTAGTTCAGTTTTGGTAGTTGATACATCTCTAGGAATGCATCCATTTCTTCCAGGTTGTCTAATTTGCTGGCATAGAGTTGCTCATAATATGTTCTTATAATTGTTTGTATTTTTTTGGTGTTGGTTGTGATCTCTCCTCTTTCATTCATGATTTTGTTGATTTGGGTCCTTTCTCTTTTCTTTTTGATAAGTCTGGCCAGGGGTTTATCAATCTTGTTAATTCTTTCAAAGAACCAGCTCCTAGTTTCGTTGATCTGTTCTACTGTTCTTTTGGTTTCTATTTCATTGATTTCTGCTCTGATCTTCGTTCTTTCTCTTCTCCTGCTGGGCTTAGGCTTTATTTGCTGTTTTTTCTCTAGCTCCTTTAGGTGTAGGGTTAGGTTGTGTATTTGAGACCTTTCTTGTTTCTTGAGAAAGGCTTGTATTGCTATATATTTTCCTCTAAGGACTGCCTTTGGTGTATCCCAAAGATTTTGAACAGTTGTGTTTCCATTTTCATTGGTTTCCATAAATTTTTTAAAATTCTTCTTTAATTTCCTGGTTGATCCATTCATTCTTTAGTAGGATGCTCTTTAGCCTCCACGTCTTTGAGTTCTTTCCGACTTTCCTCTTGTAACTGAGTTCTAGTTTCAAATCATTGTGGTCTGAAAATATGCAGGGAATGATCCCAATCTTTTGGTACTGGTTGAGACCTGATTTGTGACCTAGGATGTGATCTATTCTGGAGAAGGTTCCATGGGCACTAGAGAAGAATGTGTATTCTGTTGCTTTGGAATGGAATGTTCTGAATCTATCTATGAAGTCCATTTGGTCCAGTGTTTCATTTAAAGTCTTTATTTCCTTGTTGATCTTTTGCTTAGATGATCTGTCCATTTCAGTCAGGGGGGTGTTAAAGTCCCCCACTATTATTGTATTGTTGTCAATGCGTTTCTTTGCTTTTGTTATTAATTGGCTTATATAATTGGCTGCTCCCATGTTAGGGGCATAGATATTTACAATTGTTAGATCTTCTTGTTGGATAGATCCTATAAATAGTATATAGTGTCCTTCCTCATCTCTTGTTATAGTCTTTGGTTTAAAATCTAATTAGTCTGATATAAAGATTGCCACCCCAGCTTTCTTGGGGTTTCCATTAGCATGGTAAATGGTTTTCCACCCCCCCCCCACTTTCAATCTGAAAATGTCTTTGGGTCTAAAATGAGTCTCTTGCAGACAGCATATCGATGGGTCTTGTTTTCTTATCCAATCTGATACCCTGTGTCTTTTGATTGGGACATTTAGCCCATTTACATTCAGGGTAACTATTGAAAGATAGGAATTTAGTGCCATTGTATTGCCTGTAAGGTGACTGTTACTGTATCTTGTCTGTGTTCCTTTATGGTCTATGTTCCTTTTAGGCTCTCTCTTTGCTTAGAGGACGCCTTTCAATATTTCTTGTAGGGCTGCTTTCGTGTTTGCAAATTCCTTTAGTTTTTATTTGTCCTGGAGCCTTTTTATCTCTCCTTCAATTTTCAATGACAGCCTAGCTTAATATAGTATTCTTGACTGCATATTTTTCTCATTTAGTGCTCTGAATATATCATGCCAGTCCTTTCTGGCCTGCCAGGTCTTGGTGGATAGGTCTGTTGCCAATCTAATGTTTCTACCATTGTAGGTTACAGATCTCTTCTCCCGAGCTGCTTTCAGGATTTTCTCTTTGTCTCTGAAACTTGTAAGTTTTACTATTAGATGTCAGGGTGTTGACCTATTTTTATTGATTTTGAGAGGGGTTCTCTGTGCCCCCTGGATTTTGATGCTGTTTCCTTCCCCAAATTAGGGGAGTTCTCTGCCATCATTTGCTCCAATATACCTTCTGCCCCTCCCTCTCTCTCTTTCTTCTTCTTCTGGGGTCCCAATTATTCTAATGGTATTTCGTCTTATGGTATCACTTCTCTCTCGAATTCTGCCCTTGTGATCCAGTAGTTTTTTATCTCTCTTTTTCTCAGCTTCTTTATTCTCCATCATTTGGTCTTCTATATCACTAATTCTCTCTTCTGCCTCATTTATCCTAGCAGTTAGAGCCGCCATTTTTGACTGCACTTCATTAATAGCCTTTTTCATTTCAACTTGGTTAGATTTTAGTTCTTTTATTTCTCCAGAAAGGGTTTCTCTAGTATCTTCCATGCTTTTCTCAAGTCCAGCTAGTATCTTTATAATCGTCATTCTGAACTCTAGTTCTGACATCTTACTAATGTCTGTATTGATTAGGTCCCTCGTAGTTGGTATTGCCTCTTGTTCTTTTTTCTGAGGTGAGTTTTTCCATCTTGTCATTTTTTCCAGAGGAGAACAGATGAATGAGAGAACAAAATGCTAACAGGGTAACAACGACCCCAGAAAAATATACACTAAACAAATCAGAAGAGACCCGAAACTGGGGGAAAAGAAAGGGAAAGAAAGAAAAAAGAAAAATAAAAAGAGAAAAAAAGAATATGATCAAATATGATCAGGCCGGGGAATAGATCAGTGTCACATACTAGATTTTGGGCGTATTTTGGTCTGTTAGAAGAAACTGCATCCCAAAATTTTAAAGAAAGAAAAATTTATGTCTGTACAAAAATAAGGGTAAATATGATGAAGGGATGGAATATGACTGTAGAGATGAAAATTATAAAAGATTTTATAAAATGAATTGATAAGATAAGAACTTGGTTGCAACAAGAAAGAAGGGAAATTAAAAAAAAACAAAAGGGAGAGAATATGATCAGGCAGGACACTAGAACAATGCCATACACTGGAGATTTAGGGTATATTTTGGTCTGTTAGAAGAAACTGTATCCCAAAATTTTAAAGAGAGAACAACTTATATATATACCAAAAATAAGGTTGACTACTATGAAGGGATAGAATATGACTCTAAAAATGAAAACTAAAAAAGATTTTTTAAAAAAGCGATTGATAAGATGTTGGTAAAAAAGGGAAAAAGAAAAATTCAAAAAAAAAGAAAAAAAAGAAAATTAAAAAAATTAACTTTGAAAGACAAAAAATCGGGGGGGGGGGAAGCCATGAATTCTATGTGCAGTATTCCCTTAGCGCTGGACTTCTGCCATTCTCATTGATTGGTAAACTTGGTCTTGGCTGGCTGTTCTTGCTGATCTTCTGGGGGAGGGGCCTGTTGCTGTGATTCCCAAATGTCTTTGCCGGAATCGGAATTGCCTCACCCTCGCCTGGTCCGGGCTAAGTAATCTGCTGGGGTTTGCTCTCGGGAGCTTTTGTTCCCTGCAAGCTTTCCATACAGCTTTGGAGGACGAGAGTGAAAATGGCAGCCTCTCAATCTCTGCCTCTGGAGAAGCCGAGAATTCGGGGCCCCACTCTTCAGTGCGCCCCCAGAGAAAAGCAGTCAATCACTCCCGTCTCCCCGGTCTCCGGCTGCACTCTGTGATCACCTGGCCTGTGACTGAGTGTTTGTATCTCTGGCGCACGACCTGGTGTGGAGTCTCCAAACCCAGCAGATCCCTGTGGTTCACTCCCGCACCACTCCTCCCTGGGGCAGGAAAGGGAGTCTCCCCGGATCTGCCGCTTGTTAGGTCCCTGCTGGAGGAGCAGTGGCCCGACTGTGCCGCAGATCACGGTTTCTGGTAACCCTGAGCTGAGAGCCCACTCCTTGGCTCTGTCTTTGCAGCCGGCTTCCCAGCTCCGGTACCTGGGAGCTCTGCCGCACTCAGGCACCCCCGGTCTTTCTGTGACCCCGAGGGTCCTGAGACCACACTGTCCCGCGAGGCTTCCACCCCCCACTTAGCCACTGGAGCGACATCCCTCAGCAGAGCAGACTTCTAAAAGTTCGGATTTTGTGCTTCGCGGCTCTATCACTTGCCAGAAGCGGCCGACGGAAACCCCCTCCCCCGCCCTCTATCTTCCTGAATATCGCTTCGGATTCACTTCTCCGCATGTCCTACCTTCCAGAAAGTGGTCACTTTTCTGTTCAGAGAGTTGCTGCTATTCTTTTCTTCGATCTCCTGTTGAGTTCGTACGTGTTCAGAATGGTGTGATCCCTATCCAGCTGAATTCCTGGGACCAGACGAAATTTACGTTCCTACTCCTCCACCATCTTACTCCTCCCCCTGAAATAATATTTCTTGGAGTGCTGCTTCAGAGGGTGTAGATTGTTTGGAAGGAAGTAGGGAGGACTTTTCTGTGGTAATGGAAATATTTTCTGTTTTGATTAGGATGTTTATTACACAGGCTTGTATATATATATATATATATCAAAACTCATAGAATTATATACTTAAGAACACCATATTTCATTACATGTAAATTTTACATCAATGAACACATACAGGCACTTGCACCTATGATACCATTACATTCATCTGAAGAGCTAACATGAAAAAAATGTAGACAGAATGAAATGTAGGTGGTAATGTGGTATAACTGGAACTCACTGATGTCTGAAGTGCTGTTTGCTGCAACAACATTGGATAACTTTCTCACACTGCTTATTGAACTTGAATATTTGCATACTCTATGATCAAAGTTATATTTCTAGGTATAACAAAACTTAAAAACAGCCATATTAACACAAATTATGTATAAGAATGTTCCTGGTGGCACTATTTATGGTAGCTAAAAACTGGGAAAATCTAAATTTCTATTAAAAATGGAACGGATAAATACATTGTAGTTATATTGTCTAGTGCAATTTATGCTGTAATGAGAGTGAATAAGCCACACTCTATGTAAATAAATGGATGCACCTTACAACATAATGTTAAGTGAATAAAGCCAAATTAAAAAAAATGCATTCTATTCAATTACATTTGTATTAAATTCAAAAACAGGCAAAATCAATTCATGATGGTAAAAATCAAAATAGTGGTTATATTGGGTGATGTAATGAATAGCCTAAGATTGGAAAAAGGTTACATTTGTAAGATATGAGTCTGTATCTTGATGTGTTTTGCATTCATTTTGTGAAAATTCATTGAGTTATATTTTTACTTGTTATGCACTTTATGAATGTACATTATTGTCAAAAATTTTATATCAAAAACCCTCATAAATTATAGCATTTTCAAAGTTAAGTGTCCTTTTCTACCCTTCCCCTGCTGTTTGTAGAACCTTGTCCCAAAGTTCCTGTAGCTGGCTCCAGAAATGTGCAAAGTTATTAGCACACAGATATGAAGAAAATAAAACCATGGCTTATATGGATTGAAATGGCACACTCGTTTGAAACTTTGGTAGCCATTTCTTCCACAAGGTTATTGAAATACTGGATATATTATTTTAAAAGTATAAAACAAAACATTATAACAAGGCTCAAAAGTAAAATAAAAACATCTCTGTGAACCAGAGAAACTAACTAGAAATGGAAGTACGGCAGATCTAATGCTACAGGCCTGCAGATGTCTGTTTTCAGAAGCAAATAATGAGCTGGACTGTTTAGCCATTGTGAGTTAAAGTGAATCAATTTTCTTCGTGTTAATTTGGGAAATAGGACCATGTTTAATGTTTTAATCCAAAGGCTAGGGTGCAGTTCTCTCAATACATGCAAAGAATCTGTGAGAGTAGATTTGACCACCAGTGATGTTCTACCTTTATCAAAAACCATGTTCCTAGCGAGGCACCAGGATACCAGGAAATGAGTCAGTCACTGACTGGTTCTATAATTGGATCTGCCATATGCCCATGGGATGATAACACCCAGGTGTGATTATTAAAGCTGATTCTGACTCGGGAAACTGGCACCTGGAAAGAGGTAATCACCAAACATTTGGGCAGTTAAAGCTGATCACTAAGGGAAGAAAAAAATCTTTTGCTCAAAATGAGCAATACAAATTTCCATGAAAACACAATCCCACTTCTTAAAACAGTCAATAAAAACAATCTGAATAATTATTTATTACATATATGGTTTATTTTATGCAAAGTATCTTGAAGATATTGTTTTGAGAATGCTTAGAAAGATAAAAGAAAGTAAAATTTCCTTAATAAAAAGGACTATGAAACAAAATCAGGTACTAATGAGGAAAGGTTAGGTGTCTATCAAGTTAATCAATTAGAAATTTTGGATATAAAAAAATATTGGATATATTAAATGGGAAGTGCAGTAAGTGAATACACTCTATAATAAATGCAGTCAGAGGGCAGATTAATGAACCAAGAATATATAATGGAGCAATTCACACAGAATACTGAATAGAGAAAGAAAAAATAATTAGGAGACATGTACAAATCGTGAGATTGCAAAATCCATTCAAAACATTGCCAAAAGAAGGGAATGTACAAACAATACTTGACATAATTTTCTAGGTTTGAAGATAGTTATGACTTTTTAGGTTGAAAATGTGTCCTGAATATGAAGTTGGTTTAATCAATAAAGTATAAATGAAAGTTCACTCAGAACAGTGTAGTGAAATGGTAAATCATAAAAGATAAGGAAACTATTACACAATCTGTAAAAAAATAAGAATGCTTTTCAATAAAATATATATGACAGATGGGGCACCTGGGTGGCTCAGTCGTTAAGCATCTGCCTTCGGCTCAGGTCATGACACAGGGTCCTGGGATCGAGCCCCGCATCGGGGTCCCCACTCTGCGGGAAGCCTGCTTCTCCCTCTCCCACTCCCCCTGCTTGTGTTCCCTCTCTCGCTGTGTTTCTCTCTGTCAAGTAAATAAAAAAAACTTTAAATATATATATATTTAAGTATATATATATATATGACAGATGGAAAGCAGCTTCCCATTAATAATAATAGAGGCCAGCAAACAATGGTACAGTATTTTAAAATTCAAAGGTGGGGTGGGAGTGAAACTGTCAAAGAATAATTTTGTGTCCAGCTTCGGTATTTTTGGGAGTGAAAGCAAAATGAAGATATTTTCAAATGTATAAAGACTAATACACTAATAACACAGAGACCTTCTAAACATTATTAAAGGAAAAAATAATGAATATACAGATATGTAATTGGATACAAAAACAATGTATAGAGAATTGATATAATATTTTGATAAATGGGATTTGATATTGAATAAAACAATATTAACATTTTCATGTATTCTTTTTAACAAGTTAAAATGTAGAAGCAGGCATACCATAAAAGTATTACTTTTATTTATCATTGTAGTTAAAATTGTAAACAAAGCAGTAGTACAAGAAGAGTTGATTCATATGTACAAATTGGAAAAAGAATGAGACAAAATTCTTTTTTATTAGCAGAAAATATTATTGTCTATATCAAAAATGTAAGAGAAATAGAAACTTCAAATCACTAAAATTGTCTATTGACATACAAAATCAGGAGCATTCTAGATCACCAGTAAAAACAATCTAGTGAATATAATAAAAAAAGATAATTTAAGTCACAGAAGTCAACATTGGAATGGACTTAGATTTAAAAAAAAGAAATAAACTAATTTATAAACAAAAGTAACACGGAAAAATATTAGATCTATTGATATATGTTAATGACCTCAATGTTTTGCAGCTCTCTGATTCAAATTCTTTGCCAGGTGACTTTGTGTTTCCTTCCCTTAAAGTGTCTATTTTCACACTTGCTTGAACCTTAACTTGGCCATGTGACTTGCTTTGTTCAATGAGATAAGATAGAAATAACAGTATGTTCAGTTAGTGAGCATATAGTACAACAAAAACTTATGATGTGCTATATGCTGACTAACTGAACAACAGCAACAAAAAGATTGTTCCTATAAAGAAAACAAATTTAAAAAATAATACCCCCCACCAAAAAGAAAGAAATAACAGTATGTTGTTTCCAAACCTAGGCTTCAAAAAGATTTGCATATTTCTGTTTCTTTCTTGAACCTCTGTTTTTGTCAATAGAAAAATATATCTAGGTTAGCTTGCTAGTCCCAGAAAGAAGATAAGATGCATGTCTAGCAGACGCTCCAACTAAGTCAAGACCCCAGCTGTGTAGTATGCATTTTATAAATATACATCAATTTGTTTATCCATTGATTCCTTGGTAGACATTTGGCTATCTTAACTCCCTGCCCCCATTCTGGGCCCTGTTTTATATATCTTTCCAAAGTATCTCATTTGGATTTTAATTATAATTTTTCTGATGGCTTAGGTTGTTGAGTATATTTTTGTGTATCTTTTTTTGTGAAGTGGTGCATAAACATTTTGCTCAATTTTCCTGGGTCTTTTGGCTTCTTATTAGATAGTTGTTAAGCTTTCTTTCAGGCTGTGTGAGATACATGGATTCCAAATATATTCTTACAGCCTTTCATTTGCATTTAAATTTTTAATGGTTTACTTCAAAGAGTAAAAGAATGTTAATTTTCATGAAATACAATATACAAATTATTTTGTTTTATGGTTTTTGCTTTTTGTGTACTCCTAAGAAAATTTTGCTTCTCCGAAAGTCATAGTTTTTTAATATATTTTCTTCTAGAAATTTTACAATTTTCTTGCTACATTTAGGTCTATGATACATTTCAACTGACTTTTTGCGCATGATGTTAAGTAAAGGGTTGAGGTTTATTCTTTTCCAAAGGAATATCCAGTTGTTCTACTGAACTTTGTTGGGATGCCTTTGTCAAAAATCTAACCATATGCTATGAGGGTTCGTTTCTGGACAATCAGTTCTGCTTTGCTGATCCACATATCTATCTTTATGACAACATCACACTCTGTTACTGTAGCTTTATATTAAGGACTTAAATCTGTAAGTTTTAGTCCTCTAATTTTGTTTCTTTACAAAATTGTTGAATTTAAATACAATATTTAAAATTAGCCAACATCTATGGAAAATCTTGCTTTACTTGTTTTTTTCATATGCCCTTGAAAAGTATTTGTATTCTGCTATTGTTGAGTGGAATTTTCTGAATAAATAGATTAAGTCATATTGGTTGACAGTGTTAACCAAGTCCTTCATATAATTCCTGACTTTCTATATATTTTTTCTCTCCATATCTGAGAAGGAATGTTGAAATACTAACTGCACTTCGGAGTTTTTCTATTTCCCTTTCAGTTTGTCAATTTTCTTCATGCATCTTGAAGCTCCATTATTGTTTGCGTACACATTTAGGGTAGTTATATATACTTCATGAATTGACCTTTTATCAATGGTTATATTCCTTTTTCTGAAGTATACTTTGATATTAATATACAGCCATTCCAGCCTTTTTATCGTGGTACTTGCACAGTACATATTTTCTATCTTTTTATTTTTTCTTAATCAATGTCTTTATCTTTAAAGTGGAAATCTTGTAGAGAGCACGTAATTAGGTCTTGTTTTTCATTCAGTAGGGCAGTCTCTGCATTTTAACTGGTTTAGAGCACTTACACTTCCCTTTATTATCAGTATGGTTGTGTTTAAATCTTCCATCTTGGTACCACCATCTATTTTTCATTTTGTTCCTTTCTTACTCTTTCTTTTCCTTGTTTTAGATCATTTTTTCTATTTCATTTTGTATTCATTACTTATCAACTATACCCTTTCAGATGTATGTTTTTAAATTTTATTCAGTTTTTTAATTTTAATTCCAGTATAGTTAACATACAGTGTTATATTAGTTTCAGGTGTACAATAAAAGGATTCAACAATTCCATACATTACTCAGTGCTCATCACAACAATAAGTGTGCTCTTAATCCCCATCCCCTGGTTCACCCATCCCCCACCCTCCTCCCCTCTGGTGACCATCAGTTCGTTCTCTCTAGTTAAGAGTCTGTTTTCTGATTTGCCTCCCCCACCCCTCCATGTTCATCTGTTTTGTTTCTTAAATTCCACGTATGAGTGAAATCATATGGTATTTGTCTTTCTCTGACTGTCTTACTTCACTTAGCACTAATACTCTTTAGTTTCATCCATGTTGCAAATGGCAAGATTTCATTCTTTTTTAAAGGCTGAATAAATTCCATTGTGTGTGTGTCTATATGTGTGTGTCTATATATATACGTATATATATAGACACACACCACATCTTCTTTAGTTATTCATCTGTGGATGGACACTTGGGCTGCTTCCATAATTTGCCTATTATAAATAATGCTGCAATAAACATAGGGGTGCATATATCTTTTCAAATTAGTGTTTTTTGTATTCTTTGAGTAAATACCTTATAGTGCAATTACTGGGTCGTAGGGTAGCTCTATTTTTGACTTTTTGAGGAACCTCCATACTGTTTTCCAGAGTGGCTACACCAGTTTGCTTTCCCACCAACAGTGTAAGAGTGTTCCTCTTTCTCTGCATCCTCGCCAACACTTGTTCCCTGTGTTGTTGATTTTAGCCATTCTGACCGCCTGTGAAGTGTTACTTCATTGTATTTTTGATTTGCATTTCTCTGATGATGGGTGATGTTGAGCATCTCTTTATGTGTCTTTTGGCCATATGTGTCTCCTCTTTGGAGAAATGTCTGTTCATGTCTTCTGAGTACTCTTTTTATATTTTAAATGGTTGTTCTAATATTTAAAATATGCATTTTTTACTTATCATAGTGTGCCTTCAGGTAGTAGCATACTGTTTCACTTATAGTAAGAATTTAAAAACAGTATACTTCCACTTTCCTTCCCATGTTTTGTTCTATTTTTGTCATCTATTTTTATTTCTATATACATTATAAATCTTGTAATACAATATTATTAATTTACCTTAAGCATCTGATTTTCCCTTAAACACATGAACAACGAGAACAATTTTCTCCTTTTACATTTACCCACACAATGATCATTCCTGGCACCCATCACTCCTTCATGTAGATGCAGCCTTCTATCTATTATCATTTATCTTCCGCCTGAAGGAATTTGTTTATCATTTCCTCTAATGCAGGCCTGCTAGTGTGCCTGCCTGCTAGTTCAGTCATCTTTAACCCAAATATTGCCTAAGTTTTCTTCTGTTTATT
This sequence comes from Eumetopias jubatus, assembly GCF_037043125.1. Taxonomy (NCBI): domain Eukaryota; kingdom Metazoa; phylum Chordata; class Mammalia; order Carnivora; family Otariidae; genus Eumetopias; species Eumetopias jubatus. Next base: position 117,629,153 of record NW_028274808.1, on the reverse strand, counting down.
GATTGCATTTTTTCTGCTTGTTATGAACTGAATATTTATGAACCTCTAAAATCCATTTGTTGTGATCTAATCCCCCTGTGGTGGTATTTCAGATTGGGGCCTTTGGGAAGGAGTTGGGTCATGAGGGTAGAATCCTCATGAATGGGATTAGTGCTCTTATAAGAAGAGGCCAGAGAGCTGGCTAGCTCTTTTTCTGCCATGTGAACCTGGAAGCGGACTCCCATCACGCTTCCAGCCCACAGTATTGTGAGAAATCCATTCGTTATTTGTAAGGCACCCATTCTATGGTAGTTTGTTATAGCCATCTGAACTGAGACTGCTTCTTGGCATAGCAAGGAACTTTTCCTAAATGTTGCATATTGTAAATGTTATCTCATTAAGTATCTTGATTTTGTTATTTTCTTTAATGGTTCCTGGGCTTTTCTTGGCAAGCATATATATGACCTATAGAATATTTGATTTCCCTACCCAATGTGAGCTCTGTGAATGGTTCAATTTATAATTTTCTGGTCACTATTTTCCTGACTTCTTGGAATTCCTATGTATGTGTGGCCTAGTACTCAGTGAAAATTCAAAGGAACCACAGTGCATATTTCTGGACAATTTTTCTACATGATTTTTTTTAAATTTCCAGAATAATGTGTTCTGGAAATTCAGACCACTCTGCATCCTTAACTCTGATCTCATTCTCCTCAACTCAGCAGATCCAAGCAAGTTCTCTTTGGATTTTCTCTCCCTGTGCCTGCACTCAAGAGTTTTGTCCAGACAAATGTTGAGCAGCTGTGGGGTTCATATTATTTATTTCATTTTTCTCAAAAGTCACAGACCTGTGTTAGTTATTGTATAATGTCTATAAACACATTTGTCAAATATTCTAATTTTTTTGAGATTGGTTGTCTATATCTAATTACCCACCATGGTTGGAAATGGGAGTCTATATATGTTTTTTAAGTGTATCTTTCTCAATTCTCTCTGCTTAATACTTATCTAGGTCTTTTTTAAATTAAATTTATTGAAAATTTATTTTAATAAAACTTCGAGAAAAGGTTACATATTTGCAGTTAAATGTACCCATAAACAACTTTTCTCTAACTCAACTTCATCCAAATCTTTAAAACCTCATTCAGAGATTTGTTATTCACTTTTTAAGTGTCTACTTTTTTTTATCCTGTGAATATAGCCTCATTATACGAAGAGTGCGGTACTTTGAATAAATGTGTTGGATGAATGACTTTATTAACAAATGAATATATGAATGGAAAATGTCATGGACTAATCCAAATACCTCTACCTTGGTGTACTCTGTTTGGGACGGGGGTAGGGAAGAAATATTTAAAAGGTATTTATATTTAGTGATCATCTAACATAGTTCAAGAAATTATGATTTTTATGAATGCTCAATTCTCTCTGCTTAATAATTATTCAGTTTTTTTTACTACTCCCTTTCCCCATTGTGAAATACCATCATAAGAATTATTTATTCTTAGATAACAAGATAGTCTACTAAACTGTGTTCTCATTAGTTTTTTATGGCACTAAATGATACATCAGATAGGGGCACCTGGGTGGCTCAGTCAGTTAAGAAACTGCCTGCAGCTCCGGTCATGATCCCAGGGTCCTGGGATGGAGTCCCGGGCTCCCTGCTCAGTAGAGGGTCTGTTTCTCCCTCTCCCTCTGTCCCTCCCCGCTGCTCCTGCTCTCTCTCTCAAATAAACAAATAAAATCTTTTTAAAAAATGATGCATCAAATAAAAATAATAAAATCAATGTTTCCTTGGGACAAATTTATGAATGAGTAAGAATATATGTTGCTATCCCATGGAGCAAAGTAAGTCTGCAAGTCCCTCTATAACTTAGTTGCATTAACCTATCCAATTTTCTTCTGTCAACCCACTGTAAATAACCAGTTGCCAATGGGATGTGTTCTCATTAGTTCCATTCCCATAATAATAACGTTAGCTCAAATTATTTCTGTCTTTGGATTTAAAATGAATGAAATCATAACACTGTACTACACTTTTATTCAACAATAAGTCATCCTTATTTATTCCAGATTACATACCATTTTAGTTGTTTTTAGATATGATACTTAAATTAAACCTCACAAAAAAATTCTGTAAGGTGCATAATAATGACTCAATTGTAGAAGTGAAGACAGAGCTTTTACTTGCTCAAGTTTCTACAGTTAGTTAATAATCAGGGTGGGACTTATAAATGATTCGAATTCCAAGTCTGACCCCTAATGATAACTTTAAAAGGGCTTTTATGTTAAACGGATTTAATTTCAAAGCTTCTTCTCTCAATCATTAGACATATGACCCTGAACCAAATACAAACAAATGTATTTGTCACAGTTTCCACTTCTGCAAAAAGGTTGATAACATTATTAGCCTCCGAGGGTTTTTTTTTAAGAGTTAAGTAACATAACATTAATGAAAGTATCCAACAATGTTTCTGGCTGTACTCAAGGCACTTGATAAACAACATTGTGCTGGATATCGTCCATTTGTTTCTCAAGGTCTATTCTTTGCTCTCTGCTCTCAATTCTGGAGCCTGATGTCTATTAAAAAAAGGACAAACACCAGAGCTTGAGTTAATTTAATATTAATAACCTTAAGAAGATCAGAGGGAGACAAGTAAGAATCAGGATATTTATTCCATTCCCTTATTTCTCTAACCGCAGCCTCTTTATGTTCCCTCAAGGTAGCTTCTTGTAAAGATTCCGCCTCTGTTCTGGTAACCTCCTAGAGATTCCTGATGCCTGGATTTCCTGCACTATCCCTGGTGGTTTCCATTTGTATTATGCACTCGTTTGTAATTAGATCTTGTGTAAATAAACCTCTCTGAATTTTTCTGATTTGAGGGTTCCATCTGTTTCCTGTTGGGTACATAGCTAGCATATTTTTCTTGTCTTCTTATTTTCATTATATTTCTTTCATTTTCCAGAGTTTTGAATACCTTAGTTCATGACAATTAGTGCTCAGATTACTTGTAAAATTAGGGGGGGGATTAAAATCCTAGTTGCAAGAATTAGGAGAACCAAAAGAGATCCTGTATGTGAAATATTTGTTCTTAGTAGAAAAAACAGAATAATTTTATCTTTTTATTGAATCTAACACATTATGTCTTAGTAATGTTTTACAATTTTACGTATTTCTGAATGTAGATAATGTGTATATATATATATATATACAGGCATTTATTTATACACATATGTATTCATCTATCTACTCATATGTATTTAGCTACCTATCTACTAGAGAGAGTGAATAAGAGAAAGAGAGGAGAGGGAAAGAGAAGGGAGAGAGGGAGTAAGAGAGAGACAGGGAGAATTCCTTGAGGGATGTCCTAAAAACTATCTTTAGTCAAAGTGTTTACTGTGGTAGTTAATTTTTGAAATTAGTCAGATGAGATGAGATGAGAAATCAGGTGAGAAAAACAAATACAAGGAAATTATATCATTCCTATATCCTTATTTCAATATGATGCCATAGAAAAGGAGGGTAGTATTTAAAAAAAAAATTAGCTTAGTGGCCCTCTTGGCGCAGTGGGCAGCGCATCAGTCTCATAAAAAAAAATTAGCTTAATGTCTTGAGTTAGCATTAAAGTAATACAAGTGTAATTGTACAGTTTTGGTTTTTATTTGACATTATAAAATATTTGGCTCATCATTTATCATCAAAATAAGCTCTATAACTTTTAGGATGATACATTAAAAGTGAGTCTCTTGTTTTCATTTATTTGGAGAAACATCCAGTCAATTGCCATTTCTGTTTAAAGTTTGCTATCATTTGTAGGAGATGAGTGCCCTCTTCTGGTTCTGTAATAAAACTGTTGATCAAATAATGCCTCTGGCTGATTCATTTCCCTTTGTATTCTAATTTCTCTTTGCAGAGGTATTTAATAAAATCATGTGCATTTTGCTCTGTTTTATTCTCCGTCACAGAAACATAACAACCATTCCTTCCTAACAATTGCCACTTCTTGTTCTTAATCTTGTTAATCTTTCTCTAGGGCACAATATAAAAGGTTGTCTAATGTTTTTATTCCTTGGGCTAGGGAAACAGGTTTTAACTATCAGATTTTGAGCAAGAATGTAATATTTTCTTTTAACTAGTTTGAAGGAAACAAAAAAAAAGAAAGAAGGGCAATGGAGGGAAAGTCGCTACACTTAGCAACTCAAGGCAGTTTTAATTACTTGGGTGATATAATAGGGGGATGCTAAGAACATGCCTTTTTCTCTGTCACACACACATGCAAACCCACCTATCAGATGCCTAAAAATACTTAATTATTATTATTATTATTTTTAAAGATTTTATTTATTCATTTGAGAGAGAGAATGAGAGAGAGAGAGAGAGAGCACATGAGAGGGGGGAAGGTCAGAGGGAGCAGCAGGCTCCCTGCTCAGCAGAGGCTGAGATGCGGGGACTCGATCCCGGGACTCCAGGATCATGACCTGAGCTGAAGGCAGTTGCTTAACAAACTGAGCCACCCAGGCGCCCAATACTTAATTATTATTTTTTAATTATTTTTTACTAGTAATTTGTTCACTTATTTGACTCTATGTGCTCTTTCTCTGTGGTAACCCTAAGCACTTTTCCCTCAGCTGGCACTTAAAGAAAGAAGAAAAAAAAAACCCACAAATGAAAAGCAAACAAAAAAATATAGACTGTGAGAGAATAATATTTTTAAAAATATGGATGTGTTTTGCTTCTTTTGTCATCTTTCGAATAGCCACAGATTCCTCTGTCTCTTGCAGCTGATCAACAGTGAGGATCACAGCCAGTTTTGATATGATTGGAATACCCTGTCAAAACGTTGTCGAGTCAGAGTCAAGAATTAGATCTTCAGCAAGCTACTTTTGAACACATGTATCCCACATGGGAGGCTCACTTTATTTTAATATTTAATTAGCAGGTCAAGCTAGAAAGTAAATGGAATTTCTACATTTTGCTCTTAGAACCTAGAATTTAGACTTTTAAATCAGTGATCTGTGTCTATGCAAGGAAAGTTATCTTACAATTTTGAATAGAAAATATTCTTACCCTAAGGTATGGTGGGGTTTCTTGCCCAACGAAATAACCTCCTAGGACAATCAAAAGCATCAGATGGTTGTTCACTTCTACTTTTCTCTTTGCTTATATAAGCAAAATACTGGTGCTAGCAGAAATGGTTAGGCAAGAAGGGAGAGAGGAATTTATTGGCAACAAAGTTTTAGGCAATCGTGGATAAAAATTCAATTTTTAATGGAAAAATCAGAAAATACAGTTTCCATATTTTCCCTTACCAATATTCGTAGATACAATACTCAATATTGATGAAATCATTTTTAATTTTATGGATTGATTATCTCAGATTAGAAAATTGAGGTAATTACTCTGATAACTCGGATCTAAAGGGAGGGCTTTTCAGAAACAAAACAGAACTAGGGTTACCTTGTCTTAGTTCCACTATAAACTGAGACTGAATGAGCATTGCTCTCTTCATTTTATTTAGCGGAAGAGTATTGCTGAAAATCACTCCATATGAAATGAGAATTCACCTCGCTCTGTGCTCTTTAATACTTTAATTAATCATTTAAGACAAAAAAATCCTGAATTGCTTAGGCTTTTAAAAAATTGGCTACGAATGTCAGAAATCAGAGCAGCAATAGATGGCACTAGAAGATCGGAAGTCTCAGTGGCAAAGCCTGCTTTTCATTTCCCGCCCAGGCCCCTTCTTGAGTTTGACAGAGGATTGTCTCAGAGTTGGGGGAGGGCTGAGGCTGGAGAGAGAATCACAGCTGAGGGGTACCTGATTCCCTTGCCTACTTTTCCTGGAAGGAATCCTGGAATGTGTTGAGGAAAAGCAAATCGCCAATTTACTACTAAGATTCTGCTCAAGGCACAACATGAACTGTCCCATGTAATTTGAATCAAAAATAAAGGAAGTTCCACCTTGACTTTTATTGGGTTTCTGCTGTTTCACTTGCTGCTACTGATAATTGAGGTCTTGCTGTTGAGAGAAAACTCCATGAACGCATTTGTCATTAAAGTAAGAATTGGTTTTTTTCATAGACAACCCGCAATCATGTAAAAAATGCACATTTTTCAAATTTTTTCCCAACAAAGCTGACACAAAACACTTAAAGCATTTTTTTCTTTCTTTAAACCTGAAATGGAGTCCATCTTATAGCAACAGATTTATTTAATTTGTTTTTAATTTTGTAAAACCCTTTAAGTCTGAACCCGCTTGCACAAACTCGCCTTGCCTCAGCTTGACTAACCCGCAGCCATGACTCATCTATAACAGTGGCGGCTTTTTGAAGCACATTCCAGCCCTGCTTTTTCCCACAGCTCTCCTAATCCTCTTTCACATGACCATGAAGATGGCCTTTAAATCCAACAGAAGATGTTTCTGACATTTTTTTCAAGGCTATAAAAACTGTTTCCAGGTCCAGGAGTGGGGAATGATATGTGGCTGTTTGGAGAAAGTCCGTGGTTATCGTTTCTCCTTCCTGCTAGCTACTAGGAAGGATCTTAAAAATCTCAGCATTCTATAAAAATATATCCAAAGAAGAATTGCATTTCCAATACATTATTTTCAATGGTAAAAAAATATTAAGAAATCAGTTTCTGAAGATAAAATTTATTGAATCTGGATTTAGAGAATATTTTTAAAAAAATTGTTTAATGGCTTAGAGAAAGTGTAGAATATTTTAGCTTTATTTTCTCACTAATAAGGATTTGTTTTCTCTTATTTTGTTCTTCTTCCTTTATTGGCGACCAAGAGCAAAACTGACCTATCTAAATGTAAACTTTTGTCACTCACGTGATGTTAAAGAATTTATATTATCAGGGATCATTGTGGATCATTATCACAGAAACCATAAATCTTTCTTCTTCTCTTCCTCCCCCTTCTCTCTCCCGTCCTCTCTTTTCTGTCTTTTTCCTTTCTTTTCTCTTTTCCTTCCTTCCTCCTTCTCTCTCTCTCTCCTTCTTTCTTTTCTTTCTCATATACAGTCCATAAGCATCTTTATGTTCTTATGCTGTTCTTGAAGATGAACTACACACTGTTTCTTCTAAATTTTCTAATTGTACCTATCCATTGGCTTTTTTTATTTTTTATTTTTTTGCATTTTTTAAATTTTATTATGTTATGTTAATCACCATACATTACATCATTAGTTTTTGATGCAGTGTTCCATGATTCATTGTTTGCCTATAACACCCAGTGCTCCATGCAGAACGTGCCCTCTTTAATACCCGTCACTGGGCTAACCCATCCCCCACCCCCCTCCCCTCTAGAACCCTCAGTTTGTTTTTCAGAGTCCATCGTCTCTCATGGTTCGTCTCCCCTCTGATTTCCCCCACTTCATTCTTCCCCTCCTGCTCTCTTCTTTTTTTTTTCTTAACATATAATGTATTATTTGTTTCAGAGGTACAGGTCTGTGATTCAACAGTCTTGCACAATTCACAGCGCTCACCATAGCACACACCCTTCCCAATGTCTATCACCCAGCCACCCCATCCCTCCCACCCCCCACCACTCCAGCAACCCTCAGTTTGTTTCCTGAGATTAAGAATTCCTCATATCAGTGAGGTCATATGATACATGTCTTTCTCTGATTGACTCATTTATTGACTTTTAACAAAGAAGAGTCATCTTAGAATATATAGAGAAAGTATGCTGTGTTTGAGAGAAGCAGGGAAATTAGGATGTTTTCTACCTATTTTCCAAGTTGGCGTGTTCAAGGAAAAATGTATCAGGATGATATTACATAAAACATCAGAACTGAGATGGATTCTCCTTTGCACATTGAATGAAATTAATTATGTATCAAACTTAAGGAATTGAGTGAAACCAAAGAATTGACTTGAGTCATTATTCCTATATTAATTATAAGTAATCTGTCTTTGGAATTTCATTGTGCACAGCAACATTGCCTGAGATTTTTTCCACAGAAAGATACAGGGACTAGATTTCCTGTTGAGACTTTCTCTAGTCTCCTGACTATGGCATTGAAGGTATTAAACCTCAATATTTCATGCAATAAAATTATGTGGAAAGAAGACTAGGTAAGATTAATCTCAGGAAACAAACTGAGGGTTGCTGGAGTGGTAGGGGGTGGGAGGGATGGGGTGGCTGGGTGATAGACATTGGGGAGGGTATGTGCTATGGTAAGTGCTGTGAATTGTGTAAGACTGTTGAATCACAGACCTGTACCTCTGAAACAAATAATACATTATATATGTTAAAAAAAAAAAGAAGTTAGTAGGAAGGGAAAAATGAAGGGTGGGAAATTGGAGGGGGAGATGAACCATGAGAGACAATGGACTCTGAAAAACAAACTGGGGGTTCTAGAGGGGAGGGGGGTGGAGGGATGGGTTAGCCTGCTGATGGGTATTAAAGTGGGCACATATTGAATGGAGCACTGGGTGTTATAGGCAAACAATGAATCGTGGAACACTGCATCAAAAACTAATGATGTAATGTATGGTGATTAACATAACATAATAAAATTAAATTAAAGAAAGATTTGAACTAGTAGCTGTAGAAAAAATGAGCTGCCTAAAAAAAGATGTAGAAACAGTAGGCGACTCCTCAAAGAATGGAGAAAGAAGAAAACAATAATCCCTTTCCATGTCTATAATAAAATTCTGACATTTTCTCTTCCAGGTTACTCCAGGAAAATCAGGGTGTTTTACAGCAGTAGCCAGAAGCTTCTTATTATAAATTAGTAAATTCTGAAAACAACTTTTCCTTGTATTTAATGTTATCAGATTTCCCTTAAAATTATCTTATATATTAGAAGAGATTTTTAAAAAAATCTTGGCCCATCTATTAAAGGAATTAAGAAGATTCCCAACAAGATTTATAGCTCAGATCCAGAAAATTTTAAGGACACTATAATAAAAATCTATGCTAGGATAGATTTAGTGGTGTACATCGGTGATTGTCAAGTTTTTTACTCCTCACAATGCTTTTTTTGATGAAGTCCAGTGTGTCAGATCTTACTCATCCTAGTAAACATATTAGAGGCAAGTGTAATTCTGCCCTTCTCTATCTATGAAACACATCTTTATCATATCTTGCTTTAAAAAAAATTCCCCTAATTCTTGTATTGGAAAGGAATGAGCGCGGATACTGGAAGTGGAGAGGAAGAGCAATAATGAGATGTGATTTACAACTGCAAACATGAAGCAGGGTTTTGAATTTTAGCCAGTAGGAAAACTGTGTGCAAAGGAACCGATCAGAGGCAAGAGAGAGCTGAGATGTGGATGGATTGGAAGACAGGAGACAGATTATGGTCCTCATGGAGCATGCTTAGTATTTTTGTGAAAACTGAAGAGACTCCACTTGTTAGTTGATTATAAGCATGAGATTGGAATGATTAGACTGAGTTTTAAATGATTCTTTTATTGGAATATGGAATGGCAGTTGGAAGGGGAAAAGTAATTTCATGGAGGGCAATTAAGAGGACACCTCAGAAATCCAGGTAAAAAGTATTGGAATTGGACTAGGTTGCTGGCTGCAAAGATTGAAACAGTGAAGTTATGTAAAAGATAAAATCAATGAAATGTGGGAAGTGAAGAAGATTATGGCATGGTACATGTTATGATAATGGTACATGTTGAGTGTTGAGCTAAGTTTAAGGCCTCTAGGTAAAGAAATTGAGTGAGTTACTGGATATCTGCTCTTATACATTTAGCATAAAAGATAGATCTGGAGACATACATTTAGAAGACAAGACAATACCATACTGGTGTTAATTCATGCCATCAGCATTTATGAGAGTATGACTGGGATAATTATGATCAAGGCCGTGTGTACAATTTCTAAGAGTTGGATGACGCCAGAGTAATGGAGTGGCAGTTCAACTGAGAATTCAACAGGAGGCAGATGACGTGAGAGTTTATTCCTACAGAGCCATCCTTGAAGCCGCTTTATTTTTCATTTTTTTAAATTAATTTATTTATTTATCAGAGAGAAAGAGAGAGAGAGAGAGAGAGAGAAGAAGCAGAGGGAGAAACAGGGTCCCCACTGAGCAAGAAGCCTGATGGAGGACTCGATTCCAGGACCCTGGGATCATGACCTGAGCGGAAGGCAGATGCTTAACCGACTGAGCAACCCAGGTGTCCCATGAAGCAGCTTTATATGAAAAGAGTTCTATGTTAGTGAGATGAAACACATGTATTTCTCAATAACCGTAACCTTAGAAGCCCAGGCCAATTTTGGCATTTATTTCACATGGATGTGCATTACCCTGAAGGGGAAGGATCCTGTCTGCCTTCTATGGAGGCTGGAGAATCATCAGGTTAGGCTCAGAAGCAGTACAAGTTGCTCTTCCAATGTTGGAACTGTATTTTGGATAAGTCAGCAACTGTGGCAAATAGGACTTTCTGAATACTTCCTGAATTGTTCTACCTAAACATCAAGGCAAGAGTAAAGAAAATCTTTTGGGCTGGGTAAGTATTCATGGGTATATTAACCAAGACTTTTTCAGTTGCAAGTTACTAAACTCAAACGAAATTAATTTGGGGCACCTGGGTGGCTCAGTCAGTTAAGCATCAGACTCTGGATCTCAGGGTCCTGAGTTCAAGCCCCGTGTTGGAAAAAACAACAACACAAACAAACAAACATCAACTTAATCAATACATAGCAGTTTCTGGTGAATGCAGCTGCCTGGGGCTCAATGATATACAACAAGGTTGGTCCATTCATCTTGAATCTTATCAGAGCCCTAGATTTATATGACTCTGATTATTTTCTTCCTCAGACAGAATAAAATAGGTATTTCCTCATAATAACTCCTTAAGAGAAGTCTCAAGAGTGGGACTCGAATAGGCCTGTTTGAAAGAATGTTTCTATCCTAAACAATTACTATAGCTAGGAGGTTACATATTGCTGTGCAGGTCTGGGTTATGCATATATCCTTTTAACCTAGGGAGACAGCTCCATAGGAAAGAAGGGTTCTGTTATTAGGAGAAAGGAAAAAGGTTTTCTGGACAGATAGGACATAATTCAAGCCCCTCAAACTGGGATCCTTACCTTAGCCCACCACCCCCTGCTCTGCCATGATTTTTCACCATCCTTACCTTCTGTTCCTCTCCAGCCATCTTGCCCTTCCTTGAATACTCTGAGGTGATCACAGGTCGGGACCTTTAGGGTACTGTTACTTTCGCCAGAAAGCTCTTTTGCAAATCTCTTCACAGTGAAATTTTGCTCAGATTTCAAGTCTTCCCATCCAGGATCATTACAATAAAAATGCCAGCAAGGCACTCGTTACTGAACAGATAATAAAATAGTGTGCACTTTATTTACATCTAACCAACTGCTGATAAGAATATAGATCAGTGCAGCTGTGATTCCACATCAAACCGTAACACTAGGAACTGGGCATCTATTCGGCGCATCGTGTGCCAGACCTGGTAGACGACGATACCCATCTCCACCAGAGTCTCCAAGGAAGCAGTGGTCCCTCGGGCCAAGAAGCCGAGTCCTGGTAGAGATGGGTCAGCCGGCCGTGGCGCCCCCTGCTGCCCACGGAGCGCGTGAGCCGGAAGGGGCCGCGGGGCGCATCTCCGGTGCGTCCGCACTCTGCTCCTCCGCGGCCACTGTGGCTGGCACCGCAGCGGAACCATGCTCCGCACCAAAACTGCCGTCTTCTTATCCTCTGTTACCTCCCTAGATTCACACTGTAGCAATTTCACCTAATTTGCGTACCGTCTCCTTTCTCTAAAACACTTAAGTCATGAAAACAAGGGCTAGCTACCTCGCTTTATTCTGTATCTAGCACCTAGGTTAGTGTCTGTCCCAAGTTGGTAAGTGTTTGTGGAATTAATGAATATGAATGATTCACCAGCAAGTTTTTTTCACCACCTCTATTGTTTGCTCCTAAAACTTTGAGACGGTTGGCTCAATTCTGCGTTGCAGTTTGCGGGGCTCTCCATGTTATTCTCATCTCTAATCCCAGAAACCAGTCTACGTGGACACCTGAAACAACGCTGTTCTTTCTTCTTAATGTGTTCCTGCAAGATAGTACTTTATGAAGATGGCGAAACTAGTATTTTGGAAATGGCCTTGTCTATATTTCATAATGAAAATGTCACTTAGGTTATTATACCTATTGATATACAATGAAATACAAGAGACAACTTTATCAGGCATTTGTATCTGTTTCTATAAATACACTTATTGCTGGGAGACCTCACCATGGATCTCTTACATTTCTGGACATCTGTGACTGTATGTTCAAGGATATTTCTTTCTTTCTTTTTTCTTTTTAGATTTTTAAAAAATTTATTTGACAGAGAGATACACAGTGAGAGAGGGAACACAAGCAGGGGAAGCGGGAGAGGGAGAAGCAGGCTTCCTGCTGAGGCTGAGCGGGGAGCTTGATCCCAGTACATTGGGATCAGGGCCTGAGCCAAAGGCAGATGCTTAAGGACTGAGCCACCCAGGTGCCCCAAGGATATTTCTATAGTAAATAGCTGTGGAAGAGAGAGCAGAGGGCAGGGTTGTCATCTGCTCAGTATAATAAAAATAATGTCTCCCTTTGGACAAAAAATGGGCAGATTTCCTGGCAGCCCATTATGAAAGATTGAGGTTTCATAAATTCAGGATTTCTCAGCTGTGACACAAATCCACCGAGTGCATAAGATCCACCTGGGCTGCTCTGCATCATCCCTATGGGAATTGAGGGGCAAGAGACTATAGTACAAACAGGAAATTCATACTGCTTGCTGTTCCGTGAGTAATATGTCTTTTGTCCTTGACCTAGCAGTCTCATGTCTTCTGCCAGCATCTGTGAAAATGTGGCAGGCTAGCTTGTTTGTTTACAAGTAAAGTCTCAAACCCATTATAATTCTTGATACTTATTTTTAATATCAGCTTCTAGACCCTTCTAATCTCTACTTGCTAATGAAGTGCTGAGACAGCCTTAACCAAGGTTAGAGTCATTGATTCATTCTGCATCCCTCTTGGCACGGCTCTTCCCATTCAAATCTATGCGGGCTGTCTAGCTTCAGAGACCTAATTCTTTAATCACTGCTTCTAATTCATAAAATAGCTTCACCATGCTTTATCTCTGTCTACCTAAGCATATATAACCTACGACAATATTTTTTTTTATAAGGATGGTGATGGTGGTGGTGAACTTTTTGGTCTAGTGGTGCATTCAATGAACTCTGAAAACGGCAGAGGTTTTAAAAACTATTTTGTTAGAAAACATCTTTTCTGCCTTATAGAGTAGTTGAAGTAGATTATCACTTTGCACTTAACACCATTAAACTCTACTATCCATTCACCAAATCAGCATTTTAAATTCTTACAGTTTAATCACTTAACGCCCAATAGTGTGTGGGTTATATTTGCATCCCTCATTCTCCCTTTCTATCATTTGATCAAGAGACATTCAGAAGTTCCATTCTTAGTATTTGGTATTATTATTATGGTTGCTGTTGTTAATATTCCTGTTTTCCCTTCTCAAATGTCCCTATCATACTAAGAAAACTATTTATAATCTACTATTCCATTCTCCTTTCTGCAGACCTCTTATAATCAGTTTCTTAATAGACAAACTGAGTGTAATTAATAAGGAAGCATGGTTGGGTGTATGCGGGGAAAGTGAGAGGCTGCTTTTATTTAAATTCATTTCTTCTCAAACGGTCACCACACATTGCTTACCTGTTCTGTAAATATTAAAAAAATTATCATTTTTTTTAAAGATTTTATTTATTTATTTGACAGAAAGAGACACAGTGAGAGAGGGAACACAAGCAGGAGGAGTGGGAGAGGGAGAAGCGAAGCAGGCTTCCCGCAGAGCAGGGAGCCCGATGTGGGGCTCGATCCCAAGACCCTGGGATCATGACCTGAGCCGAAGGCAGACGCTTAACGACTGAGCCACCCAGGCGCCCCCAAAATTATCATTGTTTAAGATTACTCAGTCATTGTCTATATTGCATAAAAATAAATATTTTATGGCCAGCTTTTTTGTTTCCTTCTTCTTTTGAAGAAGATATAGGATTCATACCCCCCCATAACTCTTGTTATGCCTGTGAATTAGGGTATTTAAATTAACAATCATTAAACCATGGTCTCCCTGCTACACTAACCTGATATTGGAAGTGGATATGTTCAAATCAGCTTAAGTCTGTGGTCGCTACTTCCTTCTATTGGAATGACAACCAATCTGCAAATGATCAATGGTGTCACTGCATTGTTAATATGATTTTACTATTAAGACAACAGAAATAGCTGACTGTGGATATCTCAGTGAATTAATCAGGCTGAAAGTACAGCATTTGGGTTAACATTGCTCAGTCAGAAACTATAGGGACAAAATGAGCACCTCCCTTCAAAAGTAGTTAATCAAACAAGGAGTGGTTGCACACGATGTAAATTCTAGTTTCTAAGGAGATCAGGTAATGGTAACTTCCCCAGACTTAGTCCAGTCAACCACACTCTAGTTGGTAGTAGAGTCTACTCAATAAACAAGAAATTGTGTTGTCATGTGAAAAAGCTACTCCAAATTAATTTTTCAGTCATGTTTATTGAAGTACAATTTATATAAAGTAAAATTTACCTTACTTTGTATATAGTTCTATATTTTTCACAAATGATACTATTGTTTAAAAATTACCACAATCTGGATATAGAACATTTCCATTACCTCATAGAATTCTGTTACACCTTTTATTGCTGATAATACCTTCTGTTATGTCCAGCCTTTGCAACCAATGACTTGTTTTCTGTCTTTATAATTAAGTCTTTTTGAGATTTTCTTATAAATGATTTCTTCCATTTAGGATATTATACTTGAAACCTATTCATGTTGCATATTGCAGTAGTTTTTTTCCTTTTTATTAGTAAGTGCTATTCCATTTTTTGTATATATGTACCATACAATATGTTTATTTATTTTGGTTTTCTTGGATATTTTTCTGTATGGGTATCCAGTTTTTTTCTGCATCATTTAGTGAAAAGAATTTCCTTCCTCCATTTTTATTGCCTTGGCACCGTTGCTGAAAATCAGTTGAGCTTGTAAGTAAAGATCTATTTTTGGTTTCTCTATTCTGTTACATTCATCTAAATATCTTCTGTTGCCAATTCCACAAGTTCCCGATTATTGAAGGTTTATAGTGAGTCTTGAAATCAGGCAGTTGACATTCTCTTTTGTTGTTCTTTCTTCAAGATTTTTATAGGTATTCCAGGCATTTCCATTTCTATTTGAGAATCAGCTCATCAATTTCTACACAAAAAAACCTGTTGAAATTTTGGCTGAGATTTCTTTGTATCAATAGATCAATTTTGGAAAATGGACAACTTTACAATATTGTCCTCCAATCCATAACCAAAGTATATCTCTCTTTCTTTAGGATTTAACTTTAATTTCCCTTAAAAATGTCTCTGCTTTTCTAGGTAGAAGTTTGCACCTATTTTGTTAAAGTATCTCCAAATATTCTAAGTTTTTGTTTATCTGAAAATGTATATATTCTGTCTACCTATGTGAAAGATATTCTCACTGAATATAAAATTTTCTATTGACATTTTTCTTTTAACAGTTTATACCTATCTTTTTATTTTTATTTCATCTCAATTGTCTGATCAGAAGTCAGTGTTGGGCGCCTGGGTGGCTCGGATGGTTAAGTGTCTGCCTTTGGCTCAGGTCATGATCCCAGGGTCCTGGGATCGAGTCCCGCATCGGGCTCCCTGCTAGACGGGGAGCCTGCTTCTCCCTCTGCCTCTGCCTCTCTCTCTCTCCCTGACTCTCATGAATAAATAAATAAAACGTTAAAAAAAAGAAGTCAGTGTTTATTCTTATCATTCTATATATGTGTATCATTTTCCTTCATATTCTTTTAATATTGTTTCCTTTAGCTTTGACTTTCAGTAATTTGTCTATGATTTGTTCCAGTTTGTGTTTAACTTTCTGTCCAGTTGACATCTAGCTAACTAGATGTCTAATTTTATATTTTTCAAAATATTTGAAAAATTCTTAGCTGTTTAAAAATATTGTTTATTTTATTCCACCCACTACTGGTCATACATACACATGAAATAGCAACCACATTTAGAGAAGTGTGCTTCTACGACTTACCAGCTATGCAGCATTGATTGAGCTAATTGACTATATTTACCTGTTTCTTCATCTATAAAATGGATAAAATAACCGAACTTAAACTTACTTAAAATTGTAATGCCATTTAACATACTCATATAGTACTTACTATGGTCTAACCGGTATTCAAAGTTCTTTAAGAGGATTATCTCATTTAATCTTCATAACAACACTGTAGGGTAGAAACTACTATTATTAATCCCATTTAGTAAATGAGGTAATTTACCCAAGGCTAAACTGGTAGCATGTGACAGACATATGATTTGAATCAGGCATTTTGGCTTCAGAAGCCAGACTCTTGATTACCATATTATATTGCTTATGAATGAATTAAACATGTTACACATGTAGAACAATACGTGTCACACTCACAGTATGAAATACATTTCAGCTTTTATTATTAACATATGTATATTTTAAATTTACTGTTGGATCTACTGTATTTATATAAAGGCTTTCTAAAACTTGGAAGATTAGAGTGTATAGGATTTGAATTTTAGTGAAAGAATCTGTAGTCTAGCAAAATATTTCCTCAGTACCCTGTGGGTCATCAGGCTGTAGGGGGGGCAAGCCTGAAGTGCCTTCATGGATTTGTGCCTTGTCAAAGGCCAGCTGGGTGTGCGGCACTTGTCTGATTGATAAGCACTGATTGATATGGACAGTCAGTGCACTATTATATATTTAGCTGAAAGTTAGTCAAAAAGAATGCAGTCTAGCGTAGGGATTCAGTGAATCTGCAGAAACTCAGGACCTCATCATTAGGACATTTAAGAGTGAAAACCAATTCTTCCAGAGCCAAGAGCTATAGCAAGACAATGAGTGAAATCAAGCAGGGGTAGGTTATATTTACAAGCTATGTTGCCATTCCTGTTTTTTTTCTAATAATATCTTTTGCCTTTTTAAAAATATTTGTCAAATAGAAATACATTTGGCTTAAATGGAAACAAACAATTTTAGTACAAAGTGTGGAAAAGAGAAAAGAAAACTGTTAAGAGGACTTATTCTGGTGAAATGTGATTATTAAAAAATGACCACAATGTCCCCAACTCTAATGATTTCTCTCCCTTTTGTGTATTCTCCTCTTTCTTATCTGAAGTAGTAGGGATTTGGCATTCGGGGGATTTATAGTAAGCATGTAAACCTTTTGCTACTAAGTTGTTTTCATGATTTTTCAATTATGTTGACTTTCTTCACCACTTAAGTTAGATGCCTTAAATTCGCTCTTTGCTTGTCCTCACAAATGCTTGTGTACTTTAGTAATATTGTATTTTTCATAAGGAAAACTTTGTCTTTTTGTCTGTAAGCAAAACAAATCTCAAAATCTACCAGCATCAATGTTGGCGTGGTGTGGTAAGTGGTCCTAGCATTTATTTGGGAGTTTGAAATTTTAATTTCTAATCTTTCACTCTGGCTTCTTATATGACTCGGGGACAATTATACTCCCATGACTCCATTTGGCTTCTTATATGTCATGTGTCCTCATTTACAGAAATTTGCAGTTCTTTCATTCGTAAAATGAAAGACCTGTGATTAGAATATCATCCTCAGGTTCTTTATTAGTGAAGTGATTCTACTTCAGGTTTAGCATTCGTTGCCATCTAGATTACCATCACATGGAGATTAGATAGCGTATCCTTTGCATCTTTAAAGAAAATCCTCTATATCATGAGCCATGACAGATGATTGTTTGAATAATCAATAATTAGTTATTTTAGCATATGTCTTGGTTTGGAAACCTTATAGAATAATGAGATGAGAACTTTAGATTCATTTCATACTTGCTATTCGAACATACATGTTAGGTATCATAGATATTTGAGGTTAAATCAGAGAAATTACAAGCTTAACACATAATGGTTGTGGGGGGTGATACCCAGAAGTATTTTGCAAATGAAATTTTTATGTTGGTCATGTTTCTTTTTTCCTGTGCTATTACTTAAAGAAATGAGGATCTTCAAACAACAATCCACAAAGTAATGTGAAAAAAGAAATAAAAGGGCATTTTTCACACATTCAAATCAGATTTTATTTTAATTTTTGGTTTTCTGCTAAATTTCTTTTTTTCCTTAAATTTTTATTGTTATGTTAATCACCATACATTACATCATTAGTTTTTGCTGTAGTGTTCCATGATTCATTGTTTGTGTATAACACACAGTGCTCCACGCAGAACGTGCCCTCTTTAATACCCATCACCAGGCTAACACATCCCCCCACCCCCCTCCCCTCTAGAACCCTCAGTTTGTTTTTCAGAGTCCATCGTCTCTCATGGTTCGTCTCCGCCTACGATTTCCCCCACTTCATTCTTCCCCTCCTGCTATCTTCTTCTTCTTCTTCTTTTTTTTCTTAACATATATTGCATTATTTGTTTCAGAGGTACAGATCTGTGATTCAACAGTCTTGCACAATTCACAGCGCTCACCATAGCACATACCCTCCCCAATGTCTATCACCCAGCCACCCCATCCCTCTCACCCCACCCCCACTCCATCAACCCTCAGTTTGTTTCCTGAGATTAAGAATTCCTCATATCAGTGAGGTCATATGATACATGTCTCTCTCTGATTGACTTATTTCACTGAGCATAACATCCTCCAGTTCCATCCACGTTGTTGCAAATGGCAAGATCTCATTCCTTTTGATGGCTGCATAATATTCCATTGTATATATATATACCACCTCTTCTTTAGCCATTCATCTGTCAGTGGACATCTTGGCTCTTTCCACAGTTTGGCTATTGTGGACATTGCTGCTATAAACATCGGGGTGCACGTACCCCTTCGGGTCTCTACATTTGTATCTTTGGGGTCAATCCCAGTAGTGCAATTCCTGGATCGTATGGTAGCTCTATTTTCAACTTTTTGAGGAAACTCCATACTGTTTTCCAGAGTGGTTGGTTTTCTGCTAAATTTCTAAATGTACTAATCTAAAAGGTTAGTTTTTTTTTTAAGGTCTATGTCAATTAAACTCTTCAAAATACTTTTTATTCAAATACTTAAATTGGAAAAATTTTTGAGTTTCTAAATTTCCATTCAGCATCACTTTGTATTAATACTCTTTTACTTGACTCTAACTCTTGTTTTATTTTATTCATTAGTTCATTCATTTTTCAAGATACGCTTACAAACTTATTGTAGAACAATTATTTACTTTAGAGAAAGAAAGAGAGTGCAAGGGGGAAGGGGTATGGGAAGAGGATCCTCAGCAGACCCCATGCTGAGCCTGGAGCCCTATGAGAGGCTTGATCTCAGGACCCTGAGATCATGACCTGAGTCAGAGTCAAGAGTCAGATGCTTAACCGACTGAGCTGCCCATGCTCCCCTGATTTGCTTAAATTAAATCAATTTAGGATTCTGTCACTTGTAATCCAGAAGTTCTGACTAATAAAAACTGCTACATACATGGTTATGTTACAAGAAAAATAGAAAGTTCATCTTGTCTCCTTCAGTACAACTATATACATATATAGGAATGCATAAAGGGAGAGTTTCTTTTCTCATCATACTTATTTTCTTTTAAATTCTCCCCACATCATTGTGTATGGTGTTAGAGGATGGTCGAGTTTCATTCCTCCAAACTGTGGAAAGAGCCGAGATGCCCTTCAACAGATGAATGGATAAAGAAGATGTGGTCCATATACACAATGGAATATTACTCAGCCATCACAAAGGATGAATACCCAACTTTTACATCAACATGGATGGGACTGGAGGAGATGATGCTAAGTGAAATAAGTCAAGCAGAGAAAGTCAATTATCATATGGTTTCACTTATTTGTGGAACATAAAGAATAGCGTGGAGGACATTGGGAGAAGAAAGGGAAAAATGAAAGGGGGGAAATAGGAGGGAGAGACGAACCATGAGAGACTATGGACTCTGAGAAACAAACTGAGGGTTCTAGAGGGGAGGGGGGTGGGGGGATGGGTTAGTCCGATGATGGGTATTAAGGAGGGCACGTACTGCATGGAGCACTGGGTGTTATATGAAAACAATGAATCGTGGATCACCACATCAAAAACTAATGATGTAAGGTGACTAACATAACATAATAAAATTAAATTAAATTAAAAAAAATTTCCCCACATCAATAACACATATCTCTGTTGATCCTAACACTTCAAACAGGACATGAAGATAAAGTTTAGTATCAGTAATTGATATTGCATTGTAATTTGATATTTTTGTAAATTTTTCAAAAATTTAGGAAATATACCGTGACTTTTCTGTTTTCTTTTACTACATGCTTTCTGATTTTTATGCACATCTTCATTCATTAATATTTCCAGCAGAGGGTGGTCATGACAAAAGAGATACAATCGTATTTGGTCCCTTTGTTATTTACTACAGGCTCCAATAAAAGATTTGGAGCTTGAGGCTATTGGGGCCAGTGAATGTTTGTAAATAACTATGTATTTCGGTTTTTCACGCACTTGATTACAATTGGAAATTGAGGGTAGGCAGAAATTTAGGATTGTAGATTGTAATAGCAGATATTCCTACTCCTAAAATACTCCCAAACTATAGTAGCATGTATTAGTTTGCTATGGCTGTGGTAACAAAATACCACAGACCTGGTGGCTTAAACAATAGAAATGCCTGAGATCAAAGTGGCAGCAGGGTTATTTCTTCTGAGGCCTCTCTCCTTGGCTTATAGATGGTCATCTTCTCTCTGGGTCTCCACAGTTTTTCCTGTGTATGTGTCTTTATCTTAATGCCCTCCTATATAAGAACTGGAATTATATTGGATTAGGACCTACTCTAACAGCCTCATTTTAACTTAATTACCTCTTTAAAGACCCTATCTCCAAATATAGTCATATTCTGAGGTGAGAGGGTTCAGACATCAATATATGAATTTGGAGAGATATAATTCAGTCCATAACCTTGCATAACACAAATTCATGTCTCAGATCAAATGTTCCCTCCTCAGAAGGCGCATTCACTTGATTTTCAGTCAGAGCACCTGGTTTAATTTCCTCATTGCACTGAAATTATCTTGTGTGTTTATCTGATTGCTTGTTTATTCTGTCTTCTTCACAAGAGGACAGAGACCTGTGGGACTGATGCACTGCTGTATACCCAGCACCTAGATCAGTAATGGCATATAGTAAATTTTCAATAAATAATTGTCAAAATAAATATCATTACTTGTAAGACAAAGATTCAAAATACTTTTACTTCAGAAATGATATTTTAAAAAAATTATTTGTTTCAAGCTTCATGAAATGTTGTCATATATAAGAAAAATTTAAAAGACATCTCTTTTTCAAATGTTTATATAAGAATTTATAAAAGTCTTTCAAATATTCTAACAAATTCTCAAATATAGATTGAAAGGAAAACATATTTTAAAAGTAGTAGAACACATAATAGTTCTGCTAATTTTAGTGTATGTGGATTAGTAAATGACTGCAATAGGAAGTTTATGTCTGACTTCACAGCAGGCTGTAAGGCTTAATTGAAATTTATAAAACACTCATTTTAGTAATCACACAAAGATAATTTAATCATTACTCTTAATCTTTATTTAAAAATTGTCTTTGTAAGCAGAGCATAAATTTTACTCACATGAATTTTTGAACCATATGAAAGAAAAATTTTCTGAAAATGGACATTCATGAAAGAATTGTTGAAGAACAGGCAGAAAGTATGACTTCCTGGCATTAGTGTGCCTTTGGTTGGTCCTGCTGTTTCCAATGTTATGGATTTAAAAAGTCAAGGAGTGAAAATCCAAGAGGCTGGCCCACAGTAACCTAAACACCAGTGGTAGCATTAGAAATGTCATCCAGATTGAAGCTATAATTACTCAATCATGTTACAGTCCAAGTATTACGTGCTCATGAATATTGAATGTTGTTACTTGGATAGCACTCTGAGCCAACAGACTAGGAAATACTATCATGAAGGTCACCAAGTATTTTGGCCAAAATACAGTTTCCAGAATTCAAATTCTGTGTTGGTAAGGGGCCAGAATAGAACGAGTAGCTTCCCTTCACTTTTCTCTTCTTATAAAGTATTTCTTCCTGTATGCCTTAATCTACCCTTACCCTTGTCTTCACCAGGGCTCTGTTGGTTGTAAGTGGCAGGAACCTGACTCAAAATGGCTAAAGCAAAAGGGAGTATGATTAGATGACTTAACTGGAGGAGAAAAAGGTGACTAAAACCAGTAGATCAGATGATGTAATTAGGACCTACCTTCTCTCTCTCAACTCTGTTTCTTTCATTGTGGTAAATATTCCAAGGATCTAAGTGGCAACTTCCAGAAGTTCCAGTTTTATGTCATCATCCAGTTTGTACTTTTAGTGAGAATATTTTCCCTTCCCAATACTTCACACAAAATATGTGGAATTGGATCTCATGGACTCTGGTTTGTTGCATGACTCTTCTTGCACCAATCATTCCATAATGCATGACACAAGCCCTATAGGAGGCACGTGGACTAAGAGTGAGGTAAAGTAGATTCCAAATGGAAAACCACATTGCTGTCACCATAAATAGTGGAAATGGATGCCAAGCAGTCAAATCCTTGACTGTCCACGGAAAGGCCCTTTACTATGGAATGTATGGTGAATCCAATATGAGACATTTAAATGAATTGAACTTTAACAATGATGTTTTTGGAACGATGTGGCCTACTAATTCCATATTTGACTTCTTTGCATTGTCCACTGCTTTATATTACAGTTGTTTATGAACTTGACTTTCTATATTATGAGCATCTTGAAGACAGTAACTTTATCATTTTTACCACCATAATCCCTCCAATATCCAGCATCAGAATTCAATGCATTTTCAATAACTGCTAACCTAACGACTTTTTAAATCAATCTTTCTGTTATTATGAAGACAGGGAAAACACGCAGAGCACTAGGAAGTTCAAATTCATCAATTTCCACCTTGTTAAAAAGCAATGTTGTATACTATTTGGATTAGCTCCTCCTTTTTTAAGGATTTCTTTAAAATAAATGGTGGGAATACCTATGGACATGCTCTCTCTTTGGAATATTCTACAGCAATACTGTGGGCAGTAGAATGCATATTTAAAGGAAACTAGCAGAGGTTAGATACAAATATCTGGAGATACTGACTCCACAAATAAAGAGAATGCCCTTTCTGTAAAGATTACTATACCCTTTCATTTCCAACTCTGAATAAATTAATAATACCCATCACTTTTTCCTCTGTTTTCTCTTCTTTCCTCATTGACCTCTTTTTAAAACAGTGATGTTACATTTAAGTTTATCACACACCTAAGTTCTCTTATCACCTTCTATGCAGCGTAGGACTGCTTTTTGATAGTTTTGTCTTGTCACTTGACATTGTTTGACAAAGGAAGAATACTGAAGAAAACTCTAATAATACCCACTACTGAGCTCTAATAATATCCATTCATTTGTTTAAAATGTTTATTAAGTGCCTACTGTCTATAGGCTCTGGGGCTACAAGCAGAAATATGATATAGACACTGTGCTCTGGGATCATGAACCTGCATTAGAATAAAAGACATGTAAAAATATAGTGCTGCATTGTAGGTCCTTTTTTTTTTTTTTAAAGATTTCACTTACTTATTTGATAGAGAGCGAGACAGTAAGAGAGGGGACGCAAGCAGGGGGAGTGGGAGAGGGAGAAGCAGGCTTCCTGTGCAGAGAGTCTGATGTGGGGTTTGATCCCAGGACCCTGGGAGCATGACCTGAGCCAGAGGCAGACACTTAATGACTGAGCCACCCAGGCGCCCTTGTAGGTTCTTTTTATAGGACCATTTCAAATCCAACACACTAAATGGTAAAACATATACTAGGCATCAGGAGATGGTAAAACTCTCTAGGGGAAGAAATTTCTTTCAAGGCAGTAAGAGGGAAGAGAGAAATGAAGAACTTGGCAAAATCATTAGTTTGATCATCACACATTTCCCTGGAGCATCGATAGAAAATTAGTCCCGGTGAGAAAATTAAAGAGTGCAGCCAATGTTTAGCATGTATCAATGTACATAATCTGGATCATGTCTTTCCTTCCCACTAGCCATGCATCAAGGAACCAAAGGAAGAGAAGAACCATTTAGATCTCAGTGGTGGAGGGGCACTCGGGTAGCTCTCACCTTTCCTGATTCTCCCATTGCAGAAGTTAACACACTTTCTATTAATATATCTCAGGGTGGGGAATTACAGACAATAAAGGTGAAATATTCACCTTACTGATCTCAGCATTCTTTCACATTCCGAAGATATGTGACAAGGGAAGGATATAGGACAAGAGAACATTTACACTAACTTGGCTTCTCCTTAGAGGGGACTGGATGCTTGTGTCTTTTGCGCTAATTGTTCATGATATCTTATAAATACGGCACCTCCAGTTTTCTTTGGAAATCTTTCCATTTGCCATTGGATGTAGTCTCAACAAGATTTTTCATCAGGAACTCATATCTTTCCCCTGGCAAAAGGGTAGGGGCCTGACGCAACCTAGGCCAATCATGCACAACTTGTAGAATTTTAAACTGTGTAAAACGTGGTTCAAGATCTGAAAGAAGTTGAAGCTAATTCAATTTGATGACAGCACCTTGAGAAAAGACAACTGGTATTTATATGTCGGGGAATGTTTTGGTCCCAGTACTTTCAGAAGCTTGATGCTTCAACTTCTTAGGGGTACCCACATCAGTCATATATAAAATTATCCAAGGATAGTTTCTAAGGACTGCACTTTTTTCACTCATTCTACTTATTGTGCCTTTTCTTCTTTACCTCATACTTTAAGACTTAGTGCAAATGATGACCTCTATGAAAACTTCTTAATGCTGGTTTTCCCCAGAATACATTATTCCCCAAACCCCTTGCTCTTGTGTCATTTTTTAATATTCCTCTCTTATGTCTTTCACACGATATAATTGTGATTAGTCAAGTATGTGGATGGTGAGTTCTTTTCAGGGTAGTTAATGCATCCTTATAATTTTTGTAACTTCTATGTATCTCATAGAGCTGTTCATATAGTGAAAACACATAAAGGTTGTACATACATGTTTTTATAAGATTATATATATTATAAGATTATATATTTTTATAATGTATATAATTATAAAATTATATTTACATAATTATATATTTATAGAATATATTTATATATAAATTTATATATTATAAATATATTTATAATTTTTATAATATATAAATTTATATATAAATATATACTATAAATATATAAATATAAATATATAAAACTATAAAACTATAAATGTAAATAGATATTATATATTATATAAAACATATAAATATATATATATATTTGTGTGTGTGTGCAGAATAAGTATGTGAATAGTGTGTCTCCAAGTGACAGGGGGCTATTTTCCCACATTGTTCTTTAAACTGAAATCAGAAACTAATCTGAAGTAAACGTATCTTACCCTTCTCACCCTTATAACATTTTGCATTTACAAAGCTGTGTAGGTTATCTGAATAAACACAGTTATGAAGTCTGAAAAATAAGTAGGCATTGGCTCAAGAAAGAGTAGAAGATGTTTAGAATGTTTAGTTTCCAGTGAGGGTAGCTAGTATTTTTCAGAGTTCTACAGATTTCAAAGAAAAAAAGAGTATGAGGCTTCAGCTGGCCTCATTCTATCTTGTGATAACTTATTTATAATTTATACCCTGCCTAATTCCAGAATATAAATTTTGAGGTTCCTTAAAATAAAAACATACCTAATAGAACTGAATAAATCTAAAAAAATCACAAAATCATTAAACTTGGGACAATAGTTTCCTCGATAATTTAAGTTTAAACCTCTTGCACCAACAAAAATAGAAATGTGATGGTTTGTAAAGTTCCATCTGCTCACCCGAAACTACTGTAACATTGTGTGTCAACTATACTCAAGTAAATATTTTTAAAAGAAAGTACATAGTTATTGACTAATTTATGAATGTTTGACTTTAAATTCCTAACATTTATCACAAGACATTTTAGTTAGAAGGTCTGGAGTAACACAAAAGACATTTCCTAGCCTTCTAGTTGTACAATTTAAAATTCAATGACAAAAAAATCAAAAATAAAGAAAACAAAATAAGACAAAATTCAGTGACAATAATAGTGGGCAGAAGAGCACCAGAAGTGCAAGCCTTGTTGGTGTTTCTTTGATATTTATTTTTAACAAATAAATTGTTGGTGTTTATTTTCAAATGAACCATATTCTAAGGTTCATATCATATCTTGTTTGTTTTCTTTTGGGCACATTCATCTTCACATTATAGAATTAAAAAAAGTGGAAATCTAGTCAAAGGAAACAACAATCCTACATTAATAATTTTACTAAGCTGAGAACCAGGTCATAAAATTATAGCTACATAATTAAACAATAAAATATTACCAGTTATATCCACAGTAAGTGTTCATATCGATCTGTTAACCTATCTATCCATATCTCACATATATATTCTTTTTTTAAAGATTTAATTAATTAATTAATTTGAGAGAGAGAGCAGAAGCAGGGGAGTGGCAGAGGGAGAGAGAAAGGGAAAAGCAGACTCCCTGCTGAGCAGGGGCTTGATTCCAGGACCCCGGGATCATGACCTGAGCTGAGGAAGATGCTTAACCAACTGAGCCACCCAGGAGCCCCACACATACATATTCTTTGAATGTATAAATTAAAAGCAAAGTACAGTAAGGGTCATTACATGTGAGTCAATGTTAGCATATTTGAGTAGAAATGGTTCTTTAAATTGATATCCATACATTGGTTTTGGTAGGTTGCTCAGGCTAGATTCTTTCCACTGGGCCACTGCACTCATGTTTTCATCTACAGAGAAATGCCCTTGGCCTGGATATGCTTGGGAGATTACAATATTCCTCTCCTCACAAGACCAACGTCTGGCGTATGTAGGGCACAAGGGGTAGAAGAACCCAGCCCTTGTTTTTCAAGGCAGGGCAACTTTGCTGGGCAAACTGCAATCTATGTACATATACTCCAGGACTCCTGTTCTCCTCAGTGCATTAGGCCAGGTCTAGACTTGATGAGACACCACATCCTTGCTTAGTCCCTTCCCTTTCCCTGGCCTGTGTCATCCCTCAGAGTGTTTTTCCTCTTGAGTCTGTCCTCAAAAAATTACCTGCACCGAAGTCCCTGTCTTGGGTTCTGCCTCTAGAGAACCTGTTCCAGGACCATTCGGGATCATGTGCTGTATTATGTGTTTTAAAGTTGAAAATCTTACTTAAAGCATAAACTTTCAATACCAGTGCTGCAGTCACCATACTTTGCAACCCAGGTAGACTGAAAGCAGGCAAATTCCATCAGGCTTGATATCAGGTCTGTACTACCTGCTGTGTAAAGCTCTCTTCTTGGAAAGAATCGAAGGTAATAGTAGTATGAGTAGTCATCTGAATAGTGTAATTTTTCACCCCACTCTTGTATCGAGTATTGCTTTCCTAATAAAATACAGATTTGGTTCTTCAATTTGAAATCCATTTTTTTAAAACCTATATACCTATGAGTAAGTGACATATAATTTTGCTACACTCTTAACTAGCACTCCCTATAACTCACATGCATAGCAAGATAGGAACTACTTAATTACAAATATCTTTTTCTCCAGATTTGGTGAAATATCCTAGCCATGGATATTTAGAGACTTAGTCCTAGCCTAGGTCGTCATCATTTTTCTTTCTGTAACACTGATGCTTTTAGAGGAAATCTGTAGACAACATTTTAAAAATTATTAATGATTAATTTAAGTAATCTCTACACCCAATGTGGGGCTCAAACAACCTGGAGATCGAGAGTCTCATGCCCTTCTGCTTAGCCAGCCAGATGCTCCTACAACAATATTTTTTAAGTCCAGATTCAAATGTGCTAAAATACTGATTTATTTTTGTTCTAATAAGTCTGTTAACTTTTGCATCTTTGAACATTTCTTTGTTGCACTCCTCCCCCTGCTTGCACAACTTGGTATCTGTACATTCTGCTGTTACTGCACTGCAAGAATTTGTCTGCCTCTACACCTAAAAGTAACCTCTGTCGTAGCCTTCTGTGCTCCCTCCTAGGGCTGTGTGCAGTGTTAGCCTCTCAAAACTGTACCCTTGCTGGCCACCTGCTTGAAGTATCCTTGTGTCTTAATGGACTCCACCTTAGAAGCAGTGACTACATCAATAACCTCATTGATCATCTCTCTAGTCTTAGTTGACCACCCCATTTAGATTGACTGGTAGCCTCAAGACCAATATTAACCATCCTCACCATTACACCTTTTCAATTTCTCCGTCCTTTAGGCCTCAGTAATCCCTTTTTGTATATTGGGAAAGTCTACTTATTCTGCCTTCACAAGAATACTTTTGGAAGACTGTGTATCGGGCAGCAATAAGCATCATCTTCCTCCATGGTTTTTTCTTGTCTTTCCCCTCCCCCCAAGGTTGTACAAAAAGGAGAGAAAAAGTAAAATTGAGGCTTATACTGAAATTGTTGATGACTTATTGGATAATTCCTTTTTAATATGTATTTAGTTAGCAACTACCACAGTAGTAATAGTAATAGCTGCTAGGCACTAGGCTAGGCACAAGGATACAGAGATATCCATAAAAATATTCTTAACTTTTGAGAGTTTAATTTCAATGAGAACATTCCTATTTAATATTTATACAGCTAATTAAATAGTTAATGTTTGATGGGGGTAGGAAAGACTACATAGAAAAGAATGTTCCACCACTCATGGAAAATTTGGAGCTAGGTACACAAAGTGAAATGAACTGGATCTTGAAGGACAAGAATATTTTTTATGAAACAGATAAAAAAACAGGGATAGGAAATTCAGAGTAGAGACTGACATGTTCAAAGGCACAGAAGAATAACAGAACATAGATTAAAAACTGTGGGACTGTACCAGATGGGGATGTAGTAAGACATGGGGAAGGGAATATAGCAAGATGAAACTT
This sequence comes from Eumetopias jubatus, assembly GCF_037043125.1. Classification (NCBI taxonomy): domain Eukaryota; kingdom Metazoa; phylum Chordata; class Mammalia; order Carnivora; family Otariidae; genus Eumetopias; species Eumetopias jubatus. The sequence goes on along the minus strand of NW_028274808.1, from coordinate 117,600,143 downwards.
GAAAGGTAGGTTAACTTGTAATGATCTTGAATCTTCCACTATTGGCTTTGGACCTTTTTTTGTAGAAGAGAGGTAGGCAACTTTTGTGCAAGTGGGAAAAGTCAGAAAACATCAAAATCCTTATGGGCCAAATTTTTTTTTCCAGTTCAAGTTGAAAATAACTTTGAGTCTTATGGGGTGTGCTGTGTATGTATGTGTGTGTGTATATATATATATATATATATCTATGTGTATGTGTATATGTGTATATATATATATTTGATTCATATATATATGAATATATATATCTTCATAAGCTTTGTTACTTATTTTGATGACTATATCAATAAGATAATTAGTATTCAGTTTTAGTCACTGAAACATTAATTTGTGGATGCATTTATGAATTAGCAGTACAAAACAGCTTTCCAATGTTTGATACTTTACATTTGTATAATACTGTAAAGAACATAAAGCTCATATGCATTACTTCACCTTATTCTGAAAACCACGCTAAGATAGGTATTGCCATTACCTCTATCCAACAGAAAAAGTGAGGCTCAGAGACTTTGACCCAAAGTCATATAATGATTTAACAACAGAACTATGTCAAGAACAGTACAAAGCGTTGGGAAATATGCAAGATGTAGAGCGTATTGTTTCAACCAATATGGCTCCGCTTCCCATAGTTTAGATTGACCGGTAGCCACAAAGCCAATAAAAATCATACCCTAATCATGTCAACTCTTTAACTGACAAACCAGAGCAGCATCACTGTCTCTAGTTCTTAGAACATTAGGACTCCTGATCCTCTGTGTTATACTGCACTGAACTGGACAGATTCTGGCATTACCGTCTTGAAACTCTGCCCTAGTTGTTTCGTATGCTCTTTCCCTGAGGCAAGTCCACCACCATTCCCCAACCTCTACCACTGCAGCCATGATCACCAGGCCAGATGCTCTTGCCCTGGAATGTGATTTTTTTTTAAGGGTTCTTTTTGAGTCCGAGGTGTTTGCTGCGAAGAATTTCTCTACTCATTCCCATGCCTTGGACAAGCTATGTGGACAGGCAGGATGCTTGTCCACTGCAACAGAAATTTGCCTGCGTTTTTATAGGCAATGTAGGGACATTGAAAGCCTTACATTTCTGTTTCAGGACGATAACTCTAGTGGCTCTTATCTTTTCTGCTTCAGTATCTTGCTCGCTAAAAATAAAAACTTCATAGGTTTAATGTCTTGATTTCAGGCACAGTCCAGGACATATTTGAAGTTGGCACCTTTAGAAAATACTTCTCCTTTAAATATGTAAATGTGACTAGAGGGACAAATCCTCTTGGGGGGTTTCTGGCGCTGCCTTCTTCCTGTCCTCTCAGTGGGTATGTTGTGGTGGTTTTTGAAGCCCAAAGAGAGTCAAGCGCATTGCAATCAAACAATAAAGATTTGCAGTGAGTTTAATGCCATTTAAATGAATGAATAAAAGAGATTTATTAACTTATATGGCTAAAACATTAATTGTTTTTGAATGAAATCTATGGAGAAAAATGGGAATAGAGACTGGAGTGTAAAGAATCCTGTGAAGAAAGATGTTGACAGCAACAAAATGAAGCTGTTTCAGAATTGGTATTAACTGGGTGATTTGAGTATCAATTAGGCAATTTGGGTATTAATTAGATAATTTGTTTCTGCTGCAGAATCTTATGAACTAGAAATGAACCTGTAAGTGTGGTTTGGTTGTGTGCGCGTGTGACTATAATACTGCGAATGGTGCCAAACTGAAGTCCCCAGAAAACTGAAGTCCTCAATTTACCTGGAGAATAGGTTCAGTGGTGTTAGCAGAAGCTTTAGCAGTAACATCAGTGAATTATACTCAGGATGACCTAATGCAAATATCCTCAAGGCTGGAAGGTCCTGTTCTCTCCTTCACGTTGAAAGGAGAGTCAGTAGCTACTGCTTCAAGAAAAGTCTGCTTTAAAAACCCCTCGTTATAGGAATTCATCATTTCCATGGATTACTACAATTTGGGTAGATCACTGAAAATAGAGTCAGTCAAATTTACAAGGGCCAAGAATCCTTCAGAAGTGAATTTTAGCACCATTTATTCAATTTGGTTGATGTCGGCTGACAGAATGATGTTAGTATTTTCCAGAACAAAAATTCAAGAATCCTTGTCTTTCTCTCTAGAAACCAAATTGAAATATTGCAGCATCTACTATAAACTCTAAAACACTGTAGCTCAGTTTACTCATTCTTTAGGGGAAAATTGCTTTTTATTAAGATTTTAATGGTTAACACAACACGTGCCCATCTAGGGTATTTGTTCTGAGAGAGTAAGGAAGTTGTCTTATGTATTGCTACATTTGAAGCACTGCCTTGTATATAGCAGGCCATTGGTAAATACATAAATGATGCAATCAGGAGAGTTAAACCACTGCTGTAGGGTGTAGGCCCTACCTCAATTGGAAGCGTTTGAAGTTTTGAAGTTAAATTACTGTGAATGAAAATATTTAAAGTGAACAAGTACTGATTAATGTCAGCAAGGAGAAAAAATACTCCTTCTCCTAATCGACTCCTTAAGGCCCTGAAGTACCACCGTGGTGGCTTTAGTTGAGTTTGGATATATAAAGCCTGCCTATTTGCCACTTGCCAGCAGATGGCTTAATTATTCCATCATTTGCCGGGCATCGAGACTGTTCTATATAAAGAAAAGCACTGGATTGAGTACTAACTTTCCCCTTGATTTTTTTTTTTTTTTAATTAACAGAGATGATGTTTTAGTATATTTCCCATTATTTTTCTCTGGATTAAACAATTGATTAGAGATGCCGATTTTAATATAGCCTAATCAATAAGAAAGTGTATGCTGTTTTTTTAATATATGCCAAATCACCTAGGATCTATAGAGGTGACATATTAATATCATTGCCTCAGGGATAAATTGATTCATCAGCATCCATGAATAAATGAGGATTTTTCTTTTACTCTAGATGGTCCTTACAAGGAATACAAAATATTATCCAATTTAGAGGACTTTTCCAACTTTCCTAAAAATCAGTGTAATAGAACTGTTAATGTTCAGACTCAGTTTACCTGGAACAAACCTTCTCAGAGTTCTGAGGTTATTTATCGATTACATAATTTGTCTATAAGGGAAAAGTGCTCTTTCATCTAAAAATATATATATAAAATATATTGAATTTGTTCTTACTGAGTAAATATGAAAAAGATATTATGGCTGAAGAAAAAGACAAGAACAAGAGGAGGAAGGTGGAGATGTTAATTAAATATAATGTTGTCCTGTTTGATATTTTACTTACTAACTCTACCAATATAAAAACATGTCATTCCATTAATTTTTTTGAAATATTGTCTATCTCTTCAGGACTTTAAGTATTCAATTCCTTCCTCCTACTTGAATGTTAACATTTATGAGGATAAATGCTTTGTCTGTCTTGTTGATCATTGTTTTTTACTGACTATTGATAACAGTGCCTGACACAGGGAAATAATTGATTTAATAGTTATGGACTCAAAAAAAATGATTCTGAGTGTATTTTCTGGGGTAAACCAATAGGAAAGAACAATGAAATTTGGCATTGTGAATAAGAGTCTCAATTTTGGGCCATTCAGAAATTTAAAATAATCTGGCAAATTATTTTTCAGACATTTGTCCCATTATACTTGCTTATACCTTGAAACATGCAGCTCACTCCCTTTGATGTATTACTTATTGGGTATGTTACCCAAAATAGAAGATTGTTGTTGCAGAAAACCAATGACCCACCTCTAATCCTAAAATGTTATCATAAAAAAATAGAAGAGAAAGGAATAACACAAATAGCGTCAACAGGTGCACCTGAAATCAGGAACCACGCTCATAATATTTGTTTTATTATTCTTTATAAATGTCTTAAGTCCTTCTAGATATACTAAATTTTACATAATAAAAATATTTTTAAAAGAAAATGGAAAGGAGATAAAGTGATTTAATCATTTTATCCTTGCTACTTCATTTCCTCCCATTTGTGGTTTTACCAGGATTTTCAAAGAAGAAAAACGGACCCTTCTACCCCCATCATGACATCTTTCTGATTAGCCTTCTAAATGTATTTGATATTGTATGGATATTGCCTTAGTAATTAGAAAAGAAAGTCATTTTTGTTTCCCAGTGGAACTGTTATTGCTTTCTTTTTTGACAGTTTACAATATTGTTTTATTTTTTGTTAAGCAAATCATTGGAAAATTATTTCTTGTTAAACATGAATGTGGTATTTGAGATTTATGATTGTGTCATTTTTAGTTTGTATTTTTGAAGTAAAAACTCTCTCATGGAAAGAACATGCCATTATTAAATATATACCAAAACTGATTTCCTGATCTAAATGCATATTCTCAATGAATAATAAGAATGTTTAAAAATAATTTTAAAAACCTTGTCCTCTTAATAGAAAGCTCACAAATCTCAGAAGATTCTGGAAAGATGTTTGGTATTGTCAAGCTGATTTTTTATTTTAATTTTATTTATTTATTTATTTATTCATTCATTCATTTTTAACTTCAGAATTGTATCTCCTTTAATCAGTCCTTTGAGTATGTAATCAAGGAGTCTGCATGGTGTATTATTTTAAAAAAGATTCGTAGGAAATTTCTCGAATCTGCTTTAGAGGCTTTGGGCATTAGTATCAGTAAACAAAAAATGTTAGCATTTTTATGTTCTTAGTATTTGGATTCTTGTCGCTTTCAAGATTTCGTCTACATTTTGGAGTCCAGCATATCTATGCTCCGTTCACTTACTATCAACAAAGAAAAATTCGTTTAGATACTTCACAATGGATAATATTGTTTTATCTAAATTTTCTAATTTTTAAAAGAATTAAAAAACTATATTGTAAGCAACACTTGGAATTGAGATTGCTAAGAAATAATAAAATATGGTTTGGATAATTTCTTCTTTATATAAAATAGTATTTTATGCAAATATACAGAAATACTCTCTTTAGAGATACAGACAGATACATAGAGAGAAGAGAGACTGAGCTTATGAGAGGCCAGAGAGGCCACGTATTGTTCTAGACACAACCGTGAACAGAACAGATTCAAATCTCTGCCCTGATGGATTTACATCTTAGTGGAGGGGGAGGCAAATGATAGCAACAAAATGTACATTACACAATGGTAAGCAGGAAAGTGAAACATTTATTTGGCTCTATTGTTTACTACCTAGATGACATTTGTCAAGGAATTCATTCTCTCTAAGGCTCACTTTCTGTATTAAAAATGAGCCTAAAGCTTACTACAAATGGATGTCATAAAAAGCAAATGAGATAATAAATATAAAGTGTTTATTTAAGTGCTTGGTATATAGTCACATCTAGATTAAAGATGCAATAATAATTTTAATTATCAATATCTAAAAAATTCTATTCAATTGGGAAGGTAGCATATAAGCAAAACATTGATTGATAGCTAGACAGGGTGTTCAAGGAGAAGAAGAGGTAAAGCGGTTATTTCTATTGGATGGATTCATGGATATTGTGGCTTTTAAACTGAATTTTACAAAGTTTTTTTTGAAGAGGACATAAAAAAAATCACAGGTGAAGGAGAATTACATATATGAAAAGATAGTGTGAATAAAGGATTTCTTAAAAGATCCTTGAGGAGACAAACGCCACAGGAAATGGCAAGTAGGCAACATCCAGTACCAGGGCCTAGACCAACTCTTGATATTTTTGTTGATTAAAAAAAAAAAAAAAAAGGACATTCACCAAGCAAGTGTGTCATCCAAGGAGATAGTAAAACAAAAATTGGTAACAGAAATTTACTCGCTGGGGAGAAAGAATAATTAAGGGCTGACAGATCCTGAGACAGAGTAGTGAACATATATCTGTCTCTCCATGTGAAGAGAAAAGAATACTAAGGTGGCCGCAGAAGGCTCTGCTTGCAAATCCCAGTAGGATTATAAGTGATGGCAGGTGTTCTATCAATGGGCATCTCTACTCCAGTTACCAAGCTGTTCTCTGACCCCTGAAAACAGATCAAATCAACAAGGGCAATATTAGCATCTAGTTATAGAAGGTGACTGCTGTATTCAGAAAGTCACCAAAACATGGTCTCAGATTTTTTAAAAAGGTAAACGTAGTATAATAAGCTCAATTTAAAGAAATAATGCACAGAGAATGCAAGCTAGACAGAGAGCTGGGGAACAGAATGAGGCAAAGACAAGGATTCAGAAACAAGGTAAGAGTTTGTTTCTCGTAATTGAGTTCTTGGTTTACTTTGGAGTTTCTGAGGATTCTTTAGGGGGCAATTTGACCTCTTTTTCCTAGAGTGATTCCTGGGAGTCTAATCGTTGAAAGCCAGTGGCTTTTTACTGTGCGAAGGAAGAAGGAAGCAGCAGAGGACAATATTGGAACAACAAAAAAAGCTTCAGTGGAAGAAAGATCAAACAATGTATGGGGTTTTATGAGGCTAATTGTTATGTGCACTATATTGTTTGAATTAGATAATTAGATAATTCAAACTAAAGGAAGTCCTATGTGAATCAATTGATCTAATAATTATTATATCCGTACCTCATTCTCTACAAATATAAAAGAAGACCACAGCCAAACCATAGACTATCTTTGTCAAACCTCTCCGGTATCCACAAATGCCTGCCTTTCATCTTCAGAGAGCCTCCATCAGGCGGCATAAGAGATCCATGGAAGAAAATATGAATTTGGCCTTAAGACCAACATGTATTTTCTATCATATTCTAAAATGTCAAGTTTCTGTAAGTCTTTGGGAGAGCACATAAAAAGTAAATGTTTTAGACAGTATTTTCCTAACAATCTTTGCATATGAAGGGCATTAATGACCTACATTCTATGACAAGTGAACATGAGTAAATACTTTAAACCAGATACTTTCGACCAGAGCCACTTTCTTATTCCTTCTGTGTGATGTATATACTAACAGTTGTAATGAATTAAAGTATAAAGCAGTTTAAATATTCATGTAATTATCAAATTTTTCTTAATGTAGAAATTTAAAAACTACACAGTAAATAAGCAGCTTTAATTAACCATCAAATATTTGTTGGAAATTACTTTGCCTAGCACTAGGGAGAAACACTAGAAACATAAAATAAAATAAGGTTTGGTCTTTATCCTTGGATATCTTACAGCCTCTGGAGGAAAAAGAAGTACCACAGACAAATGCGTCTACATGTCCACGCATGTAAATGGAAGGCAGCATATAATTTAATGCCAAAGGAGTTCAAAGGGATGAATGATTGACTCTACACAGAAAAGAAATAGTCTTTAAACACACAAAAAAATAGTATACACACATCTATAAAAAATGTGTATATCTTAATTTCTACTTTCTTGCCCTTTGCTGTTGGCAGGTAATCCTTAGTATTCTACACTAACAGCCACAGACAATGATGGAGCGACAAGCATCAGAGGATACAGAAAGAGATTAGGCTTCCCTGAACTACACAAACAAAACTATAAAACAGAGAATACCTCCTGCTTAGATATTTTGATGGATGTCTGAACTTAGTCAGCTATGTGTGCAACTAGACACACCTATCTGCTGCTTGATTGCACTATGTAAACACAAAGGCACGCGCCACGATGACAGGTACAAAACACACTCACACACACAAGGCAACACGTGGTGTAAATATTCAGCACTCAAGTTAAACTAGAATCTATTTCATTGGAAGCTTAAGTTCATTACATTTGCAAGTGCTCCGTGTGATTTCTAAATCACACATACAAAGTTACATAAAATTTATTCTATTACGAATCTATTAAATGGCATACAATTTTATGTAAATTACATATATATTTATTATGCTACATACAGCAACATGTGGGGCATTCATCAATCAAAAGTCCAACTCCCTTCTTTGTACAAAGGGTTTACTTACCTTCTGCAAGATACCAAACACACACACACAGAGAAAAACAAATTCTTAAGTTTTTTTCTTGCTTATTAAACCTCAGCCATTTGCCCTAGTCTCTCACGTTCACTGGGCCTCAACAAAGGCACTAAGTGCTTTCCGGAACATAGATTTAAATGAGGCCCCTGCCCAGTGGGCTTACAACCTAATTAGACAGAGACAGTTGACCAACATATGCCCACGGACTACAGTTGGCACTTATTTATTCTCTAATTAACATAAAGCAGCAGGGCAACAACGGGCCCGTGCTCAGTGAGCAGGAGAGCGGCTATGTGTGCTGTAAAGCTGTGCAGGAGAAGAGGCTGCTTCTTTCTGCGGGGGTTTGCAGCAGGCATTCTCTTGCTTCTGGCTTGTCTCCATAATTAATATTTCTGTGCATATCTTGCTGTGACTATATATGTCTGAGCAAACAGACCCTCATGGTAGAGCAGGACCACTTAGTTCAGCCACCCCGATGATCAATACAGGTCACCGGATGGTTGACTTATGGTCACCCAGGCAATTCTGTTGAAAACATAGGCCAGAGCCAGCCAGAGTGGTTAGTCCATGCTTTAATTTAGTCTTTTCAGCCAAATGAGGAAGATTTTCATCAGATCGCGCTGGATTGTCAAGGGCCAGTGGCTTCTTTCTGCTATTCTCACTGCCCTTCCTACGCCCTCCTGCAAACTCTTCAGTTTTTGAAATTTCTCCTTTCCTAAGTGTGTTCCACATGATTCTAAAAAAGCGTTTGAAGCAACTTAAACATGTACAGTGCCACACTATTAAAAAAAAATAGGTATGTGAGAAGAGTATGATGAGAGAAAGCTAAGCACTAGGACCAATCAGATAAGGTTTGAGAAAAAGTTGGTCCCTGAAATCCATGTCAAGAGTTCACGAGGACTTGCTAGACAAAATACTTCATGAAGATGGTAGATGATTTGAGTATTCATGGTTTATCCAGAGAGAAGAATGCAAGCAAGAAAATCATATATTTTTTTCCCTAACTCTAAGGATATATTTGATGGTGACAAAAGGTAAAACTCATTTGTTTTAAGTTACAGACACAGAGTATTGTCAGTTACTAACCCTCCAATACTCTCTTTAAAATTCTATTTAATGCTCTTGACCTAATATGAATCCTAATTAAGTCTTCTGAGAATAAAACCTTCGTGGATTTACAGTCAATGCAGTTTTTAATCTGCTATTGGAGAAGCTAATGTTCTTCTTTTTTTAGTGGTGGGGGTTTGTATTGGTTTTTTCCTTCACTCTATACTATGTCTTAAAAAATAGTGTAGACATTGGAGAACATGATTTCCTACGATATCATTCCTGTGTTTAATTCTAATATTTTTAAACACACATAATTGTCATTGGATAGTCAATATCATTAATTGTTTTAATGTGTTCCACAGGTGAACTTGAACATAATACAGTAGATATTTGGACTAGTGGGAATTTAATAGACACTATCTTATATTTCCCTATAAATTGTGATTCTGTGGACTTATTGCTATGTTGCTGAAGTAAAGAAATATAAACAATCCCATTCAAAGTATAGTTAAAAAATTCGGGGCCTAATGACACTAAAAAAGAGGCTTATTTTCACAAATCAAGTAAAAGACGAAAGGTCTGAGTCAAAATATAAGAACCTATATAACTTACATGTAACTGCTTCTAAAGAGTCCCAGAAACACCAGTGTTACTATTTTTGCATGACAAATGGAGTCGATATCAGCACACTAATCACATTTTAGAATTTAGGTATCCTGATAAATCTCCTTAATCTTAAACATGTGCTTTAGAAATCAATGGTCATTTCAGTCTTTGTGAGTCAAACTGTTGCTTTCATTCTTTTTTTTTAATGTACATATGAACATGCTCATCATAGTGAAAATAAACCCCAAATTGAAATGAATATCTAAAGCTAATGCAGTTTTACTTATTTCTACTAAAAACTCTATATCTGGAATTTTAAAGCATGCAATTTTGTGTGTGTCATTTTTTTGGGGGGGTGGATTTATTCCTTGTCTCTCTCTCTCTCTTCTCCCATCTTCCATTTTCATTGTGGAAATTTCATGCAGCAAAACAGGAAATTCCATCCAAGTTGATCTAAACTCAGGACCTCCTCCAAGCATGCTGGAGAATCAGTGCTCTGTCACCTCTGAGAATAGAATTCATTTTGGATTCTCGTGGTACCTGCCTCTGGTACTTGGGCACTTATTTGCTGACTGACTGAGTTATTTTAACTTTGATATGATGTAAATGTCCTTTATTGCAGTTTCCAATTTAGTATTTTTAAAATCAAGACTAAATTGAAACTGTTCAAAGTATAGTACCCCCTCCCAAATGAAGTACTTAACTAAAAATTTCAAAGTAAAGGTGATACATCAAAGTGAGGAAGTACAATTTAAGATGGAATGATAGTGTTGTAATTCTCAAAATTCAAGTTCTAAAATATTTTCATTCATCCAAATACATTTCCTTAAGAAATAGAGTTATTTGCAAATGATTGCAACTATCAGCAAACTAGCACACTAAAAATATTAATAGTTGTGTCAGCATCTATAAAATTTAGTTGTTTTGATGGTACCTAATAGGTAGAACTAGCATTTCTGGGCTCCTGCCAATTGACCATCTGTCTAGGTAGTCTGTGGAGAATCAGAACAACTGAACTTTTGGCACATCCAATTACACTGAGAAACCACCAACCCTGTTTTAAGTTTTAACAGAAGAGAACATCACCGAAAGATTGTGTTAATTGATTTAATGCTGAGAACTTTGGGAATCTGGAGACAGTCATGGGAGCATTTCAGTTAGTCTTAGTGAGTTGAACCCATAAAAACATAATTTAATTAAATAAGGGCCCTTCTTCTTTCAGGTGTTTTGCTAGGCATTTTGAGGAATACAATGATAACATAATCCTTGCCCTTTATTGCATACAAGATAATAGATGAAATAAAATTTATGTTATATATCTCTCTAAGAGAAGGTAGCCAGCAATGTCAAAAATATAGCTACTTTTGTTATTGGAGTACTGGAAGGGAAAAGCTCCTTCTATATGGAGATAAGAAAGTAGATCATGAAAGGCACGTCTTTCGTATTAAGTCTCAAATATGAACATGCTTTTGAAAAATAAAGTTAGAGTTGGAGATTTTACCAGGCTGAAGGACAAGTTGACTAAAAACAGTGAAGTGATTTAGGGAATTAAAGAAGACTAAAATTGCTTGGGGCCAAATCAAACAGAGAAATCACTTTAGAAATCTAGATTTATGCCACAGAAAGCCAGTAAGAAATTCTGAGCAATGGAGCCATGGCGTTGTGGTAGGGTATGATACACAAAAGAAAGTGTAGTTAGAAAAATCTGGGAGGAAATGCCTACAGTAATACAACTTGGAAGAAATAGTGCCTTCACTAGGGCAAATGGGAAGAAAAGGAGGATTGATTCAAGAGATGCAGCTAAGACAGGAGTGAAATACTTCAGTGAAGTTTATGTAAAGGGAAAAAGGAAAAAATTAAGATAATTCTAACATTTTGAGCAGCAGTGACTATGGACGTGTTATGCAATCAAATGTTATGTGAACAAATGAGGTATAGAATTCAGCAAAATGCACAGGTTTGGAGATAGGTATGTGATCACTAAGGCCATGCAAGTGCCTGGAAGGATGAATTTTGACAAGTGCCACTACAGAAGAGACAGAAGACAGAGAAGAGCCCAGGAGAGAGAACAATGAAAGGGAAATAGAAGAGAATCAGTTGAAAACAGTGAAATGAAAAGTATTCATAAGCAGGTGGTCATCAAGGTTAATTGCCTGAGAGTTTTTTTTTAAAGATTTTATTTATTTATTTGAGAGAGAGAGAATGAGAGGCAGAGAGCATGAGAGCAAAGAGGGTCAGAGGGAGAAGCAGACTCCCTGCTGAGCAGGGAGCCCGATGCGGGACTCGATGCGGGACTCGATGCGGGACTCGATGCGGGACTCCAGGATCATGACCTGAGCTGAAGGCAGTCGCTTAACCGACTGAGCCACCCAGGGACCCATGCCTGAGAGATGTTAAGGAAGAAGGAAACCTTAATGTCACTGGATTGAGAATACAGAGGTCACAGGGGAACTTCAGGGGAATAATTGTAGTTGAGCAGGTAAGTGTGAAAGTCACATTATATTCATTTTACTTCTAAAAGTAGTGTGAAGTTTGCTAGTGAAAGAGATTGAGATAAAAGAGATTAGATAGATGAGAGATGATAGATATTGATAGATATGCAGACAGACACAAAGATAGAGATAGAAAATCATCATTCAAAGAAAAGGTTGAGAGTATCGTGTATGTGTGTGTGTGTGTGTGTGTGTGTGTGTGTGTGTGTGTGTGCGCGCGTAAATGGGTAGTCACTGAAGGCAAGTTGAACACTAGCATTCTATCAAATAATGTAAAATAAAGGAACTGTTACAGAGGTTTGGGTAGGGGTAAAGAAATCAACAAAGAATGTTGACCTTCTTCCCAGCCCTAGATCTGAAGAGAAAGGGAAGGAAATGGAGGACCCCAGTGAGGCCTGGGGCTATCCAGGGATCAGTAACAGCAAGCAACATGACCCACAGCGGAAAGGGGAGGTGGAAGAAAATGCATACTTCTCCCCCCTCAGCCTCCTATCTCCTCTTCCTGCCTTCCAACAGCAGAATAAAACATAAACTTCATCAGCGCTCAGTCTTTGTTGTACAGTTCTTGGGTCTCTTGAAGCATAAATCAAGACAGAATGGGTATAGAATGGACAGTGGGAGACAAGCATATTCTAAGCAAGGAAGAAGTCCCAGGAGAAAAAGAAGAATAGTGTAAGAAAGAAAATGAGATAATAAGTGGAACAAAGTTCAGGGTAAGATGAAGGCATACTTAGAAAATTTAAATTAAAAAGTTCAGGGGTGGAGCACCTGGGTCGCTCAGTTTGTTGAGCCGCTGACTCTTGGTTTCAACTCAGGTCATGATTTCAGGGTTGTGAGATAGAGCCCTGCGTCAAGCCCTGAATCCAGCTCCACACTCAGCAGGGAGTCTGCTTGAAGATTCTATCCCTCTGCCCATCTTCACTTCTCTCTCAAGTAAATAAATCAATCTTTAAAAAAAATATAAAAAGTGCAAAAGAGGAAAAGATGAGATGCAAAGCAATTTTGAAGTGGAGATGGGGCTTGTGTTAGAAGCCCTAGTCTAGAACAGTTATACAGAGTTTGCCTTTGCCAACATAGGGCAAGCAGTTACAAATTCATAAGTGTTATCAGAACGTAACCTTGGTTATTTTTGCAATGCTTAACTAATTAATACCTTAAAATTATTACCAAATGAGGACTTTACTAAATATATTTACTATTCAGTTAAAAAGTATCTGTAAAAATAAGTACACTTAATGACCTAATGTGATGTGTGTATATATGTGTGTGTGTGTGTGTGTGTGTGTGTGTGTATGTATTTTACATATATGGAAAATACTGTTACAGTGACATGGTGACCAAGTGTTTTGATAATATGTCCTATGGAATACTCTAGAGAAAACAGTTTTCACAATAGTTATTTTCCAGTCATCATATCCATGTTTCAAGCCATGAGATGGAGAAGGAGAGTAGAAGGGGTATATTTCTTCACTTTGAAAAAGGTTTCCTGAAAGCCCACACAGCACTTCTATCTATATCTGCCTATAATTTAGTCACATGGGTCTGCCTAATTCTGGGAAACGATGGGCCTTCCAGCTGAATGTCAATGTCCTAGCAGGAAATCAGTATTTTGATCATTTGAAAGATAGGGAAAACACAGATTTGTTTGGCATCTACATTTTCTGTCTTCCTGTGTTAAGATGAAGATGCTCTTAGAAGGAGAGTGTTTTTGTTACTAATGTAGAAACAAACTCATAAGTGAGTATTGTGAAACTAAGGACACTAGTCCTGATTTGAAACACTGCTCTAGGGGAAGAAGCACTTGAACATCTAAGGGACAGCATGAAGTAGGGAAAAATGTATGTTTGAAACTAAAAAGGTAGAGTTGGAGAGTACCAAAAATGGCAATGTAGAACATTTTCCTAGAATCAGCTCTACATTGAACTTTAAAAGAATTCTGAAAGTCATCAAGGACAGAATATATTTTAAATTAAATATCCTGATATGAAATCTCTTGACTTTCCTTAAAGAGAATTTTTTTGGGGGAGGGTGTAAAAAATAGTGCATTGATTTACAGAAAGCTCTAATCCATAGTGAGACTAAAAATTTGCAACTTAGAAAATGTATCACAAATATTGTTGCACAGGAAGGAAATAACCATATTATAAACTCTAAGTAATATTATAAAAGTGGCAAGAAAAACAAAATTCTTAAATCTATATTATCATAATTCTGCATGTTTTTTAACATGATTTTGTGCAAAAGATGGTAATCTGTAATGACTTGAATGAGGTGTGAGGGCAAAAAAATATGTCTGTTGGACAAATATAATCATTCTTAGTGATCCTATTAATCTGCATGATAAATGATATATTCCATGAGTTAATTTTTAAATTCTGCCTCATCTTTTCCATACATAATTTATTACCATACCTAGACAAATCAAAAGTGTATCACTTGATTAACTTTTACTCTCAATTATCTTAAAAAAACTTTTATGTTTGTATATCTTAGAGTTTCAAAGTTGTCCTTCAATAACATTTTTCTTGCATTCAATATATATTACAGGCATAATATTTTAATTTTTGTTCTTTCAGAATACAAATGATTTGGGGAAAGAAGTAGATTGGTGAGTAATTTTACCCTGATAAATTAGGAAAATGGTTTCTGGTAAATATATAGAATACAAATGGCACAAATGCAAGCTAATACTACCCAGGAACCGAAAAGATGGCAGAAGAATGACAGGAGATTTCTTAAAAGGCAGTCATATATACTTCATAAGAAACCAAACAAAATTTGATAAATTAAGACTATACTAATATATAAGCCCAGGAAATTATTAGTAAAAGCAATAGCAGGTAAGAATCTAGAAAATAATCTTTGTACTCAGGATACCTGGACTCCAGATAACAGGGGTACTTTATTGCTGAAGTGTTTACCCATTGGCACTCAGAATTTTGTTTGTAAAACAAAAGGTATTGATTATAGTGTCTGACTTTTATTAAATTCTTACACATTGTTTCATATGATACTTGCAACAATCATATTGAAAGCAACATCATTATCTTCATTTTACAAATGGAGAACCTGAACCTTAATGAGTGTAAATAAAATGATGAATGTGAATAAAATGGTGAAGATCACAAAACAAGCAAACGAGAGAACCGGTGTGGAACCTAAGACTAGTTGAAAGCTTAAGTCCAAATTCTTAACCACTCTAAGTGTTGCTTTTTTCTGTGCAAGACTATTTCTTTTCCTTGCTGAGGAAGCTGGTGTGCTAAAAATCCTGGATATAAGTAAGAGAATAAAAAAAAAGACATACTTCAAAGAGAAGAATGTAGTAAGGAGCAGAGAAGCAGCGTATGAATTAATACTTCTATTTTATAAGTTGTAGGCATCAAATTGAAAGTGTCTTATATAACAGAGCATCTTGAGACTTCAGTTATGTATTTTTGATGCTGTACCAAATCTCTTGACAAATGGTACTTTTTAAAATATCAGTTGCAATGTGGAATCTAAAATCCTATCAACAAATATTTTATATTTTGTTACATTAAAATCCATTGGTCTTTATAAAGA
Organism: Eumetopias jubatus; assembly: GCF_037043125.1. Taxonomy (NCBI): domain Eukaryota; kingdom Metazoa; phylum Chordata; class Mammalia; order Carnivora; family Otariidae; genus Eumetopias; species Eumetopias jubatus. The sequence continues at coordinate 117,584,529 of NW_028274808.1, read as the reverse complement.
ATACAATGTATAAAGGAGTTTAATTTCAACAGCAAGGAACTTACTTTCTGGTTATCTTGTGTAAGGAATAAAATATGGCTCCAGAATCTGTCTTGTTTGAAAGCTGGTCCTACCAAGTGGACAACTTACATGCTACTACTATATTGCAATTATTCATTCATCTTTAAAATGGTAATAAATATAAAACTTATTTAATACTGTTGTTGTTTTATATGCATTAATATATGAAAGATCTTGAAATTCCTGGAGCAAGTTTTTAAAAATAAATTTTAGTTAAGTTTATTTTTAATACTATGGACATTTGTAAAAAGTGACATATTTTCTTTAATCATGGCTTGCTTATTTGAAAATAACGAAAACAATGTTTTAAAAATAGAATATTGAAACATAGTCTATGAACTTTCTAAGTATAGGGACTTCAAGTCCTTCGTGTTTGTGTTCCCAGGACCTGGCTCATAGAGGATACTGCATGTATGTTTATTAAGTAAGCTAATCAAATATCTAATGTAGGTTTCCTTAAATCTTTGTATCCAAATATTGGAAAGTTGTTCATCTTAAAATAATCTCATAGTTCTGGGCGCCTGGGTGGCTCAGTCGTTAAGCGTCTGCCTTCGGCTCAGGTCATGATCCCGGGCTCCTGGGATCGAGCCCCGCATCGGGCTCCCTGCTCGGCGGGAAGCCTGCTTCTCCCTCTCCCTCTCCCACTCCCCCTGCTTGTGTTCCTGCTCTCGCTGTCCCTGTCTCTGTCAGATGAATAAAATCTTTAAAAAAAAAATAATCTCATAGTTCTATAATGGTTGAAAACTTACAAATAACTTCTACATACGATCACATGTCTCCTTACTACAACTTCCTCTGACAGCAAAGGTCTTTAAATTATTAATTCAAATAATATTTACTGAAATTGTCTTCTGTACAAGACATTTTACTGGGTGATATTTAGGAGTGAGCATAAACATGTAAAAGATACAGTTTCTTCACTCAGGAGCTTTTAATCTATGACCTTAATTTAAAACAAGTTTTAAAAAATGTATCATGGATTTCCAGTTTCCTGTTCCACGTATAGGGAACTTGGAAGTGCAGTTCTGTCCTAACAGCAAGTAAAAAGCTGACGGCCTGAAAAATCAACACCTCTTCTTAGGTCCATATGAGAGGGGAGGTCACAGGGCAAAGTGCAGCCCCTTAAACTGGAGAGAATACAGGTGAAGAGAGGGTGGCATGGCTTACAGGAGCAGACTTGCAGGTGGGAAGCCCTGTGGGAACCAGTGCCTGATATGTTGTGTCTGGCTACCAAGAAAAATGACAAGGCATTCCAAAAGGCAAAACCCCCCACAATTTGAAGATACAGAGCAAGCATCAGAGCCAGACAAGGCAGGGATGTTGTAATTATCACACCAGCAATTAAAAAAATCTGTAATGAGTATGCTAAGGGCTCTGATAAAGAAAGTAGATGGCATGCAAGCACAGATAGGCCAATGTAAGCAGAGAGATGGAAGTCCCAAGAAAGAACCCACAATAAATGCTAGAAATAAAAAAAGTGTATCATGTCATGGGGGAGACAGAGTAACTGAGTTTCTTGTCTGTAAATAGATATTAACAACAACTCCTACCTTTGACTGAAATATGTCAAAATTTGCATGCATTCATAGGTGTGTGAGAAATCTGCATAAACATGGCAGTTGCATCACAAAGATTTTCTCGGTTCCCTTTCGAAACACAACTAACAATGAAGCAATCAAATTGTGCTAGTCTACTAAGACACAGCCTGGCAGAAATGAAAACAGCAGGTTTGAAGGAAGGAAAGCAGTGATTACTGAGATGTCCAAGAGGCAGAAGTTGGAATCTATGTGCTTAAAGGGAAGCTTATCAATGAGAAGTAGCCAATCTGCTTCACAGATCCCTGGGAGAGCTAAGGCTTAAGAAACTCAGGTGGTGGGGATCAGAGGAAGTCATTAATTATCTATGTACATCATATCTCCATTTTTATCAGACAGTTTCTGCTCTTCTTTTCTTGGACACAAGATAGAACTAATTGCACTCTCAGAACCTCTCACGGAGGGTTGGGACATGAGATTCATCCTGCTCATTAGTCATGAGATAAAGTAATCTTTGTCACCTCTAGTCTGAGGCAATAGCCAATGTGAGGCTCTCCAGAGATCTCTCTTCTCTCCAGAATGGTGACCAACAACATTTAAGATGATTGACGACCCATCATGAAGAGTCCCATCATGATGAGCAGAAATGGAACTCAATCTGGGATAGTCATGTAGCATGATTAAGAAATAAACCTTGGTTGTTGTTTTAAGGCTGAAGATTTGGAACTGTTTGTTACTACAGCAAAATCTACTCTAACTTGATTGCTAACAGTCTAGATGTGGAACTGATAAACCTTTCTCACATTGCCTAACTGGGAAAGTCTCTGCATCCCCAGGTCAATTCTCTGGTGGAATTGAACTTGAAATGCTCCAGGTATGAGGTCACCAGTCACGCCAGAGAGTTAGTGATAAGTGAAAGGACTGAAATGAAGGGTTTGTGTGAAATATGACACACTACCACGCATTTTCTGCATCTATAGGATGCTTGATTTTGGAAATAGTTAACATGTCATTTTATCCTACAAAACGGATAAGACATGGTTAAGAATAATTGAAATCACCTTTTTCTAGTATGAATTTTGTATTACATTGCTTTTAAATTTCTTCATAATTTTTTGTTTTATTCCTATCTCAAGTGAACAGTGTTAATGAACTTTAATGACCCTATGTCTATAGTGTGCAATGACATGTCCTGTAGTTGGTAATCACTGGACGAGATCAGATCATCAAAGTCAATGATTTCCATTACACTTTAATTTGGACAAATGATATTTCATTTGCAGCTTTAGGTGCAAATGTATGCTGTTGCTACAGGTTTATGGTCAGGTCTCCAATATTAAAGATGTACATTTAATCAGATTGTTATATTATCACTGCTCACACACACATATTAACTATATTGACCTCAATAACTTTGGATTCTCTTTGTTACAAAGCTTATCCTTCTTCCCTGCTGAATAGCATAGAGATTTCTAATCTTTTCTTTGCATTAAATCTATAGCATTTAGCCTTTTTTTTTTAATAACAAGGAAACCATATGTGACAGAAATTATCCTTCCACATGGGCCATATAAAATCTTCTCCATACCAAACTTTATTTGCCCTTCATAAGTCACGTTTTGGGTACATATTAAAAGCTGATGAAACTCACAATGGTGTACAAACCGTCCCAAAGTCCTGTAAAAATACTTGCATGTATGCCTGGAATCTCTTGACATCATTCATCACTGCCACCGCCACCCCCAGCTGAATTACTGTCACCCCTCTCTGGAGGACTGCAGTTGTTATATGGAAACCTGTAAAGAGTTTCTGTATATGCTGTTCTTGTTCTCAGAAATGCTTTTCTTTTCCATCTGGTCACGTCCCACTTGCTGTTCTCATCTCAACTCAAGGGTCATTTCCTCGTCGCCTTGATTTGGTGAACTGCCTTTACTACAGGATCCTGAGTTGTGTCGCTATTTTTGTTTTTTAAGAGAGGGGTAAGGGGGGGGGAAGGGAGAGGGAGAGAAAGAATCTTAAGCAGACTCCATGCCCAGTGCAGAGATGGACGTGGAGTTCCATCTCACAACCCTGCGATCATGACCTGCCTGAGCCAAAATTAAGACCAACTGAGCCACCCAGGCACCCCAAGCTGTGTCCCTATTTTGCAATATACTTGTCCACAAAATATTTTGTCAATTTTATCAAAGGTCTTTAAACTCCATGTGTACAAAGATTAGTTTGTGTTTATTCAGCACATAAAGTTAATATATACTTATTGAATCAATGAATAATAGTACAGTTTAATAATTTAATTATTAGTGTGTGTCTTCTAATGCTAAAGCTGAAGTGCTGCTTTGTTTTAACTTAGTATTGTAGAAAAATAAATTTAATTGTTTTTCTAATATTTAGACAAAATAATTGCAAACGGATCTTATGGATTCCCCTTATTTAATATCCCACACTGCATTATATTCATTAAAACCTCTCTTTCTGGGCACCTGGGTGGCTCAGTCAGTTAAGTGTCTGCCTTCGGCTCAGGCCATGATCCCAGGGTCCTGGGATCGAGCCCCGCATCGGGCTCCCTGCTTCTCCCTCTGCCTCTCTCTCCCTGTCTCTTATGAATAAAAAAACAAAAACAAAACCAAAAAAAACCCACTTTCTTTCTCTTTAAGAGGTAAGCATCCTGAAAACATAACTTGAAAACATCAGTTTTTTATAATAATTTTATTTTATTATTTTTTCACCATGTAAATGTACTCCTTAATCCCCATCCCCTATTTCACCCATCCCTCCACCCACTTCCCCTCTGGTAACCATCAGTTCATTCTCTATAGTTAAGAGTCTATTTCTTGGTTTCTCTCTCTCTCTCTCTCTCAATCTCTCTTTCTCTCCCTCTTTTTTTCCTTTGCTCATTTGTTTTGTTTCTTAAATTCCACATATGAGTGAAATCTTGTGGTATTTATCTTTCTCTGACTGACTTATTTTGCTTAGCATTATATTCTCTAGCTCTATCCATGTTGTTGCAAATGGCAAGATTTCATTCTTTTTTATGGATGAAAAATATTCCATGATATATATACATAGGGATATGTATCTCTGTCTCTGTCTCTGTCTCTGTCTCTGTCTCTCTCTATATATACACACACACACATATACGTATCCCACCTCTTCTTTATCCATCCATCTATTGATGGACACTTGGGCTGCTTCCACAGTTTGTTTATTGTAAATAATGCTGCAATAAACATAGGGATGCATGTATTCCTTTGAATTAGTGTTTTCGTATTTTTTGGATAAATATCCAACAGTGTGATTCCTGGATCCTAGGGTCATTCTATTTTTAACTTTTTGAGTAACCTCCATACTGTTTTCCACAATGGCTGCACCAATTTGCATTCCCACCAACAGTGCACATCAGTTTTCTTTTAGATTAAGATCAAGCTGTGACACCAACAATCATTCAAAGCCCTAGCCTCCTCTTGATACGAATATGCTGTGATCAAGGAGCGAAGTAAGTTTTATATAATGGCCAAGAAATAAATAATTGAATTATTGCCATTCAGCAACTAGCAATTGAGCATTCCAGTATCTTCTGTAGGGATAAAGAAATGAATCAAATTGATTTTGTCATGAGACTTACAGTTTTGCAGAAGAAATAAGTGATTCATAAAAGTTATAATATATAGTAGCAAGTGATAGAGGTGTCCTAATATCTGAGAACCAGATGTTAGCATTTTTGCTTCATGTTTCCAGAAATGTTTTTTAGCAAAAATTACATTCCTGGTTTTGAAATTTTGGGGACTCTTTTGGACTGAAAATGAGGTACCAATATATGCCTCCCCAAAGGCTTGTCCAACCCTCTACATTCTAAAATATTGTCAATCTTCTCTGTGTCTTTAAATCCCTGTATCTTCAAATTAAAATTGATTGCTTTCATGAAATGGAATCTGCCCACTGTTTAACATTAATAAATGAATGATATATTCTTTTAATTGTGTTTGCCAATCTGAATTTTATGGAACACTTTCTCTCCACCCCTTCATAATCCTTTTTTGCATGTGTTCAGGGTAAATGCTGGAGGGGCTCCAATTTTAAAGTGTTAAATTATCAAGTGAAATCATAAGTGCAATTTATAAAAGAGATAGCTGGAAATTAAAATACAAAAACCGCTCAAGGTAAAATTCGTGGGGGAACTCTCTTGTCACCACCATGAGACCCTGCAGAACAGATGGAACTGACTCTCCAGCTTCTGCGTGGGTACCTGCTGTTTAATTATACCCTAATTAATTAAAGGGAAATCTCCTGTGTGGTTTCAGTAGTAGTGAGCAGGAGGGCAGTCAGAAAGAGACACTTGAATTCAAAAGACTTCAAAATTAACACTAAGAGGCTCAGGAAAGCAGTTACTGTTTACTCATTGTGGTCATTTTCCAAGAGCAATTGTTAAAACAACAAATTGACTCCCTGACACCCAAAAGAATACATAGTATGTCTTCTTTTCAATAACTAAGTTCTGTAAATATTTTATTAGCATTTTAAGGATCACTAATAAATTTTTACTAAACACATGAGGACTTTTAAGACCAGGGCAGCATGCATAAAATTAAATCTCAACGTGTTTCTTTAGTGGTTATTTAAAAAAAAAAAAAAGAAAGAAAAACAAAAAAAAAGCTTATACTCTTCTGCTTTAAGAAACTTGTTCCGCAAATATTACTTCCGGATTTAAGGTTTCACCTAGTTAATTTCTCAGCCAACTGCCTGCAAAAGTAGCAGGTAAATGCAAGTATATTGTATCCACCTCGATGAGTGGAATGGTAGTAGGGAGGCACTGTACTAATTAGGTGTTCAGTAATAATTGGTGGCCTTGCCATCCCCATTCTGTCTGTTTGCTTGTGTATGCACACTTGTTCTTCTGGCTCTCTGAGCTTCTCTTCCTTAACACAGGTGTCATTGGAGTGTTACAAATCTTTTGGCTAGCTATATAAAGGCAGAAAGACACTTTTTATAGAAAACCAATTAACAGATAAAAAGAGCATATTGGTAGTTTGCATTAGATAGGGCTGTGTAGATGTTTATGCATCTGTTGGAGGTGTCATCAGTTGGTAGAGTGATCCATGAGCCCAGGACATATTTGCTAAAACGAATCTTGTATTCATCAACTGTTTTTTACATGTGGCCTTGGAAACATTAAATAGTATATTTATTTAAATAAATAAATGAAATTTAATTAAAATAAATTAAATAAACTTAATTCAAATACATTTAAATAAATTAAATTATATAAAATTAACTTATGATGTTACATATTAGTTTATATTTGTTTTATAAATAAAATATATAAATATATATGTTATATAAATGCCATATATATATATTTATTTATTTGTTATTTCCTTATTGACCGAGTAGACTTCATAGAGTAGTAAAAAATCCAATCTCACACAACTTCCCATGTACTTGTAGAGCTTAAGTCAATTTAGTAAGCCAGATAAAAATATATACACTAGATCTCCATCGATAATAAGTATGCATGAGATAGATTTTTGTTCTCTTTGTTATTTCTAGGATTATATCTGGGAATTATAAAGGATAGAATTACTGAGTGTGAAATATAATTGTCACTGTAGGAACTATTTGACATCATTTATTAATAATAACATGAATTACTGATACTATTAGTGATTTAGGTGGATGGAGCCTTAGGAGTTCTCTTAACTCTCTTACATGAATGTGGACTTCAAACATTCAATAAACAATCTCTTATTGTAAGGAATATCAATCAGGAGTTACTTTTCCTGCTTATGAATATATTGCATATAGAGTATTAATAAGAATCCCCAAATAATAGCTCATCAATTATATTTATGTCTGGACATAATCTTGTCTGACCACTATATGATGTGCTATATGATACACATAGTTATGGAGAGAGAAATGGCCAAGCCAGTTATTTGACCATTAGCATTATGATCATTTAAAAAATATATATGCCTTTTTAAAACAGCATTATTAAGGTATAATTGATCTACAAAAGCTGAGTTTGATGAGTTTGGACATATGCAGACACCTGTGAAATCATGGCCACAGTCAAGGTAATAGATACATACATCTCCTCCAATAGTTTTCTTGGGTCCTTGTTGTTGTTTTTGTTTTTGTGGTATGAGCAACTTAACAGGAGATCTAACCTCTTAACAAATTTTCAAGTGCATAAAACAATATTGTTAACTAGAGGCATTAGGTTATGCAGCAGGTATCTAGAATTTTTTCATCTTGCATAACTGAAATTTTGTACACACCAAACAAGGACCCATTCTCCCCTCCAACCTGCCCCAGACCCTTGCAATGACCATTCTGTTCTCTGCTTCTATAAATTTGACTATTTTAAATGCTTCATATAAGTGGAATCATGCATTTTTTATCTTTCTGTGACTGGTTTATTTCTCTTAGCACAATGTCCTCCAGATTCATCCATGTTGTTGCAAATGGCAGGATTTTCTTCTTTTTTAAGGCTGAACAATATTCCATTGTATGTACATACCATATTTTCTTTCTTCACTCATCTGTGACTTACTTTTAACTTCCGAAAGTGAAACAAGAACCAGCGTATGTGGGGAAAAATCACAAATGAAGCGTGATAGAAAACAGTATGAAATTAAATGCTAATTTGCTTATTAAAGGTGATACGGATATGTCCAGATGATTGATCATCATGTTCTTTGTCTTGTAGAATGACGTCAACTGTCTATTATTGTCTGTTTTGTTCTCATTAATGGAATTCCAAGCAAGAAGTATATCGTGGCCTCGAGTTCAGATCGACAGCTATTAGAAAAAGTACGTTTATGGTGCAAGAATAATACATGGGCAGAGAGGAAAAATAGGACAACTTTATTCTATTTACCTCTTTCAGGCAAAATCCAAAATTATATGCATTTTTGAGGACATATGTAATAATAACTTCAACTTTAAAATATCTATACATCCTAATTACATTTCCCTTTTTTAAAGAGCTCTGTGAATTTCAGTATCTTAATGAGCTATCTAGGTACCTGTCTAGTCTCAGGCCCTGAAGGAGATTACTTAGCCTGGTTTCTACACGGCAGTTTCTCACTAACTAAAAGTGCTAATTGTGCTTTTCTGGGGGCTTTGCTGCTATGTGCGGAACCTCCGATTGCTTCATTACACAAGGATTCCAGAGGAAAAGTGGACGGGATCTTTGAGTTGTTTTCTCCATATCCAGGCACTTGGTCACCCATTTGGCTGATGATTCATTTCTCTTTGCATAAGGACCAATTTTTAGAGGAAGTCCAATAATTCTATGATCTGAAATATGTACAAGAAGCCTTTTTAAGTACTCATCTTTAGACAATGTTCCAAATCAGGGATTCTCCCCTATCTGGAAGAGAGTATTCGAAGAATTCTTGTTATAGGAGAGGGTAGGAGAGGGTGGTCGGATTGAGGAAGGAAGGAGAGAGAAGGAAATAACCCAGAAAACCACAAAGGATACAGATAAAGAAGAAATTATCTTTAGACTTTCCCAAATCCTCTTCTTAATGTCTTTTCTCTTATATCTGGTATTAACCAAGGTCAGAATATCTTAAATACCTTTCATTATCAGCTCAGCATGGGCTGCTCCACCATGGTTTGAAGTGTTACATGATTTCCAAGCATAAACTGAGCTGTCTTTACTCTGGAGTCTGGCTTCAGTGAATTTTTCATTTAAGTTTTCTTTAGAAGACCATCAAGACATTTGCTGTTAGAACATAAGGTAGGCTATATCGGAGACTTGTTGTCAAGAGCTTTATTTCCCAATTCCATTTTCAAAATGCATCCTCATAATGTATTCAGGTATTTCAGATTAAATCAAATTGCTTCTTCTTTGTAGTAGTGAGAAAAATTATTAATTCATTTTCATAGAAACCATGTAAATTTACATGGGAAAACTGTCTCTTTCTTTCTTTCTTTCTTTCTTTCTTTCTTTCTTTCTTTCTTTCTTTCTTTCTTTCTTTCTTTCTTTCTTTCTTTCTCTCTTTCTCTCTTTCTCTCTTTCTCTCTCTCTTTCTTTCTTTCTTTCTCTCTTTCTCTCTTTCTTTCTTTCTTTTCCTTTCTTCTTTCTTTCTTTTCTTTCATAGTAAACATTACCCCTACTCAGCTCTTCATTAACTTTATGAATTCATTAAGTGTGAATGAATGGTGAGCTGTGGGGGAGAAAAATTTACAAATTCAAGAATGTCTTATTCTATCTTTACAGAGGTATGGAAGATATAGTTATTTGTCACCACTGCCCTTTCCAATCGGTCTCCCCCACCCTCCACACTTAAATTTTTAGAAGGCTACTCTTTGAATTCTATCATGCAGCTGATTTCAAGTAATGGGAAGCACTGGCCAGAGATTGGATTGGGGAAGGAGAAAGAGGTTTGGGGATTTCTTACTTGTTCCTTTCAGACTTTGGAGCCTCAATTCTGATAGTACCCACATTCTTTTTTTCTCCCAGACTCAAGCTCTCACTGGATTCCAGGAGCTCACTTTGTCCCCTTGCCCCTTCAGGACTAGAGGTGGTATTTCTCCATTGTTGCTGTCTCTGCTTGCTCCAGTAGCTCCTGTTGGCTTCCTAAATCCTGCCCAAACCTCGATGAACTTTCCTTCATGAATGTCTCTTTACTTAAGCCATTTGATTTGAATTTGTTTTCTGTTGGGGCCTTCACTGATGATAAAAACAATACTATTAATCATAATAATCTAGGAGTTATGGAATACTCACCAGATGTTGGATATTATGCTAAGTGTTTCATATGTGCTATTTAATTGAACCTTTAAAAAATTCTTATGGGATGTGTATTATCTCTCTTAAGAGGAATTAAATTGAGGTTTAGAAAGGGCATCATTCCACAAGATTTCCCCAGCTAGTTAGGCAGCATCAAGACTCTAAACCTAGTCTGTGTGACTCTGGAGCCCTTGCTCTTCTTCTTCTTCTTCTTTTTTTTTTTTTATTATGTTATGTTAATCACCATACATTACATCATTAGTTTTTGATGTAGTGTTCCATGATTCATTGCGTATAACACCCAGTGCTCCATTCAGTACGTGCCCTCTTTAATACCCATCAGCAGGCTAACCCATCCCCCACCCCCTCCCCTCTAGAACCCTCAGTTTGTTTCTCAGAGTCCATAGTCTCTCATGGTTCGTCTCCCCCTCCGATTTCCTCCCCCTTCATTCTTCCCTTCCTGCTATCTTCTTCTAATTTTTTTTTAACATATAATGTATTGTTTGTTTCAGAGGTACAGGTCTGTGATTCAACAGTCTTGCACAATTCACAGTGCTCACCATAGCACATACCCTCCCCAATGTCTATCACCCAGCCACCCCATCTCTCCCACCCCCCACCACTCCAGCAACTCTCAGTTTGTTTCCTGAGATTAAGAATTCCTCATATCAGTGAGATCATATGATACATGTCTTTCTCTGATTGACTTATTTCGCTCAGTGTAATACCCTCCAGTTCCATCCACGTCATTTCAAATGGCAAAATTTCATTCCTTTTGATGTGGAGCCTTTGCTTTCCTTAATCACTCTGGAATGCTGCTTATTTTGTGAGACTTGTGAGATTGTGCCTATAGTGCAGGAGCAGCAGATACAAATCTTTAAACAGTGGTCTATAACTAGATAAATAAGAAAAGTGGTAGTATTTAGTTCAATTCCACATATATTTATTTATTTATTTTTAAAAGATTTTATTTATTTATTTGAGAGAGAGAAAGAGAGAGCTAGCATGGGGGGGAGGGGCAGAGGGAGAGGGAGAAGCAGACTCCCCACTGAGGAGGGAGCCTGATGCAGCGCTCTTCATCCCAGAACCCAGGATTAGGATCTGAGCCAAAGGCAGACACTTACATGACTGAGCCACCCAGGTGCCCCCATAATTATTTACTAAGTCATTACCATATGCTCAGCATTATTCTAGGATTTGAGAATGTAGAGATAAAAATGTTCTGTTTCCAGATAGATTTATTACTTGACAGGAGCATCAGACATCACAAATACATAAATTAAGTAATATTTTACACATGAAACTACAAATACTTCCAGGCCACGGAGGAAGAATTTTGAAGTCGAATGGTTTGAAGCTCTGGTGACTCATTGGGATTCCACGTTGATTTAGTTGAAACCTGTACACTGACGATGGAATTGCAATGCTCCAGGCCTGCTGGATTTACCCCGTGCATGCCCAGTGTTTGATAGTCTCTTGTTGGAAGCAACAGTCAGGTGATTACCTTTGTCAACAAAACATGCATTTCTTCTCTGGGGGTTATAATGTTAGAACTTATAGAATGATAGAATTTAACTGTCCAACCTCCTGGTTATGATTAATATAGAGATAATAAACATGAAATAACAGATAACAGTGTATTTTTTTCTTCTGAATCCATTTTTCTCTTTACAGATGTTAAAATACTAAAAGTTTAGTAGATTACAATCATTTTGTTTGATATAAAACTCATAGATTATAAGATGCATGAGGATTTTTAATAATAATCTTAAAAAGGAAAAGACATTGTCATGAAATCTATAGCATGGTTCTTTTTGATTACTTAGAAGTAGTATTTTATATTTATTGAAAGAGTTGTTTTAGAATTAAACTTTGTACACAAGAACCAGTCTTGGAAATACATAAAAGGAGAATGTAAACAAAATAATTTGGTTAAGGTATTTCTAATTTCTTCCCTTAGGAGATTAACTTTTTTGAATCACTTTTTGAGCTATCACTGTCTGTATTGTGTCACACAAACTTTGGAATTGGAACTTACTTTTCTCATCTCTAAAATAATAGTAATAATAACTCTTCTCCTTTCGGGTTGCTACAAATGTTGAGTGAAATGAGATGTGCAATGTGGTTAGCATAGTGCCTGGTGCATAATAAACACTCAATAAAATTTGTTACTAATTGTGCTATTATTATTTTTATTATCTTTCTTTCAAGGTGGTGTCTGATAAGTGGCCTAAAATTGATGTAAACAAAAATCTGTTAATAGGCAGAAAGTTCTTTTGTCTCACTATTCCCCACTTGGTTGCTCTAGATTGTAAACTATTTTTTGATGAGGCCTACAACTAAGGCCAGGCCAGCTGTTTGGCTGGTTAAAGCAATAACTTTCTTCCGAATGAAATCATTCCTTCATAAAAAGATAGGGATAATAACCATGTAACCCATATCTCCTTAGCAGAACAGAGAAAGATAAAGAAACGTGAACGCACAGTGTAAGCTTTGAAATGATAAACAATGGTCACCACGTATCATGAATATCAATTTCATAAATATTGCTCGACTGATTAAGTCTATTTTGAAAGAAAGGAAAACAGAGTGTTGTATTCATTTTCCAGAAAGACCATGTATTGTTTCCCCGGAACCTCAAAATAAAGACTCATGAATGAAGATAACAAGATTTTTATTTTTTTTTTCCCCAGCTCCCTCTACCTACGTGTCAAACCTTGCACGTTACAAGTCATTTTTCTTACGTAACCTCTGTAATCATGGGGCAGTGCCGGTGGCAAAAAGCACAATCTGAATTGAGATGCAAATCAGCAGGATCTAAGCAACAGCAGACAATATTCAGAGATGCCTTTGCTTTGTGTCTCCCAGTGCAGAGGCTCTGGGGACAGCAGCTGTGTCTCCCTCGCCGTCAGTCACGGGCAGGCGTGAACGCCATATTTAACCCCCGCGCACTCTGACCCATGATGATGGGGATGGGCTCATGGTTCAGGACCTCTTCCATGTTCGGAGTTCACGTGACTCCAGGAGGTCGCCATCTACAAGCTCTGCAGAGATTTTTTTTTTTTTTTTTAAGATTTTATTTATTTATTTGACCGAGACACAGTGAAAGAGGGAACACAAGCAGGGGGAGTGGGAGAGGGAGAAGCAGGCTTCCCGCGGAGCAGGGAGCCCGATGAGGGGCTCGATCCCAGGATCCTGGGGTCATGACCTGAGCCGAAGGCAGACGCTTTACGACTGAGCCACCCAGGTGCCCCGCTGCAGAGATTGTTCTCATGTTGAGGTTATTGAAAATTATTTTCCAGCAAAAGTGACCCCACCCCTCCAGTTCTCTTTTCAATAATTTCTGATGCTTTTACTTTTTTCCCCAGAGAATAAGTACCCATTGCTTTCCCCTCCTTTGATTGCTTTAAAATAAGAAATGGTGAGCTGTGACTTAAAAACTAGTGCAATTTTGAAGAAGCCAGCTCTTCGCTCCTCGTTTTCATTCACCCCGATTTCTCCCATTTCTATTGTCTTTAGGCAAACAATTAAATGAATACATAAATAAAAATCATCTACCCAGCTAACACAGTTACTTCACAAATACTTCACCGAGAAAACTTTCATTTTAAAGTGAATACATTAATAGACAGGTGATGTATAATATTTATTTTAGCCTCATCTCCTGATTTTCTAAATTTAGGATACACTAATTTCTTTCAGGCCTCAGGCCACAAAAACTAGTATTTTCTGTCATGAATAGTGTATTCTCTTGGCTTGGAATGGGCATCTAAAAATACCTGTTTCTTATAATGGAGGCTTATCTACAGAAATAGCTAACCGTTTTAAAGGGTTACTGGCAGAAATGAAATAAATGCACGTGCAAACTTCACATAGTACCACCTCAACCTTTCCCTCAATCTTATCTCAGTGAAATAAAATTTCAAGGAAATCTCAGGTGATTTCAGAGATGCTGTAGGAGATTTTTTGGGGCCCTTTATTCTCTATATATCAATATAAAATTCTCTCCATTGAACTTTTCTGCTTTTGAAGAGTGTAACATCAGTGTATTTCCATTGAGGATAAAAAGGACTTTAAAAATTTCAGTGTGCCTTGCTTTGGAGTTTACATTCTAATATAAACTCACAAGAAAAAATATAATACTTATTTATATTAACTTACAAAGAACTGTTGATTTAAAAAATAAAAGTCATTAATCTTTTAATATCAGCACTTGCTGCACATAAGTATTGTTTACAAATCGTTTACATTCTACTAAAGGTATTAGGATCAGTAAAGAAGAGACAAAGAAATTTTAAACTAAAAGTTTAGGAGTAACAAATTTAAAAATCAATCAGATATATTTATAGAAGTTTGTGCAGAAAATAAGTTAATGTTGATATTGGGAATTAAATCACAAAAATTATTTCTTTCCATAATTAGTTATTTTACCTCTTATAAAAATATATTACTGACTTATACAAATAAATAACGCGCTCCGACTCCTGGATAAAAACCATTTATCAGATATGAGCAGATCACTTTACTAAAATAAAATTAGCACTCTTTTTCTGTTGTTATGTCTTTCATATTTTTTTCATGTTATCTCCCTACTTTGCTTTTTCTGCACTGGTCTTTTTTCTTCTGTATAATATTCCTTATGTGTTGTTTATATGATAACTAAATTAGTCTGTAGTTTCTCTAAACTGGTAGTTACATCTAGAGATGTTATTAGATTTAGGGTCAGTTTAGGGGAATGATATATCTCTAGAGATAGTTATGTGGACTTCCTAGTAGGTGATTTCATGAAGCACATTATCTCTAGTTATCAAACTTAGAAATTCAGTTTTATCTTTTCATCCATGGTGAATTTCCCCAACAGCATTTTACCCTACTAACTTTAGAACTATAAATTAAAAAAATAGTTGTTTCATTCGAGTTTAAAAATGGTAATTTTAAAATTCTAATGTTTTTTCCCTACTTGTTAACTATGATTCTCCTTTTAAAAGCATGTTGTCAATTATTTGGTTGGCTTTTAAAACAGTATATATAGAAAACAATGATAAATATATATTATTTTTCTCATTAATCTGTTTTAAAATGTTTTGGTGCTCTAGGAATCTTCAATGCTGACCAGTGGGAGTTATTTTTGTTATTATTAAGAGCTCTTAGACTTTTACAGTTGACATGATTCAGTTTTTGTAGTTGTTTTCTTTATGATCCTTAAATTGTTCCATCTGATGCCAGTGGAAGCTGATTCTAGTTGACACTTTTGACATGATCACATTAATCTTTGAGAATCCCTTTACTTCTGGAATGATAAAATACTTCAGATTCATCTTATACCTTTACTACCTGAGACTTGAAACCAAGAATTCTCCAAGTTCCCTGATTATTTAATGAGAAATACCTTTAGATATTAAATTATAAACACTAGAGTTGCCCGTCACTACTTGGGTTTTAGAATAAGCAAAGTTGAATTTTTAATATCAGGAACAAACTGAGGGTTGCTGGAGTGGTGGGGGGTGGGAGGGATGGGGTGGCTGGGTGGTAGACATTGGGGAGGGTATGTGCTATGGTGAGCTCTGTGAATTGTGTAAGACTGTTGAATCACAGACCTGTACCTCTGAAACAAATAATACATTATATGTTAAAAAAAAAAAAAGAGAGAGAAGAAGATAGCAGGAAGGGAAAAATGAAGAGGGGGAAATCGGAGGGGGAGACGAACCATGAGAGACTATGAACTCTGAGAAACAAACTGAGGGTTCTAGAGGAGAAGGGGGTGGGGGGGATAGGTTAGCCTGCTGATGGGTATTAAAGAGGGCACGTACTGCATGGAACACTGGGTGTTATACGCAAACAATGAATCATGGAACACTACATCAAAAACTAATGATGTAATGTATGCTGATTAACATAACATAATAAAATTTAAAAAAGACAGGAAAAAAAGAAAATAGGCAATAAAGAAAAAGAATAAGCAAAGTTGGAAATACACATTGTTCAGGAGAAAATATTCATATATTCACAATGATATTTCAGTTTTTTTTCAATCTCATAGGTGAGAAATGGTATCTCAGTGTGTCTAATTTGGACCTCTCCTATTTTGATTAACCCTGAAGGTTTTTTTCCCTTCACATAATCTCAGGATTATTTGTGTATTTTAAAAATTAATGATACGTTTATATCATTTGCCGACTTTCCAGCAGATTGTCGATGTTACCCAGTTCTAAAAGCTCCTTATATGTTAGGAAATAAGTCATTTGTGATTAGTCTTTTTTTTTGTTTACAATGTATATTTTTTCATTTTTTTTAAATTTGATAATAATGGGCTATAATATGAACTGAAGTGTCTACCTGGAAATAGTAAAACTTTAAAAACTAAATGAAACATCTGCTCTAAAGGATTTGCAAATTGTGAATAATTTGAAAGTCAGGATTCCAAAGAAAAAAAAAAAAGGCAGCCAGGAGCAGTGATTCTGGTATCAGAAGCAGTTTTCTGCAAAATGCCTCTGCCAATTCCTAAAGGGTGGTGAACAGGCAGAAAGATAAACTTTCCACAATGTAGGCAAAAGAATAGCATTGGAATTCAGGGCCTGCCTGGAAGTTAGCCACACTGTGAAATTTGAGGGCACAATCCTCCACAATACCACTCTCCTGTCAGATACCAACTGCAGGTTCAGAGGGTCCTGAAATCACCCCTTCAGTTTTGATAATTCTCTAGTACTCACAGAACTCCCAGAAATCTATTTTACTCATGGTTATGGTTTATTACAGGAAAAGAATACAGTTTAAAATCAGCCAAAGGAAGAGATGCATAGAGCAGAGTCTGGGAGGGTTCCAAATGTGAAGCATCCATTGTCTTTTCCTGTGGAATCAGGGCATGCTATTCTTTTGGCACTGATGTGAGATGACACACATGGAGTATTGCCAACCAGGGAAGCTCACCTGAGCCTCAGTGTTCAGAGATCAGAGATATCTGAATATTTATATTCAGAGATATCTATTACATAAATATGATTGATGGACTGATTACGGACAGGGTTGAACTTAGTCTCCAAAGGCATGACCCACAGCCCCAATCTTAAATCCCATGATTGGTCTTTTTGGCCTGGCAACTCCATCCAAAGACTATTGGGTGCAACTGGTTCCCCTGTGCTATGCTATGTGTCCAGTAACTGCTCTAATAGAGATATTCTGTGAAGAATGATATAGGTTATCTCCTAGAAGCTGATGGCAAAGATCTGACCTCTTTTTTAGGCATGTCTGAATTCTTTACAACACAAGGGCTCAATGAGGAAAAGAAACTCTCTTTCTCCCACACATGAGGTGAGACTGTGAAAGTCCACACTCTTTGGAGTAAGAATGAATAATTTGGAAGAGTCCTTATAGGAACTGAGGTCCTATAGTAATTTATATCAATTCTGATAATTGAACTAACTGATACGTAATTGCTACCACCCTTAGCCACTTACCAGAAGGAAACTCAAATACCATAAAGAAGAAAATAATAACTAAAACTCAAACTTTTTATATCTCAAAATATTCAATGAAGATACCTAATCCAGAATAACCAAGCATACAAAAACTCAAGATAACCACAATTTAAAACAAATAAATAAAAGACAGTAGGAACAGACCCATCGTGTATTCAGATAACAAATACAGATAAAGACAAAGACTAAGATTAACATGTTGTACATACTAAATGACATAGTAGACAACATTGAGAAGTTTTGAAGAGAACTGGAACCATAAAAAATAACCAATGGAAAAGTGACAATCATATATACAAATGTAACTTTAGAAATTAAAATGCAAAATTTAGTGGAAAAGTTTATAGAAGTAAGAATAAGTGAAGAAAAAATTACTAAACTGAAAAAGGGGCAGAGGAAAATACCCAGAATGAAGTATGTAAAGACAAAGGTATGTAAAACATACACAGCCACACACATAAATATTAGAGATGTCATAGTTGAATCATGACACAAGCACCTACAGAGGCTGGAGCATTACCATCAGGGTTTCTGTGCTTTTCTAAGACTCCTCTGTTCCATGCATGGAAGAAATTCATATGTGGGAAAAAACATTAAAACTGCTCGTAGTGACCAGCATTGCCTGATGATTGCTGGCATAGGGGTTCTTCCTCAAAATGTAGACAGTGATTTCCCAGGCATGATTGAAAGTGTACTGACTATAAGCTCTAGAGTATTCAACTTGAATTTTGAAGTTCATTTAAAAAGGAAAAGGTAGACAAAGATTTTTCTCACATTTTATGGCTGTGCTTACTGTGGTGGTCAGCTATTCTAAAACTAGAATTCCAAAATTGTTTTCCCTATATGTTTGTTGGCAACAAGAAAAAAATTGGATGAAATTTGGAAGGTGGAAGGAAAGCAGCATTTGCATCCAGTTGGTAGATGCATAGATACTCCCAAAGCTGGTGCATCTGGGGCTGAACTCATGGTTCAACATGCTGGTTTTGGATACCAGTCAACACTACAGCTCACTCAGATTCACCAGGACCTTCTCCTTTGGCTTATTTTACCTGTGGGCCAGGTATTTGCCGATTGGTGGAGAAGATGTCAGCTTCTTCAGAGCTCCCACATGGTCAAGGCTGCAGGTGGTGAGGGTCAGAATCTAGTTTGTCCTCATTGATTCTAGTTGGACCAATCTTTCCCTGTTTCATGTGCAGCTTTCTTTCCCCACTGCTGTCCTGCTAACCTGCAGTAACTTCTAGTCTACCATCAGAAGCAGAGGCAACAATTTTCTATTAACTTCTTCACCAAGAACTACAAATGCGGAAGATCTAAATTTTAAAACAAATCTCTTTGTGGTCTGCTGCCTGCTGAAACCTTAACTGATGCTGAAATTGATACTAACATGGTTCTAGTTCTAGGGAAATAAAACCTTAAGGATGAATTATAGACATATTTTCAGGGATATCTGGAATTGATTCTCTAATAAGATTAAAATTAATTTCATTAATAATCTTGTTGCAAGTGATAAAGGGGACATTGGTAGTCTGTGCCAAGCAATGACAAAGCAGTTGCTTAAATGATTATGAAGACACCTAAAACCAAATGACTATAGAAGGCAAGACTCTAGACCAAGTAGTGCTGGTTTAGAACATTTTTTATGGAAATAAAGACCAAAATGGAGCTTGTTGGTTACTTGAGAATGCATTAGAGAACGTAAAGAAAATGACTAATTCAGGGCTTTAATTTCTCACCTTAAATTATATAAGAAACAAAGTTTCAAGATTTGCACCAAATAAAGACCTTTAATTCTTCTAGATACAGGGCAGAGATTTCTGAAAACCAAACCTCAAGTGTAATCATGAAAGTGGCTACTTTACAGAACAAGATGGATTCATAAAATCACAGGGTTGCATATATTAAATGTAGGAAATTCACTGGAGGAGGATTTGACTTTGAAAATGGGGAGAGCACATTTGAAGAGAGTCAATAAAATTGAGTACCTTAAAACTAAATTTTCCTGAGCCTGAACCTAAGCCTAAATTTCCTGGGTAGAAGTATCTCCTCCTCCCCTGACTGAGGACGTTTTTCTCTCTTTGCCTTGAGAACCTGTAAGGGTCATCCCTGGAGTAACAAGGAAACATCGATTCTTCTGATGATGTACCTCCACCAATCTCATTGCTTTTAGACCCATAACCAGATATAACCAGATATAACCAGATTCAAGTCCTGGAGGACCCAAAGGCAATATGCAGATGGAAATCAACATGAGATTGACCATTCCAGATATGGGGATAGATCCTAAATTTACTGGGGCAAAGTGGAAGAATTATAATGTTGGGTCAGACTGAATTTGTTGATATGTTTGCATTAAGCATAGATTCTAGATTCAATAGAATCCAGTAACTAGAAGAAATTTTAACAGTTTTCTTGGAGTATCTGCAGAATTTTATACTCAAGTAGGGCCTATACTAAATGAAGTTAAAATTCTACAACTTCCTTAGTACAGATAGAAGAAAGTATCCAAAAGCTAAGGAAGGTAAGAATTTAGAGTGTATTTATCATGAAAGACACTCTCTTAATTCCTTATATTCTTCGGAATGACCAAAGATTATTTGCTTCACCAAAGCTGTGAGAAATATATCCAGGAAGAGATTCTAGTATCCTTGATGATCTCAGTGTTGGCTATTCTTTGTAGGCCAGGAACAACAGTGGAAACTACTACCTTTGAATTGGAATCCCTGATGAAGGGATGATGCATCGTAGGGGGCAGGGACCAGTCTGTGGTATTTAACTTCCAGAGGCAAATTAGGTATGGTTATTATAAAGATTTCTACAAATGGTTATTAAACAAAGCCAAAGAGGTTGTCAGAATGACTTGAAGTTCAGGTATCAGTGGTCTTGGCTAATTGTTCATGGTATTCTTAAAACTGAAAGCAGTCTACTGAAGTCTTACTTGTTAGGAAAAATGGAAAAGCTTTAGTCTGGTGAACAGAATCCTGACCTGAATCACAATAGACAGTTGCAACCTCTCAACAAATTCTCATACCTGAGTCTTTTCATAAATTCAGAGTACCTTGCATGGAGGGGAGACTGGATCCCTTAAGGAAGGAACTTTCTATGCATTTAAAAATGTATGCTGTAAATCTTCCTTATGGCCTTTCCAAAAGGGATCTATAGCCATTTAGATGGTAACTGTTCATTGGAGAAGTGTATATATAAAAAGCATTTAGGGGTATTATTGGACAACGGCTCTGAACAGCCACTACTTTTTGGAGACCCAAACCAATCTGAATAAGGTGGAGGCCAAGGGGTTAGTAAGTTCTGGTTAGGGTCCTTCTCACAGTGGGCTCAGTGGGTTCCTGAACTAACCCTGTGGTTATTTCTTCAGTCAGGAAATCATATTGGAATAGACATGCTCACCAACGGACAGAATCCCAAGAATGATCATTTCTTTTTTCATCACAGATCTTCCTAAGAAGTCATTTTATTTCTTCTTAAAGAAGTTTGGAGACCATTATGTTAGGAAAGGCCATGTGGAAGTTACTAGAACTGCCTCTATTTACCAAATAGATTTTACATCCTGGAAGGTTTGCAGAAATTGGTGCCATTATCAAAGACCCGAAAGATGCATGGCGTGGTGAATCTTATCAAAATCTCATTCAACTCACCTATTTGGCCTGCACTGAAGAGAGTTGGATTTTGTAGAATGACAGTAGATTATCATAAATTTAATCAGGTGGTGACTTCAGATGCAGCCACCATTTCAGTTGTGATTTTGATATTGGAGAAAATAGACATGCTCACCAACATGTAGCATGTATCAACTGATGTAACAAATGGTACTTTGGTTTGTATATGCTATCTTTTTACTGGGAACTCTCTGCTTTTACCTGACAGAGACAGAAATACATGTTTACTCTCCTACCCCTAGGGCAATAACAACTTCCTAGCCCAATATCATAATCTTGTCCATAGATACTTGGATGCCCTCTCAATTCCAGGACAGGACTAGGCTGTTCAATTAATGATCTGATTCTCATTAGACATGGTGAGAAGGAAGAAGCAGCTTTTCTAGACACTTTGATAATACACATGTGTACCAGATGGAAGGAGGTAAATGCCACAGAAATTCAGTAGTCTACCACTTCAGTAAAATTTCTAGAGTCAAAGTATCTGGAACATGTCAAGATATGACTTTCAGGGTGAAGGAAATATTGATGTAGCTGCAAATTGGCTCGTGTTTATGGAATTTATTGATTCCCATGATTATCGTCACACTGAGGAAGCTAGGATGTTAGAATAGTGAAAAAGCCTTTAGGAGATTCAGTTACTGTGCCAGATGGGCACATCAGCTTCTGGGGTTGAAATAATGTCCTCTAAGATGGAAGGTATGTTATAAATCAGTGATCGATATTTAGTGCTGTTTCTCCCATAGCAAACATTCATAACTCAGGAAAGCAGGCCTAAGATTTGGGGCTAATTCTCTTACTCTTACCCCTAGTAATTGAACTATTAGTGAAAGCTTTGCTTCCTGTCCTCATATCTTTGAGTTCTGCTGCTTGATATGTCTTAGTTCCCAAGGAATAAATATTCTCACAAGGGGACAAAATTGTTTTATTAAACGAGAGGTTGAGATTACCACCTGGCCACTTTAAAATTCTCATGACAGTGAATCTGCTGGCAAAGAAGGGGATTACTGTGCTCTCCGGGATAATTGATCCTGACTCTTCAGCAGAAATCAATTTGCTACTATGGAGTAAGGAGACATAGGCCTGCAATGAAGTAGATACCTTGGCTACCCTCTTAGTGCCCCATGTTCTGGGATAAAGTTAATGGAAAACTACAAGTGCTCAATAGAGGCAGGACTGCTAAAGCCCCGACCTTTCAGAAATGAGGGTTTGTGTCGTCCTTTGAGGCAGGGAACCATGAACTGCTGAAGAGCTCACTGAGGGCAAAGGAAAGACAGAAGTGTCAAATCATAAACATCAGCTACACAGTCATGCTTAGGACTTTCTTCCTTATATTTATATGAATACGTGTGCATGAACTCATTCAATTCTTTTTTTAAATCCCATAATCCTTATAATTTAACATAAAGTACGTTAATAATACTTAACCCTATTCAACATTTAAAATGTGCTTCAACTAGAAGAGAAAAGAACATCACCCAAAAAAGAGATAAAGTAACTTTGGGACTTCTATCCTTTCTATGGAGGAAGGATTAGTGTGGTTTTTGTTGTACGCAGTTCAGTTGCCGTCGTTAGAGTATGACTCTGCTTGTGTCTTTCTTGGGGGCTAAGTACAGTTAAAAGGTGTATATGTATCTCAAGTTGACAAAAAGTGAACTGGTGGTTTTCCCACTTTTTCAATTTAGCTAAACTAAACAACACTTTCTAGAATTCTTTTCCTATGTAGTTTCAGGTTAGGGTTGTATTGGAAGTTTAACTAAATTGCTTCATAATATTCCTGCCTCAGCATCCATTTTGTGTGGTCACGTAGCCTGCAGGGGCCTTGAACTGACACTAGTTCCTCCTGGGAGCACATGCTGTAGATAACACCCCAAAGAGCCGCAAGTCAGTGTGATGTGCTTCTTGATATTCTGCTACCCTAAGATGGCTCTGACAGCCCCCTTTATCCTAAGCACTCTCTCCTGCCTCCCAAGGCCTTCTCCTTATACTCCTCTTCGATAAGGTCCCCAGGAAGCTTATCAAAACTCCACTTTTTTTTTTTTTTTTTGGTTTGAATTTATCAATCTGGTCTTAGCTTGGGATGCCCGAAAGCACTCCCCCAGTAGACCCTAATAAAAGCATGTTCCCCATGTTCTGTTGGACTCTGTTGACACTCTGCCTTGGTGTCCCTATATGGCCCCTTGAGGCATGCTATGTACTTCCTCCAGGACCTATGAGTAGTAAACGTCTCTATTTTGAGTCCCTTGTGGTCTTTGACTGAACCCTGTCTCACCAACACCCTGAGCTCTGTTTAACAAATTTTAACAAAGTCACAATAGGTTCCTACAAAGGGAATTTTGGTGAGATTTTGAGGGCAGTGAAAAGTGGTCATTCCACCCTGAATCAGAGTTTGGCATCAGGCAGCACGGCAGCTTTTGATGTCTTGTTGAAGTAGGCCTGCAGTTTTTTGAGCTACCAAAGATCTCCTCAAGCTTGTTTTTGGGCGAGGTGATTGTGCCATTTGGCGGCAGAGGGCATCAACTTCTGCAGATTATATAGGTCACTGAGGATGGAAATGGCGAGAGAGAAGTAATTTCAATTTCTGTTTTTCTTCAGGTGTTGCAGTTTCTCTCAACTCTCTCACTTCACATCTGGCTGTTTTCCGGAAGGTTGGCTCTGCTGTTCTAGAGCTTCATCCACTACCAGAGTCAGAGGCAACTGCCTTTCAGGGACATTTTACCAGTTTCCATAATTTCACTAGGTTTCATCCCTCTTGGAATCCTATGAATTTACATAATTCCTAGTAGTCCTGTTTCCCTAAACAAACCTATGATGGGTATTTTTTTTTCCTGGACTTTTTTATTGTTATGTTAATCACCATACAGTACATCATTAGTTTTTGATGTAGTGTTCCATGATTCATCATTCACATATATAACACCCAGTGCTCCATGCAGTACGTGCCCTCTTTAATACCCATCCCCAGGCTAACCCATCCCCCCACCCCCTCCCCTCTAGAACCCTCAGTTTGTTTCTCAGAGTCCATCGCCTCTCATGGTTCATCTCCCCCTCCGATTTCCCCCCTTCCTTCTTCCCCTCCTGCTATCTTCTTCTCCTTCTTCTTCTTCTTAACATATGATTGTTATTTATGTGTCAACTTCACTAGTCCAAAGGTGCCCAGATATTTAATTAAATGTTATTCTGGGTATGGGTGAGTATGGGTAAGGGTGTTTCTGGATAAGATTAACAATTGAATCAGTAGGCTGAATAAAGCAGATTGCCTTTCACAATGTAGGAGGACATCATCCAATTCATTGAAAGCCTGAATAGGAAAAAAAGGCTGAAGAAGAGAGATTTTCCCTCTTTGGTTGATTGTCTTTGGGGTGGAATATCAGTTTTCTCCTGCCTTGGGACTCATGCTAGGAGTGGAATTTATACCAGCGACTGTCCTGGTTCTCTGGCTTACAGACTCAAAATGGAAATACACCACTCAACTGTCCTGTGCCTCCAGCTTGCTAACTTGCAAATCTTGGGACTTTTCATTCTCCATAACCACACAAGTCAATTCTATATAATAATCCCCCCCTCTGAAATATAAATAAATATATGTGAATATAATATACATATATATATAAATTATATATATATGTATATATATATATGTTATTTTTTGCCTGTTTCTCTGAAGAACCTAGATGAGTACAAAACTCTGAAAAACACATATTCTACATAAATAAGCATTAATGTAGATCTTTAAAATCCTTAAAAGTACTCCAGTGGTTCTTTTAGTATGTCTGTAATTTATGAAGATTGAGTGAAATTTTGAGTGCCGTTTTTCAGGAAAGACATTTAAAAGCTTGAATCAAGAAATTTTAGAGCCAGAAGCACTAAAAGGTTTATGGCAGCCCTCTTTCCCATATGTCACTCAAAACAAATATCAATAATAATTTGTAAAATAAACATAATATATCCAACTAAATTCTAATTATTTCCAAGATAATTATTTCAAAAAATGAAAAAATAAGCATATTAAATACCAAATACTTTCAAATTATCTCTATCTCCCACCCTTTTGATATTCCTGTTTTTCCTAGTACACTAAGCATATATGCTTAGTTTAACTCTAGGAAATTGTAGTAGACTGCAAAAATAGTTCTAATTTTTCTTTTTTTTTTTTAAAGATTTTATTTATTTATTCGTCAGAAAGGGGGAGATAGAGAGAGAGAGAACACACAAGCAGGGGGAGCGGCAGGCAGAGGGAGTGGCAGGCAGAGGGAGAAGCAGGCTCCCCCCCAGCAGGGAGCCCGTTGCGGGACTCGATCCCAGGACCCTGGGATCCTGACCTGAGCCAAAGGCAGACGCTTAACCAACTGAGCCACCGAGGCGTCCCTAGTTCTAATTTTTCTCTCTATATATCTACCACCTTTGAAAAGTGACATTGCAGCTCCTTCCATGAAGAGGTGGAGACTTTCCTACCCCATGAATCTGGGCTGACTTTTAACAAGTTTTGGTCAATAGAATATAGTAGAATGGCATGGATGCCAGTCCTGAGTTTGGGTCTCATCTGTTCTTGTACTGCTTCTCTTTCTCAGTGGCCTGTGCAAGTCTGAGCTAGCCTGCTAGGAAATGAAGACCATGTGGAAGAGAGGCCAGTTGCCCCAGCTGAGGCTTCCTAATCCTGTCTACTACTAGTAAATATTGAAACATGTGAGGAAGTACAGCCAATATCGTCAGAGCTGTTTACCGTACCCACAACTATCCAGGGATAGAAGAGTAAGTCCAGTTGAGACCAGAAGAACCGTATGACATATGGACTCATGAGGGATAAAAACTGTTTTGTTTCTTTTAAGCCACTGGGCATTGAGGTGGTTTGTTACATCGCAATGGCTGAGGGAGAAATCCAGCACGGGACATTATTAAGCAGGAGTATATACAGAGGAAGGTGATTAGCCTGTCAAGAGGGTCTGAAAATCAAGCTGGATGAGAATGGGTTGAAAGGATTAAGGACATTTAGCATAGAAAGCAAGGATTTTTGGGAGGGATAGGGTGGCTTCCCCAAAACAATTGGTGAACTGTTATGTAAGAGGGGATTATGTTTATCCAGAATAAATTTAGACGGCAAAAAGGGGCGCCTGGGTGGCTCAGTCATTGGGCGTCCGCCTTCGGCTCAGGTCGTGATCCCGGAGTCCTGAGATCGAGCCCCACATCGGGCTCCCTGCTCCACGGGAAGCCCGCTTCTCCCTCTCCCACTCCCCCTGCTCGTGGTCGCTTTCTCGCTGTGTCTCTCTCTGTCAAATAAATAAATAAAATCTTAAAAAAAAAAAGGAAGGCAAACAGTAAACACTGGCAGATATTAAGATGATGAAAGACATTGTAATAGAACAATATAAATTGTAGAACTTCCTCAGATTTATCTGGTGGGGATGGTGCCTTACAGTGCAGTTAGTTTTTGTCATTAGAACAGTTCATACAGAAATGTTCATACAGAAATGTTCATACAGAATGGATGACCTTTTCACAGGTTTGTTTCGGAAGGCAAATTTCCTCTTTGGCTTGAAGTTTTGACTAGGCAACATATAACATTACTTTAAGTCCAAATTTATATGTGTGGTAAGAATTTATACGTTTCTTTTCATTAAGTATGCTTTTCATAATTATCAATATTCAAAAATTGATATTGCTTAAATAGCAATAATAAAACTTTGATTTTCTATTCACTTTGATTTGAATTGATGATATCATAGCCATACTCCGAGTGGAATCATCTGAAAATCTATCCACCACCTTACCATCGATAGAGCTGTTAAAATGTGTTCTTAGGGCGCGTGGGTGGCTCAGTCAGTTAGGCAGCTGCCTTCGGCTCAGGTCATGATCCCAGGGTCCTGGGATTGAGTCCCGCATCGGGCTCCCTGCTCTGCAGGGAGCCTGCTTCTCCCTCTGCCTGCCTCTCTGCCTACTAGTGTTTCTATCTCTCTGTCAAATAAATAAATAAAAAATCTTTTAAAAAATGTGTCCTTGATTCCAAATAATTCACTTCAAACGAAACTGTTGGGTTACAACCAATTTTGAAAGTGAAGACAAAAAATTCACACAGAAGTGATATAAGAAATTTATTTCTGTTCCTTTGTTCAACAAATATCTGATTTCCTGTGATTTGCTAGACACTGATTTAAGCACTGGGGATATGTTAATAAACAAGTGAAGGCATTACCTTAAGGAAGGTTCTCTTCTAGTAAAGAAGGAAAACAATAAACAATTAGGAATTCCATTTTTTGTGTTTTGGTTCACAACCCTATCAGGAGCTTAGCAGATATACTTGAAACTGGCCCTCATACTCAGAGGGCAGGGAGAGACCAAAGAAAGGAGCAGGCCACTCTAGACTCGGAAGTGGCAGTTTTAATAAGCAAAGGGAACTTACGTACAAGGCTTATCGTGGGTGGCAGCAAGACAAATGGACCCCCGCACCACTTGCCAAATCTTAAAAATTTAAATAAGGGCCCTCATGGGCTCAGTCACATATATCATACAGGGGTTCTCGACACCACATACTTGTCTCAAGGT
Source organism: Eumetopias jubatus (assembly GCF_037043125.1). Classification (NCBI taxonomy): domain Eukaryota; kingdom Metazoa; phylum Chordata; class Mammalia; order Carnivora; family Otariidae; genus Eumetopias; species Eumetopias jubatus. The sequence continues at coordinate 117,556,508 of NW_028274808.1, read as the reverse complement.
TCTATCCTTGGAGCCGCATCTGGGAGCAGGAAAGGCTAGTGGGACCATATTCCAAAGACAGGCAAGGGAATGAGGATGCCAGGGCCCACTCAGCTCACAGGGCATTTGGCAATCAGGTCTTCTCCATTAATGTTGCCCAACGCTAGGAGTTAGCCATAGTGCTAAGAAGAAAAACTAAGCATGGTAAGGAGACATAAATTAGCGGATGAGGCAGTATTTTGGGAAAATGATCAGAGAAGTCCTCAGTGGGGAGGTGATATTTGAGCACAGGCCTGACTGAAGCTGGGAACAAACCTAGTAAACAAGGGGAATAATTTACCAAACAGATGGAAAAGGTGGGGAAGAAGTTTTGCTAGGCATAGTCAATGAAAAGCAAGAAAGGCTACATGCTAAAATGAGGTGAGGCAAAGGAGAGAGGCAGGAAGAAATTAGAGCAGTAGACAGTGGCTAGGTAATGTGAAGCATCATAGGTCATGATTAGAATTTGGTATTTTATTTGGAGTGTGATGTAAAGCCATTGGAAGGTTGAAACTAGGCACTTGGCAGGATATGTTGGGTTGGCAGGATATGTGTTCTATTTTGTGTGGTTCACTCTTGCTTTTGGGGGAACATAAAGCTACGGCGGGGTTGAGTTAGGGGCAGAGCTCGTTGGTCCTTGACCCAACTGTTTTCATATCCACTTTTTCCTTTCTCAAGTTCTGCCTTGGTACTGTATTTTCTGGGCTTTTTTATGAGACGGCTGGGCGAGACACTGACAAGTGGAGGGAAGAGAGAAGCCAGGTCATTTTTTTCAATCTTCTTTCTCTCTGCCTCATCACTGACTATAAGCTGAGTGAATTATGGTGGTTCTGCTTTCCCTGGCATCAGTAGTGAGTATACTTTTGTGCTCTGGCTATGCCTCCTATTTTTTTCCTCAACCAACAAGAAGCTATAACTTTATTAATGATAGAAACACTATACAAATTTCAAACCCAGCTTCAGTTATTCTTTTGAAACACCAAAAATGGTCCTTGTTTTCAGATGGTTACATTGTTAATTCCATAATAGCATTTACAATACATTACTGTTGTTCTTCAGGAATGGACTGCCTTTTCTTTTGACACATTAGCTTGTGACATGACCCATTCTGTGTCCCTAACCTCCACACCTGTTTCATCAACCTCTTCCTCTTCACTCTCCTCTTGTACAGTTGGAGTCTGTGTGTTTTCTTGAATGTTTGAGACAGCTTCACCTTGAACTTTGAATTCCTCAGTAGTTGCTAGTTGTGCTTGCTGAGATAAATCCTTGATCTTGGCTTCCCCCAAAACTATGTAGGTATCTGAAGCTGGGCTCTTGTAGACATCTGGTTTTGTGATGACAAAGAAGATATTCTTAGATTTCCAGATAGTGACTCTCTTAACCCTTATCACCTGTCAAAGATCCAGTTTGGACACAGCCTTCTGTGCCTTCTTTTCACTTCGGCTCTGTTTTGCTTTACTGACCGGTTCTTCATTGATTTCAGCTGTGGCTGCCAGCTGGGCTTATTGTGTGGTCGCCTGTGTGGAATCCTGTTCCTCGAGCTCTGGTACTGATTCATCACTGTCGGATTCTGTTCCAGACCCTGTCTCAGGCTGAGGCCCTGGAACTCCTGCTCCGTAGCAGGGACTGTTTCTGTGGCTTCACCAGGCATTTTGTGAGGGGAACGCAGAACCAAGATGGTGGCAGAAAGACAGCGAGCCATGCATGCCTCTTCTTTCTAAACCTCAGCCTGTGGGTGGGGAATTCTCCAAGGTGATTTGTTTATCTAGTTGGACCCTGACCTGACTGAAACAAGAAAGCTGAAGCAGGAATACTGTCATGAGACCATTCCAGTAATCTAGGCAAGAGAAGAACAAGTCAAACAAATTCTTATAACAGCATGGACAAGGTGAAAAATGATGAAATTCGGTATCTCTTTTGAAGGTAAAACTCACATAGTTTTGTGATACAACAAATGAAAAGAAATATAATGTCTTCAATGTTCAGTTTGTAAAACTAGGTAAAGGTGGTACTGTTGGTAGGTATGGAGAAGATTGAGGAAGGAAGTGATCAGGAGGGGAGGGCATATAAATTAAGAGTTCTGTTTGGTAAAAAGTTGACATTGACATAGCTATTTGAGATCTACAGGGGATCAAGTAGAAAGTTAAGTATATGAGCCCAGAGTTTAGGAAAGCACTTCAGTTTAGAGAACTGTTGGGTGGGTGGGTAGGATTATTGGTATAATAAAGTCACGCAATTTGAAAAGATTACTTAGGAACTGGCTATGCTTAGAGAAAAATCCATAGCTGAGGACAAAGCCCTAATGCACTCCAGCATTTAGAAATTGGAGGGAGAAAAGAAACCATCCTAGGAGACTGAAAAGACACAACTAGTAAAGCAGAAGGAAAAAAGACAAAAGTAGTATTCCTGGAAGCCAAGCGGAGAAAGCTTTTCAAGATGTCATGTCCAGTGGATAAAATGTTTCCTGTGTCTACTACATCCTTCCTCCTTCCCCCCTCCTCCATCTCCCTCCTTCTCTCTGTCCACTTTTCCCTTCTTTCTTTCATTGCTTTATTCAGTTGTTTAACCAATATATATCGACAGCTTGCTGGATGTACTGGGCTTGTTAATTCAGAACTCAGATACAGGAGGCTCTGAATAAGAATTGTTAATAGTAGTCTTGTGGACAAGAGTCAATTTTTTTCAGACTGTTCCTTTAAACAAAGAATCAGAATTTATTTTTAGAAATCAAGGCATCGGTTAACCTGGAAAACAAAGCCATTATTCTACGTCTTCGGAAAAGAATGAGATTTTTATCTTGCTTCACACTTTATATGCACTTACTCATACAAATAATATGTATATATGCATAAATATTTTACATTCGATTCTATCATATTTATTCACAGCATCTTGCAATGGAAAAATTTTTAAAAAGTTTCTTGTGTATCTATTCTATAATTTTATTTTTCTGCTTGGAAATAGCAAATGCAATAGAATTTTCTCTAGAGCACCTCATTTCTCTGTGACAATCCAAGGGTTAAATTAAAGGAGAAGTCAGATTCTTGTCCTTGGCTCAGAGAAAAGCTAAACCGTAGCCTTCATTTATTTCCTTCAGATTCTGTTCTGCTCTTTTCTCTTTTAGGGCTGAGCATGTAGCCTTCATTTTTCTCATCCCCAGCCAAGATGCACCTCTACAGTGGGGAGATATCCAGAATATGGGTTGGATCTAATTCTTAAAATCAAAGATAGATACGTTCCAAGGTTAAATTTGGAAAGCTCAGGAAATCCTAAGTGCAAACACCACCTTTCAATCACCTGCAAATCATTTCCTGCTCCCTTGTCTCTGAAAGGCAGGATTGCAGCCTCACTGTAATTTTTCTTTCTAAATTAAGCAGCGCATTTCAGGTGTCTGAGAAGCAGCTGAGTGAGGCAAGGGATTTTAGAACTGGATTCCATTCAAATTTGCTACTGGTTTATTTTATCATTACATTTCCACAAATGGGGGTGAGAATTTTAGAATTTAGCTGAGGTCATTAGAGGAACAAAGTATGGCAGCAAAATAGGCCTTGATGTTTTAGAGTTAAAAATAGAAAATTAAGAAAAAAATATGCTATTAAAATTCTACACTCTTAATTCCTTTTTTCCTCAGTATAATTATGAACTGCATGTGACAAATAAGATACATTAAGCAGACTGAACCCGGTAAAATAATTGTATTTAACTGCAGAACCTAACTAGGGAACTTTTTGTCTTAGACCTTATTCAAACCATTAAGAGCTTATGTTTATATGTTTGTACCCTTTAGTAACTAGGACTGGGATTTAAATGTAGCAGAAAAGATAAGAACCAGGTCCCACTGTTAATTTACTGTTAGCTCATGAGAACAGCCAAGCCTCTTGAATAAAATACGAAATACAAATTTTAGACTCTTAATAACATTAAGTTCTATTGTGACTAAATTTATTTCTGAAGTATGTGTGCCCAGAGTGTACCTAGAGAAATTCAATCGACAGAAGGTTTCAGTGACTTCAGATAAAAATGGTTATATTTTGTTAGGTTAAAAAATACTCAGGGGCGCCTGGGTGGCTCAGTTGGTTAAGCGACTGCCTTCGGCTCAGGTCATGATCCTGGAGTCCCGGGATCAAGTCCCGCATCGGGCTCCCTGCTCAGCAGGGAGTCTGCTGCTCCCTCTGACCTTCCCCCCTCTCATGTATCAATATCCTTGATGAGTATAGATGTAAAAATTTGCAACAAAATAATAACAACCTAATTCAACAGAATATTAAAAAGATCATACACCAATACTAAGTGGGATTTGTCCCTTAGATGCAAGGATGGTTCAATATATGAAAATTAATTAATGTTATACACCACATTGACAGAATAGAGGATAACAATTACCTGGTCAAGTCAAAAGATGAAGAAAAAGGGTTTGATAAAATTCCTCATTCCTTCATGATAAAATCTCTGAACAATGAGAAATAGAAGGATAGTACCTCAGCATAGTAAAGGTCATCAATGACAGGCCCACAGCAAAAATCTTTCTCAATAGTGAAAAAGTGAAAGCCTTTCCTCTAACATAAGAAATAAGGTAAGGATGCCCACTCTCACCACTTGTACTCAACATAGTACTGGAAATCCTAGCCAGAGCCATTATGTAAGAAAAATAAATAAAAATCATCCAAATCAGAAAGAATTAAAATAGTCCCTCTTTGCAGATGACATGATTTTATATATAAAGAACTCTTCAGAGTCCATAAAAGAATTAAAGCTAGTAAACCAATTCAGTAAAATTGCAGGATACAACATCAAGATGCAAAATTCAGTTGTGTTTCTATACAATAACAGCAAATTATCTGACAAGGAAATTAGAAAAAAAAAGTCCCATTTATAATGGCATTAAAAAGAATAAAATACTTAAGAATAAACTCAACTAAGTTGGTGAAAGACTTGTATACTAAACATTACAAAACATTAATGAAAGAAATTGAAGAAACAAATATATGGAAAGGCATGCCATGTTCATGGATTGACAGCCTTAATATTGTTAAAATGTCCACACTGCTCAGAGCAATCTATAGACTCAATGCTATTCCCATGAAAATCGTAAGAGGTTTAATTTTTTCAAAAATAGAGGGACACCTGGGTGCTTCAGTCAGTTAAATATCTGATTTGATTTCGGCACAGGTCATGATCTCAGGGTTCTGAGACTGAGCCCCATGTCGGGTTCCATGTTGGGCATGGAGCCTGCTTAAGATTCTCTCTCCCTCTGCCCCTTGACTCCCTCTCTAAAAAAAAAAAAAAAAAAAAAAAAAAGACAACTTTTACAATTCACAAGGAACCACAAAAGGCCACAAATAGCCAAAGCAATCCTGAGATAGAAGAACAAAGCTGGAAGCAATGCATCTCCTGATTTCAGAATATATTACAAGAGTATAGTAATGAAAACAGTGTGGTACTGACATAAAGACTGACATAGACAAATGGAACAGAATAAACAGCCCAGAAGTAAAGCCATGCATATGCAGGCAACTGATCTTCAACAAGGGTCCAAGAATATACAATGCGGAGCTTTTCAACAAATGGTGTTAGGAAAACTGGATATCCACATGCAAATAATGAAATTGGACCCTTATCTTACACCACACACAAATCAACTGAAAATCAATTGAAGATTTAAATATAAGACCTGGAACTGTAAAACTCCAAGAAAGAAACTAAGTGAAAACCTTCATGACATTGATCTTGGTGACAATTTCATGGGTATGACACCATAAGCATGGCAACAAAACCAAAATAAGCAAGTGGGCCTACATCAAACTAAAAAGCTTCTGCACAGCGGAATCAACAAAACGAAAAGGTAACCTATAAAATGGGAGAAAATATTTGCAAACCAAAGGGTTAATTTAGAAAATACATAAGGAACTCATACAATGGAATAGTAAAATAACAAATAGCCTGATTAAAAAAATGGACTAAGAGCTTAGACATTTCTCCAAAGAAGATACACAAATGAACAACAGACTTATGAAAAAATTCTCAACATCACCAATTATCAGAGAAATGCTAATCAAATTAGAATGAGCTATTACCTCACACTTGTTAAGGTGGCTTTTATGGAAAAAAAAAAAACAGTTGTTAGTGAGGATATGGAGAAATTAGAACCCTTTTTAAAATTTTTTATTAATTAATTTATTATTTTTTTTTAGAGAGGGAGAGAGGGAAGAGAGGCAGAGGGAGAGGGAAAGAGAATTTTTTTAAAGATTTATTTATTTTATTTTTTAAAAAAAGATTTATTTATTTTTTTGTTTTAGAGAGAGAGAGAGCAAGTGAGTTGGAGGGGCAGAAGGAGAGGAATAGAGATTGTCAAGCAGACTCTGCACCGAGCAAGGAGCCAGACCCAGGGCTCCATCTCACCACCCCAGAGTCATGATCTGAGCCAAAATCATGAGTGGGATGCTTAACTGACTGAGCATTTTTTAAAAATTTTTATTTTTTATTTGTTATTTTTTTATTTTTGAGAGAGAGAGAGAGAGAGAGAGAGTATGTGCACATGCATGCATGAGCAGAAGGGAGAGGGGCAGAGGGAGAGAGAATCTTAAGCAGGCTCCATGCCCAGGGCAGCCCAAAGCAGGGCTCCATCTTACAACCCTGAGATCGTTACCTGAGCCAAAATCAAGAGTCTGTTGCTTACATGACTGAGGGACCCATGTGCCCCTAGTAATTAGAACTCTTATACATTGTTGGTGGAAATGCCAAATGTGCAGCTGCTATGGAAAACAGTATGAAGTTTTCTAAAAATTTTTTAGAAACTACCATATGATCCAACAATCCCATTTCTGGATTAGCCTAAAGAATTGAAGTCAGGATCTCTTGGAGATGTGAGCAGTCCCATGTTCATGATAGCACTACGCACACTAGTGAAAATGTGAAAACAACCTAAATATCCATCAATAGATGAATAGAGAAAGAAATGTTACACACATATAATGGAATACAATTTGGATTTAAGAGTTAAATTCTGTAATATGTGACAACATGGAAGAATCTTGGAGATATTATGTAAAGTGAAGTAAGTCAGTCACAGAAATATAAATACCACATGATACAATTTCACTTATATAAGATAACTATGATAGTCAAATTCATGGAATTAGAGTGTAATGGTGGTTGCTAGCAGTTAGGGGAGGGAGAAGTGTGTAGTTATTAATCAATGGGCGTGAAGTTTCAGTTAAGCAAGATAAAGATGATTAGCTACATAATAAATTTATGTATATTAAATACATGTTATGTATATAATAAGATAATATTTAAAATATAATTGGATGTACATTAAGCCCCTGAGACATATTATGTAACACTGAACCTATAGTCAATGACAATGTATTATACACTTAAAATTTAAGAGGGTAGATCTCATGTAAAGTGTTCATACCACAATAAAATAGTTTTTTAAGTGAAAGATAAAAACACATTGCATGCATACAAAATATGCCAGATATTTTTCTATGTGCTTGTACACATATAATCTCTTTTTTTTCAAAGATTTTATTTATTTATTTGAGAGAGAGAGAATGAGAGATAGCACAAGAGGGAAGAGGGTCAGAGGGAGAAGCAGACTCCCCGCTGAGCAGGGAGCCCAATGTGGGACTCGATTCCGGGACTCCAGGATCATGACCCGAGCCGAAGGCAGTCGCCCAACCAATTGAGCCACCCAGGCACCCACACATATAATCTCTTTAAAAATTAAATTTTCTTAACAAGAAGCAAGTGATACAAATTAATAACAAAGCATCAAAAAAAAAAAAAAGACTTCAAGCACTGATTCTACCAGCTAAGATAAGACATAAGCAAGACATTTAATCTTTTTAAGATTTAGTTTGTCTATCTGCAAACCAGGGTAAATAATTTCTGTCTTAAATCTTTTGGGAAAATACCAAAATGAACAAACAAACAGACAAACAAAAAACCTGGTTGGGGCTGGCAAGTAGTGGAATCCCAGGTTTCCATTGATGTCAAAACTTAAGTATCAGTATGATTAAATGTACTGAAATTTTCTAAACTTTCAGAAGAAAATCCAGAATTCTCTACATTTATTATTTTATAATTGGTCTTATATAACCCAGTTCACCTACCGTGGAGTATATGCTCCATTTGGATTAGCTGAGCTCAAGATTTAGAAATAGATAAACAGCCTGATGATATAATTGTGCCTCCCTTCCTCCAATTCCACCCCCTGTGGTGCGGGCAGGTGTCCCACCCAGACTGTCATCACTGATGCATAGTCAGGTTCACTTCCTAATTTTTTTTTTTTTTAACCATTTTCTTAATGAAACACAACTGGGATGATTGCTTAGGTTACCTGAGTTGTCAACATTGCCATTACCTCCTATGGATGTTTCTCATGTTTTCTTCTTTCCTTCATTTCTACCTTCTTCTCAAACCCTCCTTTTTATCCTTTTAATTCAGGGCTGAAGTTATAATAATTCTCAGATCTTAATGTCTCTTTTATTTCCTCTTTTGGAAGCTGGCAGGTTCACACAATAGCTGGATCTTTCATGCTGAATGAGAAATTCTAAGGATAAACTGAACTTTTTTTTTTTTAAATATTCGATGGCATGTGGACTCAGCGGGTGGGGTGTTTGGTTGTTCAGTTATTCAATATTGTTATTACTGTAGATGGTACTTATAACATGTTTGAGGTCTTATAGCCTTGCCATTAAGACAGATGGTCTGGATTTGCATTCTCCTTTAGTCCTGATTGTGTGATACTGAGTAACTTATTTAACTTTCTAAATGTCAGCTTTCTCATCTATAAAGCCAGAATTGTTGTGAGGGTTAAAACTAATTTACTACACCCATCCTTGCATTATTTTTCCATAGTATTTGTCTAAATCACTGTACATTTTTTAAAAAGATTTTCTTTATTTATTTGAGAGAGCGAGAGAAATCACAGAGGGAGAGCCAGAGGGAGAAACAGATTGCCCTCTGAGCGCGGAGCCCGATGGGGCTCACTCCTAGGACTATGAGATCATGACCTGAGCCAAAGGCAGACACTTAACTGACTGAGCCACCCAGGCGGCCCCAAATCATTGTATATTCTTATTTTGAGTATTTACTGTCTTCATTTAATATTTTGTAGGCATAGATATTTTTGTTGGTTTATCACTGTAGTATGGAGTCTAGTACTGTGCCTAGTATGTAGAAGGAACTTAATAAAAGAGTTATGAATGAATGAAAAATGAAATATGATTAATGTGATTTTTACTACATGAATACAGACTATTATAATTAACACAAAGATTACTAACAATCCTTCCAGAATCTTGTAAGGAGGTAATGTTATCATTCCCCTGTTAGTCATAAGGAAACTGAGGCTCAGAGAGCTCACACAGCACAAACTGGTGGGATAAGGGCTCATTCCACCCCCTCTAAGGTTCAGAACCCCATATCAAAGGTTTTTTTTTTTTAAGATTTTACTTATTTATTTGACAGAGAGAGACACAGCGAGAGAGGGAACACAAGCAGGGGGCGTGGGAGAGGGAGAAGCAGGCTTCCCGTGGAGCAGGGAGCCCGATGCGGGACTCGATCCCAGGACCCCGGGATCATGACCTGAGCCGAAGGCAGAAGCTTAACGACTGAGCCCCCCAGGCGTCCCTCGAAGGTTTTTAATTTTGTAAGAACCATCAGTAAAAGGATTCTTGGATCAACTTCCTGAGAGACAGAGCCTGGGACAAGTGTTTTGGCGCTAGCATTCTTGGAGTGCCCTCAGGAGATACCCGTAAGAAAATAAACAGAAGCAGGATAACGGAGGGCAAAAAGCTAAGCAAAAATATAGTATTTACGAAAGTCAGGACTGAGCCTGACCTCGTGGGGAACTCTGGAGTATAAAAGGCACCACAGAGTTGTCATGCCTTGAAGTTAAGTGGGTTGGGGCTGCAATTTTGCATCCCCGTATCAGCTAGTCAGTGGCTGAATCTTGTCCTCCTCTTTAGAGGGTGCCGAAGGTCTCAGGCATATTCTAGTGAGGCAGTTTCTGCCAGTGAAGAACCATTCTCTGGAGAAAGGTGCAATTGTACCTAATAGTAGTCGGCATTAACAGCGATAGGTGATAAATGCATCGGTCCAGTAAGAGGAATCTGGGCAAAGCACCAGCAGCCTCTCTCAAGGGGAAATCTTAATTGTTCTGCTGTCTCCCATGTGTTCATTTCACTCCAGCAGCTTACGTCCACATTTCCTGAGCCTGTATCAGCCTAAGATCAACCTATGTATCTGCTTTTCATTTCGAGCAATAGTGAATTTAATAAAGGAAGCAAGGGGGAAATTAAGGAAGCATTGTACCAGTAGCCACTTTTTTATCAACAGGAATATTTTATGGTTGGTCCTACTTGACCTTGATGCCACAGTCACCAGTCACATGCCTTTCCACTATTATTGGTCAGATAACTGACAGCAGAATTATACCATGTTTACTGGTTTTGCCTCCAATCTGTTTTGCTCTATGGAAGTACACTTGGGGCTGCCATTGCGTATTCAATGAATGTTTACCCTGCCTTTTGGGATTCTGCCTAGAACTTACCTACTTATACTTACATCTTCTTTGGATTGTTTCCTCTGTTAGGAATTCCTCTTTCCCTGTGCACAATTACATAACACGTTTAGTCTCTGAGGCATTATTCCATCCTTTGGCTCTGCCTGACTCTAAGCCAAGCTCCCCACATCCTGTAACCAGTGACCTCCAGGGATGACATCATCTTTTTTTTTTTTTTTTCCCCAGAAGCCCAATCACAGTGGCCTCCTTGTGGAGAGGGCACTAATTTATAATTGCAAATATCTATAAAATATTTTGAACTGCAGAGCATTTAATTATACAGAGAAGGTTAATGCTAGAATTTTAAACCCCTGAGGACGCTTTATTTGCCCATTGCAAACCCCATAAATGTCAATAAGACCACGATCTGCAAATTAGAAAGTGAGAAACCACTTCTCGAGACAGCTGAGGTTTGGGTGAACCACAGGGAAATTCCTTTACCTGGAAGCCAAATAATCATGGTAAAAGGGCAAGGAAGTCTGGTGAGCACTATTCTAAATCATTAAGAGCTAGGGGACCATAGATTTCATAAAAATGAATCTCTTCTTTTCTAACATCTTACACTGAGGACATTGGTGTTACTTACATTTAAAAATAGTTGTTTAATGGTTCACATATGTAAACCTGCATTTGGATTTCCTGATAAAGAATAGTAACAATAACAACAGCAACAAAAAATAATTGATAATAATAATAATAATAGAGGCTGCCACCGCTGCCAGATGTGAATCTTGTCTTGGAATAATTTTCCAAAAAATATAAAACAAAAAACTGGGCAACAACAACAATGAATAGTAGTAGTAATAATACTGATAGAAGAGGAAGAAGAAAATAATAATGAACCATAAATCTCCCAGTCTTGTCTTCTCCCAGCTCAACTTCTCTGTTGGGCTCTGGGAGGCTAGGAGTTGCTAATGCACTTCTACACGGGGAGAGCCTATCCCATGTCAGGCGTGTGCTAAATGCTGAGGACACTCATGCAAAAAATTCATGAGACATTTTTCTTATAATTATTGGGCTTAGAGTTTAGGAAAGGGAAGTGAAACATGTGAAAAATTAGCCATTATAAAATGTTACATTTGTTATATTGCCCCCCACAGAGGGAGAAGAAGCATGAAGACAAGCATTCTATGTGTGTCAAAGTGAAGAATGTTTTCATGGAGGAGGCAATTTGAGGTGAATCTTGAAAAACCTTTCTCACTGTCCTCTCAGCTTTTGATTTTGTAAAGCAATGAAGGATTGTTACTGTTACCTTTCTCTGTTGATTTGTAGAAGCAGAAATGTAAAATAAGTTATCTAGCTCTAGAGGTAAAGAAAAAGGTAATATAGGACACTGGGTAAATATGGAGGGGTGGTGATGTTTGAGGGGATGAACCACAACACAGAGGCTTTGAGAAAAGAGATCCTTGTCAGAGAAGGCATCGGAATGCTCCCCTTCCCTGAAGTGGCAGGATTACCGCCTGAACCAGATACGATGGAAGTTATTATTCCTGAAAACACAAGTACAATTAGGACACAAAAAAGAATCACAATATTGCTAAGTATTTTACCTTTCGAAGTTGTTAAAAAATGTATTATTAGGCATAATGCATACTGGAAACCAACGCATTACAGCTTGAGAATAGTATGGGCTTTTTTGAAAGCTGAATTAGCACTTTCATTAGACAAAGTCCCCTGTGTTCATGGAGTTTACTATCTAGTAAGGGAGACACAATTAAAAGTTATACAAACATACACTCACACAGATATATACCTAAATGAGTTGTTTTTTGACATACGACTTATGCTTTAACTCGTCAAGATCATCTTAATAGAGATTCTACCACATGCTGGAACTGCTAGATTCTATGGGGAATAGAAGAATGAATCCGCAAGAGATTCAACTCTTCAGGAAATGTCAATCCAAGTTGGAGGAATAGGGCATAAAAAGAATGATAACTCAAACTGTAGAAAGGGTCAGTGCCATAAGAATATAGATTATACTACAGGATTCCTGAGGAAAGAGAGACTACATGTTAGTAAGAGAAATAAGGACATTCTGATGGAGAAATTGGCCAAGTCTCTAAACCTCGAATAAAAGTTCATGGTTGGAATGTGTGCACAAGGGCATTCCGATACAGGGGAAGAGTGAAGAAGGCAGTGTATCAGTTTGCTAGGGCTGCTGTAACAAAGTTCTATGCAGACTGTTGTGCGGGAGAGCGGTGAAACCACATTGACCTTCCCACAGTTCCGGATGCCAGAATTCTGAGATCGCCGTGTTGGCAGGGTTGGTTCTCTCTGAGATCAGGGAGGGAGAGATCTGTTCCAGGGCTCTCTTCTTGGCATGTGGATGGTTGTCTTCCTGCGTTTTCACATTGTCTTCCCTTTCTACATGTCTATGTTCAAATTTCCTCTACTTAAAAGATTGCCAGTTATATGGGGTTAGGGCCCACCTTAATGACCTCATCTTAATTGTCTCCGTAAAGACCCTATCTAAATGTTATCACATTTTGAGGTAATGAGGTCAGGATTTCAACATATGAAATTTTGGGGAGACATAATTCAGCCTATAACAAGGACCGAGGCAAAGAATTGTGGGATATATAAAGAGAATGGTGAATTTTAGTTTGACTAAAATACTGTTACACAAACTAACATAGAAATCGAGCTGGACAAAAGACTGAAACCAGATGGCATAGAGCTTGAATTTCAAGCTAGAGAGTTTGGACTTTGTTCCTCCAGCAGTAGAGAACCAGAAATGAATTTGAGCAGGGGAGTAGCATAATAACTACAAAATTATTGCCTGCTTACAGTGTGCCAGACACCATGCTAAGTGTTTTACCTACTGATCTCATTTTATCAGCATCTCATTTTAATCTTTGCAATAATACCTTTAACTCGGTTTTATTAGTCTTGTTTTACAGAGTAGTAAACTAAGCTTAAAAAAAGTTATTATAGTTTATGAATATTAGAGCAGAGAATCCAATTTAAGTCTTCATAATCTGGCATCACATCCAGTGTATCCTAATCTCAGACACTGTAGTTTTCATCTCTAAAATTTCAATTTAACTTTCTTTATGTATCATCAATGGCTCTGCTTCAATTTTGAACATACGGGATATAGTTATAATCACTTTTTTATGTCCTTGTCTGATAATTCTCATGTCTATGTTAGTTCTGGGTCAGTTTTAAGCAGTTGATTTTTCTCCTTATCCTGGCTCCTATTTTGCTGTTTCTTTAAAATGCCTGCTAATCTTTGATGGGATAACCAGGCATTGCAACTTTTACCTTGTAGGGTTCTGGATATATTGTTATAAATACTCTTGATATTTGTTCTGGGATTATAAATTACTTAGAAATGGTTTGATCCTTTTGGGGTCTTGTTTTTAAGATCTACTAGATGAGAGTAGAGCCAGGCTCAGGCCAGGCCTAATGTTCCCCATTTCTGAGGCAAGATTTTCTCTATATTCTACCCCATATACCTAGAGATTTTCCAATCTGGCTGACGGCGACAGACACTATTCTCCCTGGGTGCAAGCTGGCTACCATTACCTCTAGTCCTTTCTAGTGGTTCTTTCCCGGGCTTCAGGTAGTTTCCTCAGATGTACGTGCTGACTACTCAAGGGGCCTCTCTGCAGATCTCTGGATTCCCGTCTCTGTACAGACCTCTTTGCTCCAGTACTCTGTCCTGCATTAGACTCTCAGGTCCCTCTCAATTCAGGTATGCTCTGGACTCCACCTCAGCTCCTCCTCCTCATGCCATAGCCTGGAAACTCTCCAAGGCGTTAAGCTGGGACACCTGTAGGTGTCACCTCATTTGCTTCTCATTTCCCAGGAATCACCGTCCCTCATTTTCAAATGTCTAGTGTTTGCCAAGTATTGTGTGTTTGTTTTATGTGGATTTTTCTGTTTCAGATGGAAAGATAGATTGGATCCCTTTCATTTAATCTTGGGCTGAAGCAAACGCCAACCCAGGAGTTTTATATTTTAAAACTTAGTTTTCCACATAAATTTTAGGATGGAGGGTAGAAAAGTAAGATGGGTAGCAGAGTCCTAAAATTAAAACATAAAGACAAATCACCAAGATAAATATGGTATTAACCGTATTAGTGTGACTAAGCGTGGAGCAAGTAAGGAAGACAGACTTACATGGTCTTTGCTCCCAGGAGGAGGAGGTGAATAAAATAATGCCTCATTACTATTGCTGCTGAACAGCAAGACTTCTAGGACACTGGGAATCGCACTCTGCTCTAGCACTAGTCTTCCAAAGAGGAATCCTTCTTTCCTTTCTTTTTTCTTCCTTTCCCTCCCTATCTGAGCCCAGGTTGGCCTGACAGCCATGCTGTCCTTATCTTTTCCCTCTTCCTTGTAGTGAAAACACCACTGTAAGTGGACAAGGCATCTGATATGATTTTAGTTGCTATTTAATGACATTTTCATATCCTCACCTTCCTATTGCTAATGTGCTAAAATCAATTTCAATATCCCTTCAGTATCTACTTAGAAGCCCACTTGTGAATATGATCCTCATTAAGAAAGACACCATAGAAACTTGGTGGACATTTCTTCAATATCCCAGAAGAGTGGACTTCACGGACACAGTCCTGAAGAATAATGTGTAAATCGTGTTTTAAAAATTGAATTATATTTTAAATATATTAGTGGATCTTGGTTTTTTAAAATATAATTTTAATGTTTGTACATAATGGTTACATCTGAGTTTACGCTGAGGAAATATAGCATTTTTTTAATTTAGTATTTCTGGTCTCCGTATACCCTTGCCCTCAGATCAGTAGGTTTTCTATAATTCTTATTAGTAATTTTCATAATAAAGATTAGACACAGCTAGATAAACTACATACCTACCTCACTATTTGTTATAATTTAGAAATCCTCTAATGGGAGGGATTATTTGAATTGTAATTAACATTGAAGACTGAACCTTATTTTATTTTTCACTTGAATGAAGTTAAATTGAACGAGAACTACATCTTGCTCAATCACATAATTATAATTTCTGATAACACTTCACATATGAATCATGTAAACACAGAAAAGTATCAAGTTGATAGCTTAAATATCTGAAATCTGGGGAACACATTTTATTGCATTTTGTGGGGATTTTTATTTCCCTACTCCTAATACACTAAAGGCAGGATTAATTAAATTCCAATGTATATAGTTAATAATATGTAATTGACAGATATTGACAGAAATAACATATTAGATATTTGCTTTCTATATTTGATGTTGATTATATTAATAGATAGGATAGATCTGACATATATCAATGTTTGAATGATTAAAATGAAAATTCTTTAACTTTACACAACTTTGCAATAATGCTTCAATTTCCTTCCGCCATTTGATTTTAGTGTGTTCTGCTCAATTAAGAGAATATTTTGGAAGCCTTTGAGGTACTCTTTTATTAATGTATGCCTTTTAAGTATGAAAAATTTTTATGTCTTATTTTAGTGTATAAACAATACTTGAAATTGCCCAACACAAATCTTATTCACACACATGATACTGAAAGTGAAGAAATTGTTTTTTTGCCTGTTATTTCTGGAGTCTAGGTTAATTGTTATATATTGACAAAATAAAAGCTGCACAATTTGTCTCATTCTTTTATTGTCATGATTTTTAAATGTTACGCCACAGACAAAGATGTGTGTGAAGAAAGTAATCTTGTATGGATGCCACTAAATAGAAAATAAAGCAAACGTACTCTACTTGCTTATGTTTTTACTCCCGGCCTGCCTGTCTTCCCTGTCCTTCTTGAAAATGAATGATCGAATAGAATGACCTGCACGTAGAGTCCATTTCTCTTTGTGCCTTGTTCAATGTGAAGATCCTACAGCCTGAAGCAATATCTCCTTTAGAAAACAGGGAATTATTTAGAGAGTGCATCCATCCTGTGATTGCAAGGGAGGATTTCAGGGTTTTGTAAAGGCAAAAATAATGCCTTCAAATCCACACTGATGTCTTTCAAAGTGCAAAGCTAAGTGGAAAAAAAAATTAAGCAGCCCACGACTTTTAGATTTTAGGCTGAAAGATGCTATATACGCTGAAATTTGCATTTTCATTGCCTACTTAATAGTCATCCAAACTAATAAAATAGACCACGTAGAAGAATAAAAAAGATAGATACGATTTTTATACTTACTAAATAATAGCTGAGATAGAAGAAAACTGCTAACATGTTAAGATTTTTATAACGTTACAATATTATGAATTCATAACAATTTAGTGAATAAAAACCATTTTTTTAATCATCAAATTCTCTTCTTCAGTTCATGCTTTCATTTCATTTAACACGATTCTTGAAATGCCCTTATCAAATTTTGGCATGGCTTTGGTGGTTCGTACTATTTCTTTAAGTGAAATGCAAGGTTTCCTAGGACCTAAATGAATAAAAACATTACAATGGCAAGACTAATTTGGGAGGTTTGTTTTAAACAGCATATGTGCTATGGATTTGAGGATCAGGTATGGGGTATGAGGATTACATTCACTCACAGCCTTGGTACAGCAGGTCGTCTATTCATTTTCATGGGCATGCAGAAAACCCAGCTAGGCCAACCAAAAGCAAGGGGCTTTAGCATAAAATTAGAGGGCTCTCTCTGAGGGGAAAAAAAAGGAAGCAGGAAAAAAAATAATGTTGGGAACAGGTAGAAGAGAAAAAGTCAAGAATTAAGGGGAAAATAACTCTTTCCAAAGAAATCATCCTCGAGATTAGTAATTTCTCTAAATACTAATGCTCTTGGAAATGAAAGTGCATAATAAATGATTCAAAGGACACAGGCACATATTTTAATATCAGGTAGGAAGAAAAAGGTAGAATCTTGAATGTGAAAAATATTTTTATTAAAAAAATATGGTTTGTCCACGAAGCAGGTTTCTTTAAGCTCTCAGAGTTCACTGCACATCCTCAGCAATTTAGTGGACTCTGCTGCAGAATCATCATAAATCAATGAGAGGATGTCTTGAGCCATGGGGAATTAGCTGGCTCGCTTATGTATGAGGCGATTCACGGCACTTCCATTCGGAAACCAGGAAACCTTTTATGAGTCCACATGCGCGCTTGTCTGAGACACACCTATGTCTAGGCAGGGATAGCTTTGGCTACATTATGTTAGTTTTCCCTGCATTTTTTTCTGCCTGACTGAAGGAAAAATTTTTCTGGCCAAATCCTTTCTCCTTTTGGGCAGCGACCCCTGATTTAATTCCTAGTTGTCTGGACCAGACTCGATGCTGTAAACTACAATTAATATTATCAGCTCCAGGACACACAAGAATTCAAATTTGACTGACTGGAAGGGAGTGGAGGAAATCTATTCTTGGAATCATAGATAAAATCAGAATTCTCTGATGGAATCCACCAGGGGGCAGCTCCCCGGTGGTAGGCTCACAGCATTTGCCTCGGAGCCTGCAGCCTGCCAAAAGTATTTCCACAGACTATGACTAACCCAGCCTTGTCACACGTCCATCTAACCATCAGAAATCCTGCCCCGCATTCTTGTTTTATGTAGCATCAAATATACTAGTGAAGGTTCTTTCAGGAAAGTAAACGTGGCTATTAGAGGAATTTTAGTATCAAGAAGCTGAAAAGACTGTTCTTAAAAGCCACACAAATGCGAAGCTATTAAATCAAAGCATAGAACCTCTTTCGTTGGATAATGTTTTTATTATTATTATTATTTCCTGGAAGGAACTGACATTATCCTGCAAATGAAGAGCTTCAAAGGGGAAAAAAAAAAAAAAAGAACATGTTACAATCCAAATAAAAAAAACCTGAAAAAGGACACTTTTTAAATAACAATTATCATAAAGAGAGCAGTGGATCTTTCAATGTCACTAAATCACATTCAACAGTGGCTAATATTTAACAGATTTTACTGGGATCATACACTAAAAGTGAAAGGATAGTGAGAAGGCTTGCACACCAGAACATCATAGGAAATCAGAAAGTCAAAGCAGAAGCAAAGCAAATTGTTCTATATCAAATGCATTAGCAATACCTCCCATACTTACACTATGGCTTATTTACTTTATGATAATAAACCATTTTACAATGTTCCATCCTAATGATATTGCCACATCTGATGTAGAATGGCATTGAATAAAACTTGCTTTTGCATACACTTGTGTGTCTTTAGAAGACTCTGACAATACACTATTAGTCAAGTCTACAATACCTGTGCTGTCAAAAGTTCTCATTTTTAAAATGTACAAAATCGTGGCAAAAACTCCCAGCAAGGTGTTGAGAGGACCTAGAAGGGGTTGAGGTGGAGAAATGACTGAGACTCTCTTCAAATTAACACAATTTTAAACAACACTGTCTAATGTAGTTAATGGATGGCAAACATTTCTGGACAAGCCTAAAAAACATTATTATCAGCATGTATTTTCTATTCTATTTTACTAAATAATAATAAATAATAGCATGTATCTAAGTTAATAGAAATATATCCTGGAACAAACTGTTGGTATTCCTCATTCTGAAATATTGTTGACCCTTAGTTGGCTACTGAGAAAAACAGAAAAATAACCAGGCTCCAATGTCCTGGCAACTCTGTAGCAAATCCCATTCTTCATATTATTAAAACTAAGGAGTTCTTATATGTCTCCCAGACTATCTTCATCAAAAGTTATTTTAGGATACAAAGTAAGCCATGGTGACAAGGTGTTCTGAAGTAGAGTGCTTAAACAAGATAAACATGAATTAATTTCTCTATGACGAAACTCTCCAGGCAGGTGATTGAGGGTTGGCAAAGGACCCAGAGGAGTCAGAGATGTAAAAACCCTTCCGTTTCTTTGGCGCTGACATTCCCCGGCTATAATGTCATCAGTTTGGTTGAAATTGGTCACAATATCCCCCTTACAGCCCAAAGGAAGGATGAAAGAGGAAAGAAATAATTTGTATGCTCCTTTACTTTAAAGGTATGATTCAGAGGTTGCACACTTCAATCCTGCTCATATACCATTGTCCAGATTGGACACATGACCCTACCTGGCAAGAATGGAGATTGCAAATGTTATGGTTAGCTGGATGGCCATGTACTCCATCACAACACCTATTTTTATAGATAGGAAGGAAAATGAATTTTGGCCAAGGCAATTGGCAATTTCTGCCACAAGCATTCATAGACTGAAGGTAGAGAAATAATAATCAGGTGGACATGGGAACCTTTATTTTAGCAATTCAAAATTCCTTGTAAGATTGTATGTAGACTCAAGCTTTACATAAATAATAGATGCTTCTGGATTTTAAACCTAAATCGAACATGTTCATTGGAGAGTTTACAGCTACCCTTCATGCATCTGTAAGGATTTCTTTTCATGTCTTTCAATATTTCTAATTTCATTTTGCAGGTTCATGATTTTTCATTTCTCATTTATTTTCAATCAGTTATAGCAACTCCATTCTTGTTATAATACTGAGAATGAGAAATCACCTTAATGACCAAATATTGGAGAGTTAATTATAACTAACTATATGCCCAAAGATAATACAAAAATAGATACACATCATCAAAAATATTTCCAAGGCCAGTTTTTTAAGTGAGTTATTTGAAATTTTTGAGGAACAAACAATGTTAGTGCTATGTAAACTATTACAAAGCAGAGAAGAAGGACAACTCAAGTGCCAGGTTCATTTTAGAACAGAAGTTCCCCACACATGTCCTGTTGCTTTTTGTACACTCTTATCCTAAGACATTGCCTTAAACCTGTTGGACACTCAGTAAAACCCTGAAAGTCACTGATCATGTGAATAATTTATTTATTGGTTTAAAATTATTTTCAAAATCCAAAGGATGGGGCGCCTGGGTGGCTCAGTTGGTTGAACGTGTCTGCCTTCAGCTCAGGTCATGATCCCAGAGTCCTGGGATCCAGCCCCACATCGGGCTCCCTCCTTCCTGCTTCTAAGAACCCTCTCCTGCTCCGCCTGCTTGTGCTCTCTCTCTGTCAAATAAATAAAATCTTAAAAAATAAATAAATAAAACAAAATCAAAAGAGTGATAGCTTCTGTTTATTTAGAATTACGACAGCAGTGAATTTTTCAGTTTTGCTGAATGGGTATGCGAGATCTAGTAGAGCTTGTTAGTTGTTCTTTTTAGGTTATGACTTTCTCCTGTTCACTGGAAAACTACCCCAACTTAGTGACTGAGAATTGGACTACTATCAAAGTTCAACAATTACCATCCAAATGTTATATAATCACAATATTATTTTTAAAAAGGATAAAGATGTTTATCATTTTATTGGTTATAAACTTATGATTGATTAACTTATATTAAACCAAAGCATAAAACAAAACATAAATGAGAAGTAGACTGTCCCTTTTTATTAGATTTGTACTGTTTATTCTCTTACACATTCAAAGTCCTGCTGAGACATCCATATTCAAACCTCATTACTACTCACTACTCTGCTAAGAGCCATGAGGTCCTGAGAGGACTGGTTTATCTTATTCTGATTACCTGAACATTTTATCCACTTTACCAAAAACCATCTGGATAGGCTATTCCTCTGAAATAAATCTTTTAAAAGATTATTGTCCTTATCTACTGTAAACTTCATTTTGGAACCAGAGTCTTCTGTCTGGTAACCTTAAGTAACTAATCTTCCCTTATAAGTTAGAACAAGTCCCCCATTTGCCTTACTTTGACTTTTTGAGGTCCTGTTATATCTGAAATAGTGTGTCAGCATACCTTAGCTAATATTATATCTTTTATAGTTGATTGGAAGACATCATTTCTTTTAAATAAATAAAATGGATAAATAATTCACATACAAACCAACTTATATTTTATAAGTAGAAGATCTGTTCAAAATTAATGTATATGTGTTTTATATTTCTTATAACTTTTTAAAGCATTCTTTGTGACTTTTATCATTATTCTTTTGCAACAACAATAGCAACATAAGAAACTGTAAGAAGATATTTATTTTCCTTGCTTTGGAGATAAAGCATTTGAGGTACAACAAACTTAATAATAAGATTAAGATTACTGAATGAATCAATGCAATGCTTGTATTAGGACTTAAGTCTTCTGATTATGACCTTGTAGATCATTCCATTAGATTGATACTCTCCATTTTTTCCCATGTTTTTATAAGTAAAAATCTAATTCAGTGTTTACCCCTAATATATGCATATTTATTTATTACAAGAAAAATGCAAGTGCTATTACATTAATTCAGTTAATACATTTTATTTAAAAACAAAAGAAATGCAAAAGAGTGGATGAAAATGGAAGAAAATAAAGTTTTCAAGGTTTTTTACATATCCTAATGGATCATAAATGGCTTTCTCTAGGTAAATTCTATTAACCTCATTTGGAGTCCTATCCACCATCTCCTGCTGAGTTAAGGCATTTCACGTCTAAACTACTCATACAGTTTACTGATATCTGCAAATACCAGATAAGAAAAATGGGTATCCATTATTACGAAAATATGTTCTCCCCTTTGTTTGCTTCTCTTTTACATCTCTTCATTTATCCCTTCACTTTTTTATCATCATGAAACAGTCATATTGTTCCTGAGGCAGAAAGAACAACAAACACTAAAGGAGTAGCTTGAAAACGTGTTCTCATGGCCCATTTCCTAATGCTTTTTCCTCCAAATCACCTTGCTCTGAAAGATCTTGTTGGTCTTTCTGGTTCTCTGAGATCAAAAAAGGCAGGGCTTGTCTTTGACCAGAAGTAACAGGGAGGGAAGTTCACCTAATGATAAGTGCATGCCCTCTACACAGCAGAAGGACAACTCAGCTGCTGTCGCCCTGTTCAGCCTCCTCACTTTGCGGCTCAAAGTGCTTCCAGAACAACTGTCCAAAGTGCTGGATGAGGCCATTAGTGGATAGCTTGTACAGTGCCAAATGAATGTATTTCACTCCTTTTGAGCTAAGAAAGGTTTGGAGCTTCAGTGACATAAATTGGGCTCCATTATCACTTAGCAGCTCTTCTGGAATTCCATATCCAGTGAATAGTGTTTTAGTCTGGACTGGAGAGAGAGAATTTCATAGTGGCCTATGGCCATTTTCAAGAGGTAGTAAGAATACTAATGACTATACGCAGAGTTTAGTAAGCCCACTTTCCACCTTTGCTATTTGTTTGTCTAATATAAGAATTTCAAAGATATTTATGTCCTCCTCATGCTACATTAGAAAATTATTCTTCAGTTGATATTACCTACAAATCAATCTTAATGTAATTATAGGCCTAACCATTTCTGGTTTTGTTTTCGGATTTCTCAATAATCCTTTGTAAGGTTCCCAATCCCTCCCATCCACTTTCTTCAGTGAATAATTAGTATGTTTCAAAGAATACAAGTATCCTCTACACATATTTGTTATGCTGATTCAACTGGTAATATAACACTTCAGTTTCCTAGTCATCTGCATGTATTTTACGGAACCATAATCATGGAAGAAACCCCCCAAAACCATATTGTTTTATTTCCTTGGATGCATATTTGTGTATAACTAAGCATGAATTTTCTCCTCACTTTAGCATGTGTCATTTCTAAGACCTCTAGGTAAGATTTCAAATATTCTGTTGTAACATTTCCTTAATTTTTATGCATATTTACATTTATTCTCATTGAGAAACTAAACAAAAAAAGGCATGCATTGAGTTTATCTCAGCCAGTTTCTCCTTTCTTTCATTAATTCCATTCCTCTTCTGAACACTTTATATGTTGATTTGTTTCAACATCACTGCTATCTTAGTCTTTGGCAGAAATGCTATTTATTCTTCTTAGATAGCATTAGATTTAACACTGATTCCTAAATCCTTTCTTTATATCTTTTTCCAGTCATTGCCAACTCTCTTTAGAAGTCATTCACCATGGCACAATCAGAATCAAATACGGCCATATACTTTTAACAATATTTTTTCTGGGAAAGATGCTGTTATTGCTTTTCAAAACATGTACACTCACTATTACTAGTGGCTTATTGAGCATAATTTCCACATTCCATCTTTCTTTGCCCTTTAACTCCCATTTCCTTTCTTCTCTCAGTGATCTTTATAATATCCTTGTGTTCCAATGCATAAATTTCTATTTTTATGAGTATAGACAAACTTCAACATTTTCTTGCACCTAAGTTATCCAGATTCAATATTTTAATTTAACTTTGAATCTAAACTTCTCCATATTTTTTACAGTATTCCTTACGTATACCAATTTTTCCTTTTCCATTTTGTCATGAATTTTCAACAAAGTTTACATTCATGCTGTTTTTAATAAGGTGGGCATCTAGAATTTAACATTTATTTCCATGGTTGACAGGTTGGGACAACAACAAAAATGCACTACATTATAAAAATAATTCTAAATCTTTACAACTACTCATCTTCATCCATAAAGAGATATTTGGATTACTTTTTGTTTTTGTTCATTTTGCTGCAAAATATAGACAAACTTAAAAGTCAAGTCTACTTGCTATGACTGAGGAGATTAGCAAGTCCTCTCTCCAAAAAGCAACTGAATATTGTCACAAAATTGACAAAAGCTTTTGTTTCATTGCTCTGGAAATTAACCAAAGGCACAGAAATGGAGAAGCATTTATGCTTGGAAAACTGCTGCACTTCAGAAAAGAGAAAAGGCAGTCTGTGCTCTTCCCCCAGCTCAGTGTGGTGTTTATATCAGGACTGCAAAGCTGTGAGGATTGACAATTTTTCTATTTGGAATGTTGGGTGACATCCATTTGCATCAGCATTATTAGTAGAAGTGGCTTGTTGAAGGCAGGCAAACAGGTGAGAGCCAATTGCTTGGCTCTACCAACCTTAGACCGTGGATAAGATTGAGCCAAGCATGTATTTGGCTGAAGCTGTGCATGTAGGCCCAGGTTATTCAAACACTCTTGGTTAACCCTGTGACCACTTGCATGTATATAGGAGACTTGAAAGTAATCATGGTGCGGTGGGGGAGCACTTGGGAGGCTCAGTTAAGCGTCTGCCTTCAGCTCAGGTCATGATCCCAGGGTCCTGGGATCAAGCCCCGCATCGGGCTCCCTGCTCTGCCAGGGAGCTTACTTCTCCCTCTCCCTCTGCTTGCAGCTTCCCTTGCTTGTTCTCTCTCTCTCTCTCTCTGTCAAATAAGCAAATAAAATCTTAAAAAAAAAAAGAAAGTGATCATAGGGAAAAGTAAAATTTAAGCAACTTGAAAATGGCCTGACCATTGAGTGTGTTCTCCTATCTACACACAGATTTATCTTCAGAGGACAGAAACCTTACTTCCAACTTCTACACAATCATTGGATAACCACTAAGTTACATAGACATAGGAGCATCTTCTATGAAGCCATGTTAAAACAAACAAACAACAAACAAACAAATTAAAAAAAATAAATTTGAAGAGAGATGAGTAGCCATACACTACAATGGAGACCGATGCCAGAGATTGTGTCCAGGCAAGTGCCAAAAACAAGAATAAAGAAATGCACAGTAAAAAACTAACCACTACCACTTGATGCAAAATATAAAAATCTGGAGTGCTACAATATACAATCTAACACATGGATGATAGATAGGTGAATAAATCGATAATTTGGTGGTTATAAATATTATTTTATATAGATATAATTTGTAAAAAAATGATATTACTAGTTTTATGATGAGAGGTGCAAAGAAACAGGAAACTGTGACACATTGACAAAGAACTAAAAAAACATTTGATAGAAACTCCTTGAGTATCCATGAATAAAGACTTCAAATGTGCTAATTTAAATGTATTCAAGGAAATAAAGGAAACCATGTTAAAAATTAAAGAGAAAATATGACAACAAAAAATCAACAAATAAAAACTTCAACAAGGATATACAAGTTAGGAAAAAATAACCAAATAGCAAGTCTGGAGTTAAAGAGTTCAAAAACTGAACTGAAAAGCATAGATGAAAAGAGGTTCAACAGCATGTTCCATATGGCAGAAGAAAAAAATCAGTAAAAAAATAATGGACAAAGGCATCCCAAATTTGATGAAAAATATTAATCAACAGATATCAATAAGACAAATACAAAAAGAATCACACCAAAGTACACTAACATAAAATCCAAATACAACAAGAAAATCTTGAAAGCAGCAAGGCAAGTCATTTTATACAGGAGAACATCAATGAAATCAATGAAATAGCTGATTTACCATCAGAATTAAATGGAGTCTAAAAGGCAGTGGAATGACAAAGTAAAAGTACAAAAAGAAAATACAAAATACAAAATAAAAAATTGTTAGCCAAGGATCCTATATCCAGCAAATCTATTCTTTCAATATAAGGCAAAAGAAAGGCGTTCCAAGAAAGCAAAGACGGGATATTTGTTGTTAAGTCGGCTTGCCCCCAGTAAATCCTGGAGAAAGGCCTCCAGGCAGAAAGGAAGTGACACTTGAGGATCACTAGGATCCTTTGAAAAAAATGAAGAATATCATAAAATGTAACTATGGGCTAACATAAAAGATTTTGAAAATGATTTTTTATCATTTCTTCTTAGAGTGTTTTAAAAATACATCAGATTGTATAAGCAATTATAACAACACTATATTGTGTTATCAAATATATAGACCCTATGTGTTATTGTCATGGTGCAAAGGAGGAAATGGAGCTCTACTGCAACAAAGTTATTAAAGTTATTAATCCCCTTCTTTTTCTTCCTTTGAAGGTGATTGATTGCCAATGAAGTAGAGTTCTAGCACTGAGGGAAAGAGAGAAATATTTAGCTTTTCTCTTATTGCTCAATGGTTTCCAGCTCTGGGAAGTATGTGAATAAATATATGCAATATGTTTTGAGTTTATATTCTTAATTCAGTATTTTTATTTTTTTAATTTTAATTTTAATTTTTTTAAAATACTTTATTTATTTATTTGACAGAGAGACACAGCGAGAGAGGGAACACAGCAAGGGGAGTGGGAGAGGGAGAAGCAGGCTTCCCGCTAAGCAAGGAACCCAATGTGGGACTCGATCCCAGGACCCTGGGATCATGACCTGAGCTGAAGGCAGATGCATAATGACTGAGCCACCCAGGAGCCCCTTAATTTAGTATTTTTAAATCAGACTATATTTCCTCCAATGTTAAAGAAAACCCTCCTAGAGACAGAAAGAAAAAAAGAAGCATGCAGTTAAACAAAAGTACTCTTCTAATCAATCCTGTATTCTTTAGGAATTTTTATTTTCAATATCTAAATTTAGATTATTTGTGTAATTTTCCCAAAAACATAGCAATTTTTCATACAAACCTATCTTCTTAGAGTGTTATTATAAAAGAGTTCGGATTCCTTAAAAATAACTGTTATTTTAGACTTTTATATTTATTGATCTGAAAGAAATGTCCTTATTCATTATTTTTTTTAACATAGATTCCCTGTTACTTTTTTCCTCCAGTAGCCAAAAATATATGGAGAATACACTGATGTCAGAATCTCTAAAAGCTAAACTTCCTAGTTACTTGAAGCTTAATACATAGTGAGATGCTTTATCTATAAAAGTCCATCCTCCATTTGAAGATTTTTTTTTTTTTTCGTAAATTGTGTTCCCATCTGCAGAGAAAGGTGGGGTTGCTTGGTCTGGATAATGCTGTCTAGCGAGTAGTAGGTTGACCATGTATTTCTTTGCTGCCGATCTAATACAGTCACTCAACCTAAGAGAAGCAGACAAAGGATAAGTCCTGTACCCTGGGAAAAGTCATCACTTCGGAAATTTCAAGCTGCAAACAGTAGAGAGAGCAAAAGGCAGCTTCGACAGTTTCTCTAAATACTGATTTTCAGGGTTATAGGTAACAAGATGAAGAGCAAGATAAGACTACTTCATCCCAAATTTAGTTTTCTCTGATTCTAATTTAGATGAAGCTAATGAATGATAAGGAAAGGTGCAAGAATCTATATTGTGAAAATATTCATACTGAGTCTACTGCCATCTGGAATTTCTTCCAGTGCAAAAGAAAAATAGTTTTAGTTTTCAAACTGCATGGTATATTGAGAATGACATGGCCATAGAAATCAGTATAATGAATTCAATATTCAACCTTTCCTTCTTCCCTCCCTCTCTCTCCTCTTCCTTTCTTTCCTCTCTTCCTTCTTGGTTGAAAGGACATTTCTTTCTTTCTGTTTACTAATGGTATTTCCAACACTCTGTCAGTTGGGTTCTAGACCAGTTTCATCTCATTCTAGTATTAATTCTCAGAAATAAAAACACACACACACACACACACATACACACACACATACACACACACAGGTAATATGTAAAAACCAAATACAATTCAAGAGAATTACTTTTACTAAGATGATACACAAGAAATGTGTATTTTAAAAACTGATTTTAGTGAAAAGATAAAAAACACAATAACACCTGCTTTAGGAGCTTAACATGGATAAAAAGTGACCTTAACAAATATAATCTGTACAACAAAAGGAGAGGGAACGAGATGAGATGTTGCTAGGCAGAGATGCCTACCAATGTGAATAGAGAACCACGGGATACAGTGATTAAAAGACTTGGTTCTCTCCATATAAATTTAATAGTGAGAAAAAAAACAAAACAATATTGCTTTGTCATTATGGTGGTGATGTTATTTTATTATTGTTGCCAAGGGCAATCAGGGAAGGATTTTTTTTTAGAAGTGAAAACTGAGTTTTAAATAAAGAGAGAAGTTATTTTAGAATGTAAAAAAAAAAAATCAAAGCCACGCATATTAAAAGGATGCCATAGATATAAATATTGATAATAAATAATTACATTATATCTGATAGGAAATTATATAAGAATTGTTATATTAAAAAGATAATTTAAAAATCAGACTGAAATATTTCCTGAATAAGGATTTTATAAAAATCCTATTACATTCCTGAAAAAGAGAAAGAAATATTAAAAGACATAAAATTACACATATGCTAGCCATAACTTTTCAATTTGATAAATAAAGACATAAAGCGCCCAAGTATCCAAAGCAGAAAAAGAGCTACTTAAAAAAAAAAGACTTCTATTAAACTTCACATGTAAGAGTGAATTTCATATAAAATCATTTGACAAGGCTCAAGGACAGACTTTGAACATAAAATTCTATACCCAGCCAAGCTGTCATGCATAGTCATGTAAAATTTACGGAGAGTTGTTTACAAATATGGTAAATTCCTATGTTACTTTTTCTGAGTAAATTATTAGAGATTACACTCTAGCCTATCAAGTGATTAATAAAAATTAAGGACTTAAGAGAGCAAGAATTCTGTAGAATAGGAAATGTTGGTGAGTGCTAATACTAGTTAACTATTCAGATGTAAACCCAAATAATTGCTGCAACTCTAGCTATAAAATTAAATGCAGAAGACTATAGTAATTATTTAAATATAATTTTACTAATTAATTGTACCAACAATTTAAATTATTTTCCTAGAGTAAATTAAGAAAGTCTGAGAATTTGAGGAGAATAGGAACATTAATTCTTCCACTTCCATAGTGGAAAGTAAAATTTTATTATTTAATTCTGGACTTAGATTATTTGGAAAGATTTAGTTCAACTTTTTAAAGGAAGGCTTAAAGTTACTTTCCAAACTGCAACAGAAGATAAAGCAAATAAAGGATATCTCATGTGACAGAATATAAAACAAAGGTCACATTAAGGAAATAAGAGAGTAAAAAGAATAAAATAAGAATAGAAGTAATATAACATCATTTGTTATTTTTGGTAATTAGTTTAATTAATATTTATTCCATCATAATGAGTAAATACTTTCTGGGTTTTTGGTTTTGAAAAAGAAAAAAAAACTTTACTGTCTTGGAGCTTTAATTCTAGAGAAAGAGTGGAAGTTTAAATATAAATGTTATATGTATAATTTTATTTAAAAAGAATATTCTCATATTGGGGTCAGAAGCAAAATTATGGATAGATGAAATGATTATAAGAAACATCATTATATTGACCCAAAATATTCCTACCAACTTTCTACTAACTCTATTTCACTGCACTTTTTTTTTTTGCCTTTAATTAAAACATGCCACACTTAAGTAGGTTGAATAGTGCAGAAACAGGAGGCCATATAAAGATGAAGGCAGAAATTGGGGTGATGAAGCTAAAGCCAAGGGACACTAAGTATTATCAGAAGTCACCAGAAGCTAGAAGAGAGAGAGAGGCATGGAACAGATTCTTCCCTATAACCTCAGAGGTGGTACAGTCCTGCCAAGACTGTGATCTCAGATTTCTAGTCCCCAGAACTGTGAGAAAATAAATTTCTGTAGTTTTAAGTGAGCCAGTTTGTGATATTTTGTTATAGCTGTACCATAAAGCAAATACACTTATGTAGTTTTAAATGAAAACATAGTGAACAATAAGTAGTGAAAATTCAATGAAATTGTGATTTTTCTCATCAGGAATATTACAATACTTCTTTAGAGGCCTCAAATACCTTCCAAATACTTTTTTCAGTGTCACTTCTTTACTAATTTTCCTTAGTTTTTGTGTAGTCTAGTAGGTAAACTATAATCCTATATGGTAAGCAATTCCCAAGAAGATCTAGCTTAACTTCTTCCTCCCAAAACTCATTTCTTTTTTTAAAGATTTTATTTATTTATTTATATTTATTTATTTATTTGAGAGAACGAGTGCAAGATATGGGGAAGAAGCAGAAGGGGAGGGAGAGGTGGGAGAAAGAATCTCAAGCTGACTCCGTGCTAAGTGTGGATCCCCACGGGGCTCAGTCCCACAACCCTGAGATCCCTTGTCTTCCAATGGCCATCAGTGATACAGAAGAGAAAGAGCTCTGTAAGTCTCCACAAGCTTCTTCAGAATCTATGAGAGTCTTTAGCATGGAGCTGTGCTCTGAAGCAAAGAATACTGATGTAGTTCAGCAGATTTAGACAGATGCAAGGAACAGTGGCAAGAATCAGTCCAGAGTATAAGGTGATATTATAGGCTTAGCCTCCTTGTGAAGATGCCTGGAATGGCAAGTACAAAATGGGCAGAAATTAAAAGGCAATCTAAGGAAGGAACTGGTATATTCACAGTTTTGCTTATATCTAGCTGTAGATGTAAAAGTACCCCTTATCAAAAAATACTATGAGCAAACCCTCTGGGCAAGAGTGGATTTTATTTATTTATTTATTTATTTATTTATTTATTTATTTATTTATTATTTATGAGACAGAGAGAGAGTATGTGCATTGGGCAGTGATTAGGGGGTGGCTTGAGGGAGAGAGAGAAAGAGTCTTAAGCAGACTCTTCACTGAGCAGGGAGCCTGACAGGGGGCCCGAACTCAAGACCCTGAGCTGAAACCGAGAGTTGGATGCTTAACGGACTGCTCCACCCAAGTGCCCCAAGAGTGGATTTCTATCCTAACTGAAGGAAACTGCCCAGAACTGTGTTTTTCAAAATATGTTCCAATGAGTATGAATATAATGACACTTTCTGTTAAATTAAAGGCGACAAGACTGTATTTTTGTTTGAGAATACCTGTCATATCATAAACCCTTTGAGATTTTCAGATGAATTTTAGTATTTTCAAGACTCTTTGCATTGTGTTCCTCAGCCTTCTTGATCCACTGAAGGCCTGTTCTGCTGCCACTTCCAGCTTTTTTTCCCCTCAAGTAACTTATCCAGAATAAGGAGCACAGTTGGGGAAATGCTAGTCGGACTATGAGCATGATTATCTGAGCTCTTCTATAATTTCCTTTCTATATACTAAAAACATCTAACAATGTAAGCCTTGTGGTTTAATTATTTAGGGATAAACTCTAGATATTAATATTTAGGCAGCAAGACTGAACTTGGCTGTTGAACACAATAAAGCCAGTATCAATAAATTAATTTGGAATTGATAAGCTGCGTTGGATGTAAAAATTATCCAAATGCTACTAGGTGAAAATTACTCTGAACATATTCATCCTAAAACCCCTGAAAATACTCCTATAATGTCTGTCAATGAAATATATGTTTAAAAGAATGCTTTTCTCTCAAGAATGGCCAAAACATTATTAAAATGAAAGATAAACAAAAATAAAATTGCTAGAAATGCTACCACCCATAGTGAAGAGCTTTCTTTTCCAAAATATGTGGCTAGAATCATAAAGCTCTATAAAATCGCACAGCAATTCTGTCACTGTACTGACCAAAAAAAAAAAAAGGGGGGGGGAAAGCAAACCAACAATTGTGGTGCATAGCAACGGTAAGGACATGGAAAAAAATCATCTAAGATAATTGCAAAAAGACATCTAGCTCATGATTATAAGGTTTCTCTTGGAAAGGGCTCTAAGTCATAACACCTAAAAATCTAGAATAATCCTCACAAAACAAGAAAACAAAATTACACAAGGGCAGAAATTGGAAGAACCATATCCAACTAAATAGATTCCATAACTTATTCTGTTAATGTTACAGGTACCTCCCTGTCTTGCTATAAATATCACCTGCTTCATTCTCTCCTTAATGGTCAAAATCTTTGTGCTTTCCCTATACCTCATATGTGACAGTAAGAATTTCAGCAAGCATTCTGGCCATATTGTAGAATTGTTACACAGTCAGGGGAAATGTGAAGTTAATCTCAGAACCATGTGATTTCAGAGCTAGAGAGACTAGAGGATTGCTTAATCAGTTCCTTGAGAACCGCTGGTAGGAAAAGGTGCAAATCACAACATGCCAGGGTTGAGGATCGGGCTGGAGATGTGAAGATTCACTGGTGCACAGATATCCGTGTGAAACATACAAATTACAGTTTCTAATTTCTTGTGAGGAAATAATTGTCTTTCTTGGATGGAGTACTTCATGCAGAGATCATTGACTGCAGGACTAGTGTGTGCCTAGTGTTTCTTTAGGGCCTGTGAGGTCTGTTTAAAGATGTAAAATCAAGATATAAAAAGGATTGGAAACATGAGAGACTATGGACTCTGAGAAACAAACTGAGGGTTCTAGAGGGGAGGGGGGTGGGGGATGGGTTAGCCTGGTGATGGGTATTAAAGAGGGCACGTTCTGCGTGGAGCACTGGGTGTTATGCACAAACAATGAATCATGGAACACTACATCAAAAACTAATGATGCAATGTACGGTGATTAACATAACATTAAAAAAAAAAAGGATTGGGAAGTAGGTCCCTTCTTGGAATCTCTAAATAGTACATGTCTTTCTTACCTATTGCCATTGATTTATATATAACCTTAAAATGAAAAAAATTCTTTCCTGAAGGCTTAATCTTTTTCTATGAAGAAGAACAGCACTTGTTCCTCCTGTGCTTTCAGTGATTCAGAAGGAATTTTACCTTGATCATTTTACATCCCTATTGCAGAAGAATCCTGGACTGGAAATCAGGGAACATACATTCCAAACTTGACAGTCACAAACTAACTTTAGGACTTTTTAAAAGTCCCTTACTCATTATTATTTCCAGAAATTGGAGGGAGAAGTCAGACTATGCACCCTTCTTGTCTGTGAATCTATTCCTCATTTTCTTTCTCACAAAGATATGATTCTGAATATTCTATATTTAATTCATATGGTCACAGATTTTAAATATCTCCTCATGTGTCTCAAACTTACGAATTCGGATTGTCAGAGCCCTGTTAAATAGCTTTATTCCTATTTTAGTCTCCTACCCAAGCACCAAGTTAATTAGAGTCCTCGCAAACGGTTTTGAGATTGATCGGGGTACCAGTTGGTAAATAAAGGAAACAATGTGTTAACCATCAGCGATGTAAACTACACATTCACAAAAGATGACTTTGAAAGTTTATGCACCCCTACCAACAATGGAGCACTGGAGGTACTGGGATGGATCTGAGAACATAAGTCTCCCTTTGGTTCTGCATCTCAAGGATCCTTCATATCCTCTGATACTTGTGTCCTAAATGTGTAGTTAATTCTTCAGTATTTACGAACTTGAAATGGTCATATTTCATGATAAATTTCATGCTTTTTTGTAGTTAGTGATGTAAGAGTTGTCTTTATATTGACTTACGTTCCCTCCTTCTGGCAGCGGACAGAAAAGCCATGGTTAAGATAAGGAGTTTTACATTAATGGTTCCAAAACACTGAGACATTACATAAGAAAGAAAGGATTCCAAAGCCTCCTTTCAAAATGAAAGCAAAGTTTCACTTTAATACGCAAGAAAACTTCACCAGCTGGCTACATTGCATTTACTTGGCATGCTGGTTGCCAAGTTTATTAGATATTTTATAGTCCTGGAAACTAAAGATAATGGAGCCAGTTCTCACACGCTGCATCAAGAATTGGGAGTCAGTTAAGCTACAGATACATGATGGAGGAGAGAACACACCAGGATACTCAGGCTAAAATAAATCGATCTGAAGTTGTTAAAGAGACATTGTCCAGTATTTACCACATTTAGCTTTTAATTCTTGTCTATTCTCCATTGGTTGCAATGCCCTTTTGAAAGATT